>NW_025999949.1:4165722-4194952 GCF_001458135.2 Marmota marmota marmota
TTAGATAAATGGCAGGCAACCCGTTTATTGGCAAGTTCTTTCAGATATCAGCTCCGGAGCCCAGGAATTAGTTCTCATTGGGGCTAAGGTTCCCCGCCAGCGAGATTTGAAATTGGCGCCGGCGGGAGAGTTCACACGGGCGGGAACTTTTCGCGCCACTGCAGAAAAGAAGAAGGTAGGAAGAAGAGGTGCTTAGGCGCCATGTTGGGGTTTTTTTCTCTGGGGTATGGCTGCCGTTTATACTTTTCCCAACAGGGCAGGCTCAGAAATCAGAGCTGAGCAGGTCCTAATGTGGTTAAGGGTTGGGAGGGAGTGGTGAGTCTTTTTCAGAAAGGCCCTTGGGTGGTAAAACAAAACTTTTTCCTTAAAATGGTGGCTGTCATTTAAGATGGCTGTCCAGATGCTAAACCAGGACCTTATATTCTTTCCTCCTTTTCTTTCATCTAAAATTCAAATTCTTGCCGGGCATGGTGGTGTACACCTGTGCTCCCAGTGGCTCAGGAGGCTGAGGCAGAAAGATCAAAAGTTCAAAGCCAACCTCAGCAATTTAGCAAGGCCTTGCCTCAAAATAAAAAATAACAAGGGTTAGGGATGTAGCTCAGGAGTTAGGCACCCTTGGATTCAGAAAAACCAGCCTCTACCTGGGGCGTGACCCTTATCCTTGGAAAGACCCACAGAGCACTCCTAGGCACATACCCACCCTGCTGATCCCTGTTCAATCCCCAGAACCAAAATAATAATAATAATAAAATAAGGAGCAGTGTTATGCTCGAATTCGGGACCCCCCAAAGACCACCAGAGACTAAAATGGATATAAGCAGCAAAGAGGTGTTTATTGTGAGCAAGCTCTGTCCTCCAAGCACACACAGCAACTGGTGATGCTGAGAGGCCCCGAGCCCAGGGTTTGCAGCAGTTTTATACACTCTTTGGGGAAGGCAGGGACCCCCACTTATGTCCTAGCATCTCTTAGCAAATCATCACACACTGTGGGAATATCATAAAACAACTCTAAAACATGATTAGCACATTCACTGGTGGGAGCAAGTTGGGTAGGGGTGATTGGTTACTACAAGAGGGGGATTCTTTGAACTGATTGGTTTAAGCCAAGATGGGTGCTGGTGCTGAACTACGTGGTTTTCCAACATGTTATCAACCACCATAAACTACTGGGAGAGTCATCTGGCATACCAGGTACTTCCCTGTCTCATGCTGATTGGTGGCTGCTAGGGGGTTGCTATGGGTCCCCACCTAGCCTGACTGAGTCAGGGACACCTGGCACAGCAGATCTCTCCTGTTATTTGTAGTATTTAGCAGGATGGGAATGTGCCTAGGAGTGCTCTGTGGTCTTTCCAAGGACAAAGGTCACGCCCCCTTCCTTGGACAGGCTTTGCTCTGAGGTAGGGGCTGGTTTTTCAGCAGCGCATCTGTGCTGCTAGACCTCCAGCCAGTGTGCCTGCACAGAACCCCATATCTGCATGGAACCCTGAGCCTGTATGGAACCCCGCCCAGCTCCCCATCTACCAACACAGGGCTCCCCCAGCAGCCTTCATCTTAGGACACTGCAATGCCCCCCTTAGCCCCCTCCATGTGGTAGCCTCCATCTGGGGACACTGGACAGGTCCTGGAGACAGCTGCGAGACACAGCACCTCAGGCCACAGTGCTGCATGGCCACTGCATGGCCTGCCCTCACTGCTCCATCTCTGAAAGTGGTTGCCTCCATCTTGCAACACCTCTGCACCATCTTGGGTTACCTCCACTACTGCTGTCAACTATCTTTAGTGGGGGCAGCCTCCATCTTGGGACACTGGCCAGAGCCTAGAAGTCTGACATCAAGGTACCTACAATTTCCCCCCCACCCCCCAATGAGAAACTGATGTGACTCCACTTTTGAAAAGCCAGCCTGTACCTCAGAGCAAGGGCCTGTCCGAAGGCGGGGGTAGGGTGGGGGAGTGACCCTAGTGCTTTGAAAAACCCACAGAGCATTCCTAGGCAAATAGCCACCCTGCTGAGTCATTGTCTGTACCAGATGTCCTTGACTCAGCAAATGCAAGTTCCTGAAAAGATCAAAAAGAATGCTTGAGGCCTAATTTCCGACCTTGGCAATAACCAATCAAAGTGAGGGGGGGGGGGCTGGGGATGTGGCTCAAGTGGTAGCATGCTCGCCTGGCATGCGTGAGGCCCGGGTTGGATCCTCAGCACCACATACAAACAAAGATGTTGTGTTTGCCGAGAACTGAAAAATAAATATTTAAAAAAAAAAAAAGTGAGACAGGGAAGATACCTGAAATACCAAGCGCCCCTCCCAGTAGTTTAGGTGATAGATAACATGATTAGGCTACCCTGCAGTTTAGCATATACACTCTAGTAACCCCTCTGTGGCCTAAACCAATCCAGTTCAAACTATCCACCACTTGAACTAACCAATCACCCTTACCTGACTTGCTCCCGCCAATGAATGTGTTAATCAATGTTAAGAGTTGTTGTTTGATATGAAATGATTTGCTGCGTGATGTTGTGACACATAGAGTATCCCCCAAAAACCTATAAATCCTCACTGAACTAAGGGTCGGGACTCACTACTCAGGACCCCTGCATTAGAAACTACTGTGAGTCCAGGCTGGAGTTTGCAATAAAGACTCTTGTGTGATTGCATGGGATTCGGCTCCTGGAGGTCTATTGGTGTCCCACAAATCTGGCATTACACCACCTCTAGCCACCAACCTGGCCCAGTGCTTGCAGCTCTCACCTCCTGGTCCTGATTTGTCTCATACAGAACAGCTCTCTACAAGGGCTCAGCTCCTGGTGCTCAGCACTCTTAAACTTCTTAAATGAAGCTATTTGGTTTCAGGCTGCATATTGTTTGCATGAGGTGCTGTTAATATTGATCTCCCCCTTAAAGGCAAGGTTTTGGAACCCAGCAGGGACACTATAAGTCTATAGGGTAGAAACTATAATCCCTCAAATCCACACTGCTAGAGGGGAAGACACACAAACAACATGGAAAAACAATGGAAGAAGCATCCCAAACAAACCAAGATGCTACAATATTAGAATCCATTGACAGCATAGAAGAAATGTCAGAGAAGGAGTTCAGAATGTACATAATTAAAATGTTCTGTGAAGCAAAGGATGATATAAGAGCACCAACCCAGGCAGCAAAAGATCACTTCAATAAAGAGACAGAGATTCTGAAAACAAAACAAAAAACAAAAACAAAACAAAACAAAAAACCCAGAAATCCTTAAAGTGAAGGAAACAATAAACCAAATTAAAAACTCAATAGAGGGGCTGGGGATGTGGCTCAAGCGGTAGCGCGCTCGCCTGGCATGCGTGCAGCCCGGGTTCGATCCTCGGCACCACATACAAATAAAGATGTTGTGTCCGCCGAAAACTAAAAAATTATTAAAAAAAAAAAAAAAACTCAATAGAAAAGCATCACCAACAGACTAGATCATTTAGAAGACAGAATCTCAGGCAATGAAGACAAAATATATAATTTTGAAAATAAAGTTGACCACACAGTGAAGATGGTAAGAAACAATGAACAGAACTTCCAAGAATTATGGGATAACACGAAAAGACCAAATTTAAGAATTATCGGGACAGAGGAAGGCACAGAGATAAAAACCAAAGAAATGAACAATCTATTCAATGAAATAATTATCAGAAAATTTCCCAAACCTGAAGAATGAAATGGAAAATGAAATACAAGAAGCTTAAAGGATGCCAAAAGTACAAAATTACATCAGATCCACACCAAGGCACATTATAGTGAAAATGCCCTAGTATACAGAATAAGGATAGAATTTTAAAGACTATAAGAGAAAAGTATCAGATTACATACAGGAGGAAACCAATTTGGATCTGAGCATATTTCTCGGCCCAGACCCTCAAAGATAGGAAGTCCTAGAATAACATATACCAAGCTCTGAAAGAAAATGGATGCCAACCAAGAAATCTTACATCCAGCAAAATTAAGCTTCAGATTTGATATGAAATGAAAACCTTCTGTGATAAACAAAAGTTAAAAGAATTTACAACTAGAAAGTTTGCACTATAGAACATCCTTAGCAAAATATTCCAAGAGGAGGAAATGAAAAACAACAATTAAAATCAACAAAGAGTCGAACTACACTAAAGGAAAAGCCAATCAAAGGAGAAACCAAATCAAGTTAAAAAAGCAAAACTAAACCAAAATCATTGGGAATACAAATCATGTCTCAAAAATTACCCTGAATGTCAATGGCCTAGATTCATCAATCAAAAGATATAGACCAGCAGGTTGGAAAAAAAAGAAAGACCCAACAATGTGTTGCTTTCAAGAGACTCAACTCATAGGAAGAGACATCCACAGACTGAAGGTGAAAGGATGGGAAGAAACATACCCCTCACATGGACTGCATAAACATGCAGGGGTTTCCATCCTCATATCAGATAAAGTGGACTTCAAACCAAAGTTAGTCAAAAGGGACAAAGAAGGACATTTCAAACTGCTTAAGGGAATCATACATCAACAAGACATCATGATCATAAATATATATGCCCCAAACAATGGAGCTTCTATGTACATCAAACAAACTCTTCTCAATTTCAAGAATCAAATAGACCACCACACAATAATACTGGGTAACTGTAACATACCTCTCTCACCACTGGGTAGATCTTCCAAACAAAAACTAAACAAAGAAACTATAGAACTCAATAATATAATCAATAATTTAGGCCTAACAGACATATATAGAATATTTCATCCATCAAGAAGCGAATACAGGGCTGGGGATGTGGCTCAAGCAGTAGCGCGCTCGCCTGGCATGCGTGTGGCCCGGGTTCAATCCTCAGCACCACATACAAAAAAAAAGATGTTGTGTCTGCCTAAAAAAATAAATAAACTTATCTCTCTCTCTCTCTTAAAAAAAAAAAAAATAAAAAATAAAAAATAAAATAGACCATATTTTATGCCATAAAACAATTCTTAGCAAATACAATAGAGATACTAACCTGCATTCTATCAGATCATATTGGAATAAAATTAGAAATCAATGATAAAATAAAAAATAGAAGCTATTCCAACACCTGGAAAGTAAATAATATGCTGTTGAATGAATAATGGATAGCAAACATCAGGGAGGAGATAAAAAATTCTTAGAGGTAAATGAGAACATGATACAACATATCCAAATCTCTGGAACACTATGAAGGCAGTGCTAAGAGGAAAGTTAATTGTATTGAGCTCATTCATTAAAAGAATAAAAAGTCAACAAATAACATCTCAACAACATCACAACTCAAAGCCCTAGAAAAAGAACAAATCAACACCAAAATTAGTAGAAGATAGGAAATAATTAAAATCAGAGTTAAAATCAATGAAATTGAAACAAAAGAAATAATTGAAAAAATTGACAAAATGAAAAGTTAGTGCTTTGAAAAAATAAATAAAACTGCCAAGCTAATGAAGAGAGAAAACTCACATTACTAAAATCTGTGATGAAAAAGGAGATATCATGATAGACACAGAAGATAATTAGAAAGTATTTTGAAAACTTATTCTCAAATAAAATAGAAAATCTTGAAGACATCGACAAATTTCTAGAGACATATGATCTACCCAAACTGAATCAGGAGGACATCACAATTTGAATAGGTCAATTTCAAGATTCATTAAAAGCTTATGAAGCAAGAAAAGCCCAGGACCAGACAGATTCTCAGCTGAGTTCTATAAGACCTTCAAAGAAGAACTAATACCAATACTTCTCAAATTATTCCATGAAAGAGAAAAGGAACCCTTTCAAACTCATTCTGTGAGGCTAGTATCACCCTGTTACCAAAACTAGACAAAGACACATCAAGGAAAGAAAACTTCAGACCAATATTTCTGATGAGCATAGATGCAAAAATTCTCAATAAAATTCTGGCAAATCAAATGCAAAAACATATTAAAAAGATAGTGCACCACAATCAAGTGGGGCTCATCCCAGGGACGCAAGGTTCATTCAACACCGGGAAATCAATAAACATAATACATCACATTAATAGACTTAAAGATAAGAACCATATGATCATCTCAATAGATGCAGATAAATCATTGACAAAATACAGCACCACTTCATGTTCAAAACACTAGAAAAACTAGGGATAACAGGAACATACTTCAACATTGTAAAGCTATCTATGCTAAGTCCAAGGCCAGCATCATTCTTTGCTGGGAGCCATTAGCCAAGTAGCTATGACAATTTCCTTGCCAGCGTACCCCATGTTGCAGTGACATTGAATGTAGGTGACCTTGCTCAAGGACCAAGGCGGATTAGGGCGTTCCCAGTTTAGGTTCCAGGTTTAAGGTTTAAGATTATTCCTGCTGGGAATAGGGTGTATCCTGCTGCCTGAGTTCCCCTTGAGTTCTCACGGGATTCAGACAGTATATTTTGGAGATAGAAGCCCAGTGGAGGAGGATTTGGGCAGAGAACGTGGATTTCCCCAGAACGTGATTGTAGACGGCTGGTGTGAGTTCGGGAATAAAGAGTTGCTGTTTGAATCTACAAGCTGTGTGGTGGCTCGTGATTGTGTGCCCAGCCAGACTGCGGCATTTGTGGCAATTCTTAATGGAGAAAAATTGAAAGCATTCCCTCTAAAAACTGGAAAAAGACAGGGATGCCCTCTTTCACCACTTCTATTTAACATAGTCCTTGAAACTCTAGCCAGAGCAATTAGACAGATGAAAAAAATTAAAGGGATATGAATAGGAAAAGAAGAACTCAAACTATCACTATTGCCAACAATATGATTTTATATTTAGAGGATCCAAAAAATTCCACCAGAAAACTTCTAGAACTAATAAATGAATTCCGCAAAGTAGCAGAATAGAAAGTCAACACCCATGAATCAAAGGCATTTCTGTATATCACTGATGAATCCTCTGAAAGAAAAATTAGGAAAACTGCCCCATTCACAGTAGCCTAAAAAAAAAAAAAATGGGGAATCAACCTAACAAAAGAGATGAAAGATATAAAACTACAGAACACTAAAGAAAGCAATTAAAGAAGACCTTAGAAGATGGAAAGATCTCCCTTGTTCTTAGATAGTCAGAATTAATATTGTCAAAATGGCCATACTATAAAAAGCATTATACAGATTTAATGCAATTACAATTAAAGTCCCAATGACATTCCTCATAGAAATAGAAAAAGTAATCATGAAATTTATTTCAAAAAATAAGAGATCTAGAATAGCCAAAGCAATACTTAGCAAGAAGAGTGAAGCAGGAGGCATCACAGTACCAGACCTTAAACTATACTACAGAGCTATAGTAACAAAAATGACACGGTATTGGCATCAAAACAGACACATAGACCAATGGTACAGAATAGAGGACACAGAGACAAACCCATAAATACAGTTTTCTCATACTAGAAAAAAGATGCCAAAAACATACATTGGAGAAAAGATAGTCTCTTCAACAAATGGTTGAAAATTGGAAATACATATGCAGCAAAATGAAATTAAATCCCTATCTCTCGGGGCTGGGGATGTGGCTCAAGCGGTAGCGCGCTCGCCTGGCATGCGTGTGACCCGGGTTCGATCCTCAGCACCACATACAAACAGAGATGTTGTGTCCACCGAAAACTAAAGAAAAATAAATATTAAAAAAAAAAATTAAAAAAAAAAAAAAATTTCTCAAAAAAAAAAAAAAAAAAAATCCCTATCTCTCACCCTGCACAAAACTCAACTCAAAGTGGATCAAGGATCTGGGAATTAGACCAGAGACCCTGCACCTAATAAAAGAAAAAGCAGGTCCAAATCATCATCATGTCAGCTTAGGACATGACTTCCTTAACAAGACTCCTAAAGCATAAGAAATAAAATCAAGAATCAATAAATGAGATGGATTCAAACTAAAAAGCTTCTTCTCAGCAAAGGAAACAATCAATAACATGAAGAGAGAGCCTACAATTTGGGAACAAATTTTTACCATATGCACATCAGATAGAGCACTAATCTCCATGATATATAAAGAACTCAAAAATCTTAATACCCAAACAAACAAACAAACAAACAAATAACCCAATCATAAATGGGCCAAGGAACTGAACAGACACTTCTCAGAAGAAGATGTACAATCAATTAACAAATATATGAAAAAATGTTCAACAACTCTAGCAATTAGAGAAATGCAAATCAAAACTACTCTAAGATTTCATCTCACTCCAGTCAGAATGGCAGCTATTAAGAATACAAACAACAATAAGTGTTGGTGAGGATGTGGGGGAAAGGCATGGCATACTCATACATTGCTGGTGGGACTGCAAAATAGTGCAGCCAATATGGAAAGCAGTATGGAGAATCCTTGGAAAACCAGGAATGGAACCACCATTGACCCAGCTATCCCACTCCTTGGTCTATACCCAAAGGATTTAAAAACACTACAGGGACACAGCCACATGAATGTTCATTGCAGCACAATTCACAATAGCTAAACTGTGGAACCAACCTAGATGCCCTTCAGTAGTTGAATGGAAAAATAAACTTTGGTCTATATACACAATGGAATATTACTCAGCAATAAAAGAGGACAGAATCATGGCATTTGCAGGTAAATGGATGGAATTGGAGAAGATAATGCTAAGTGAAGTTAGCCAATCCCAAAAAACCAAAGGCTAATGTTTTCTTTGATATGAGGATGCTGATTCATAATAAGGTTGGGGGGGGGGCATGGGAGGATTAGATAAACTCTAGATAGGGCAAAAGGGAAGGAGGGGAAAAGAGTGGGTATGGGAGTAGAAAAGACGGTGGAATGAGGTGGACATCATTACCCTAAGTACATGTATAAAGACACGAATGGTGTGACTACTTTGTGTATAACCAGAAATATAAAAACATTGTGCTCCATATGTGTAATATGAATTGTAATGCATTTGCTGTCATATATAACAAATTAAAATAAAAAATAAAAGGATTCAAATTTTTATTGTTAATGGGCAACAATCTCAGTCCTTGCCCCTAAACTCAGCTCCAGGCATTACTTTCAATGGCTTGGCTAAATATCAGCCTGATTAAGTTCTTAGTCAAAGGACATCTGCTTCCCCCATCCTGTGGAAGAGTATGGTAGTTTTTAAATGTGTCCACTGATTCATGGACACTTCTTCTTTCAAAAGGTGGCACCTATTTCCCCTCCTTTAGCATGAGCTCATCTTAGTCACTCAATTCCAACCAGTAAAGCGCAGCAGAACTGACATGTCACTCACTTCTCAGATGAGGACAAAAAAGTCTCGCTCCCCATACCCACCTCTCTCAGATCACTCACCCTGGGGAAATCCAGCTTCCCTCTCACCAGGATGCTCAAGCAGGTGGAGACCTGGGGCCCAGAGGAACTTCTCCCGGACTTTCCTCTTTCCATTGCTAACTATTTCCACCAAACTCCACAGCTCTAGGTCAAGGAGCAAAATGTGAAAGGAGGTGAGGAGGAGGTGCTGGGCGACAGCCAAGGTGCAGAAATGACAAGAGACAATGAAGCGCAGCAGCTCATGGGCTCCAGAGTCAGAGAAGCCTGAGTTGGACCCTAGTTCGGCCTCTCACCACCAGCCTCTTTAGGCTTCTAAGACTTCGGTTTGCTCATCTGTCAAATGGGGCCTGATCTCCTTGGAGAAGTTGTAAGGAGTGAGTGTGCTGAGGGACACTTAGGCTGGCTGGTATTTATAGTGAGAAACAGTAATCCCATGGTCCATTTTCAGAATACAATATTTAGCCTTAAATGTAAAATTACTTGAGATTTAAGAAAAGCAGCTAGAGGGGAGAACAAAATGGACCCTTAAAAGCAGTTAACTCTGGAGTGGGACAAATTCACAGCCCCTTGACAATTAGGAGGTGACCAACAGAGATAAACTGCAAGATGCACTCAGCCCAGAGGACCTTCCTGCCACAACAGAAAAAAGAGAGGTGGGGTCAACTAAAGGTACATGTCAAAAAGCCCTGGGTTCAAACCCCAGCACCACCAAAGAAAAAAAAAGAATATATATAAAGTACATGTCAGGGCTGGGGATGTGCCTCAGGCCGTAGCGTGCTCGCCTGGCATGCGTGCAGCCCGGGTTCCATCCTCAGCACCACATACAAACAAAGATGTTGTGTCTGCCAAAAACTAAAAAAAATAAATAAAATAAAATAAAATAAAGTACATGTCATAAACCCAATTGGAGACATTAGGTGTCACCCAGAGGTGACATTCAGGAAGATTGCACACCCATAGTACTCAGCCAATGAGGTACTAGGGGAGGGACCTTGTGCAGTAAGGAATAAAATGCTGATTGTCACTGCTCTGTGCCTGCTCACCCAGACACCGACCTTGCAAGACCATCATTAAAAGCCTTGCTTTCTTGGTACCTTTTATCTCTCAGCTCATTCTTTTGGGTTTGGACAAGTGAGCATGTTTCTCACATTTACTTATTTATTCATATTTTGAAACAAAGTCTAGCTAAATTGCTGAGGCAATTTATGATCCTCCTGCTTCAGCCTCCCAAATTGCTGGTATTACAGGCATGGGCCACTATGCCCAGAACTGGGTGTTAAGGCCTGACCCAAGGGAAGTATCCATTTAATAAAAGTAATTTTTTTTTGGTGGGGGAGTACCAGGGATTGAATTCAGGAGTACTCATCACTGAGCCACTTCCCCAGCCCTATTTTGTATTTTATTTAAAAACAGGGTCTCAATGAGTTGCTTAGCATCTTGCTTTTGCTGAGGCTGGCTTTGAAGTCTCAATCCTAGTGCCTCAGCCTCTTGAGCTACTAGGATTACAGGCATGCGCAACCGTGTCAGACTGGAAGTAATTATTACTGGTGATGATTATTGGCTGGACCAATATTATTATTGACTAGTTGTGTGTCAGGCTAGGTCATTACATAAATTATCATGTGTGGCTGGGAATGTGTAGCTCAGTGGTAGAATACTTGCCTAGCATGCATGAAGCCCCAGGTTCAATCCCCAGTGTCAAACAAACAAACAAAAATAACCACAAACAAAACAGGCAAAACAGAACATAAATTATGTCAATTTTAATACTTAACAAGGTTGATATATTATAGTGGTTGAATAATGTCCTCCTGGAAGGTATGTCCAAATCATAACCCCAGGTACCTGTGAATGTGACCTTATTTGGAAACAGTCTTTGCAGATATAATTAAAGATCACAGATATGGGGATGAGATCAGGACTGGTGTCTTTTTTTTTTGGGGGGGGTACTGGATATTGAACCCAGGGGTGATTTACCATGCCTAGCCATTTTTTGACTCTAGAATAGTGCAACACTTCATTCCATAAAGTAGAGTAAGTATTCCAGTGAGTCAAGGAGAAGTGGTTAGTTTTATACACAGAAAAGGCTCAGCAGAAACATGAAATGAAGAGCATACTTATCACTTCAAAGTTGCTCTCCTCACAAGGCAGGGACAGGAAGTCAGAACAATAGGAAAATAATGAATTGGTTAACATCAGGTGATTTCAAATTAGCTTCTCTGTGTAAGGATTAAGGCAGAGGGAACTTCACTATCATGCTAATTGAAACTGGCTTGGGGTGGAGGATGTAGCTCAGGGTGCCTAAGCGCCAGGCCCTGGGTTCCATTCCAGCACTACACAGAAACAACAGCAACAACAAAAACAAAAACAGACCTGTCTGGGAACTTTGGCTGTCATTTCTCTAATCCTTGATTCCGTGGAGGTCAGATAAACCGCTCAGTTTCAGCTAGAAGTAAAACTTCAGTGAGAGGGACTCCATTTTGATTTCTCGCTCATCTGTTGGGGCCTGGTGCAAGAGGAAACAATGGCCTCCCCTCAGTTTTACTTAATAGTTGGAAGAATTCTCCCCTAGAGCCTTTGGAGGGAACGTGGCATTGCTGACAGTTCCATTCTGTAATTTGGGCCATNAGAGAAGCCTGAGTTGGACCCTAGTTCGGCCTCTCACCACCAGCCTCTTTAGGCTTCTAAGACTTCGGTTTGCTCATCTGTTGGGGCCTGGTGACATGTGCCTGTAATCCCAGGGGCTTGGGAGGCTGAGGCAGAAGGATCACAAGTTTGAGGCCAGCCTTGTTAATTTAGCAAGACCTTGTCTTAAAATACAAAATGAAAAGGGCCAGAGGTGTAGATCAGAGGTAGAGTACCCCTGCATTCAATCCCCAGCACCACCACCCCTAAACAATGAGAGGATAAATTACTAGTATTTTATTATTTTTGAAGACAGGACTTGATAAATTGCCCAGGCTGACCTTGACCTCATGATCTTTTGGCCTTACCCTCTTAATTGACTGGGATTACAGGGGTGCACCACCATTACCCAGCTTTCCTTGTAATGTTTTAAATTACCAAGTTTGTGATTATTTGTTAGTTGTTAGGGGGAAAAAATACACATATATTTACCCCCCCCCCTTACAGATGAGAAAATGAAGTCTCAGAAAGATGAACAAATTTGCTCAACTCTATTTTCAACCAAAGAACCAATTCACACTAGTTACACATGAAGCTACTAAGTGCCCACCAGAGAAATGATCAGGAGCCAAAACAAGAAAATTAGGACAAATATGTAGCTCCAAGTCTCTACTAGAGAAAGGAAAATAAGTTCACATCATTTCACTTAGTGTGCAACTTTGCACAAATACCAGAGCTCATTTAATTAGGTCAAGAGAAACCCTCTTGGAAGGAGAAAGCCAGCAAAATAGAACTCTGGGTAGCATGTAAAACAGTTCAGTTCAACTCTGCAGAAGAGACCAGCTTAGACTAGCCCCAAAGACCAATGACTTAGACTCCTGGGAGACTTTGAGCAGATTAAATTAATAGAGCAATTAGGGATAGGAAGCCTGCTTAAAATCTAAGCCTCTTAAAATCTGGGAATCGAAGGGGAAAATTTGGTTTGTTGGAAGGAAAGGAATCCTACACTTAATTTCTCTTTGTTTGGTTTATCAAGATGCTGAAATGGCAAGTCTGAAGAGCAAGAAATAATCACAGGTTTCTTCAGAGATGCAAACAGAAGGAAATCATTAATTTTTAAAGTCCACCCATTTTCCAAGGAGCCAGAGTCCTGCCTGGTTTGGGGATTTAATCAACTCACAGAGCACAAGGAACATGTTTCTCTTAGCCTACTCAGGGTTACCCAGTGAAATTTCTCTTGCCTTTCTTTTTTTTTGGGAAAAAAAAAAGTGTGTATATATTTTTGGGGAAAAAAAGTGTGTATATATTTTTTATTTTATTTTATTTTTTTAAGTTGGACACAATACCTTGATTTTATTTATTTATTTTTTATGTAGTTCTGAGGATTGAACCCAGGGCCTCACATGTGCTAGGTGAGCATTCTACCGCTGAGCCACACCCCAGCACCCCCTCTCCAAAAGTATTTTCCATAATTACAAAAAGAACAAATGCTCAATATACAAACTTGAAAAGGCATAGATAGATAGATAAAAAAATAAATAAATAGAAACACTAAAATCCCACCCCCTTTATCTTGAAATGCATTCTTCTGGTAATTCAGACATAAAGGCAAAGATTTATATCACTGAAGAGAAATCCCGAGAGTATTAGATATAAGAATAAACATGTGATTCAAAAACAAACTGTGTAGCTGCTTCTGCATGTTCACGGGAGGGGTGGCAAGAAGACACAATTCATGCATGTGAAGAGAACAAATAATTAACCTTTCACAGTATTTCTGAGCTAAACACTAGCTAAGCACTTCATACATATCAACGCTAAGAAACTTATGCCTACGACCAGGTTCAAAGATATTCTCCTATATTTAACTCATTTAATGCTCAGCAACCTTATTAAATATTAGCATCATTCCAATTTTGTAGATAAGGAAACTGAGGCACGGAAAGAATCGTACTCCACACAGCCGTTCAATGATAGAGCCCAGATTCACTCAGAAATTGCTCTGGAAGCTTCCGCGGTGCCGTGCTAAGGTATCTTCCTTGCAAACTGGCGGAGATAATGACATAACCCTTGGTAAGTGTTTCCCCTTGGTCTGGGGGTGTGGCGCAGTGATAGAGCATTTGCCTAGCATATGTGAGGCCCTGGGTACAATCCCCAGCCCTGGGGAGACCTGTAAAGCCAGTGTGGGGCAGTCACCTGTAACCCCAGCTACTTGGGACCCTGGGGCAGGAGGATCATCACAGGTTTGAAGCCAGCTTTAGCAATTTAGCAAGATCTATTTCAAAATACTCAAGAGCTGGGGATGCAGTTCTGTAGTAGAGCATCCTTGGGTTCAATTCCCAGTTTAAGAGCGGCGGAGTTTCCCCTTGTTCTCTTCTGTCCCAGACCTGACATCCCTCAGGAATCAAGTAGGGGGTCCAATTTGTAGTGCCTGAAGTGAAGAGCTAGCACAAGATGATGCTGGAGGCAAGAGAGCCTAGAGGGGGCGTGTCTTGTGTGCTTGCTTGGACCAGCATTGGGACTGGAAAGGCATCACCATTCAGCGATCTCAACTTGAGGGAAAAAACCCCACGTGCTCACTGGCCTAGTGCAAGTAGTTTTAGAGAATCAAGCCGAATAGCTTCATCCTCCTGCTGAGCTGGAGCAGGGGAAAGAGAAGTCTAGCTGGGCTGAGAGGGAGCCCCTGGGAATCTGGATAAAATGAGGACACTGTGCATTGCAATGTCCATAAACCTGGGCGAGAGAATACAATCAATTTTATTTTTTGGGTTATATGTAACATACATGACATAAAACACATACAAATAGATATGTAAAAATTTTATTTCCAAAAGTGACATTAGTCAGGAGTGCTGGCACTTGCTGTAATACCAGGCTGAGACAAGAGGATCCAAGTTCAATGCCAGCCTCTGCAATTTATCAAGACCCTAAGCAACTTAGTGAGACCCTGTCTCAAAATAAAAAATAAAATAGAGCTGGGGATGTGGCTCAGTGATAAAGCTGCTTGCCCAGCATGCTTCAAGGCCCTGGGTCAATTCCTGGTAACACTAAAAATAAAAAGTAGCATTATATTACATAATATATGTATATATTATGTAGTATATTTAGTATATAATATATAAATGTAACAGGTAGCATATTATATGGCAAGTATATAGATTATTCATAAAATGAAATATAGGTAACACACTATGACACATATGGTATTTATAAGATGTACAAGTACATTTTAATATAATTTTTATTAAAGTACAACATTGTATATGATTTATGCCTCTCTCTCTCTCTTTTTTTTAAATTTTAACAAATTGTGATACTGCAGTATTTTGTGGGGTGTTTGTTCAGGTAATTGGGAATGGAACTCAGGGGCACTCTACTACAGCCTTTTTTTCATTTTGAAACTGGGTCTCCCTAGATTGCCCAGGCTGGCCTCAAACTTGAGGTCCTTCTGCCTTAGCATCCCAAGTAGCTGGGATTACAGGCATGTACAAGCATAGCAGGCAATTTTGTGGGATTTTTTATTTAGAAATGTACTGTGAATGTACTTTAGTAATATAATGATACTCTTTATATATATATGTATGTGTGTGTATGTGAGTATGTATTATATATACGTATTTTTAAAATTTTATTTATTTATTTATTTGCAGTGCAGAGAATCGAACCCAGGGCCTACTGCATAGTGGGGAAGTATTCTTCCACAAAGCTACACCACCAGTCTGATGTATTTGCATATTCTACACAGAGGTTACAATAAATTGCTTGTCTCTTATTTTGGTTATTTTGGGCTCTTTTTGCTATCATAAATAATGGTGCTAGTTAACTTATGTATTTAAAAGAACTTATAAACATATCTCTGATTTGATGCATACTGCTGGCACCAGACAGGGCCTGACAGGAAACAGCTGGTGCCATAAAATTGAAAGGTGTCTAATAAAGGGAGGAGAAACAAAGACATAGCTGGGTGGAGGAAACCAGCCAGGGATCGTGGAGTGCCTTGGGGATATTACCACCCTCTGAATTATTCCCTTCTTGTGTCTTTTTCTATTTCTCTTGTTGTGAAGTCAAATATTTTTTATATTTTCTTTGTGACTTGCCTTTGCCTTGGGGGGTGGGGTTCATTGTTTTCTGCTTGGTTTGTGGAGCATTTTCTATCATAAGCATATTAATTGTTGGTTCATTTCCCCCAAATATTTTCTGTAATTTTATTTTTTTATGGGTGGTTTTTCTTGTTATAATATATAAGAGTCCAAAATTTTTTGTTTGGTTGTTTGTTTAGTACCAGGGATTGAACTCAGAGACACTTAACCACTGAGTATATCCACTGCCCTTTTTATTTTTCTGTCATGCTGAGGATTGAACCCAGGGCCTTGGGCATGCAAAGGAAGTACTCTACCAACTCACCTATATCCCCAGCCCCTGCCCTTTTTATTTTTATTTTGAGACAGAGTCTTGTTAAATTGCTGAGGCTGACCCCAAACTCAAATCCTCCTGCCTTAGCCTCCAAAATCACTGGGATCAGAGGAGTATGCCACTATACCCAGCCCCAAATTTTAATGTAGCCACTTCTACTAATTTGCACTTATATGTTTTATAATTATGCCAATTTCAACAAGACTATAAATAGAACTTGTAATCTATTTTAGACTATATATTTTTTAACCTCTAATGCTTATCTTTTAGGGGACTGCTGGGGATTGAATCCAAGGCATGTGTATACCACTGAGCTACACCCTTAGTCCCTGTTCTTATCTTCTTAACCAGAGATATAGTTATAGCTTTTTTTCATTTTAACCATTGAAAAAATTGAATATGATTCCTTCTCAAAAAAAAAAAAAAAATATATATATATATATTTTTTTCTGATAGTGGGGATGGAACCCAGGATCATTTTACCACTAGGCTACATTCCCAGGCCTTTTTATTTTGAGATAGGGTCTCACTAGGTTGCTGAGGGCCTCACTATGTTGCTGAGGCTGGTCTCGTACTTGTGATCCTCCTGCCTCAGCCTCCAGAGTCACTGGGATCACAGGTCACAGGTGTGTACCACTGCACCCAGCTAAAATATTTAAACTTTTTTTTTTTAGACAATAAGTATCATTATGAATCACTGCATGGCCTGACCTTGTGGTCCTCTATTATGGCTTCAAAGTAGGGAATGTGACTCTGCTTTCTTTGTTTTTCTTTCCTTTTTTCTTTTAAAGCAAATTCATCTTTTAAGCATTGCAAATACAACACTTGCCTGAGCCTTGGGAGACATGGTCTGACTCAAGAGGACAAGTGAATTGGGTAAGGAGATGCACTCCTGTAATCCCAGAGGCTCGGGAGGCTGAGGCAGCAGGATGGAGAGTTCAAAGCCAGNCCTACTCAGGGTTACCCAGTGAAATTTCTCTTGCCTTTCTTTTTTTTTGGGAAAAAAAAAAGTGTGTATATATTTTTGGGGAAAAAAAGTGTGTATATATTTTTTATTTTATTTTATTTTTTTAAGTTGGACACAATACCTTGATTTTATTTATTTATTTTTTATGTAGTTCTGAGGATTGAACCCAGGGCCTCACATGTGCTAGGTGAGCATTCTACCGCTGAGCCACACCCCAGCACCCCCTCTCCAAAAGTATTTTCCATAATTACAAAAAGAACAAATGCTCAATATACAAACTTGAAAAGGCATAGATAGATAGATAAAAAAATAAATAAATAGAAACACTAAAATCCCACCCCCTTTATCTTGAAATGCATTCTTCTGGTAATTCAGACATAAAGGCAAAGATTTATATCACTGAAGAGAAATCCCGAGAGTATTAGATATAAGAATAAACATGTGATTCAAAAACAAACTGTGTAGCTGCTTCTGCATGTTCACGGGAGGGGTGGCAAGAAGACACAATTCATGCATGTGAAGAGAACAAATAATTAACCTTTCACAGTATTTCTGAGCTAAACACTAGCTAAGCACTTCATACATATCAACGCTAAGAAACTTATGCCTACGACCAGGTTCAAAGATATTCTCCTATATTTAACTCATTTAATGCTCAGCAACCTTATTAAATATTAGCATCATTCCAATTTTGTAGATAAGGAAACTGAGGCACGGAAAGAATCGTACTCCACACAGCCGTTCAATGATAGAGCCCAGATTCACTCAGAAATTGCTCTGGAAGCTTCCGCGGTGCCGTGCTAAGGTATCTTCCTTGCAAACTGGCGGAGATAATGACATAACCCTTGGTAAGTGTTTCCCCTTGGTCTGGGGGTGTGGCGCAGTGATAGAGCATTTGCCTAGCATATGTGAGGCCCTGGGTACAATCCCCAGCCCTGGGGAGACCTGTAAAGCCAGTGTGGGGCAGTCACCTGTAACCCCAGCTACTTGGGACCCTGGGGCAGGAGGATCATCACAGGTTTGAAGCCAGCTTTAGCAATTTAGCAAGATCTATTTCAAAAATCACCTTTAAGATGTTCAAAATGGACTAAATAATGGAAAAATAGATTGAAAATTGATTTAGAGAATAAAACACAAAGATATAAAATGATATATGAGCACAGGTGTGGGGCCAGTTACTCTGGTTTGACCCAACTTCACCACGTACAAGCTTAATAATGAGAAAAAACAAACTGTTTTCCTCTCTATACTCACACACTCTTCATTTCTTTCTAGTATATTTTTGATCCCACAGGTTAAGGACTCAGTCCTATAAGACACCCACACTCTACATGCTAATCACAGATTAAGGCCTCCTGACTTCTGCCCACTGCCTCTGATCGGGGTTCCCACAGGTTCCCATCCTATTCCTTTATTTGCTAGAATGGCTGAAAGATTTCAGGGAAAATCTTAAGTTACCAGTTTATTATAAAGGATATTTCAAAGGGTACAGAATAGGCAGAGTGGAGCCTAAAGATATTATTCAACAGTAATTACGTTCAATTAAAATTATATTGTAAGGGTCCCTCGAAACGTCAGAGAAAGAGACCACCAAGTGACCACTCATGCAATTGGCAGAAGGGGGATTTATTGAACCAGCATGCTGGGGCTCCGTGCCCACTCAAGAAGGGAAAGCAGCCCAGAGCCCCGAGCAGGGGCTGAGCACTGCTTAAGTACACTTTTTGGGGAGGGCGGAGGGCTTTGTATACATCAGAACAAATCATCATGAGGCGCGGGAAAATTGAATAACAACTCCTAAACATGATTGGTTCATTCATTGGCGGGAACAGGTCAGGCTCGAGTGATAGGTCATTCCTAAGGAGAGTACACATTCAAACTGATTGGTTCAGGCCCTGCAAGGCCTGCGTGCAACCACACAGACCTCTTCAGTTATTAAACAACCAGACAATCAGGGGAAATGTTTACTGGGCGGTTCTAAGCATTGTCTTAACAGCTACAGAAATTTCAGGTTTTGCAGGTAACATAGAAACCTAACAATACCTCCTTTACATTTTAACTCAGACCTTGCAGCTTAGAAACTTTTACAACACCCGGTCTTTTACCCTTTAACTTTTACGCTTTAACTTCAATTTCTTTTACCCTTACAATATCATCATCTCTTGATATCTGAGGGGGATTGGTTCCAAAACCCTGAAGCTACCAAAATCCAAGGATGCTCCCAACCTTCATATAGGACAGTCCAGTGTTTGCTTGGCAATGTGTGGCAATCCTCACATAGACCTTAAATCATGTCCAGATCATTTATTATGCCTAATACAATGTAAATGCTATGTAAATAATTGCTATACTGAATTGTTTAGGGACTAATGACCCAAAAAACCACCTCTATATATGTTCAGTGCAAACACAATGTCATATGGAAATATCTAGTCTTTTGAGGAAGTTCCATATCAATTTTCATAGTGATTGTACTAATTTACAATCCAACAGTGTAAGAGTTCCTTTTTTTCACACATCCTCTCTAGCATTTATTACTATTTGTATACTTGATGACTGCCATTCTGACTGGTCTGAGATGAAATCTGTGTACTTTTAGTTTGCATTTCCCTAATTGTTAAGGATGTTGAACATTTTTTTTTCATATATTTGTTGGCCATTTGTATTTCTTCTTTTGGGAAGTATCTGTTTAGTTCATTTTCCCATTTATTAATTGGGTTATTTGATTTTTTGGGTGTATTTTGACTTCTTTACATATTCTAGGTATTAATCCTCTATCAGAACAGTAGCTAGCAAAGGTTTTCTCCCATTCTGTACATTCTCTCTTCGAATTCCCAATTGTTTCCTTTTCTGTGCAGAAGTTTTTAATTTGATGCCATCCCGTTTGTTAACTGTTTGCATTATTTCCTGAGCTTTAGGGGTCTTATTGCATGTGCCTACATGCTGGAATGTTGATCCTTTGTTTTCTTCTAGCAGTTGCATACTTTCTGGTCTAATTCAGAGGTCTTGGATCCATTTTGAGTTGATTTTTATGCAGGGTGAGAGATAGAGTCTAGTTTCATTCTTCTACATATGGATAATCAGTTTTCTCAGTACCATTTATTTTAAAAGGCTGTTTTTTCTCCCTTGTATGGTTTTGACACCTTTGTCAAGAATCAGATAACTGAAGGTTTGTCTCAACACAACAAAACCTTTGAAAGGTGCAAATTCTAAGATCATGGGTAATTCAATGTTTATCCCTGAGAGCTCACCCTTTGGAGATTATTTTAAGGCAGAGGACTAAGGAGAAAAGAAAAAAAGAGTTTTTTTCTGAAATATATCTTGGCCCCAGTATAAATTAGAGAACAGAAATTTGTCCTGCAAATGGGAAGAAAAATGGACAGAGATCTGATTTTTCCCACTACTATCTTAAAAAAAAAAAAAAAAAGTCCAGTTATTCAAGTGTTCTTACCTTAAGCAATTATTTAAGAATTAGCTCTCAAAGTCACTTAGGACTAAAGGACAAAGAGATCTCCCCCTTTAGAGAGTCCTAATGAGGTGATCCACAGTGGGGATAATGGTTGACTAGGATCTACCTCATGGCAATGCGTGGCAACTGAACCTGGTCAGTGTCAGCCATGATTGGTCCGTGCTGTCCTGGCTGTCCCCAAGGGAAGGGGTCTCCCCCATGTCTGTTCTCTATTCCATAATCTACTACTTCCTGTGTCACACAACAGACAATTTGTGCTAGACTTTGTTTTGGTTTCTGGAATTCTAAATCTGGCATGCACTTTCCTTGGTGAGCAGCTGTAGTTTTCTTGTCCCCTGCTTGTGGACACCCAACACCTAGTTTATGCAAACTGTAGAAAAAAAAAAATTAAAAGGTTCATCTTAGTTTTGTTATGCTGGAATTCGGGACCCCCAAAGACTACCAGAGACCCAAAATCGATGTAAGCAGCAAAGAGGTGTTTATTGTGAGCTAGCTCGGTCCTCCGAGCGCACACACAGCAACTAGTGACGCTGAGAGGCCCCGAGCCCAGGGTTTGCAGCAGTTTTATACATTCTTTGGAGAAGGCAGGGACCCCCATATACATCTTATCATCTCTTAGCAAATCATCACACATGGAGGGAAAATCAAATAACAACTCTAAAACATGATTAGCACATTCACTGGTGGGAACAAGTTGGGTAAGGGTGATTGGTCAGTACAAAAGGGGTATTCATTTGAACTGATTGGTTTAAGCCAAGAGGGGTGTACATGCTGAACTACATGGTTTCCCAACATGTTATCAACCACCATAAACTACTGGGAGGGTCATCTGGCATCCCAGGTATTTCCGTCTCATGCTGATTGGTGGCTGCTAGGGGGCTGCTATGGATCCCCACCTAGCCTGACTGAGTCAGGGACACCTGGCACAGCAGATCTCTCCTGTTATTTGTAGATAAACAACTTAGCAGGGTGGGAATGTGCTTAGGAGTGCTCTGTGGGTTTTTTCCAAGGACAAAGGTGATGTCCCTTCCTTGGACAGGCTTTGCTCTGAGGTAGAGGCTGGTTTTTCAGTTTCTTTTCCTTTGCTGCTACTTGGTTCTATTGGGGACTCTCTGGAAAGTAACCTTGTAACCCTCCTTTTGACTTTTGCTCCAACCAACAGAACAGCCTCTGACAAAGAGTTCAAAAACAATTAGAAAGAAATTATATTAAAAAGCTTTGGAAAACTCAAAGGATTCTTTTTCAGTTTGAGTGGGTATAGAAAGAGCTCTTTGCCTTCTCACTGAAGGGCTACATCTGAGTAAAAACAAAATAAATTAGATTACAAGGATTTATCTACTACATCTCCAAATATGATTTTCCTAACCCTTTACAAAAGAAATTTCCATTTGTAAGAGTGCCTTCTTCCATGGATTAGCTCTTAAAACAGGAAAAGCTATTAAGACAGCATAACAAGCCCCATCTTTATATATGTTTTTGATAGACCTTTATTTTTATTTATTTATATGCGATTCTGAGAATCAAATCTGGTGCCTCACACATGCCAGGCAAGTGCACTACTGCTGAGCCTCAACCCCAGCCCCACAAGCCCCATCTTTAAACATTTTTTAAAAAAATATATATATATATATTTTTTAGTTGTCATTGTGAAGCAAGATTTAAAGGTAGGTAGTTAGTGTAGCTAGGTAAATTTATTAAGTCTAATAAAGAAAATGGAGTCTGATCTGAGTCCCGAAATCAGAACTACACCTGGAAGATTGAAATGCTAATGTCCCCAAGGCCTGGGTCCATCCTCAAGAACTGTCCATGAAGCAGCTCCCAGCAAATAGGGAGGTGCTAATTAAATCACCCCAGGCCCTTCCTGCCCAGATAACTCCTGGGACTCCTTCGGCCCACCTGTTTTCCACCTTTTGGCCTACCCACCTGCATCCCCCATCACATGCTGGAGGGAAATAAGCAAGATAAAGGGCAGGAATGTAGGAAGACAAAAAAACAAAAACAAAAACAAAACAACAACAACAAAAAACCCTTAGATATAAAAGAGATCAGACCTCCCCATCCTAGGATTCTGCCTTTCGAGTCCCCTTCTTCTCTGCTATCCTTTAACAAAGCCTTTCACTTTCGACTCTACACCTGGTGTGCCTCTCTGGTGTTATACTTTAGCATTCCCGGAAGCAAGGTGAGCGGTCAAATGGACCTTTATTTTTATTTATTTATATGCAGTGCTTGTTATGCTCGAATTCAGGACCCCCAAAAGACCACCAGAGACCAAGATCGATGTAAGCATCAAAGAGGTGTGTATTTCGAGCTAGCTCGGTCCTCTGAGCGCACACACAGCAACTGGTGACGCTGAGAGGCCTGAGCCCAGGGTTTGCAGCAGTTTTATACATTCTTTGAAGAAGGCAGGGACTTAACATACATCATAGCATCTCTTACCAAATCATCACACACCGCGGGAAAATCAAATAACAACTCTAAAACATGATTAGCACATTCACTGGTGAGAACAAGTTGGGTAAGGGTGATTGGTCAGTACAAAAGGGGTATTCATTTGAACTGATTGGCTGAACTACATGGTTTCCCAACATGTTATCAACCAGCACAAACTACTGGGAGGGTCATCTGGCATCCCAGGTATTTCCCTGTTTCATGCTGATTGGTGACTGCTTGGGGGCTGCTATGAATCCCCACCTAGCCTGACTGAGTCAGGGACACCTGGAGCAGCAGATCTCTCCAGTTATTTGTAGATAAACAACTTAGCAGGGTGGGAATGTGCCTAGGAGTGCTCTATGGGTCTTTCCAAGGACAAAGATCATGTCTTTCCTTGGACAGGCTTTGCTCTGAGGTAGAGGCTGGTTTTTCATGCTGAGAATCAAATCCAGTACCTCACACTTGCTAGATGAGTGCTCTACCACTTACAACCCCAGCCTTCACCTTTAGACCTTCTGCTTTCACCGGGCCTTGACTATGCCCACAGAATTTACGCTAAATAATTCTGTGTTTTGAGAGGTAAGTTTTCTACTTTGTTCAACTAAGTTGGATGGTAGTTGAAATGAATTATTAAATTTAAAAAACCCTCATTTAATTTTGTCTTTTAAGAATAAATACCTTTAATCCCAGCAACTCAGGAGGCTGAGGCAGGAGGATCACAAGTGATAGGCAAGCCTGAGCAATCTAGTGAGTCACTGTTGAAGCCAGAATTAGATAGGCAGTCAGTATAGATAGGTGAATCTTGTCAGGGTGGATCAAGGAGGCCAATTTTGAGTGAGTCAGGGAAGAGGGCAGGAGAACAAAGGAAGCCTAGGACATATAAAAAGGACACAACACCTCACTTCTTGAGATAGCAGGATACCAGCTATGGCCCGCTTCTCCCTCCTGGGAGAACTCTATGTTAGCACTTTTTAAAATAAACCCTGCTTTATATGCTTGCCTCGGCATGCTTCTCTAATGTTCAAACTTCAATGTGAGGAAGCAGAACTCATCATCCTCATCATCGACAACCGGTGGTGATACACTGAGGTTTTTACCCAGGGATATTGAGGCAAGTAATAGAGTCATTAAAGGGGCAAAAACAATCGATTTTGAGAAATGGGTTTAAATCTAGGTCTTTAGGAGGCCTAAATTGTAGGAGGTGAAAAGAAAAGTCAGTTAAGAATCAATTAACTCATTGGTCATGGTAGTGTATACCCTTAATCCCAGACACTTGGGAGGCTGAGGCAGAAGGATCACAAGTTTGAGGCCAGCCTTGCCAACTTAGAAATGTCTCAAAATAAAATTTAAGAAATTGCTTGGGAAGTAGCTTAGGGGTAAAGTTCCTCTGGGGTTCTATTATTAGCACCAAAAACCAAAACAAAGACAAAACACTGGTCTAAGAGGCTTTTTGCACTGAAGCTGAAGCTCCACAGGTTACCTGCCAAGTTTATTCACTATCATAAACTCTTTGCCCGGCCCAATGATTGGCACATGATGGATGCTCAAGAAATATTCATTGAGTAATAAAGTTGCCAGAGGAAATAAAGTTGCCAGAGGAATTATGGGAGGAAACATTTCTAGTGTATGGGGGTAGGAAATAGTGTAGGTGGGCTAAAAGAGAATGAGAAGTAAGAAAGAGACTACTGGATGTGATTGGTGATGGTTAGATGGATAAAACAACATTTTTAATGCATTTCTAAAATAAAATTATATTTATGGTCCTAGGAATTGAGCCTAGGCCCTTTACCACTGAACCACATCTCCAGTTCCCTTCATTTTTTATTTTGAAACAGGGTTTTACTAAGTTGCTGAGGCTGGCCTCAAACTTTGAATCCTCCTGCCTCAACTTCCCGAGATGCTGGGATTACAGGTATGCACCACCACACCTGGGTTAAAATAAGTTTTTTAAAAATTGACATAGAGGGCTGGGGATGTGGCTCAAGCGGTAGCGCGCTCGCCTGGCATGTGTGTGGCCTGGGTTCGATCCTCAGCAACATATACAAACAAAGATTTTGTGTCCGCCGAAAACTAAAAAATAAATATTAAAAAAATAATAAAAAATAAAAATAAAAATTGACATAGAGAAGCATACAGAAAGTGTATAGCATACATGTACAATTGAATGGATTATTACAATCAAGTAACCACCTTCCAGATAAAAGAATGGAATAGTTCAAGCATGCTAGAAGCCCCCTCTTAACTCCTCTTCATTAACCCCCATTTACCTAAAGGAAACCAGACTTATATATGTGGACATATAATCTAAAAAAGAAATGGTTCTGTTGAACAGTGGGAAAGAGCAATCTTTTCAAATAAATGGTGCTGAGTGAAAGGCAAGTGACTCACCAAAGATGGAGATTCAACCAAGGGATTTAACTGGGGGGGCTGCCCGAAGGAGAGGCAGAGAGCAGAGAGAGAAGAGGAGGAGGGCAGAAAGAGAGAGAGAGCAGAGAAGAAGAGAAAGAAGAGGAAGAGGGAAGAGAGGAAAGAGAAGAGAGAAAGAAGAGGAAGAGAGGAAGAGAGCAGAGGGAGAGAACGTGGAGGGTGCTGATTGGCAGGGTGACTCAGGAACAGCCAGCGAGCAAAACACGTCTCCTGTGGGGATTGGTTGAGAAAACCTTTGAATCTGGAGTTCTCCAGCGCCCTTTGGAGAGGAGGGGGAGGGTAAGGGATTCCTTGAGGTTCTCGGGAGAAAGGGGAGTCTCCCACACACCCAACACTGAGCCAATTGGTTGTCCAAATGAAATAACATTAATCTTGACCCCTACCTCACACCATACATAAATATGGCCTCCAAGCACATTATAGATCTAAATGTGAAGACAAAAGAGTAAGTCTTCTCAATGACAAAATGTGAGACTATTTTCATGCCTTTGACATTAGGTAAGGTTTCTTAAATAGGACATAGGACACAAAAAGCACTAATCCTTTTTGGAGAAGATGTAGGAAAATTGTAAAATCTAATTGTTGGATGGAATAGAAATTAATTCAACCACTTGGAAAATTGTTTAATAGCACTTACAAAAGTTGAACATGTCCATACCTTATGTTCCAGGTATTTTACTTCTCCATATGTACCCAATATAAGTGTGTACATAGGTATACCAAACACTTATATAAAAATGTTCATAGCAGATATAATTATGGTCAAAACAAGGAAGCAAGCTAAATGTTCATCAACAGAATAGATTAATAAATTTGGTATATTTATACTATAGAACACATACCACAATGAAGATGAATAAATTACTGCTTTATTTAACAACATGAATGAATTTCACAAGCATAACTTTGAGCAAAATAAGCCAGACACAAATGAAGCATTCTTCATGACTCTATACTGAAAAACCAGCCTCTACCTCAGAGCAAAGCCTGTCCAAGGAAGGGACATGGCCTTTGTCCTTGGAAAAACCCACAGAGCACTCCTAGGCACATTCCCACCCTGCTAAGTGGTTTATCTACAGGAGAGATCTGCTGAGCCAGGTGTCCCTGACTCAGTCAGGCTAGGTGGGGATCCATAGCAGCCCCCTAGCAGCCACCAATCAGCATGAGACAGGGAAATACCTGGGATGCCAGATAACCCTCCCAGTAGTTTATGGTAGTTGATAACCTGTTGGGAAACCATGTAGTTCAGCATGTACACCCCTCTTGGCTTAAACCAATCGGTTCAAACGAATACCCCTTTTGTACTGACCAATCACCCCTACCTAACTTGTTCCCGGCAGTGAATGTGCTAATCATGTTTTAGAGTTGTTGTTTGATTTTCCTGTGGCGTGAGGTGATTTGTTATGCTGTATGTGAAGTCCCTGCCCTTTTCAAAGAATGTACATAAGCTCTGCTCAAGCTGTTCTCGGGGCTCTTGGCTCTTTACCTCTTCGAGGTAGGCTTGGAGCCCCAGCATGCTGGACCCCCAATAAACCCTTTGCTGTTGCATGAGACAGTCTCTTGGTGGTCTTTTCCTCCAATGTTCGCCTGACCTTTACATCACAAAATCAACAATCTGCAAAACTGAACTATGATCTTAGAAGTTAGGATACTGGTTTCCTCAGCACCCCAAGGCAAGCATATAAAGCAGGGTTTATTTAAAAGGGGGTAACATACTTCTCCCTGGTTGGAGAAGGGGTCCATAGCTGGTACCCTAGTATCCCAAGAAGCCAGGTGTTCTGCCCTTTTTATATGTCCTAGGCTTCCTTTGTTCTCCTGGCCTCTTCCTCTTATCTCTCTCCTTCCTCCAGAGCTGACTAGGCCCAGGAATGGTCATTGGGATGGCCAAAAGGTGGGAAACAGGTGGGCTGAAGGGGGAAGGGCAGGATGGTGCAACCCAGGACACATTAACAACCTTTTAGCTCCCTGTAGAGAGAGGCAATTCCTAGGACAGGTTACCTTGGCTACAGGTTGGAGCAGGTGCAGGTTCTGGATAAGGGTGGAGGAAGGGCTCTGAAGGAATTAACATTTCAATCCCTGAGGGACAATCTCCAACTTCCTGAACTCAAAATTGGCCTTCTTGATCTGACCTGACTCGATTTACCTATCTATACTGACTGCCTGACTAAATCTTTCTTCAGCGGTATCACTGTCTCAAAATAAAAAATAAAAAGGACTGGGGATGTGGCTCAATGGTAGAGCAACCCTGGGTTCAATCCTCTTTACAAAATAAAGAAAAAGAGCAAGTTCAGCCTTATCTGTAATAAGGCTTTGTCTTTTGCGGGTTCTCCATGTGAAGATAACCCTAAGTAGCCTAAAATTAAGCCCATTTCAAGTCCTGTTCAAAATAATTTTTTTGTTGTATAGATTATTGTAATTCCAAAATAGAAAGATAATGAGAAAATAAAGGTTTGAGTAAATTATAGATATTTAAGGATTGCGAAAGAGGTTTTTTTTTTTTTTTTTTTGAGAGAATTTTTTTGTTAGTATTTATTTTTTTTAGTTTTCGGTGGACACAACATCTTTATTTTATTTTTACGTGGTGCTGAGGATCGAATCCAGCGCCCCATGCATGCCAGGCGAGCGAGCTACCGCTTGAGCCACATCCCCAGCCCCTGCGAAAGAGTTTTAAAAAGAAATAGAACTTATACAAGATTTCATGTGCAATTGAGTTGACAAATTACGGGGTTTTGTAGAGGCTAAAAGATATTAAAGGTACATTAGTGTCATTATTTTTAAAAGTATGTATCTCGGTTCAAAACTATTATACAAACTAAATGGTTTTGCTCATTAATTTTGTTTTGTTCATTTCATCTTTTCCTTGTAAAACTTATAACTATTTACTATCCCTGTTTTGTAGAAACACAACTTATAACAGAATAACCTGAATTAAATTGAGATAATAAGTCATAATAGGACAGATAGGATATGAGACTGACTAGCTGTGAGTCTGAGGCAGGAGGATTGCAAGTTTAAGGCCAGACTCAGAAATTTAGTGAGACCCTTTGAACCTTAGTGAGATCCTGTCTCAAAAAATAAAAGGGGACTGGGGTTGTAGCTCTGTTATTGTTGGGGTATCCATGTGGGGTTCAGGTCCTTAGGGTCCCAAGCAAAGAACTGAGCAAGACACACAGAATTAACAGGTAAAGTACAGATTTATTGAAGGCAAAGGTGAAAGTAGCACTCAGTAAGATAGAGCAGAATGGGCCCTGCAAGAGAGAGAGGCTCAAGGCCCAGATATCTGGAAATTAGTGTCTTACATGCTGAGCTCTGAGGCCTTCTCTTTCCTATATAGACCTGATTGAAGACTTTACCCCATTTGCTCCCATTGCTTACCTTTTAATACCCAATTAGAATAGTGGTACAAGCCTGTAATCCCAGTGGTTTGGGAAGCCCAGGCAAGAGGATCATAGGTTCAATGCCAGCCTCAGCAACTTAGAGAAGGCCTCAGCAACTCAGTGAGACCCCGGCTCTAAATAAAATACAAAAAAGGGCTGGGGATGTGGCTGAGTGGTTAAGTGCTTCTGAGTTCAATCCCTGGAACACCCCCCCCCCAAAAAAAAAAAAAAAAAAAAAAAAAAAAAAAAA
>NW_025999949.1:4194965-4197337 GCF_001458135.2 Marmota marmota marmota
CCCCCCCCCAAAAAAAAAAAAAGAAAGAAAAGAAAAAGAGTAGTATCTAATTTTCCTTATTGGCTATTTTAGAACACAGAACCTGTGGCAGGAGTTGTTATGGGCAATTGTTAAGTCCTCAGTGGCAGGAGTTGCCATGGTAATGGGACTGATCATAAACAGACATGATGACTCATCTCTGTCTTGTTCTACATTTTTCTTGTACCCTGACTCCACCATCTTGTACCCTGACATCCTGAACTTCTACTTAATAGCTTGATGGTAGACCTTCCTTGGGTTCAATCTCAAAAAAAAAAAAAAAAGTTAAAACCCATTATTCCCATTTTGACACTGGTGGACTTGGCCTTATGGGTGATCAACTGATACATGAACACTGAAGCCAAGGAAAATAAAAGGGCAAATAAAAGGGCAATGGAAAAATAGCCAATATTTTGGCTCTTGCTCTCCACATTCAGCCAGGATTACAGGACCCCTCTGAGGGTCCCCACAACTCAAGTGAATCACCCCATCTCCTGATCAGGATATGAGACTGATCAGATATCAGATATCAAGAGAACTCTAGAGAACAGGAACCCAACAGGTGTGCATTCTGCAAAGAGGAGGGTCATTGGAGAGGGGAAATGTCCTAACACTTCCAAGGGAAGCCACATGTGGTTAGCAAGACCCTGATCCATCCAGACAGATGGTACAACTGTAAGAGGAAAAGACCAAAGGAACCAAGAAGTTCTCACAGGTTTCTAAAAGTAACCCCTGAATTTAAATTCATTTTTAAAATTTTTATTTATTTTTTTTGTACTGGGAATTGAACACAGGGGCTCAGTCTATCTTTCCTTTTCTGTATCCCCAAATTTCTATCTCCTTCCTCTTCCCACAGACCTGCAGTAAAATAAGCAACCCACCCATAGCCTCGGCTCCTTGCTCTTGACCCATGCCCTTGCCTGCAAGAAGGGAACAGGAGGGCTATGAGCAAGTGCTGGAGAACCTGGCTCAAAACTGAGTAACTCCCCAGAGCCCACCTACAGTTCACCCCCTCACCCCCCTACACACTAAGGGGTTGCTGTTTCTCCATCTGGAGAGGGTCATGTTGTCCCTTCAATGTGATTTCCTTGCTCTACCCCCAAAAGCTTCTCAGTCTCAAGATGACCACATTTTCCTTTGTACTCTCAGGATGGCCACATTGTCCCCTGAATGTGTATTTCTTACTCTCCCTTGAGACAGCTCACATTCTCCCTAGAGTGTATATCTCTTCTTTCTTTCTTTCTTTCTTTCATACTTTTATTTTATTTTTATGTGGTGCTGAGGATCAAACCCAGTACCTCACATGCGCTAGGTGAGAGCTCTACCACTGAGCCCCAGCCCCAGCTCCTGTATCTGCTTTCCTAATAAATCTGGTAGTGTCTGTAACTGGTTCATAATGAAACTCTTTTCTGCCAAGTACTCCAAGGTCCCATTTGTCCTGGGTTGAGGTCTCTCTTGGAGCTCATCCAGCAACATAAACACATACATCACTTTTCTCCTGTAACGATGCCTAATGTATTTTAGTGTTTTCACCCAATTTCCAGAGCAAAACATTGAGGCCCATAGCTCAACTGAATCTCGTCTGATTTGAGAGTCCACAATTTGAATCACAATTGCCTTCCAGCTACATGCAACACAACAGCAACACACACTCTGCAGAGTTCAAGGACGGAGAATTGCAAAGACCTTCATTTTTTTTGGGGGGGGGGGTACTGGAGATTGAACTCAGGAGTATTCAACTGAGCCACATCCTCAGCCTTATTTTGTATTTTATTTAGAGACAGGGTCTCACTGAGTTGCTTAGTGTCTCGCTTTTGCTGAGGCTGGCTTTGAACCTGTGATCCTCCTACCTCAGCCACCTGAGCCACTGGGATTACAGGTGTGTGCCACTGTGCTCCCCAGTGCCAAGACCTTTACCTTGAGGGGGTTAATGCCCTGCTCTACAGAACCAAGAAGGAGTCTTGCCCCCACACAAATGCCACTAAAGGAATGGCTCATCCATCTGCCCAGGGCCTCTTCCCTGCCAGCCCAGGTAGCTAGTTCTCACTGAATGTCAAAGCACACAGAGATTTTCCCCAACCCTGCATTTCCTTTGTCTCCCAGACCCATACCCACCCTCTGCCTTGGTATTTATTAACACTACAGGCTTACCCAGCACCTTTTATTTTTAGGATCATAAAATGTTCAGAATAAGACAGTTGTCTTATTTTCCAGTGCTCGTGACTGGGAAAATCTGAATCACAAAGACTATTATGATCACAATGATTCCGAAGATTATGCAACAAACAATTCAAGATAAAAGCCTTGGAGGGGAGTGTCCCTGCCTGGCTGGGGGAGGGGAGGCACGGTGGGGG
>NW_025999949.1:4197405-4220039 GCF_001458135.2 Marmota marmota marmota
GGGGAGGAGGGAGGGGATCTGGTTCAGAACCAGGAACAGAGCACAGCTGCACCTGGGTTTCCAAACCCGCTGACCTGGCTGGAAACTGGGGACTGGCCAATCTGCCTGAAAACAGCTTCTTCCTAGCAGGGCCCTGAGTGACAGGCAGAGAAGAGACAGATGGGCTGCCTCAACGTGAAGCTCACCCGCATTAGCCATTTCAACAGTAATTTTAAAAGCATTTCAAACACTAGGAATAGCAGTTTGTCACTTTTTTTCTGTTGTTGTTGGGGTTTTCATTTTTTTCCCCCGCAGACATATTAATATGGATGTGGCTAGCGGGTTCCAAGCTTTGAATTGTGCTCATTAAGTCACAGCTGGCTGAGAATATGTGTCAGTCCTGTGCCTGTATTTCTCAAGTCGATTTTATAATGAAATTAAAATGGACTCCTTCAGCTACCCCCTTCCCTGGAAGTAAAGCAGATTTGCCCTCCAGGGAGTGGATACTGTATTCCAATGATGCTCTATTCTCAAAAGAAATGCATATGTAATTTCAGTAATTAAAACATTTAATTTGGTGATTACCCTCACAAAAAGAAAACTACTGGAATTACCCTGGTGTGGGAACGTTCCAGCCAGCTGTTACACCCCAAGGCCTTCCCTTTGAGGGAACAGCCCACCTGTTTGGGAAGTTCCCTTGTCACTCACCATGTCCAGGTTTTCCGAGTGGAAGTGTGGCCGGCCAGATGGTCCCCGGAATTACTCACTTTCCTCAGCTGAAATACAGGGTTTGATTTCTGAGATGCAGTCGTTTTTTAAAAGAGGTGAGGAAAAAGCTGATTCATTGTTCCTCCAGAGGAATGTCTTCAGGGAAGATAAAACCCTGGAGGAGACCAGACATGGCATAAAAAACTTTTGGAATTGAGTAAAACTAGAAATATCAAACAGGGAGCCATGGTGCACACCTGGAATCCCTGTGATTTAAGAGGCAGGAGGATCACAAGTTTGAGGCCAGCCTGGGTTACTTAGTGAGACCCTGTCTCAAAAGGCCTGGGGATGTAGTTCAATGGTACAGCACTCCTGGGTTCAATCCCCAGTACTACAAAAACAAACAAACACATCAAAAAGAACCAAAAAAACCTGCCAGGTGTGGTGGCACATACCTGTTATCTCAGCAGCTCTGGAGGCTGAGATAGGAGGATTATGAGTTGAGTTCAAAGCCAGCCTCAGCAAAAGCAAGGAGCTAAGCAACTCAATGAGACCCTGTCTCTAAATAAAATACAAAATAAGGCTGGAGATGTGGCTCAGTGGTCACATTGAGTTCAATCCCCAGTACAAAAAACAAAAAACAAAAAACTAGTGACATCAAATAAATTCACTTGCGAAGTCCTGGTCCCCCCCACCTTGGACCAACTAAAATTGCACAGGGGTCTGGGCAGAGACCCAGGAATTTGGCTTTTTAACAAGCTTCCCAGGTGGTTCATTTGCAGAACCACAGAGATGAGGGCACCCACACATGGTCGGCAACAGTGGGCTTGGGGTGTGGCCCTGAGTCACTCAGGAAATGACAGTGCCTGACCTTTGACTTGGTGCTGCTGAGCTCACCTGACAGTCTGTGCTTCATTTGGAAATGACGGATTAGAAAAGGGCCTGTAATTAAGATCTTCATGGCATGGGGCTGTCCATCACATCCTCCCCCCATGGACTTCGGAGTCAGGCTTTGTGTCCCAGACCAATCCGGCAGGTCAGTGGGATTTCCCCCTATTGTGTGGGTTGGAGGATGATGGACCAGAAACGGCATGTGGCCTGTCAGCCCCAGAACAGGCCCGGCAAGTCCTGTAGCCCCAGTGGCTTCCAGATGCCAGTGCTACTCCTGCCCTGAACTGGGCTGCCTATATCAGAGCTTCTTGGGGAGCTTTTTTTGGGGGTAGGGGGTACCGGGGATTGAACTCAGGGCCCTCGACCACAAGGCTGGCTTTGAACCCATGATCCTCTTGCCTCCGCCTCCTGTGCTGATGGTATTATAGGCTTGAGCCACTGAGCCAGGCCCTGGGGAGCTTATTAATAGTGTAGATTTCTGGGCCATCATGGAATGGCTTGGAGGCTGAACCCTGAAATCTTTTTTTTAAAATTTGTTTTAATTAGTTACACATGACAGTACAATGATCTTGACATACCGAATATTTGAATAATATGGGATATAATTTCTCATTTTTCTGAGTGTACAGGTTGCAGAATTACATTGGTCATGCAGTTACGTGTATACCCACAGCAATAATAATGTCTATTCTAATGTCCTTCCATTCCCCCCTTCCCCTCTGAAATCTTATTAAGTGTAGCCATTTTCTCTGGGGCTTGGGAGCCACTGTGAGCTGACAGTGCTGCTTGTTGTATCATGAAGTTATTAGAAATAAACCCACAGAAAAGGGAATGTAAAGAAAAGAAAGGTGGATTGATGAGTGATCTGCCACCAGTGAGGTCTACCAGATATCCTCAAAGGGGGTTGCAATCAATGTGGACCAAAAAGACAGAGATCTTTCAAAGGAGGTTGTTTCATTCACATTTATTTTGTTCCCATTCCAGAAAATGATGGGAAAGGTGGGATGGAGAAGATTCTAATTGCATAGGCTGCTGTCTTTTGTAGGGAATTCTTTAATTTCCCTTTAAAAAAAAGAGGGGGGGTGTATATTTCACAGAGTACAGTGGTGCATTCCTGTAATTCCAGCAATTTATGAGGCTGAGGTGGGAGGATCACAGGTTTGAGGCCATCCTCAGTAATTTAGCAAAGCCCTAAGCAACTTAGTGAGATCCTGTCTCAAAACAAAAATGAAAAAAAAAAAAAAAAACTGGGGATATAAGCTCAGTGGTAAAGTGTCCCTGGGTTTAGTCCCTAGTACCAAAATAAAAGAGAAAGATTTTCAGTGATGTGCTATAAGTGCACCCTCTGGAGGAAGGGGAGAGAAAGACCAAGCCCATTTGTAATGTTTGCTGATTTCCTTGGGATAAATACTCCCTCTATGGGAGTTATTCTTTGTTTCTGGTGCTGGAAATTAAGTCCAGAACCTTAAGCATTTAAGGACATGCTCTAACATTGAGCTACACCCCCCAACCCCTCTGTGGCAGGTTTCAAACCACTAGTGTCCTTACCAAATTGGAAGGAGCTGGAGTTGGAAAGACATGTGCACAGCAGACTTTCTATTGCCTGCCGGGCATACAATGGTTCCAGCACACCTCTGGGTAGTTCCCATACTCATAGGAGAACTTCCTGAGATTATCCGGCAGCATTTGCAGCATTACCAAAATGTGGCCATACTGGAATACTAAAGGGATACAGACACCAGGTTTGCAGACACCAGAATCAACAGCCAAGCTCTTGTTACCTGGACCAAAAGTCAGCAGCCCAATTTCCTAAGGAAATAGAAACATGCAGAGGAAGCAGGAATTAAGAATTTCAGGTGGAGGAAGGGGCTCTTTGAATTCTGCAATTGATCATTCAGAAAAGACAAAAGACTTCACAATAAAGGAAATGGAGATGCTGCCCTTCTGCCCTTGTCTAGAGATGGCAGATTCTTCACAGCTACAGCCAAAGGTAGAAGGGAGAAGGTTAGGTATCACATATTCTGAACACCCTGAGTTGGAGTGGAATGGAAAATATTCAATTAATCATTCAAATTTGTGCCTAAGGAACCAGGATGCTCAGTTATGAATTTCAAGTACTTTAAAAAATGGCTCCAGGGAGAGATGTGAAACCCGTGATGGATATAAAATTAACACATTTTCCCAAGTAGATTAAAATGCAATTGATAAATAACAGAAAAGCAAGAAAATGTGGACGGAAAATGTGGATGAGGCGGGGAGTACAGAAAATGCAGATCCCCAGTTGGGTGGGAAGTATCTTTTCCCCTTCTAAGTCCTTCTAGGGAGGGAGCTGTTTGGCTTTGAAACAAAAACCCAACCCTTTGTACAGTGATATTCCTGTTTCATTAATGTGTCAAACAGATTTAGAAATGAAGAGTTTAAGAAGGACCTAAGAACACATGGAATGCTATATTTTCTAATCATTTGCTATTTTGGAAACTCCAGCCCAGTGTGTGTGTGTGTGTGTGTGTGTGTGTGTGTGTGTGTGTGTGTGTGTGTTTCAGGTGGGGTGAGGGCCAGCTAGGAAAATACTATTGTATTAAAAAAAATAATAAGCAAGTGAGATCCAGCCTTGCAATGTGCTTCTAAAAATATTTGCTCCTGGCATTGGCTGACAAGTGGCTTGGCTGGAGCCAGCGTGAGTTTCTTCTCAACTTGATATTCAGTGATATCACTTCGATAGCTTGAAACTGGCCCTAGTGGGAGTATTGACACCATAGTAATTAGCAAATCCTACAAATCAGCCCATTTGTCCCTGGAGAGCTAGTTGTTAAAGATCTCTCATCACACAGCTGCGGGCAAGTTATCCTACTGAGAGGCTGGATCATAACCAACCATGTGTGTTAGTCAGCTCTGGCTGCCTCCACAGAACACTGGGTGGCTGAAAAAAACTGAAATTGATTGCTCACACTTCTGGAGTCTTGAAGTCCAAGATCAAGGTGTGAGCAAGTTTATTCTCTCCAGAGGCCTCTCTCCTTGGTTTACAAATGGCCATCTTCTCACTGTGTCCTCGTGCGGCCTTTCTGTGCACGTACATCTCCAAAGTCTCTTCTTCTTACAATGACCCTGGTCTTATTGGATTAGGGTCTATGACCTCATTTAACCTTAATTACCTTTTTATTTATTTATTTTGCACTAGTGGGGATTGAATTCTGGGGTACTCTACCACTGAGCTACATCCCCAGCCCTTTTTATTTTTTACTGGAGACAGAGTCTCACCAAGTTGTCCAGGCTGGTCTTGAGTTTCTGAGACACCTGCCTCAGCCTTGAGCGTCACTGAGATTATTGGCATGCACCATGTGGTCTGGCTCATTTACCTTTTTAGAGGCCCAAGTTCAAATACTATTTACATTGGTGGTTAAGGCTTCAACATGGATTTTGGGAGATGCAATTCACCCCATGTGACAGGCACTTGGGAATATGCATTTTATTTTTAGGTAAACTGGTATTTAAACTCCCAAGGAAGGTGGATTTCAAGGAATTAGAGAATAGAGGAAGAGGGGAGGTAGCCATCTGACTAGTTCTCAAAGTCAGATCCACAGGGAAATACAGACTTTGAAATGTTCAGTGCGAGTAGTTACACAGGACCTTCTGAGTACTATGATTAAATAATAATGACCTTTTGCTGGGTGCAATGTTGCACACCTGTAATACCAACAGCTCAGGAGGCAGAAGGAGCCCAAGTTCAAGGCCAGGCTCAGCAAAAAGAACAAAACAAAGCAAAACTAAAAAGGACTGGGAATGTTGCTCAGTGAGAAAGCTCCTCTTGGTTCAAGCCCCAGGATCAAAGTCCAAAAACAAACAAAAAATGACCTTTCACAGCAAAAGGAGTGAGCATGTGACATCAGTTAGTGCAATCAGAGTGAAGCTGAGGACTCCTGGTAATTGTGCGGTAGATGCTGTCAGCCAGGTGTAGTTTAGGAATTGTGGAACCTGGTTGTTGCTATTAGCAGTCTCTGAGCATGAGGAAAGCAAGGTGGATCACGAAGCCAATATTCTGAGGAGAGCAGAGAAATGGAATTAGAGTCGTGACCACCCCCCCAAGAGAGGGTCTTGCTAAATTACCCAGGCTGACTGTGAACTTATGTTGCTCTTGTCCCAGCCTACCGGGTAATTGAGATTACATGCACCACCTCATCATATTTAAAGCTATGGCCTTTATCAAACAGTACCTGCAGCTGGGTATACAGACAAGTGGATTATATTAATTATGTAAGTTAGTGCTATAATTTAGATGTGGTTAGAGTGTGTACCTTAAGACTTCATACATTGAGCCTGTTGTGGTGACCCAAGCCTGGAATCCCAGCAACTCAGGAAGTCGAGATAGAAGGATTGCAAGTTCAAGGTTAGCCTGAGCAGCTTAGTGAGCCTTGTCTGAAAATAAAGAATATAAAAGGGCTGGGATGTTGCTCAGTGGTAAAGCATCCCTGGGTTCAATCCTCAGTGATATACACACACACACACACACACACACAAAGTCTTCAATGCTTTTTATTTGTTTGTTTGGGATATTGGAGATTGGACCCAGGAGCAGTTTACCACTGAGCCACATCCCCAGCCTTTTTATTATTATTATTATTTTGAGATAGGGTCTCACTAAGTTGCTGAAGTTGGCCTCAAACTCTTGTGATCCTCCTGCCTCAGTCTCCTGAGTTGCTGGGATGGAAGGTGTGTACCACAGCACCCAGCTTCTCTGTGTGGTTAAGGGAAGGAGTGGGCTGAAGAAGTAGCTCCGTGATGGAGCACTTGCCTAGCATGTGCAAGGTTCTATACCAAAAAAAAAAAAAAAAAAAAAAAAAGGAAGGAGGAAGTTGGCAAGTAGGAGGTTGTGAACAGAGCAGAATTTCCAAATGCAAGACGTGGGAGGTAAAGCAGTTCCAGGAATCAACAGAAGCTGGAGGACTTTGGAGGTGGGTGTCAAGGTGAAGGTGACGGAAAGCAAGGAATTCAAGAGGCCAAGAATCAGGCTGGGGATGTGGCTCAAGCGGCAGCGCGCTCGCCTGGCATGCATGCGGGCCCGGGTTCGATCCTCAGCACCACATACAAACAAAGATGTTGTGTCCGCCGAAAAACTAAAAATAAATAAATATTAAAAAAATAAATAAATAAAAATAAAAAATGATTAAAAAAAAAAAAAAAAGAGGCCAAGAATCTAGACAGATGCTGGCCTGGTGATTGGCAGGAGTTAGAAGGAAGGGAGCATGACCTGAGAGGAGAGGGGAGGAAAACTGGAGGAAAGACCATGCCCCCTATCACAGCTTCCCCTGCCATTGCTGTCACCATCTGAGAACATCCTGAGGGACAGGGAGGCCATTGCTGGGAACATCCCAAGGGCAGAGGAACCCAGGGCTTCCCATGTGCTAGGTAAGCCCTCCACCACTGAGCTACCTTCCCTGTCCTTTTTATTTTAAATTTTGAGACAGGGTCTTGCTCAGTTGCCCAGGCCGACCTCACACTTGTGAATGACTTGCCTCAGCTGAGCCGCTGGGATTACCAGCATGGGCCACCACGCTTGGCTAATAAGCCATGTTTCTTTGGGTGGCATCCACCAGGATGGGGCACCTGCAGCCCTCTGCTGAGGTTCCCCAGTATCCCTGGGAGTTCTGTGGATTGACTCTATAAGGCCACAGCAGCCCACGAAGGTCCCACTCAGGGTCTACCCACCCTTGTGCTCCTTCTGCTCAGGCTCACATTACCAAGGTCCTGGTCCTCCAGCTTAGAGTTTCTGCTCATGTTCCCAAAGCAGTTCTCACTTGAGTACTCTGGTGTCCTGGTCAAGGGTGGGGCTTTTGGGACTGTCCCTGGTACCAGCAGCTTCTCTGGAGCAGCAGTGCTCCTGGATGCCATTGTTAGTACCACAGGGACCTCTCCCAGGTCAGCATGGGGCACCGGGGCCATAGCTAAGGTGCTGAGGCTAGAAGGTGCCAGCATTCTGGTCTGGTCTGTGGGGCCTTCAAAGAACCAAAGCTGTCCCATGTTTCAGGTTGGACTAGGGAAACTCTTTCCCGCCTTTATTGGGATGCTGCTGACCCTGGTCACTCAGACAGGGAGCCCTCTGTGCATACCTAAGATGCTGTCTGAGATCTCTGTGGGAGGCTGGTGTTCTCACAGTCACCAGAGGCCAAAGCACCTTGAGTTAATGTCAGTTCTGCTTGCGGCCCTTCAACATCACCAGTGTGTTATGTTCCGCAGGCTAGCTGGATCCTGCCAGAACCTCAGCTCATTCTCTGAGTTTTCTTGAAAAAAATTCCACTCACTCAAGTGATGGGTTAGATGTGCTAGATATTCCTGAACATTTAGGAGGATACAGAAGATTATATCATAACAGCATATATTCAAGGAGACTGGACATTCTTAACCTTCAGAATAACTCACTACTGATTGTGTATGGGTACTCACACTTTTTTGTCATCATTCTTGTTTTGGTACTGTGGATTGAACCTGGTGGACTTTACCTGAGCTATATCCCCAGTCCTTTCTTTCTTTCTTTCTTTTTTTTTTTTTTTTGTTTATTTGTTTTGAAACAGGATCTCACTATGTTGATGAGGGTCTTTCTGAGTTGCCCAGGCTGGCCTTGAATTTGCTAGCTGCCTCAGCCTCCCAAACCTGGCTGTAAGGTGGTCCTGAGACCAAGAGGTTTGAGATGGCTGATGAAGATCCAGCAGACACTGTCACATTCCCTTCCTGCCCATCTTCCTTCTCTCCTCCTTCTTGGGCTGCCCAGTCCCACAGCTCCAAGGCCAGGTTCTGACATTCAGAATCCCATATTCTTCTCTTTCCACTGGGCTCTTTCTGGGAGGTAAGAAAGAGTCAGAGATCAGAATGTACCCCGGCTCCTGGGAACTTTCCCTGAGTCAGAACATATAAAGAGGGTTTCCAGACTCTGCATTCTCTCCTGTTAAATGCAACCCCAGTTGGAGGTAGAACAATCTGGTGGAAAATCCCCTCCCTGTGCAGACTGTCCTCTGCAGGAAGACTCTCTCTCCTCTGTAGGAATGTTCTGTTCTGAATCTGTGGTGTGAATCAACAGACAGTTCACGCTCCTCCACAAAACTAGTGATCCCTGCCTTCTGAGGGAAAGCATTCTTTTTTTTTTTTAAATTTTTTTATTGTTGGTTGTTCAAAACATTACATAGTTCTTGATATATCATATTTCACACTTTGATTCAAGTGGGTTATGAACTCCCATTTTTACCCCGTATACAAATTGCAGAATCACATCAGTTACACATCCATTGATTTACATATTGCCATACTAGGGGAAAACATTCTTGGTGAGAAATAGTCTCTTGGGAGAGAAAAAACTTCCATTGTCAAGGAAAGCAAAGGGGCTTCAACCAGGGAAGGGGCAATCCCAAGACAACTGAAGGCAGGACAGCGATGCCACAGAGCAGAGAAAAGCACGTTATCCATCCTTCCTTTTTTTTTTTTTTTTTTTTTTAAAGAGAGAGAGAGATGTTTTAATGTTTATTTTTCAGTTCTCGGTGGACACAACATCTTTGTTTGTATGTGATGCTGAGGATCGAACCCGGGCCGAACGCATGCCAGGTGAGCGCGCTACCACTTGAGCCACATCCCCAGCCCCCTTCCTTCTTTTTCTTTCTTTCTTTCTTTTTTTTTTCTAGATAGATCTTGCTAAGGTGCCTTGAGCTTTGATCCTCCTGCCTCAGCCTCCCAAATAGCTAGGATTGCAGTGTGTGCCACCATGCTCGGCCACGTTATTCCCTTTTTAAATTTTGCATTTCTGGGAACTGAACCCAGGGTGCTCTACCACTGAGCTACAAGCCCAGCCCCTTTCACTTTGTAGCACTTATTTATTTTTGGAACACAAACATTAGTATATATTTTTTTGTTACAAATATGAAAAAGACAGAAACCAATAGAGACACAGCAGGCAATGGATACTCAAACCAGTCGAGTGTCTTTCTCAAGAGCTGCTGAGTTGGAAGACAGTCCCGCCCACTTCAAAGGCCCCTTTTTGCAGTTCCTCTAATTCTAGGGGATCAGCGGGTGGAAGGTACATTCCCGGCCTTAACCAAGGCTCAAGGGCTGTCCTTTATTTTGAGGCAGGGTCTTGCTAAATTGCTGAGGCTGGCCTTGAATTTGGGATCTTCCTGCTTCAGCTTCCTGAGTCACTGGGATTATAGGCTTGAGCCACTACACTCTGTTGTCACATTGTTTCATTTGAACACCAAAATGTACAGCAAATCTGTAGGTGTGTAGATAATGATAGAAGGAGAAAATGTGGAAGTTGCTTTTTTTTTTTTTTTTTTTTAGTGCTGGAGGTTAGAATCCAAACACCAAACACAAGTTCTACCTCCAAGATACACCTGATCCCTGGGAAGTTTTCTTCTTTTTTTTTTTGTTTGGCACTGGGGATCAAACCCAAGTGCCCTACCTCTGAGCTACATCCTCAGCCCTCTTCTTTCATCTTAAAGATGAAAATCACAAGAAATTTTCTTCTTCTCAAAGGTCTTTTAAGGTCGAAGAGACTGACTGCCCAGGGGAGCCCTGGCTTCTCCACTTCCTGTGTGAACTCTCTCTGCTTTGTTGTCTGTTATGGTTTGGATGGGAGGTGTCCCCCAAAAGCTCACGTGTAAGACAATACAAGAAGGTTCAGAGAAGAAATGATTGGGTGACTGGAGTCTTGACCCAGTCAGTGAATTAATCACCTGAAGGGATTAACTGAGTGGTAACTGAAGGCAGGTGGGGTGTGGCTAGAGGAGGTGGGCATTGGAGGCTTTGGGGTATATATTTTGTATCTGGTGCGTACAGTCTCTCTCTCTCTGTTTTCTGGTCATCATGTGAGTCTCTTCCCTCTGCCACACTCTTCCTCCATGAGATTCAGCCCCGAGGAATGGAGCCTGCTGTCTGTGGACTGAGACCTCTGAAACCATGAGCCCTTAAATAAACCTTCCTTGCTCTACAGTTGTTCTGGTCAGGTCTTTCAATTGGAGCAGCAACAAAGCTGACCAAAACAGTGTCCTTGTCTATGAAATGGACATAATCATAGTCCTACCTCATAGGGTTGTTGTGAGGGCTAGCCTGGCACAGGCTCAACCTCTCATCTGTTAGGTAATATCCATTAAAAGGTAGTCAGGGAGGTGGCAGTTGTTACAAGAAACAAAAAACCAAACTCTCCAGCTAGTCGGGCTACTGTCTGTGGCAGAAGCAAGCCCTTTAGTTCCTAGCTGGACCTGGACATGTCTTTATGTTTGAATGATTCTAGTGTGAAATTCAAGGGAAGCTTTCAGTGTCTGACATCATCTTTCAGATTGCTACTAACAGTTTTTCTTGGGGAATTCAGGAGACTCAAAGGGAGGAGGGGAGAAGGGCCAAGTGAAGATGTGCGGTGGGGGGACAAGTTAGAAACTACAGTTGTCAATGGGGTGTGGTGGCACACACCTATAATCCTAGCAACTTGGGAGGGCTGAGGCAGGAGGATAGCAAGTTCAACCATCCTCAACAACTTAGCCAGACCCTGTCTCAAACAAAAAAATAAAGAGAACGAGGGAATGTAGCTCAGTGGTAAAGTGCCCCTGGGTTTAATCCATAGTACGCACCAGCCCCCGCCCCCCAAAAAGAAAACTACAATTGTCATAAAGAATACAGAGCTCATAAGATTCCTTACTACCAACCAATCAGGTGCTGTGATGCACATCTGTAATCCCAACCACTCTGGAGCCTGAGGCAGGAGGGTTTCAAGATAAAGGCTGGCCTGGGCAACTTAGTGAGAGTGAGACAGGGTCTCATTAAGGAAGGAAGGAAGGAAAGTAGGGGATGGCTGGAGATGTAGCTCAGAGCCCATGGGCTCAATCCCTAGTACCTCCTCCCACCCCGACAAAAAAACTCCTTATTACCTTTAGAGTCAGAGGGTGGAACACTGTTTATACCCCAGATAACTGTTTATCCCAGGCAAATCAGAGTGTTTGGTTACTCTAACACCCCGTGTACTCCTCAAATCTTTCAAACCAAACTTTTTTGTAGTGTTGGAGATTAAACCCAGGGCCTCATCCATGGTAGACAAGAGATCTACTACTAAGCTATTAGTAGTATTCCTCAAATTTTTCTTCCTTCCTTCCTTCATTTTTTATTTCTGTTTTGGTACTGGGGGTTGAACCCAGGGATGCTCTACCACTGAGTTACATCTCCAGCCCTTTAAAAAACTTAAAAAAAATTTTTTTGACACAAGTCTCACTCGGTTGCTTGGGGGCTCACTAAATTGCTGAGGCCAGCCTCGAGCTTTCGATCTTCTTGCTTCAGCTTCCTGAATTGCTGGGATTACAGGCAGGAGCCACCACACCTGGCTCCTCAAATACTAATGAAGAATTAGCTCGTGTATTTATTTAATGTGTAAATTTCCCTTGACTCCTTCTCAATAATGTCTGAGTCACCAGATTTGCTGAAAGAAAAAGGAAAATAGATTCTGAGCTGCTCTCCAGCTTTCAGACCCTGCCAGGCAAGAACAGTATCCCCTCTGCAGCAAATTGAACCCTATTGGGTACAGCTGCAATGACAGTACTTCATATCCTCCTCTTCCTTAACCTTCACCTTGTTTCATAAGAAGGTATTTGTTAAAGACCCCATAGAGCTGGAGGACTAGAGGAAGATAAAAATACATAACCAATATGGTGGTTCACAGAAGTACCATTATTCAAACCAGTAAGTGGGCACTTCAGCCCACATACAAGGCCCCATTTCTTCCATGCTTATCTGCCCAGGGTGTTCCAGTTGTCACGCTCTGCTGAGTAGGAAGCTGCTCTGGAGGATTTAAGTTTTCCAGAGCTAAGAGTCTGGGTTTCTGGCCCCATTGACTCCTTTCTTACTCTTAGGATAATGTTCATGGATGGGTCTTCCTGAGAGTTTCTAGTCATTTCCCTTCATTTGAGTCACTATCCCCATCCTGTACGCACAGGGCCTTCAGGATGGCAGCTATCCTGATGTAGCTACACCTGGTTTAAGGGATGGGGGGTGCTGAATTCACATGGAAATATGTCCCCTGAAGCAACAGTTCATCCTGGAGTGGTCTTCTATGGTAGGTCAAGGGGGGTAGGCTGTCACTGCAGTTAGTCAGTCAGTTTCTATTTCTTTTACCTAAATAAACTAACTTAAGAAACAGGAGTTTATTGGCAAGACAGAGAGGAGCTCACAAGCCCACAGAAAACCAAGGACCATTTTGAAAATGACAGCACAGAGCAATCACTAAGGTGTAGTCTCTCCAAGGTCCACTCTCAGAATGAATCACTACAGCTGTCTTCAGGCTTCATGTCTATCTGCCAAACCCCAGGTTCTTTGAAGAGAATTGAATTGGCCCTCTTGTCTTATGTGCTTTTCCTTCAGCTAGACAACTTTATTGGTAGACTTAATGGTGAAGAGTGAGAGTAGGAGAGGAGAAAGTTATTTTACCAAAAGAAGGTGCTGTGAATGATGGGCAGGACAAACAGCAGATGTCTATCACACAGGAAGGGTCCCCTGTGGCCTGCCTAGAGCCATGATCCTAAAGCCCACCTGGATTTTGGAGTTGGAGAATAGAGCTGAGCTTAATTATTTAGCACAAAGCTAATAGTGCGCTAGCAGTACAGTATTGGAAAGTGTTTCACTATAAAAATCAATGATATCCTCCTAGAAGAAACTTAAGAGATCACAAAAAAGTCTAGAGAACTTGATTGTTGTTTTGGATGCTGGGAATTCGAATCCTGGGCCTTATACATGCACTGAGCTATACTCCCCTCCTGAGCTATCCCCCCAGGTATAGAAAAGAGAATTTCAAACACTATCTGTAATCCTGCTTCTCGGAGAAAACCACAGTTAATTTTTTAAGTTGTTTCTTTCCTTCTATGGATTCTTTTTCATGAAGTTGAGATCAGGCTGTGTATATGATTTGGTATTTAATGTTTAAGCAAGAACAATAATCCCACAACTGCTAGAGGAATACCTTTGTGACACTGGCCTAGTGGACAGACATAACCTGTAGCTGCCCTACCTGTGGAAGAGGCAGAAGGGACCTTTCCCTAGTCTGCCAATACTGGGGCCCAGGCCAGTATTGCCCAGCTAGGGAAGTTGCCAAGGCCTGTTCTTCATTCCAGAGGACATTCTCTCTGGACACAGGCCAAGGTGGAAGGGAACTTCAATGGACCCCGACACCTCCTCGTTAGACTCATAGAATTTCCTTGTGTGTTTGTTTGTTTGTTTGTTTGTTTTTTGACTCAGGAAATGAGCCTATGGGCCATCCTCTTGGGTTTTAGTTGGTTCTGATGAATTTCAATATGTTCTTCTGACATGAATAGATCCCATTTCCATCTAATCTTTAAAGCAGTCTCTACCTTTATTTAGTCATTTGAAATGATGTTAATATTCTTTCATGAAGAGTGAAATCACCAGGAAATGGTATAAAGAAAGAATCCTAGTTGAAATATAGCCATAGCCGTCTTAATAATGCACTGTGGAGATTCAGATGTGTGTATTTAAGCTCCTGAATCTGTGTATTTAACAAGTTAAAAACTGAGAGTTTGCCTGTTTCAACCTTTGCTGACATTTGCTAAGCAATGGAATTCAAGAGGATAGAAGGGTTTAGAAGTCTGTTATCCAGAGCTAGAGGAATCTGGTCACTTCCTGCAATTAACTCTTGGGAAAGAGGAGTCTGCCTCTCAGAATTAAAAATCACTTTTTTTTTTTTTTTGAGATGAGCTCTCACTATCTCACTATGTTGAGCAGACAGGCCTCAAACTTGAAATCTTTTGAAAAACTTTTTTAGTTGTAGATTGACACAATACCTTTATTTTATTTGTTTATGTGGTTCCAAGGAATGAACTCAGTACCCCACGCACTCAAGGCAAGCGCTCTACCACTGAGCCACAACCCCAGCCCCAAACTTGAAATTCTGATTCGCCTCCTAAATAGATGGGACTACAACCATGTGCCACTACCTCTGTCTAAAACCACTTCTCAAGGGCATCGACTTTCATCCACAGAAGAATATTATTCAACTTCACTGTTTGATTCATTCCAAGTGACTCGAGGGGCCAGCCTCTCACTCCAGTACCTCTAGGGACACTTGTTTTCTTTGCTAAGACACTTCATCAGCACCCAGGGGCCTCTCAGGTCAAGGCTGGGGAATGCCACTGAACCAGTAGGAGAGCCAGACTTGGTCTAGTGACACATGAGGGACTTTGGCTGAGAGGCTCCGGCCTCTCCTCCTCCTCCTCCTATCAGCCCTCATGAGCTCCTTCACTCGGCTTCTCCAGGTTTCCAGTGGCTCCCTAGTTCACGTCTCCAGCCCAGCTTCCCTCAACTTCCAGACCCACTTATCCAAGGGCCACTGCACAGTTCTACCTTAGGGTTGTCACTAGCCCCTCCTGTTAACCATGTCCCCTGAAAGCATCCCTCTTCGTTTCTTGTCTCAGTGGTACCAGGAGGCTGCCAACTAGACACCCAAGAGTCATGACTGATTCCTCCCACGCTTCTCATTCTGTCCTCTAAGTTGTTTAATTCATTCACAACTACTGTGTGCCACTTACTTCGCCATTAGCTATATGGTAGTCAAGGTCTCTGCTCCTGTGGCTTTAAGTCTAGTTAGGGAAACAGACAAATAATGTTATATAGGAAATATGTGTGAAGTTATGAGAGGGTTTGGTCTGGGGGACAGAGAAGGCTTCCTCGAGGAGGAGCATGTAAGTGGAGGTCTAAAGGGTGCTTTAGGAGTCAACTAGATCAAGGTCAGGGGGTGGTGGGTTCAATTTCCAAGCAGGCAGAACACCAGGTGTCTAAGTACCGTGCAATGGAGATTGAGATGAAGAGAGTATGGAATGGCCTTCAGGAAGTTTGTGGCCTTCTGGGGAGGCCATTGTGTCTGAGCTGCATGAATTGGAGTCATAATGATGGGACAGGAGACCAGGGAGGTGGGCACAGGCCCTATCATCAGCATCCTAAGGATTTTAGTCCTTTTTGTTTTCTTACAGTACTGGGGAATGTTCTAGCACTGAGCTCCATCACCAGTCCCTTTTATTTTCTATTTTGAGATAGCTTTTGTTGCTGAGGTCTCACTGTTACTGAGGCTGGCCTCAAACTTGGGCTCCTCCTGCCTCAGCCTCCAGAGTTGCTGGGATTACAGGTGTGTCCCACCACATCGGAGTCCTTTTTCTTTTTCTTTTCTTTCCTCTTTACCGTGGAGCTACATCTCCAGTCCTTTTTTTTTTTTTTTTTTTTTTTAAGAGAGAGAGAGAGAGAGAGAAATTTTTAATATTTATTTTTCAGTTTTCGGCGGACACAACATCTTTGTTTGTATGTGGTGCTGAGGATAGAACCCGGGCCGCACGCATGCCAGGCGAGCGCGCTACCGCTTGAGCCACATCCCCAGCCCCTCCAGTCCTTTTTAATTTTTATTTTGAGACTTTAATCTCACTAAGTTTCCCGGACTGGCCTCAAATTTATGATTCTCCTCTCTCAGCCTCCCAAAGAGCTGGGATTACAGACATGTACAACCACACCCAACAGATTTTAATTCTTCTTTTAAGAGGATAGAAAAGACTGAGGAGTTTTAGGGCAAGAGATGGGTGGGTGGGGAGATTGAGGGATGATAGATCTATGTATAAAACTTCTCTGCCTACAATGTAGAGAACAAACTGATTGGGCCTGAATGAATATGGGGGAGGGGAAGCTGATCTCACCAGCTTCCTCCTAGCTATCCTTACATCCCTATAGCAAGGATCCCCAGTCCAGACTGTCCTTTTCTCCCTTTTTCTCTCTCTCTCTCTTTTTTATACTGAGGGTTGAACCCAGGGGCACTTAACCACTGAGCCACTGAGTCATTTCCCTGGCTTTTAAATTTTTTAAAATTTTGAGACAGGGTCTCACTAAGTTGCTGAGGGCCTCACTAAATTGCTGAGGCTGGCCTTGAACTTGTGATCCTCCTGCCTCAGCCTCCTGAACTGCTGAGATTATAGGCCTGTGCCACTGCACCCAGCTACCTTTCAACCTTCATCAATAAAGCAATTTAGTGAGGCCCTAAGCAACTAAGACCCTAGGGTAAAGCCTCTTGGATTTAATCTCCAATACCCTCCCCCACTAAAAAAACCCCAAACAAACAAAAAAAAACCCAAACTTCTATCAATCTAAGAAGAAAATTGATGATCCTTTAAACTCTTTAGTCTGGCCTACAAGTCCCTTGAAACCTGACTATTATCGCCTCTCCAGTGTCACATTCAACCACTTGTCCTCAAGTTCTCTATACTTTAATCCATGAAAAGGAGAGTCAGAGCCGAGCAGCAGCTCAAGGCTTCTCTGGTACCCAGAGAATTAGCACAAGCCAAATCTGAGGTCCTGGTCTAAAGTAGAGCGCAGGAAATGCTGGAGCGAGGATTTCTGGCCACTGTCTAAAAGAGTGTCAAGGACCAACATGTGGGATACGTTTGGGGAATCTGGAGGCTTGAAGACAAGACCACAGTTATAGTTGCTGAGAGATGGTGACTGAGGACAGGACTCTGAGCACAGAAATGGCAGTTTCCAGGCAGGATCCCCACCCATGGAGAACTGAGGTTCCAGGACAGCCAGGACCCCAGCAAGCCAAGAACAGGCAGGTGAGGTGAGGCCGTGTGAGCCCCTGGGTTTGATCCCCAGCAGGGGTTGGGTGGGGGGAATGGGCAGGACTGGACATTGGGACTCAGAAGGTCAAGGACAAAGGCTGACTTGATGAGGACTTGACAGGATAAAGAGAACTACATGAAAGTTCTTTATAATATTCTTCCTGCCTGGAACCAGAATGGATCCCAGAATAAAAAGAGCAAGACTGAGCCTCGGGCAGAAGGGCATTGATAAAGGAACCAGGCAGCTCCTGCCATGGGCGCACCAAGATCAGCACTGGCAAGCCATGGCTCATCCTCAGAGCACACACAAGTCAGGGACGTTCAAGTTTAATCCCGTGAACCCAGGAGCCAGGATTGCTTGGGAGACACCCCATGTGAAGGTGAATGAAATCTCAACATGAGTATGTTTCTGAGAGTATCTCTGTAGCTCTCAGGAGGGTCTCTGGAGAGTGTGACTGGGTCTGGTTCACATGGCAACCAGAAGATTATGACATACTCAGAGGATGGTGAGGTCACAGAATACAAGCCTTAAAGTAAGTGAGCCATGTGAGTCTCATTTATTTTTAAAAGAAACCTCTGAGAAGAGCTTAGAACAATTTTTTCCCTTGAGTGCCATTTCCCAAAGGTACTCACTGAACAATAAGGTGTGACTGTAATGGCTGCACTGAGTTGTCTTTTGGACAGTGTTAGAAGGGACATAAAGAAGGTGGACAGAGAATTAAGACAGTTGAGATGCATCGATGAATTCAGCACCCGATGCCTGTGCGACTTGTACATGCACCCGTACTGCTGCTGTGACTTGCATCCCTACCCGTACTGCCTGTGCTACTCGAAGCGATCGCGTTCCTGCGGCCTGTGTGACCTCTACCCGTGCTGCCTGTGTGACTACAAGCTGTACTGCCTTCGCCCGTCCCTCAGGAGTTTGGAGAGGAAAGCCATCAGAGCCATCGAGGACGAAAAGAGAGAGCTTGCCAAGTGAGAGAACTCACTTTTAGATCTTTAGAGTTGGTTTCTCATCCTCATCAGTTGAAATAAAAGGGGGGGGGGGGGGACAATTGATACTTGAACAAAGATAAAAAAAAATGTTCAAGATAATGACTCTAGTGACTTAGGAAAGATTTAAGAAGAGTCAATGGGTCCATAATGGGAATGGTGAGATTCTCCAAAGACAATGTAACGATGTTGAGGGCAGCTGGTGGTTTATAGCGGGAGTGCCAACTTGACAAATTAGGTGGCTTTAATGAGGAAAAGAAATAGGGGGTGTCATTAAAAAGCTATTGGAGGCAGCAAACGAGACATTTTTTCTGGTTATGAGTAAAGTGATTTGAGTGTATTTGGACTTACAGAAATGTCTGCAGGACAAGTAATAATAATTGATCAAATCCTTAATGTTTGCCAGAGGCTTTAGGAGAAGGAGAATAAATTGAACAATAGAGGCATTTCCTTCATTTTGTAGGAAAATCTTTCTCCCCTTCCTCCCAACTCCAAAGACTTACAGTTCCTCTGGAGTTGAGGCCATTACATTGGCTTTCCCCTCCAACTCCAGAAAAAGCTGTGGAAATAATCTACAGAACTCAGTTGCCCCTTTCAGAGGAGACTTGAGTTGGGTTTCCATGGAATTGGAGAATCTAAAAAATGTTTTAGTTTTGATCATATTTTCTTTTTTGCCTGGAGTAAAGAAGGAAATCTCTGTCTATATAAGTCTGCTACTACTGATGAAAACAGTGGTGGAGAGAGTTGTCCTCTGGCTAAATAAATTATGGCCCACCTAAACATTGGGACGGTATGTAGATGTTAAACGGATGGACAAAGCATTTTTACGTATTGATGGTGGTAAGTGAAAAAAGCAAATCTAGAAAAACTGTTTAATATGGTCCTATTTTTTTAAAAGATAAGCATAGAAAGGTAAGATGCCTAGAAAAATAGATGAACGGTGGGTGGGTGGGTATGTAGGAGAGGTCCCTTGGCAACAGTGACAGTGGTGTTTCATCGGAAGGGTAATTGGACAGTAATTGTCGAGGTTATCAGCCTTGGCCAAAGATCAGGACTGACCCCTCCCCATAGGCTGAAATGGAGCATTCACCTACAGATTCATCCACATATTCTTTGAACCACTGTTTATTTTTACTCCTTAGGGAATCAAGTTTATAAACTGTTCACACTGTGAGGAAGGGCTCCTTGTGGGCAGGTCTATGCCCACTCCCTCTATACCTCGGGTCTTCTGAGCTCCCCTCTTCCCACACCCCTCAGGGCAATGCCTCTCTGCCCTTTGCCATCAGGCTCCTTATCCCACTTTAGAGACCCTATTTTTTGGTGCTCAGTTGGCCCAGCTTTAATTCCCAGCAGAGTAGTTCATACAAGAGGTGATGCTTTCTCTAGTTTGTGATGCTTATTCTGACAGTGTCTGGGTCTTGGCTGTTTTTGTTTGTTTTCCCGTGCCAGCAGCAGGATTCGAAGCTGGTGATTCCTTACATTAATTCCTGGATCTCTGAATGGATAACTTTGAGACCATTTTAGAAATGACCTCAGGCTTTTGCCCTCTTTTTTTCTCCTCCCAGATACTTTTCTTCCCATTCATACTACTTTGTGAAATTTCTATGCTCTATTTCTGACAGCTTGACATCTCCCTATCCAAAAGGGCTTAGTGTCACCTGTAAACCTAAATCTTCAATTTTCCTGAATAGAGGTGAAAATGTTCAGCTGTGATCCCAGCTCCAATCCCAGAGGACTCACACTGTTAATATTTTTTTCTTCCGGTGGAATACCTCCTCTTTCTTATCTTTAAGCTAGCTCCTGATCCATGACTAAAGAGATCCAGAAATATTATGTTGAGTTAACTTTTTTAAAAACAATCTTTGGTGTGAAATCTTGTCCAAGGCTTTGTGGATTTAGAATTCATATTCACATGACCTTTCACCCTTTTAAAGAATGCTGAGTCGTTGGTTAGTTATGACATATCTTTCAGATGTCATTCTGGGTTGTCCAGAAGGTTCTATGTTCCTAGTCTGTAGTTGCCTCCGCCCCACTGAAATTACTTTGTATGCGAGAGTCAATCTGTTATGTGTCTGGGTATGACTCTAATAATGAGTAAAAACTCTTGGCCAAAAATTTTTAAATTTCATCCATAAGTTTCTTGAACATTCTTGAGTATCTGTCATTTATATAATATATAATATTCATATAATATATAACATACATATAACATATGGCTAGATGGATATATACGTATATGTATTTTATATATATAGTGTTTTCTTTAGACCAGGCATAGAGGGTCCAACTCACTTCCATTGTTTCTTTTCTTTCTTACTTTTTTTTTTTTTGTGGTATCCATGGCCTTGTATCCATTCTTGCTTGAGTAGCTGCTTCAAAAGTCAGTGTCAGCCAGGTGTGGTAGCAAACACCTGTACTCCTAGCTGCTACATGGGAGGTTGAAGCAGGAAGATACCAAGTTTGAGGTCAGCCTGGACAACATAGCAAGACTCTGTCTCAAAATGAAATACAAAGGAACTGTGGGTGCAGGTCTGTGGTAGACTGCCTGAACACCCTGGGTACTTGCAAGGCCCTGGGTTTTATCCCCAGTACCACAGGGGTTGGGGTAGAGGAGGCAGTGTCTTCCTTAGTAGGTACCCAATTTAGCACTTTGGTTTCTTTAGCTTTTTCAGTATGCCTGTTCCTTCCCCAATTACCTTTTATGCCCGAAGCACTAGCCATGCCCCTGACTCATCCTCACTCTTCTGGATCTAGAAGGACTGAGGTAACTGAATTTGGTTTCCTTTGGGGAAATCCCACATCATCCTGCCTTAAGTTTGTACCTGATCAGCCACAGCACTTCATGGGGTTCCCTTTCCTCAATACTAAAGCTGGAGGAATAAACCAGCTCCAACCCATCTTCAATCCTGACCATAGTTTATGACCTCATGAACAGATGCAGGTGTGGCTTTGACACCGGCACTAGTCCTGCGGCCAGATGAATCTTGGTTTACAGTTGTACCTTGAGCTACACTGGCCTCACCCTCTGTACCCTTCTTTGGTACCTAGAAATGAATCCTGAAGCTGTGCTTCCATCCACTCACCTAAGAGCCTGTGGTTGGCCTAAATCTCAACAAGAAATTCCCTTCAAAGTCCCCCCAGGAGGCCTGCCATCTCAAAACTTCAAAAACCTGCCCTCTCATTTCTTTTCTGGACTCCCCCCACACTCATGAGTTTGAGGTTTTCATTGAGTCTTCTCTCAGTCAGTGAGTCAGGGTCAGACTGGGGCTTTATGACTGGTAAAGACTGGCTTTCCACAGAGAGCCAGCTTCCCTGTGTCCTCTGAGAGACAGAAGAGCTGGCCCCTGGTTGCTCTCTCATCATAATCTCTTTGTACCCGTTGTCTTGGAGCCCAGTCCCCCTTGGTTGCAAGGCTAGGAGTTGCCACCTAAGCCTAAAACATTCTTTGTGTGTGTGTGTGTGTGTGTGTGTGTGTGTGTGAAAGAGAGAGAGAGACTAGGGGTGGAACCCAGGGGAGCTATACCACTGAGCTACGCCTCCAGTCCTTCATTTTATTTTGGAATAGAACCTCACTGAATCACCGAGGCTGGCCTCAAGCTTACAATCCTCTTGCCTCTTGAGTAACTAGGACTACAGCTATGTGTCACCATACCCAGCTGGTGAAAATCATTTCTATTATTTAGTTTGACCTTATTGTTTAATGATATAGGACTTGGGCCTTGGTCACTTAAAAACTCAGATTTTGTCTGGGTCTTGGTTTTTGTTTTGTTTTGTTTTTTGTGGTGCTGGGGATCAGAACCCAGGGCCTGGTGCATGCGAGGCAAGCACTCTACCAACTGAGCCATATCCCCAGCCCTGGGTCTTGGTTTTTTATTAACTGGTATAGAAAAAAATAATTACATTCTAATAAAAATAAAATGTGATGTGTTGGTTTTGAAAGTAGTATTGGAGAAGTTGTTGGGGTTTTTTGTTTATTTGTTTTGCACCAATAGCATTGGTTACTTGAAAAAAAATAAAAGCTTTCTGAAGTTGCTTCCTTTATCAAGAAAGAAAGAAAGAAAAAAAAAAACCCTCAGATTTTGGGTAAGTTCGTTTACAGAAGGAATGATGAAGAAGAATTTTCTTTATTGAGTAATGTCTACGTACCCAGTATTCACATTCATTTAATTCTCCTAGTGTGCCTTTGGGCTGCTATTATCTCTATCATCATATAGTTGATGAATCAGATCTAGGGCAACCATCTTGATCACTGAGACATCGTGGAGCCCTGACTTGAAGACACATTCACCTGAGTGAGAAATTCATGTACCTCACCACCTGGCCAGTGATTCTCAAAGTGTAGTCCCTGGATCAGCATTAGCAGAGTCACCTGGCACTTATTAGAAATGCAAATTCTCAACTCCACACCAGAGCAACTGAATCTGAAACTTGGGGGTGGGGGGG
>NW_025999949.1:4220046-4253537 GCF_001458135.2 Marmota marmota marmota
GGGGGTGGGGTTGGGGTGAGGATCCAGACACCTGTGTTTTATCCAGCCCTGCAGGAAAGTCAAATGCAGCCAGACTACACTGTTTACTCCTTGTTGAGTGAACTGTCTGCCATATTAATACCAAATTCTAGAGAAGGGAGAAAAGTCAAAAAGAGGGGAGAGAGGAAAAAAGGAGAAAAGAAAGGGAAGGATGTGTTTACATGGGTCTTTGTAAAAATGGAAGAAAAGCAAAGTATTCCAACAAAGCTTAGAGAAGGCTTGCTTCCCCTTGCTCTCAGGTGGATAGAGTAATTTTTGACATCTTCCTTTATTAATCACGGGAATGAATATGAGTTATATCTGTATGAAGATGGCTGCTCATATAGCTCCTCATGGGCGTGGGTGGTGTTTCACATTCAGGAGTGTGGTCTGATGTGCAGGTGAAACTCAGCTTCAGCAGAGCGAAACAGACTAGCACAGAGTGCAGACACAGGCGCCTTTGGTCTGAAGCTGTCTCCAGCTTTTCTATGAGTCTTCAACAGAGAACCAAAGGAACTGGTTCAGCTCTGTGATAAAAGCATAAGAGGCAATCTCCCCTTGCCCAGAACTCCAGAGAGCCATGGGAAATCCCATTTAGGCTGATGGCAAAGTCAAGTTGCAAGTTCAGAGTTGAGTCTGATGAGCAAAATGTGACTCCTGCGAGTTCCCTTAAACCCACAGGTTCTTGCTCATAACCACTGAGATAAATGCAAGAAGAGACCTGATTGGCCAAGAGTTTTAGGCCATTTCTCAAAAACCCCCAGTGTGGGATAGCTATATAATTGCTGCAAAGAAGCCAAAGTGGTAGGGATAGGGGAGAAAGGGGGAACAAAATGCATGAAGTTGTACCTGGGATTCAGGCATCTAAGTGGAGATGGACCTGGAGCTGGCAATGCCTGGTGGGTCTGGTTGCCAGATCCATCTCCTACAGATGGCAGGAGGGCAGAATCAGCTCAGGCAGTCACTGGGGATCTAGAAATCCTGCTTGGGGTCTTTGAACCCTCTTTTGTTAGTCCAAGCCCCTTCTTTGCAGCAGGATATGATGTAATTTGACTCAGCCCATGTGCACACCGTGGAGAATCTGAGAAACCCTGAGTACCTACTCTGTGCTTCACTTATGGCCTTGGCTGCTCTCCTTCAAGCTCTGATCTTATTTTTTGGGTACTAGGGATTGAACCCAGAGACACTTTACCACTGAGCCACATCCCCAGCCTTTTTATTCTGAGACAGAGTTACACTAAGTTGCCTGAGGGTCTTTGCTAAGTGGCTGAGGCCAGTCTCAAAGTTGTGATCCTCCTGTCTCAGCCTCCTTGTTACTGGTATTATAGGCATGCCCAGCTTCAAGCTATGATCTATCCAGAGAGAGCAACATGTCTAGAGTTTGCGCTGTTTCTTGCATTTTTGTGAGTTATTCTCTATCTAGTAAGATAATGTGCTTGATCTCTGGGCTGCCTCTCAGAGATAGCAATTTCAAAGTCCAGTTCTCTTCCTTTCTTCTTAGTATGGCCTAGGGTATTCCAGTATACCCAGGGCAAAAAAGATTACTGTACCCCCGCCATCCTCAGATTCCTTCGGGTTGGGGGTAGAAATGGAGCTGAGTGACTTATTATATAGTCCTCTGGGTATATGACTCAAGTTGTTTCTGTTTGCCTCAGTGTCTCTTAGGACCAAGTTGTACTTGGTCATTTTGTAATTAGCCATTAAGAGTCTTGGTGTATAATTTTCAGTACAAGTGGTTCACACTATTAAACCAATCCTGTGAAGTCTTGTCAAGTGAAAAGTGAAGATTAAATTCAGTGTGTGTAGCATGAATTTAAGAACCTACACAAAACTGTATGTAGAAACACACACACACACACAGAAAAAAGTGTAACACAAAAGAGTTAAGTGTGGTATGTAATTATGAATTTTTAAAAAATATTTAATCAGGCTAGGGATGTGGCTCAAGCGGTATCGCGCTCACCTGGCATGCGTGCAGCCCGGGTTCGATCCTCAGCACCAAATACAAACAAAGATGTTGTGTCTGCCGAAAACTAAAAAATAAATATTAAAGATTCTCTCTCTCTTTAAAAAAATTAATCTTTTTCTTTATATTTTCTGGACCTATATAACTTACATAACAAAAAGAAGCAAATGTTTAAACAAAATTCAGCATAAAAAAGGCAATACAGTGATAATCACATGTGCACCACAGTTATTGTGAAGATTAAATGGAATAACTCTTTGTAACTTGCTTAGCACTTTCCATGGCAAATTGTAAACAAACAAATAGCAACAACAGAAAAAGACAAAAGCCTAACAATCTATCCATGTGCCAATCACAGTTGTGACTTTTTTTTTCATGCATTAACTAATTTAAACCTCACAATAACACAATAGGTAGGAGACTACTTATTGTCCCAGTTTTACAAATGAGGAAACTGAGACACAGAGAAGTTAAAAAACTTGTCCATGTGGCAGAACTGAGATTTAAACATACTCTATAGAGACTGTGCTCTTGGGCACTTGGCTTTACTAGTTCTTGATGTATCCTAACTGATCAATCAGTGTGAGCTGCTGTTAATTTCTTATTAAGGATTTACGGGGCTGGGGATGTGGCTCAAGCGGTAGCGCGCTCGCCTGGCATGCGTGTGGCCCGGGTTCGATCCTCAGCACCACATACAAACAAAGATGTTGTGTCTGCCAAGAACTGAAAAATAAATATTAAAAAAAAAAAAAATTTACATGGTAGGACATGAATAGCAACTGTCAGCTTCTCTAGGAGCCATGGCAATGGCATTTGACAACTGGTTCTGATCTGTAGCATTTTCCACTTGCTGTGGTGTAAATATTCCTTCCATGATTTTGAACAATTAATGTGAAGTCACTAAATGAGGAGCTGAGAAAAGAAGCACACATGAGCTCTTGAAAGCTGGTAGGATCCCAACCAACATGCCACTGGTGGGTGGTCCCATATCTGATGGACACAGCCCTGCCAAAAGGACTGAATTCCTTCTGGCACCAGGTCACTAGAATCTGGAGCCACTTCATGGCAGCAAGAGGAGTCAGGCCTAGTGGACAGAACCAGGTCAGTTCTCTCCTGCCCTCTTTGCTGATGGAACTTTTCAAGTCAAGTGTCTGGGTGATTGTCCAGTGGCGGAGCTGACAGTCATGTTTTTATTGTTTTTTTAGACAGAGTCTTACTGTGTTGACCAGGTGGTGGGTCTCAAAACTCCTGGCTCAGGCAAACCATCTGCCTTTCCAAGTAATATATAGTGTTTAAATGGTATCTTTTCAATTGTGTCCCATTAAAAAACTACTCTGTCTATATATAATTGTAGAAACATCAATGATAATTGTAATAATTAAATAAGATTTGAAACATGCCAAGCACAGCATTAAGTAAAATGCTAACCCCCCCATGGTTTCATAATTAATAGAGGAGGAGCTAGAATTGAAATATAAGAGAAAGACCTGAATGGCCAAGCACCCATTTGTTAACAGAGGCTGACCTGTAGGGCAGTGTGATTCATGTAGCGGGACTCTCACTTTTTATGTTCCTCGTTTGTGTAAATTTGATTTTTCATGATGACTAGTGTGAGCTTTTGCTATTAAAGGGAGATAGAGATTAAAATATGGTTTCTTGGGCTGTGTCTGAGCTCCTTCCTCTCACTCTGTCCTTTTTTCTCAATTCCAGGCTCAGAAGAACAACAAACAGAATCCTGGCCTCCTCTTGCTGTAGCAGTAACATCTTGGGGTCAGTGAACGTGTGTGGCTTTGAACCTGATCAAGTCAAAGTACGAGTAAAGGACGGAAAGGTGTGTGTGTCAGCTGAACGGGAGAACAGGTACGACTGCCTCGGATCCAAAAAGTACAGCTATATGAACATCTGCAAAGAGTTCAGCTTGCCGCCATGTGTAGACGAAAAGGATGTAACCTACTCCTACGGCCTCGGCAGTTGTGTCAAGATCGAGTCTCCATGCTACCCTTGTGCTTCCCCCTGCAACCCCTGCAACCCATGCAACCCTTGCAGCCCCTGCAGCCCTTGCAACCCTTGCAACCCCTGCGACCCCTGCAACCCCTGCTACCCCTGTGGAAGCCGATTTTCCTGTAGGAAAATGATTTTGTAAATTGTGCTTAGGAATCCATGTCTTAGCCGAAGTCAGGTACTCCAGCCAGGCAGCTCTTCCAGCATTTCTCTTCCCCTTCCCATGGCCCTTGTTGTTCAAGTACATAGGAAACTAAATACATAACTGCAATATGCTGTTGTTGTGTGCAAGTCTTTTTATTCCGCCTACTCCAGGAGCCCTGCAGAGTTAGTGGGCATTGGAAGAATGAATGGATGGGGTACTGAGAGATGCTCTCCCATGTCCTCCTCTGAACCCAACTATCTCCAAGTTCCAGGAAGCATCCCTATATGCTTTCCAACTTTCCCTTTCCAACTGATCAATGAAATGGTCCAGCCCAGAAACCACACTGCAGACACAGAGAATCTAGCAATTAAAAACAACCACTTTTTTTTTTCTTTTGGTGGTACTGGGGATTGAACCCAGGTATATCACAGCCCTTTTTATTTTTTGAGACAGGGTCTTGCTCAATTGACCCGGCAGTCCTTGAACTTGCCATTCTCTTGCCTCAGCCTCCCGGGTTGCTGGGATTGCAGGCACCATCACACCTGACTCTATGGCAGCTGTCTCTTTCCCTCAATTCCCGAAACTGGTTTTAGGCATGGAAATTCAGGAGTGGAAAAGTACAGACTTCACAAAATGATAGCATAGTTCTCCTGAATTTGGATCCTCGTCGCTGGAGCCATCGAGCTATTCTTGGTTGTTAGGACAGAAATAGAAGAAAAGGAAAAACAAGATGATGGGGAGGGATGGTTTCAAACCTGACTCTCAGCTGGGCAACTTGGGAGACTGAGGCAGGAGGATTGTAAATTCATAGCCAGCCTTAATCCTGTCTCTAAATAAATGGCCAGGGATGCAGTTCAGTGTTAGAGCACCCCTTGGTTCAATCCCTATACCATGAACAAAACAAAACAACTCTCTCAGAGGGAACATAAAACCCTCTAGTTTGCATAGTAAGTCTTTTTATATTAGCCTTAGATGTATAAGGGTTGAGTGGTGATTCTCAGTCTTGTCTGCACATGAGAATTATTTGGGAAGCTTTAAAAATATGCATGTTGGAGCTGGGTGTATAGCTCAGTTGCTTAGCATTTGCAAAACCCTGGGTTTGATCCCCAGTACAACAACAACAACAACAAAGCCAAACCAAAAAATTTTTGGTATGGGGGATTTGAATCATGTCCTCAAGCATACTAGGTAAGCACTGTACCACTGAGTTATATCTCCAACTGAGACAAGTTCTTACTAAGTCGTCCAGGCTGAACTTGCAATCCTCCTTGACCTCCTGAGTAGCTGGGATTACAGGCATATGCTACTGCACCTGACCCAAACATTTCTTCAAAAGAGGAAAATATACAGATGCCTGTGTCTTCTCCCCAGAGATTCTAATGTAATAGATTTGAGAGGCAACCTGGGCATCGAGATTTTTAAAAGCTTCCCCAGGTAATTCAAGCATACAGCTAAGACCAGGAAGCTCTGGGTGAGATCTTAAAGTCTTTTTCTTTAAAAGCTTTCAAGTTCAAGATTGAAAAATAATTGATGTTGATAGTAGATACATTTTGCTCTCCATTGAGGGAACTAATGGCCCTCTATTACAAGTAGTGAATAAAAAACATTGAACATTCCCAAAATGTATTACCTAGCAACGAGGTATAAATGAATACGTTTGTGTATGCTAAATTGTAGAATTGCCCTCATGTCTTGCCGTGTTTTGATTATATGTTCATAAATATTCTAGTTTCTAAGTTATAATTTTTTTTCAGTACTGGAGAATGGAACCCAGGATCTTACACATACTAGGCAAGCACTCCGCCACTGATCTACATCTCCAGCATTTTTATAAATTTTATTTTGAGACAGTGTCTTGCTAAATTTCCCAGGCTGGCCTTGAACCTAGGATTTTCCTGCTTCAGGCCCTCCAAGTAGCTGGGATTAGAGGTGTGTGCCACCACACCCAGTTAAAGTTAGAATGTTTTCTTTTTTGTGGTCCTAAGGATTGAACCCAGAGGTGGTGATCTACTGACCTATATTCCCAGACCTTTTATTTATTTATTTATTTTTAATTTTGAGACAGGTCTTCTAAATTGTGGAGGCTGACATTGAACTTATGATCCTTCTGCCTCTCAGCTTCCTGAGTCATTGGGATTACAGTTGTACACCACTGCACCCAGATTTTAAGTCACAAACTTTTTTTTAACAAATTTCATCTTATAAAGTCACTGGAATCTCACTGGGGTCTTAATTCCTTGAACAAGTGGGGACCTCTGCCCTTTGGAAGGGGTCATTCCAGGGCACTTCCAGGAAAGGAGAATTCATTTTTCTACTGATGCATCCACGTCCTCACCCTCCCATTAGTCCAGACATTCACCCATTTATCCATCATCTTGCCAGCCAGACTTCCTCATCTGAAATCCAGGTACTGCACCTTGCAGCAGAGATGGAGAGAAAAATAACTTTCATGAATGCTTTAAATTAAATGCAGGGAGGGGTGCTATGAAGGGATGGGGAGAAGGTAAAGTGGGGGAGTTCCAAAGAAACTGAATTTAAAAGAGCTAGGAGAGGGCAGACTGGCCATAGGCATTTCCATGGTGTGTATCAAGGACATCACTGCCTGGCAGGTGCCCCAGGGAAGCCAGAGCCTGGCCTGTGTAGGATTGTTTCCTTCATCTGCTTGCCATTCTCACAGGGAAAGACTTGATAGAAAGATAAGTGGTTATTGACTGAGTACCAGCTCTGAGTGGGGGCCCAGTGCCAGGAGCTATTGTTACTAAGTACCTTTCCAGGAACTTCTGTAGGGGAAGGCAAGACTAACATCAGTGGTATAATTGTCAAAGCACTTGACAGCGTGTAACCAGAACTACATTGTCTGGTGTGCCCTGTGAAGTGCCCTCTAACATCAGCAAAGTGCATGTGGGAACTGGAGCCAGCCAGACGAGGAGGCTGGGCGTGGGTGTGTGCCTTGTCTGAGACCTTGGGGAAAAGCACGTAGCAGGGCTTGTTCCATGAACTGAGAACAGGGCAGAAGTAGATCTGAGAAGAAAGAAACATTGGTTGTCTCCTAAATTGTCAATGGACCCTGGGCTTGGGCAGCCCTGCCATGGTTTTGAATGTTGTTTTATAGATCAGAGTCCAACTGTAAATACCCTTCTTTATCTACAGAATGGGCAATGGGTGGAGGTGACTCTTGAATGCACAGAGACAAAAAAATTGTCCCATAAGGGAACTGAAAGATGAGACTATGTCACTGTCCATGTTTATAATGGATGAATGCCTAGATTAGGTAGATACACTACCTTTTAATTAATGAGCTTGGTAAATAGTGTTAAATTAAGCTTGAAGATGAAGATAATTGTCTTGTGTTCATGGAATATATTCCAGAACTAAAGAGCTATTTAACTGAATCGTGAATAAAAAATTTCTGGAGCATAGGACTCGGGAATCTATACCCAACTGCTACCATATACTGTTTGATTATCTTCAAAACTCACATAGTGAATATTTTATACAATTATATTAAGAATTCTCAGCAACTCTTCTTCAATTCTTGTAAAATAGTTTTATTCAGTGAACTGTTCATATCCCCAGATCTAGTGAACTAAGTAACAGTTTTAAAATTATCTCAACTTCTGAGAAGTATCTCAGTGGTAAAGCACATGCTTAGCATGTGTGACACCCTAGGTTCCAGAAACTTCAAAGAAAGAAAAAATTTCAACTTCTCTACACAGAAATTTCTTGTTCTGTTTCCCTCTTTCCCACACATGATTGTCACAGTCTGGAATAGGTTGGGACAATGATTTAGCCCTTTGGCTAAGGACATTATGCTGAGAGTTAAGGTAAAATTAATATCGCAACTAGAGACTGGGAATTTGTAAGAAAAATAAATGAGGGGGGAGAGATAGGAGTAGGAAAGACAGTAGAATGAATCAGACATAACTTTCCTATGTTCTCATATGAATACAAAAAGAATGTAACTCCACATTATGTACAACCACAAAAACGGGAAGTTATGGCTGTGTGTGGTGGCACACACCTGTAATCCCAGAAACTCAGGATTGGCAGGAGGATCGTGAGTTCAAAGCCAGTCTCAGCAACAGAGAGGTGCTAAGCAACTCATTGAGTCCCTGTCTCTAAATAAAATACAAAATGGGGCTGGGGATATGGCTCAGTGGTTAAGTGTCTCTGAGTTCAATTCCCAGTACCCCCCCCCAAAAAAGGGAAGTTATATTTCATGTATGTATGATATGTCAAAATACATTCTACTGTCATGTAAAACTAAAAAGAACAACAACAACAAAAGTAAATGAAACCAGATAGGGGGCACATATTTGTAATCCCTGAGATTTGGGAGGCTGAGGCAGGAGGATCATAAGTTCAAGGCCAACCTCACTCAGCATCTTATAGAGATCCTCAGCAACTTAGTGAGACCTTGTCTTAAAAAAAAAAAAAAAAAAGCAGGGGACCTTAGGATGTAGCCTAGTGGTAAAATGCCTCCGGGTTCAATCCCCAGTACCAGAAAAAGAAAAAAAGAAAGAAAAGTAAGTGGGGAGCATATTGCTGAGTGACCTAGTGAATTCCAGTGGAGTCTGTAGGGATTTGGGCTTTTATCGTAGCACGTTCTCAACAGATGCCTGGATGAGTCACATGACTTGTGATCATGAGAGAAAGATTGGCTCAGAAGTGACTCTCAGGGAGCAGCTGCTCTTGATACTAACCTGGAAATACTTCTTTCCAGTTTGGAGAAGTACAGCAAGTAGCTCTTTATCCCTGAAGATGTAACACAAAGCCAGAAGGCATCCATTATTTGGGCATCTGGATCCTTATGAATGTATACACTTTGACAGACATAAGTACCCATCTCCCTGAGCTACACCAAGCCCCAGTTACAGTACTAGACACAGAGATCAGCAAACCTGATGGACAGCCTACCACTGTGAAGGCTCATAAACTGGGCCTTGAACTCATGCTACTTCAGAGGATGTCTCAGTAACAGAAAGTCCTGGAGCCAGAATGTCAGGAAGGGGGTTTAAATCTAGCAATCTCTGTTTCCTAAGGCAACTGGCTCTTCCCTTAGAACCTCTTCCAGCAGAGAGCACCATCAAGGGCATGGGGTGACCCTGCATGGTTGGAATAAATTCTTCTCTTGGTGGGATGGGGATCATCAAGCATCAAAATGTCCAGGGTTTCCAGTCTGGAAGATTATAGGGCAAGAGAATCTCCCTCCTCTACTCAAACTTTGGTGGTAACTGCATTTTCATATACCAAACTAAGAAAACTGGGACACAAAGAGTTTATTGTGGTTTGTGAACAACTTTTTCCCTTTGGTAGGGATGTTTTATCTCTGCTCCTTTTGGGGGAGGACCTGAATAGTTGGAATCTTCTTGAGGCTTCTCTATTTGGCATCTGGGCTAGGATGGTGCTTAGGGCTTAGCTTAGTGGACACTGCATTTGATTTGTGATTTTAGATGAAAAGTCTTACAGTGATGTAGAAAACAAACCTTGTTATACACATAAAGAACTGCATTTAACCAGGCATGGTAGCAAATGCTGATAATTCTAGCAGCTTGGGAGGCTGAGGCAAGAGGATCACAAGTTCAAAACCATCCTCAGCAACTTACTGAGGCCCTAAGCAAAATAAAAATAAAATAGGGCTAGGGATGTGACTCAATGGTTAAGCGCCCCTGGGTTTAATCCCTGGTACAAAACAAAAGCTTCTTTTTTTACTGAAAATACAATATTTTAAAAACCACAATATTCAGCATTAAAAATGTTTCCACTAATAAAACATTTGGAATTAATACTCTTTAGAAGGAATATGGTCTCCGTGCCTTTGGAAACAATTATAACCAGACACAAACAAGCTTTATTCACCATTTTACCCAATTTTGTTTGTAGTTATTAAAACCATTTTAATTGAAATGGATCAAGGCTTAGTGTTGTTTCTATAAATAAGCACATATCCCAGATTATCTGGAACAGCCCAGATTCCAAAAGACTGCATATGGGTTTGGGATGGGAAGATAGAGTCCCCCACATGCCACCAGTGTGTTCTTCATGGTCTCCTGGGGGAAGTGAGAAGGAGCTAGTATAGATCCTTCAGGTAACAAAACACCCGAGAACAACAGGAAAAAAGGGAACAAGGATAAAAAAAGGCATTGGGGACTAACTGGCAGCTGGTGGAGAACTGTGCCAACACTGCAAGGAAGCCTGGGGCCACAATTTGAGAACAACCTGATAGGGTAGCAGCTGTCCTGGAAGAGGAGGGTCTTTTGAGTGAGCACTCAGCTACTTTCCAGTATCCTGGGTGCTAGAGGCTTGTGAGTCTTCAGGACCTGACTAGGAGGTAGGGAGAGTTCTAGAAGGGTGGACCCTCTCATTAGTGGGAGAATCCTTCATTTCTTCATCTGAATCCACATGAGGACCTATTCTGTGTAGGGCAGCCCTGGTGAAGCCAGGCAGGATTCAGGACACCCATCTTGGGCTGTGAGGAGTTTTCAGCCCAATGATATATAAACTGGTAAGTGATAATTCCACCACACCAAGGCCTTCTATGGAGGGCACTAGGAGAACAGGGTGGTGGTGACCAAGGGGGCCTTTGTGGCTGGATCTCGGCCTTTCTATGTCTGCTCACCCAGTCAGCAGACGAGTAGAGGAGTAACAACACACTCCATATTCAACTCCTTCTGGGTTGGTTTCAGCTCCTCTGAGAAGCTCACTTGTTCTCCCAGTTTCCCTTTCCTTCTTGGCCTAGTTTCTCCCCTTTAAGGACCTGTCAGAGTCCAAGCAGGAAATAGTACACTCAGCTGGAATCTTGGAAGACTTTTTAATGCAGTGACTTTCCAGAGGCATTGGGGAGCTTGACTTGAGTGACAAGGGATGTTGACACACACAGCAACCACCCACGGGGGAAGCTGCTCTCCTACTTGACCTTCAAGGAAGGGGAAAAGATGGAGTTCTGGACCAGGGCCTGCCTGCCAGGGGCTGGGACTGTAGCAGGATGGGGTACAGAGGTGGGATGGATGGACTCAGGAAACAGACTCTTAGGGTTTGTTCTATCCTCTCCAAAGTCAGGTCAAGTGGCTTCTTGCTGCTAAAACCACAGTGCTTGAAGAGATTCAGGAAAACTCTCATTCTGCTGACCCTACAGAGCCCCAGTGACTCAGAAGGCAAGACAAAAATGCTTCACTATCTTCCAGGCCCTCTGCTGTTCTTCCCCATTTCAATCTCTCTCTCTCTCTCTCTCTCTCTCTCTCTCTCTCTCTCTCCCCTGTGCATAGTTCTTTAATCTTGGGATGGAGGAAGGCAATTGAATCAGGAGGGCACCCAAAAACAGTGACAAAAAAAATCATGCTCAATTGTCTAAATATTGTCAGGCAAAAATCATAAAGTCAGTAGAGAACTAACAGACTAGGGAAAAACTAGTTCAAACTTTAGTTTATATTCTTACTAGACAACTTAAAAAGCAAAAGACAATGTTAAAATAGAAAAGAAGAATATTTACAGCAACTTTCCTCAATCTCTAGACACTACATGCAAACAAGATGTTCCTTTATTTTAGCTTTTTCATTGCTGTGACTGAAATATCCGAACAGAGCAATTGTAGAAGAGGAAAGTTTATTTGGAGGCTCACATTTTCAGAGGTCTCAATCCATAGACAGCTGACTCCATTCCTCGGGGCTCGAACAGAACATCATGGCAGAAGAGAGTGGCAGAGGGAAGCAGCTCACATGATGATCAGGAAGCAAAGAGAGAGACTCCACTTGCCAAATACAAAATATATACCTCAAAGGCACACCCCCAATGACCCACCTCCTCTAGCCACATCCTACCTGCCGTCAGTTACCACTCAGTTAATCCCCATTGGGAATAATTTATTGATTGGGTTAAGATTCTCATAACCTATCATTTTTCCCTAAACCTTCTTGCATTGTCTCACACATTAGCTTTGGGGGGACACCTCAAATCCAAATCATAACACCCTTAATAGTGAATGAATAAACAAACATGGTATATCCATGCAAGGAATAGCATTCCATTAGAGAAAGAAATGAACTATCAACCTACCAAAAGACATGGATAAAACTTAAATGCATACTATTAAATGAAAGAAGCCATATATATACTATGTGATTTCAGTGACATAACATTCTAGAAATGACAAAACTCTAAATATAGTAAAAAGATCAGTGATTGCCAAAGGTTTGGTAAGGGTTCTAGGAAGTAGAGGGTTAAATAGGAAAGCGTGGAATCTTATTCAGTGGTAAAACTATTTTGTATGATACTGTCATGGTAGATACAGGACACTATGCATTTGTCAAAACCCATACAACTTTCCAGAACAAATAGTCACCCAACTTGTATAATTTTTTTTTTAATTAAAAACCAACATTTAGGAGGTCAGGGGTTCCAGGATAGACTGCAGACTGTGACAAGAGAATCTATATGTGACAAATATGTCAAAACACCTCACTGAAGGGGATGAGGAGAAAGGGATTGAGCAAAAATTTGGAAATTAATAAAGTTTATAAGATTAAAGACAAAAAGAACTGCAAACAAGCATCATGTTCTAATTGATGGAATAGTGGCCCCTTCCCCAGAGATGACCATGTTCTAATTCCTGAAACCTGTGGATATGTTACTTTAGGTGGGAGAAACGTATTAAGTCAAATTTGCATGTATTATTAAACTAAGAATTCTAAAATGAGATCATCCTGTATTATCCAGATGGGCCCATGTAAACACACCAATCCTTAGAAAAGAGAGGCAGGAGAGTCCCATCCAGGGTTGGGCTGTGATGAGGAATGGAGGTTGGAGAGATGCCAGCAAGGGGTCATGAACCTCAGAATGTATAACTGGCCTCTGGGGGCTGGAAATGGCAAGGAAATGGATCTGCTCAAGTCTGCTAACACTTTGATAGTGAGACTTCTGACCTCCCCAATGAGAAGAAAATGGGATTATTTTAAGCTACTAAGGTTGTGCTACTTTGTTATTGCAACAGTAGAATTTAAATATAGGCTCATATTTTTTTTTCTTTGTGGTATTGAGGAACACTCTACTACTGAGCTACATCCCCGGCCCTTATTATTTTGAAACAGGGTCTTGTTAAATTGCCCAGGCTGACCTTGATCCTTTTGCCTCAGTTGATGTTACAGGGGTGTGCCCTCACTCCCAGTTATAGGATCATGTTTAAGATAGGATCCATCATTTGTACTTTAGTATTTTGAGTTCCTAAAGGGAGATTTTTATGGAGTAAAAGAATTATCCTCAGAAACTCAGATTGTAGCTGGGAAAGAGTCCCAAAGGAGTAAAGTGTAGAGAAAACCTTAAAATATCATAAAATTTATAGAGAACTGACAGTGATCCTTAACTCTGGCTAGCCATCCGAATCAACTGAGGGCTACTAAAACACTCCTTCGGAGGGATCTCACATGGGCCCACAAGGAGATACAGGTTTGCTGCAGATTTGCTGCATCTAGGAAGAGTCAAAGGCCCCATGGACAGCCATCACTAGCAGAACGGAAAGTCACAGTAAGTGACCCCATACAGAATTTATACATCAATAAGAATAGAACTTAAAACACAGTATGAAGGAGAAGAGGTAAGAAACAATGAAATTTACAGAATGTACATAAAAAACACATACACCTAAGCAACATTGCTTATTTGTAAAGATAGATACATTTTTAAGAACATGTACCAAATCCATGGGATACTCAAAGAAGAAGGCTAGGGGTGGAGAACAGGTATGAAAAGGTCATGTATAAAATGTCAAAATGTATTACTGTTATATATATCTAAAAAGAAAAAAATACAAAAAAATGTAAAAGAAAATAAGCACTATGAATGTACTAGTGATGGTAAAGAAATCTGATCGATTTTGCACCTGGGCTTCAAAAAAGAAAAAAATATATGGCTTAAAGAAGGTCTAAGGGCCTGGTCTTAATCATTTTTAAAAGCTAGGGAAGTGATTATGATGTGCCTCCAGGGCTCATGCCTACCACCGGCAGGTCTGTAAACAATCCTCTAGAGAAAAGGGGACTCTAAAGAAAGCAAGAAGCAGAGGGGAAGATGAAGTCCCCTAAAATGGCAGTTCTTGTGTTAGGACAATATCATTATGGGCAATTCTCTTCCTGTATCTTCTACATTATTTTGAATGTCGTGATTTTGCTTTTCTATATTTCTAAATGCCATTGACTTTTTGTTTTTAAATTGTTCAGAGTTTCCAGGGAGAGTTAAGAGCCATGAGGGAACTCAATAGCCACTTGAGATTTTAAAGTTCAGACTGAATAGCAGCAGATGCCAAACTTAGCAAAAATAAACTGCGGTCTAAATGGGAGTTAACGCTTTAAGGCAGGAACAATTCTTAACAGACCTAAAACATTTTTCCTCATAGGCTGCATTTCAAAGTTTAAATACAGGAAGTGAATTGAACTAATATTTGCTATGATATGATAAGTGAGAATATTTACTAGAGAGAGGGTGTTAGACTGAGACCTCCCAGAAGCAAATGCAAGACAAGACGAAATGTGAAAGAAACTAGGAGAGGAACTTGGAGAGGGCCAGAGTGGCTGAGAATGGTTTCAGCCACAATGCAGGTCTGACCTGAGCCAAGGGGAGAGGGCAGGCAGGCAGGTCCTGCAGACTCAGAATGGGTGGGCACCGCTGTCAGCCAGGCGCCAGTCAGAGACGGCCACGCCCCCAGAAGTGAACCCGCCTCCATAGCTCTGCAGAGCCCCGCCATTGGCTGGAAATAGTCTATAGGAGGTGGGGCCTTGGTGTGACAGGTGATGGATTCGAGTCTGACAGCTGGAGGCTCTCTGCAGTTGGACACTAGGGATGCTTTCTCATGTCTGCCTCAGCTCCGTCGCTTTGCCAAGTGTTTGTAAACCAAACCTAATGTCTGCTGGGACTGCGGTAATGACATCATTCAACAAGTGGTGGCACTTATTTGGTGAGGACAGGAACTAAGTGGAAGGAATTTAAGATTTTTTCAAGGACTTGTCTATAACTTTCAGTTTCTTTTTTGTGTGATGACAAGATTAAGGAATGTGGAAGGTGGAGGACAAGTGTCTCTGCTTGGAAAGATTTCCCACACGTAACAGTAACTGAGAACCAACTCAATGACAGGTCCTGCACTGTCCGTGTCACATTCTTTCCTATGTGATTGATGCTGTTCTTACCCCTGGAAGGGGTCATCTGTGTTTGGTCCTCCTTGAATTTCACACCACTTGCCCTTTGCCTCAAAGGAAGTTTATGTTGCTGGACTAGACGGCAGAAGCTGTCCACATCTAGCCTGCCTGCTTCTCAGTGGGGGAAAGGGCAGGGGACCAATACTGGATCCTGGGCAGGGGAAAAGAGTAGAGAGAGGTTCCTGCGGCTGTTCTTCAAGTAGTTGGGTGACGTGGCCCTGTTCATAGTACTACCTGGGGAATACAGCAGGATACAGAAGATACCAGATGCTTCTCTAGGGGATGTCAGCACTGCTCATCCTGAATTGAAGGATAGGCCTTTCTTCATTTGAGATGTGCAACATTAAGGAGATGGAGAGAGTGCCATAATGTTCAGAATTGATCTCCACCAGCTCGGCAGGATGGAGTCTTGGAGACGGAATTTAATTTAAAGCAAATAAAAATGTGTGATGTCTTTGGCATTTACAGAGAATGAGTCACAGCCATTTTGAACACATATTGTATATTTGTGGTGGTAAGTCCAATGTCAGTCATTTTTCAGGAGACCCCCTTCTCAGTTGTACAAGGGTCCTGGGGCATGCAGAGATAAAAAGGGATCTGTGGCCACTATTGTGCAGCTGGCTGTGGAACTACCTGGAATGGATCATCCTTGTCCAGAAACCTGTCTAGGTCAGTGAAGCTCTTCAGATGATGGACGGCTTCACTGACAGCATCTGGTCCCTCTATGTCCACTCCCTGAATGTGTCACACTGCTTTGTAAGCTTCAAAACTACTGCACCCAGGTTAGTTAGGTTGCAACAAACTCTAAATTTTCAGTGGCTTGAAAAGCAAGTGTTTTTTGCTCACATACAGGTATTCTTGGTTGGCAGGTGGCTTTCAGGGACCCAGGTGCCTTTTATCTTGCAGTTTCTCTTTCTGGGAGCCTTGAAGTTTTCTATACCCAGAAAGAGAAGTTGGAGAAAGGCCTACTTACTTTTTCACCTTCTTAGCCAGGAAATGCCTCAAATAGCTTCTACTTCATAGTCTATTGGTAAGAGCTAGTCACATGGCGCCATTTAGATGTAGAGGAGTCTAGGAAATGTAGTTCTTGGCTGGGCAGCTCTATAAGATGGAAGGAGACCGTGAAAGAACATGAGAGTACTCTAGAACTTGCCCATTTAGACATTTACTTGTCTTCCCAACCACCAAAGTCACTAGGCTATCCATGCACCCACACTCTCTGTCTTCTTTCTTATTATAGTGTAATAGGGTGTTGCACGGTCCTTTCCTTGTTGTCTCTGTTTCAGTTGAAGACATAAGAACACAAAACAGTGCCATAGATGCTGTGTACTTCTACATTAGAGTGCTGGACCAGCCGAGTGCGATGGCGCATGCCTGTAATCCCAGCCACTCTGGAGGCTGAGGCAGCAAGGTAGTGAGTTCAAACCTAGCCTTAGCAACTTAGTGAACCCTAAGCAACTCATTGAGACCCTGTCTCTAATAAAATGTAGAAAAGAGCTGGGATATGGCTCAGTGGTTAAATACCCCTGGGTTCAATCCCTGTATTTGGTCCTCCTTGGTACATGGTCGTACCAAAAAAAAAAAAAAAGAATAATTTTGGTCTGGGGATTTAGCTCAGTTGGTAGAGTGCTTGCCTCACCTGAACAAGACCCTGGGTTCAGTCCTCAGCACCACACACACACACACACACACACAAACACACACACACACAGAATAGAATGCTGGGCCACAATGCTAGGGATCCTTATCTCCTAGGATTTCTGCATTTGTGTAATTTCTTTCTCCTAAATATGGGCTGGGCCTAGTGGCTTGCTTTTTTCAATATAAAACTGCAAAAGTAATGGATGCCACCATGAGATTAGGTTATACAAAGACTGCTGGGGCTGGGAAGGATAGCTCAGTGGTAGAGCACTTGCCTGGTATGTGAAAGGATCTGGGCTCCACCCCCAGTTCTTCAAAACAACAACAAAAGACTGTGTTTCTACTGAGTCCCCTCTCTTCCTCACATTGAGGGAAACCAGTTATCGATTATGAACTGCCCTGTAGGGGGGTGCTCATGTGGCAAAGAGCTGGTGTCTTTGGCCATCCGTCAGTGAGGACCCTGGGGCCTGCCAAAAGCCACAAAAGTGAGCTTTTGGGAGCAGCTCCTCCCCCCACTGGATCTTTGGGATGACTATAGCCCCAGGAGATATCTTGGCTGCAGCCTTGGGAGGGAGACTGACCCAAGGCCCTGGCTAAGCTGTGCCTGAATTGCTTTGCTGACTCAAGGCACATTAATCTTCTCAGGTTGCCATAACAAAATACCACAGCTGGGATCCCTTAAACAAGGGAAGTTAATTTTCTTACAGTTCTGGAGGCTGGAAGTCCAAGAGTAATGAGTCAGCAAGGTTTGTCCTCTGTCCTTGGCTTTCGACCCACCCCTCACTGGGTCCTAGAATGATCTTTTCTCTATATTTGAGCTTCCTTGGTATTTCTTCCTCTTCTTATTAGGACACTAGTCATATTGGATTAGGGCCCCACTGTTATGACCTTGTTTCACCATAATTACCTCTTTATAGATAGGTTTCTATCCAATGTCTAAGACATTGAGGGTTAGGCCTTGAGCATGATGGGGAAGGGAATAATCTGGGAGGGGGAATAATTCAACCTATAACACACAGAAGCTGTGCACTAATAAATATTTGTTTTAAGAACTAAGATGGGTGTATTTGGGTACATGGCCATAGAGATCTAACACAAACACCTAAATAAAATTTTCTGAGAGACCATGAAACTGCCTTTGCCCATGACCCTCCTCCAAGGAGAACACTGGGATTTCACTGGGAGGTATTAGTGGCTGATGGCAGGATTTCTTTGGAGTGAGATATGGATATGCTGAACTGTGCCAGCCACCTGTTGGGCAGGAAGGAATGCTTCCATGTCATCTCAGCCAGCAAGGGAAGCTTCCAGAGAATACTTGGAAAGTCTGAAGTATGTCCCCTGAACTGTGAGGGAACAGTGGCTGGTACCTGACTCTCTAATAGAGAGAGGCTCTGCCTGAGGGTGACTCCATCAGGGGCAAGCCTGCTCCCCAGGGGTCAGGTATAGTCCAGGGGACACTGGAGGGGGCTGTCTGGAGGGGAGAGGAGACCTAGTAGAGAGGGACACTGATGGAAGACCAGGGGTCAGGAGGCCTGACTGTGCCTTACATCCTCTGAGGGCGTGTTGAACTGCAAGTTCCCATTCAGTATGAGTGGGTGAGCCTAAGAATCTCCATTTCTGAGGAGTGATGCCAATACCACTGGTCCCTGCACCGTGCTTTGTGAGGACTGCCACAGAAGGCCGGGGGGAAGTCCCAGGTGAAAGACATATTCCCAGTGTGGGAAGCTCTGAAGCACTCACCCACCAGACAGCCTCTACCCAGAGGAGGTTGTGCCTCTGTCCTGCCAAGTAAGAACTGTAGGAGCTTCTCCTGCCCATTATCCACCCCCTTGTCTCTGCACACCAACCAGGAACTGGCGTGGGATGGAGAGGTAATAAGGGAAATTACATTTGCTTGTTCACCCTGCATATAAAGTAGGCCCAAGCTGAGGAGGAAAGAGATTTTAAATTGGTCCATGATTGGGGGTTTCTACATCAGAATGTAGTGGCACCCCCTCCTCCACAGAAAATCTTAACTAAGCTTCTCCAGAAATCTTTACCATAATTGATTTTAGGACTATCAGCAAAAGAGTCTCTCCAAAAGAGTTCAATGTAGGTAAACTTCCTATTTTCCTGTTGCTCTATTTTACTTGGCCAGTGGCCTGGGAGAAATCAGCACTCCAGGTGCTGGACGCCCCTTTACTTGTTTTTCACAAACATTTATCCAGTATAATAGTTTGTAAAAGTGTGTTTGCAAATGCAAAATGTGATTTAAAAAAAAAAAAAAAAAGACAGATTCTTTAACAAGGCCTCTGGCCTTTAGCGGGGGGCTTCACAGAGATGTCTACATTTCTAAGATAAGAGAAGCTACCAGTTGGGCTCCATGGTAACAGCTGGCAGGGGGAGGAAAGAAAGGGGAGAAGAAGCTCTCCCCTCTCAGGTGTTGTCCTTGAAGGGTTAACTTGGCCAAAACAGTGGAAGAAAAAGCTGCTTTTATGTGAACTTCTGAGCCCCTCCCCTTACATGCTGGGTATAAAGTTCTGAAACTACCTGAACTCGGGGTTCAGGGGATTGATTGATTTCAGTGAAAGCTGTGCCCTCTGAACTTGGTTGCAGCCGAATAAAACTGTTTGCTGTTACCTTCGGTGCCTTGGCCCATCTGTCCCCTACAACAAGAACACACTGGACTTTTCTTTCTTTCTTTTTTTCAGTAGTACTAGGAATTGAACTCAGGGGTACTTTACCACTGAGCAACATCCCCAGCCATTTTTTATTTTGAGACAGGGTCTTGCTAAGTTGCTGAGAGTCTCCCTAAATTGCCCAAACTGGCCTCAAACTTTAATCTTCCTGCCTCAGTCCCCTGAATAGCTGGGATTGCGGGCGTGACCAACCACACCTGGCTGACTCTTAAATCAAGATAAATGAAACACAGTGAGCAATACATAGTAAAATCCCAGAGACCAACCGAAGAGCAGCTGGGGGATTTTTCAGTTCCATTGATAAATAAACACCCTGTTAAAGATAGATTTTGCTACTGTTTGGGCTCTGGTACCACTACTAGGGGGCACTAGCGTGTCCTAACTGAACTCCGAGGACGGCAAAGGGATTCTGCCTTCTCTGCAGGTAGGAGGAGATTGCACTGCTAATTGTCAGGAACTGAGCAGAGAAGGGGATTGCATTTTCATTTCTTTTCTAAATTTAGTTCTTAAACCATGTGACAAATAAAAGAGAATGCTAAGTGCTGAGGGAGTAAAAGAAAGCAGCATTCTGGTCTTTCTTTTGTCAAATAGCTGCTGGAGAACAAATGGTGTTACACAGTAACGTTATAAGATTGCCTGGGCTTTGGAGAACACATTATTAGATGGATTTTTTTTTCCCCCTGCAGTACTGGGGATTGAACTCACTAAACTACAGCCCCAGCCCTTTTCATTATTTTTATTTTGAGACAGGGTCTAGCTAAATTGCCCAGGCTGGCCTCGAACTTGCGATCCTCCTGCCTCAGCCTCCCAAATTGCTTGGATTATAGACCTGAACCACCACCACCACCCAAAGAGATTCCACAATAATAGATGGACATTGAATATCTTGCTTTGAAGGATGTCTTTTGAGTTCCTGAGGGATTTATTGTGATTTGCTTCTACTTGGAAATGCATGTGAAACACACACACACACACACACACACACACACAAATGGTTTCCATTAATTCTTCCTCAGTGTTTTGTGTTATGTTTTTTTGCTCTGATGGGGATGGGGAGCAAGGAGTGCCCTGGGAGATGTCCTCTTCCCTACTTTATTCAGAATTCAAAGGAGGGTTTTCACCACCCTCTAGTGGTTGGCTCTGGTCTCCTTGCCAGGTGTGTCAACACCAGCAAAAAGCCATCCCCCCAGCCTTAGGCTCCTCTGCCTTGGAGGAGAGGTTTCCAGGCCAGGCAGGAGAGGGAGGGGGGAAATTGCACCCATGGGGGTATTTTGTCCCACTCCCCACCCCTCTGGGGCAGGACGGCAGGCAGGCTACCTGTGCCTGCATCTGTACCAGCATCCCCTGCTCCCCGACTCCGAGCAACACCCAGGAGTCCTTGGCTGGGGAAGGGAAGGCCCCTGGCCCTCAAGGAAAGCCAGTGTGGAACCATCTGCCTGTGCTTGGGTGGTGATTGTGGAAGGAAGGCAGCGGGGCTGTGGCTCAGGGCACCACTCATGGGCATGACAAGAGAGAGGAGCCACTCTGGCCCCAGGTCTCATGCTCATTGTGTCCCCAGACAGGCTGCTGGCAAACCTTCCACGTTTGAGCCTATCAGCTACCTGGTGTGATACAAGTGGAGGTTGGGGAAGACTCCAAGCAGAGGGGTGCTTTCCTTTTCTGTGAGTGTCCCTGGGGACCCTGAATCCTGCCACAGATCCTACCACCTCCATGGCTTTCATCCATTTCTCAGGAGAATAGCGACATTAACTGTGACTGTGCTTGGTGTGCTTTCAACAGAGAGAGGGTAGTGCTGCCTCCCAACGCTTTGAAGATAAGAACGTTCCTTGCCCTCAGAGAGAAGGACAGAAACCCCCAGAGAGCTCAGCAGGGCACCAAGCATAGGGGGGACAGGGATCAAGGATGGTTTCAGAGGTTTTACCTCAGTCCTATGAAATGGAATTTACTACCACCATGGAGATAGTCAATGACTGGTTAGCACCATTCAATATGGTAGCCATGTATACCTCTTGAGCTCCTCTCCTGACTCTGGAAACCTCTGGATGTCTGGTCTGTGCTGCTGTTGGCAGTGTAGTTAAGAAACTAAATTTAAAGTTTTATTTAGTTGCAATTAATTTGAATTTAAATAGTCATGAGTGAGCTGGGGAGGTGGCAGCAGGCCTGCAGAGACTGAGGCATGAGGATCACAAATTCAAGGTCGGTCTGGGCAACCTAGTGAGACCCTGTCTTAAAATTTAAATATAAATAAATAAATAAAATAGGGTTGGTTTCTCCACTGGATAGGGTAAAAAAAAAAAAAAATTAAAAGAGGGATGGGGATGTAACTCAGTAGTAGAGTTCCCCTGAGTTCTATCCCCAGCATCACTAAATAAATAAATAAGTAAAAATAGTCATATGTATCTCTCTTTTACATTATTGGGCAGTATAGTTTTTGTGTTGTGTGGAGTTTTTTTGTTTGTTTTTGTTTTTGGTATTGGGGATTGAAACCCAGGGGTGCTCTATCAATGATCTACATCCCTAACCCTTTTTATTTTATTTTATTTTTTTGAGAAATCTCATTAAGTTATCCAGGCTGACCTAGAACTTAGTATTTCAGTCTCCCAAATTGCTAGGATTACAGGTGTGTGCCACCAGGCAAACTCTCTTTTTTTTTTTTTTTTTAATTTAATTTACTGTACTGCCAGGGATTGAACTCCACCTCTTAGCCAAACAGTCTCCCAGAGCTACAGCCCCAGCCTTAGACAGCATAATTCTAAAGAGGTATGAATGGAAAGCCTTTATCACTCTTGCACTACCTCAGGATACTATGCCATCAACACTGTGTTCAGGGTTGGATTTGTAATTAGCTGCACAAGTTTCTCGTGAAGGCAGGTGTCAGGCAGGGCGCATTCAGATGCACACATTCATTTATCCCTCGTCCAAGAAACCTCTTCCACCCCACCTCGTTACAGCGGTCAGTTATGATTTATTGGGTCATAGGGTTGGTTTCTCCACTGGATAGATGGTTGGAAGACTAAGACCGGCCCTATTTTTCTTGGTATCCCCAGATACCAGTTATACATAGTTACTGTATGTTGTAAAATTTCCAAAGTTGTTTGCATTGAGTGAACTGAGCTGGGCCAGGCTTTTGAGATGCACAGAGCCATCAACCTTGAATCCTTCCCCTGACAATGGTCAATCTTAAATACCTAGAACACTGGATTAGAAGACTGGTATAGAAGCCCTGCTTTGTGCTAGACATGAAGTAGGCCCACAGAAAAAAATTTTTTTCTTCTTCCTCCTTTTTTCTTCCTTTTGACCCATCCCCCAAAGATTTCTGAGCTCCTTCTCCTGCTACAGTTAGTTAGGGCTCAGTCCTCTCATTCTCTCCATTTCTTCTCATCAACCCCCACCTCCCTTATGCCATGTCAGAAGGCTTCTATAAAGTGAAATTGACTCTGTTTTGTGAGCGCCTATAGCAGATACTTGAGCCATGAAGGACCATTATCAGCTGCCTAACTGGCCAAAACACCCTGTGGCCAGAGGACATGCATTTGTCACACTGGTCAGAAGCAGCAACAATGAGCTATTGCCTCAGCAAGGAATTAACTTTATTGTTTTCACTGAAATTGTATGCCTGGTTCACAACCATGGCTAGCACTAGCGTACACATTAGGATTAGTCACGGTCATAGATCACATGAGGCGGACCCTTGGAGGACAACTCCACCCCTACCTCAGCACCCCAGACCCTCCATCTCTTCCTCTCCCTTTCCTCCTCCTCTCCTTTACCATTCTTTGAAGCAATCTTGCATCTGAATGTATTCTCTCTTCCGCTCACATCAGAGGTTGTTAAAAATCTGGATTCCTACTTTGGAATGTGCTGGAGGAGATGAACAGGGTCCTCGAGGGGCAGTGAGAAGGTAGGAGAGGTGGGAAAGTCACAGAGACGCTCCGAGGTATACTCTTCCACCTACATGATCCTGTCACCTGCTGCAGGTTCTACATGTCAGATTCCTCACCAGTTCCTCAAGCAGGACATGGACAGGAGTCTGTGTTGGCCTGGCTATGACATCTAGCCTTTGTTACTGTCCTTTCTGTATCTTATCAGTGGGGGAAAGGGCTCAGGCTTCAGGCATGCATCCAGAGATAAGAGCCGGGCCCTGCAGCTGCTCTTGGCCCAATACAGGGAAGTTATGAGAGGTCAAATTTAACCAGAGAAAGGTTGGGTGGTCTTCTAGGTGGTGGGGAGGTGGTAGTAGCAGGGGCAATGGAGAAAGGTGATGGAGAGATATTGGTGAGGGGACACACCCACAGGCCACTGGGGAGGCTGTCTCTGTATGAAAAAGGCCTTCATGGGAACAGTAAAGGAAGATGGTGGAAGTCTGTTTGTCTTCTGATGATAGTGCCTTCTGCCTTCCAGATGTTGAGGGGATCACAGCAGGACTGTGAGCAACCCTGTACTGACCACTCTCTGTCCTTGAGGAAAATATGGAGGTCAATGCATTTTTTTATAGACTTTGGAGGCCAAAGACCAACAGTGATGGATGAGCACAGGCTGATTTGTGTGGATTAACCTAAGTGCAGAGATGGTTTCCGATTTCATTCACAAGAATTGCTCTAGACTTTAGATGGTCTTTAAGGTCTCTTTGCTCTAGCTGGGCACAGTGGTGCATGCCTATAATTCCAGCAGCTCAGGAGGCTGAGGCAAGAGGCTGAGACCTTGCAAGTTCAAGGCCAGCCTGAGCAATTTAAACAGGCCCGTAAGCATCTTAGCAAGATCCTGTCTCAAAATAAAAAAATTAAAAGGGCTGGGGATGTGATTCAGTGGTTAAGCACCCCTGATACCAAAAACAAAACAAAAGAAAAACAAACAAACAAACAAACAAAATAACAAAAACCTCTTTGCCTCTACTTCTTTCTATTTTAAAAGGGATAAATGGATTCCTCTTATTCCCTAAGCACTACTTCGAGGACTGGAAGGATGAAGTCCACTTTGCAGGCCCAGTTTTGGCTAACTGGCTTTTTCCTTACAGCTTGATCCAGACAGAAGTCCTTTCTTGCCCAGGAGAACTTAATTTCCACTTACTCCCCAAGCCCAGATGTAGTTGAAATTCTCATCTCTGTGCTCTCAACTCTTATTAGAGTATATTTTATTTTATTTTTTGACATAGCATCTCACAATGTTGCCCATGCTGGCCTCAAACTCCTGGACCCAATTTATCCTCCTGCCTCAGCCTCCCGAGTAGCTGGGTCTACTGATACCAGCCATTACTCCTGGCTGGCTGCACAGACTTTCAGCACACCTTCACCCTCCTCCTATCTGGCCCGCTCATCAGATGGCTAACTTGAAAGCAAGGATTGTTCTTTACCTAACTGCACAGGCCTGACTCATCCCAGTGCCTTGCCAAAAAAGCAAGTGCTCAGGTGTTCAACTGAATTCAACCTTCTTAGCCAAAGTGGAATGTTTTTGAAAAGATGGTGTTAGAAAAACAAGCATTAAATTATGTGAGACTGAACCTCAGGAATTTAATACTGTTCAGACCTAACCCTTTAGAAGAGGCAGCGGAGGCCCTGGAGATGAAATGGCTTGCCCAGAGCAGAGCAGTGTGTCAGCCACCAGTCCGAGATGTGAGCATCTTAACATCTAGAGCTATTCTTGTGAGTGAAATCGGAAACCATCTCTGTGCTTAGGTTAGTCCACCCAAATCAGCCTGAAATGTGCTCATCCATCACTGTTGGTCTTTGGCCCCCAAAGTCTATTACAAAAATGCATTGGCCTCTGTATTTCCCTTTTTCTTTATTTTTTTTCATTTTTATGTATTTTTCTTTTTGAGAATTATCTTATTAAATTAAAAAGAAAAATATTATTATTTTTTTTTTATATCGGGGATTGAACTACTCAGCTACATTCTCAGCGCCTTTTATTTTTTATTTTGAGACAGTGTTTCCCTAAGTTACCAAGGCTGGCCTCGAATTTGGCATGCTCTTGCCTCAGTCTCCCAAGTGGCTGGGATTACAGGGGGGCCCAGCTGTTTTTCTTTTTCTTTTTTGATATCAGAGATTGAACATAGGAGTGCTTAACCACTGGGCCATATTCCCAGCCCTTTTAATTTTTTTTATTTTGAAGCAGGATCTTGCTAAGTTACTGAGTCTGGCTTTGAACTTGTGATTCTCCTGCCTCAGCCTCCCAAATTGCTGGGATTATAGGCATGTGCCACCACACCCGACTCATTTTTCTTTCTCTCTCTTTCTTTTTCTTTTTCTTTTTTTCCCCTTTTTTGATTACTGTTGGATTGCAAATATTTCTCTAAATTCTTAAAATTGGGATGTTTTCTTTGTAGGCTCTGTGGTATGAAACTTTTCAATCACTATACCTTGTACTGTGTTAATTTATAAATAAAAATAATCTAATATTATTTATAAAAATGTAACAGTATACTCTAGTCTATGCAGGCATACCATATTTTACCTAACCTCTAGGTGGTTTGTAATTTTTTATTATAATAAATGAAAATTGTATTTATTTCATCATCTCACTGTGGTAAAATAAAACTTTCTGGATGAATTCATTTTCTTTCTCTCTCTTTTTTTTTTTTTTTTTGTACTGGGGATTGAATTCAAGGGCACTCCACTGAGCCACACCTCCAGCCCTACTTTGTATTTTATTTAGAGACAGGGTCTTACTGTGTTGCTTAGTGCCTTGCTTTTGCTGAGGCTGGCTTTGGACTCTATCCTTCTGCCTCAGCCTCCCAAGTCTTTGGGATTACAAGTGTGAGCCATGGTGCCCACCAATTTTTTTTTTTTTTTTTTTTTGTAGTTGGGGATTGAACCCAGGGGCATTCTGCCACTGAGCTACATCCTTAGCAGTTTTTATTCTTTATTATTTACTTATTCATTTATTTGCTGAGACTGGCCTGTAACTTGGGATCTTCCTGCCTCATTATCACTTTGGGAGTAACTTATTTATGTTCTTGACTCTGGGGAAAGGAATTTTAAAAGAAGAATTATTTCAAAATTCAGAATCAGCTACAGAGATAATGCCATTTTTCAAGTTATCTTAAAAGCTTTATTACTTTTTAATCAGAAAAAGGAAAGCTTATTTTTTAATAAACAGCAAAAGATACAGTAAAAATTAAGTACAACTGTAAAGAAACCTAGCTTTTCACATTTGAAAGAAGGATTGCTTTCTCTTTCTATTCAGAGTTGTAAATTAGGTATTAATTGCCATATGACATGCTAACGAATACATGCTGCTTTTTGAACTATTTTTCTATTTGTGTAAAAATTAAATACTTTGAGTTCAAAGGGAAAATAACCAGAAAGAATATTACGGTTGATTCACAGAACATGGATACCAGCAGCTAGACTTAAGTTAAACATAGAAAATGTCCAGGTAAAATAAAACTGTTTCCGAATAACATGATCAAAGTAAAGACCTCCATTTAAACCCCAAATATGAATTTTAAATATTGAGCAAAATTATGAAATAAATTTTACTTGTTTTATCATTTTTTATTAACACATAATAATTGTACATACTTATAAGATGTGGTAAATTTAAATACATGTATATGATGTGGACTGATGGAATCAGGGTAATTAGCATTTTCCTTTCCTAATAATTTGGAGCATTTTAAGCTTGCTTCTAGTTTTTCATTAAATATGTATTGTTTTTCTTTGTTTGTTTGTTTTGGTATTAGAGATTGAAACCAGGGGAACTTAATCATTACTGAGTCACATCCCCAGCCCTTTTTAATATTTTATTTAGAGACAAGTTCTTGCTAAGTTGCTTAGGGCCCTACTATAATTTCTGAGGCAGGCTTTGAACTTGTGATCCTCCTGCCTCAGCCTCTGGAGCTGCTGGGATTACAGGCACGCGCCCCCACTATAATTTTTAATTGAACTACCGTCACCCCACTGGGCTATAGAAATAAACTATGTTTTAAACAAAGTAAAAGCTAAAATAAAATTCAGTTTTCACAGATTAAAAATGCAAGCCAGTAACAAAAGAGTCCCCTAAATGTTTTTACTTTAGGGCCAAGTATATTTGTGTTCTGGAAATCACACAGATACTAGATTATGGTTGACTACACTTTTATTTCACAGATGTACAAACCAATTTTTAGTACATAAATTTGGCCCGAATGTCAACTCTTAGCTTATTATGAGATGAACAGCAAAAATAATTTTTAAAAGATAAAACACTGCACCTCAAAACGGCTTTCAGTGTGGGGAATGTTTTCCAATTTGCTTTTACATTCTTTTTTTAATCACTAGAGGATAGTACTCACAAACAGGATTCATGATGGACAAATAATATTGCTATGGAAGAGATTTCCAAGCGACAAAATAATTTTGAGCTCACAGGGGACTAAACCACTGAGGATCTATGCAAAACAAAGTTTCAAGTTTCAGGAGACAGCACCCGAGGGAGAAAAATCATCACCAGGTAAGCCCTCCAAATCTTTCACATTTCCAGAAATAGAACAATCACCCATATTTATTAACAAATTAGCACTTGGAGGGAGTGCTTTGTAAACATTGTTTATTTACTCCCTGCCCAGATGCAGGTGCCCAGAGAAGTCATTTCTTTTTTGCTTACTTATTTATTTATTGTGGGGCTAGGGATGGGAATCCAGGGCCTCATACATGCTAGGCAAGCACTCTGCCACATTCCCAGCCAGTTGAGTCTAGTGCCCCAAAGGCCCCGGCTAGTTAGGGGCTGGGATTCAGTTCATATCTCTGTGATGCCAAAGCCCAGGATTCTAACTTTCCAGACTCTGCACTGCCCACGAGACAAGTTTTAACACTAAGACAAACAGGAAAACAGTAGAAATCATGGTGGGAAGAAGGACGAGTCCCCCAAATTAGATAATGCAACTAAACTAAAATGCTAAGAAATGTAGAGCTTCATCAAGAGAACCATCTAGATTTTCAGAAGCCTCTCTGGATATGTGGCTTCAGGATAATGTTGGGGTTCAGAAAAATGATATAGCAAAATGATATTCAGCATGCTGGGCACTGGGTATGAAAGAAAATCCGGAAGCCTTAGAAGCTGCCTAAGAATCAGGTTATATTTATTATTATTTTTTGTTAACACATAATAATTATACATATTTGTGGGTTGGGGTATATTTCAGTACATATGCATGATGTGGACTGATATGATCTCCAACCTCCCCTTGTTCCCAGCACTCCCCTAAGCACAGAGAAAGGCTCTCCCTGAAGTTTTCTGGGCTGAAGAAATGCAGAGGTCTTAGACTCCCTCCCCAGCATCTCATTAACCAGGGGCAATTAGTCGGCAATGAGACTGAGTGGTCACCACATCCTGACGGACATCATCATCCCAGAGGGATGACGTGAGAGACTTTATCTGCAGAAGATGACCTCTGCTTGCAGTGCACTGTACCCTCACCTTCCCATAATGTGTCCCCACCTGCCACAGAGCCCAGAGGAGCATTGTCCCAGACTAGACCAGTTCTTCAGGTCCATTCCTCTAAAAGCCATTGACTACCCTTCTCTCTTTTTTTTAAATGTATTTTTTATTTGTTTTAATTAGTTATACATGGGCTGGGAATGTGGCTCAAGCAGTAGCGCGCTCGCCTGGCATGTGTGCGGCCCAGGTTCGATCCTCAGCATCACATACAAACAAAGATGTTGTGTCCGCCAATAACTGAAAAATAAATGTTAAAGTTTCTCTCTCCCTCTCTCTCTGCCTCTCTCTCTCTCTTTAAAAAAATAAAATAAAATGAGACCAGTCTATTATTTTAAAAAAAATTAGTTATACATGACAATTGAATGCATTTTGACACATCAGACATAAATGGAGTTTAACTTCTCATTCGTCTGGTCGTCCATGAGGTAGAGTTACACAAGTCATATAATCACATATGCACATAGGGTAATGAGGTCAATTCATTCTGCTACCTTTCCTACCCAGCCCTTCAGACCCCTCTACCCTTCTTTTATTTTTTTCCCTTCCACTAAGATTTTAATAGAAATAAATATATATTGTAGTAACAAAATCGTCATGGTTGTTATATGTTTCATTTTTAGCTTGCTTAAAGAAATTGGGACTGAATCTTTGTCCAATTTTCTATTGTCATTTTAAATAGATTTTGACAGTATTTGTTGCACCCTTTATTAGGAAGTTTTTTTTTTTCTTTCTTTTTTTTCATGGTGACTCAGATGTTTTTCTTTTCTTTTTCCTCTATTTTTATTTATCCTTTTTAGATATACATGCCAGTAGAATGTATTTTGACATATCATACATACATGGAGTATAACTTCCCGTTCTTGTGGTTGTACATGATGTGGAGTTACACTGGTCTTGTATACATATGTGAACAAGGGAAGGTATATTCAATTAATTCTACTGTCTTTCCTATTCAGATCCTCCTCCCTTCCTTCTTTCCCTTTTGTCTAATTCAGTAAGCTTCTATTCTTCCCTCCCCCCACTTTGTTGTGGGTTAGCATCCACATATCAGAGAAAACATTTGGCCTTTGGTTTTTTTGGGATTGGCTTATTTCACTTAGTATGATGATAATGTTCAGTTCCATCCATTTACCAGCAAATGCCATAATTTCATTCTTCTTAATGGCTGAGTAATATTTCATTATGTATATGTACTGCATTTTCTTTATCCATTTGTTATGGTTTGGATGTGAGGTGTCCCCCAAAGGATCACGTATGAGACAATGCAAAAAGGTTCAGAGAGGAAATGACTGGGTTATGAGAGCCTTAACCCAATCAGTGAATTAATCCCATTATGGGATTAACTGAGTGGTAACTGGAGGAGGTGGGTCACTGGGGGCGTAGCTTGGGGTTTATATTTGTATCTGGTGAATGGAGTCTCTCTGCTTTTGATCGTCATATGAGCTGCTTCCCTCCACCACACTTTTCCACCATGGTGTCCTGCCTCATTTCGAACCCTGAGAAATGGAGTCAGCCACTTATGGACTGAGACCTCTGAAACCATGAGCCCCTAAATAAACCTCTCTCTCTCTACAGTTGTTCTGGTCAAGTCTTTCAATTGCAGCACCCTTCGTCTGTTGAAGGGCACCTAGGTTGGTTCCATAGCTTAGCTATTGTGAATTGAGCTGCTGTGAACATTGATGTGGCCGCGTCACTGTGGTATGCTCGCCTATCTTGGAGGGAGGGGCATCTCTCAGGTGGTCAGGTGGTCTGCCAAACCATCGTTCTGGCTCCTGTGATCCTTAGAATCAAGCAGTCCTGCCTGACCTTCTCTTAGTGTCACAGATCCCCATACAGCCCTGTGCCAGGGGCCCTTGTGCTAGCCAGTGTCTGGATACCACATCCACCCTGAAGGAAGGGCCAGAGAAGCCCTGCCTTGTTTTCACCCCAAGTGTCCTCTGAGGTCTTTGGTTAAGCTTTACTAGTAATGAAACTGATGCTTCACTTTGCTACTCTGCCAGATTAAGTCCCTTTGCCTTCCAAGCCTGACCGAGTTGGGTAGACATGAGCTCTTAGATCTGTTTGGGCCCTAAAATCCTATGCATTTGATTAGAAGAAGAAAAAAATAGAGAAAGGAATGAGGGTGGGTTTCACAAACACAATTGATGCTTTGGCTTTAGTCTATTTAAAGTCCAAGATATTATACTCAAATCTTAGAATATTAAAAACCAATATTCTCTGAACATATTTCAAAAGGAAATTCAACCCAATTGAGTTGACAAAGGTATCCAGAGATTTGCACAGGGAAACTTTGAATACCTTAACCACCTGACACATAGTCACACTTGGGTTCTTTTCATCACTGAAGGGCACCATCTTAGATTTTATGATAATGCACTGCTTTGCTTTTTCTGTTCCTTTTTTTTTTTTTTTTTTTGCTTTACTTCCCCAACCTTTTCCCCACAGTTTTATTCTCAACAGTTATCAGTATAAGTAGTAATTAGGAAATAGGTTTTAGCTGCCAAAAAAAAAAAAAAATTACCAAACACAGTGGCTCCAAAAGGAGGAAGGAATCTTTCCTGTGCTAGCTAGTCTAGAACTACAGTGCCAGCAAGGTGGCTGGGCATCCGAGTGCACAGGTCACCCAGGAGCCCAAGTTCCTTCTGTCTTGCTCGCCCACCACTCCTAGGGGGTGACCCCTCGTTTTCATGGCTTACTAGCACCAGGTCAATAGCCAGCCTGTCGCAAAGGGAAAGAGTCTTTGGAAAGGAAGCTCCTTTCTTTTCAAAGGTTATGACCTAGAAGTTGCACACAGCATCTCTTGCCCCCACAACCGAGTAGCTAGAACTTGGTCACATGACCATACCAAGGTGCAAGGGATGCTGGGAAACACAATCTCCATCTGGATGTCTATGTGCCTGTTTCAAACTAGGGAGTCTTGTTACTAACGGAAGCGTGGGAGAGCAGATCTGGAGACAGCCTCTGCTGCAGCCTTTCTGTCTCCCTTCTCCAACTGTTCTCCTCAAGCCATTTCATCCTGGCTCAGCTCAGGGCGCCAGCCCCACCTTCCACACAGAACTGCCAAATTCCTAGCGACTACATCCTGGACTTTGTCAACCCACACCAACCTGCAGGCTCCTCCCCCAACCTATTCTGCCTTCCCTGTCCTCCAGAGAGGACCACCATCTTCCTGGTCATCCAAATTCTGCATCATCTTTAACTCCAAATGAGGCTTCCTGCCCATTCTCTGGTCTCCTCCCCACCCCCGCTGCTGTGAAGCCTCCTCCCAGCTCTCTGCAGCCAGAGCTCCCCTTCTCATGGCTGCCTGCCCCTTCCAGATGCTCAGTACATCTTCCAGTTGCAGCAAATCTAACTTTCTGTCACTTTTCCTATTAAAGCACGAAACTCCAGGAGGACAAGAGGGCCTTAAGGGTGGGGGGCAGGGCGCAGGGCGATGACTGAGGTTATGGGCCTGTGGCATTTGCACTTTGGCCCCTGCACTTGGCTGCACTCCCTGTCAGCTCCACGGAGTCAGCTGCTCGGCCCTCTCCTGCCAGCTCCCGCCAGCACCAGCGGCTGCCTTCCGGAGCTGTTCAGACTGCAGGGTAAATGTTGTTTGCCACCTGATCCGGGGTTAAAAATAACCCAAAGTTCTGACCCACTAAGAGTCTGCCCAGGATCTTCTGGGAGGGGTAAGCCCTTCCTGGCACCACCTGTGTGTGCCCTAAAACCACCAGGAAGCCAGAGCCCCTGCCACCCCTTCCACTGGGAGCCGCCTGGGGCTTTTCCTGTTTCAGCCCAGAGCCTCTCCCCTGCCAGGTTTGGGGAGGGGGTCTGGCTTCCCACCTCCCTGTAGGGCTGACTGGATGCAGTGAGGCCCATACCTCCCTCAGCTTCCCAGGCTGGGGTCACAGCCACACTCTGCCAGGAGACCAGGGCTGCAGGGTCCAGTGGTGCCAGTTCACCCTGCCCCCAGCCCAGCCACAACAGGGTGAGCTGAGGCAACGACTCCCCCTTCCGTCTCTGTCATCTCTGCTCACCAAGCTCTCTTTCCATGCAAAGTCAAGGGCAAATGGAAATGCCAGCTAGTGTGTTTGTTTTTACTGGAAGGCTAACTGGGGCAGGGAGTAACAGCGGGGTGGAGTGGGCTATTTCTTCCTGTCCAGGATCAGAGCCTCATCCTCTGTAATGGAGAAGCTTTAAGCCTCAGCCATTTGGAACCCGCCTCCAGATAGCAGATGACACCACCTGCCACTCCTTTTTTTTTTTTTTTTTTAAGGGTAGCAGGGATTGAACCCAGGGGCAATTAACCACTAAGCCATTGCATCTCCAGCCCTTTTTATTTTTTCACTTTTGAGACAGGGTCTCACTAAGTTGCTTAGACGCCTTGTCTTTAATTTGCTGAGCAGGGCCTCAAACTCACAATCCTCTTGCCTCAGCTTCCCAAGTGGCTGGATTACAGGCTGCAC
>NW_025999949.1:4253553-4264556 GCF_001458135.2 Marmota marmota marmota
GCAGGCTTCTTTTTTTTTTTTTTTTTTTTTGGTAGCAGGGATTGAACCCAGGGGCAATTAACCACTAAGCCACATCTCCAGCCCTTTTTATTTTTTATTTTGAGACAGGGTCTCACTAAGTTGCTTAGAGCCTTGCTAATTTGCTGAGCAGGGCCTCAAACTCACAATCCTCTTGCCTCAGCTTCCCAAGTGGCTGGGATTACAGGCATGCACCACCACACCTCCCTGGCACCTGACACTCTTGCCAGAGCAAGCCAGGTGCCCTAGGCCATGGGACTCAGATGGAGGTGGGGAATGGAGGAACCGTAGGAGGGAAAAAGAGAAGCCTGTTTCGAAATTGGTCATGGGAGTGGAGGTGTAGCTCAGTGATAGAGCACATGCGTGGCACTTGCAAAACCCTGGGTTCCTGGGTTAATTCCAAACACTACAAAAAATAATAAAAATATAAAGCTGGTCAAGAAAATCAGACTTGCTAGGCTCAGTGGCATAGGCCTGTCATCTCAGCTAGTCATCTGGAGGCTGAGAAAGGAGGACTACAACTTCGAGGCCAGTCCTTGCAACTTAGAAAGACCCTGTCTCAAAAAATAAAAAGAAGGAAAAGATTAACATTAAACAGAGACATGAGGTGGGAGGGAAAGGGAGAGAAAAGGGAAATTGCATGGAAATGGAAGGAGACCCTCATTGTTATACAAAATTACATATAAGAGGTTGTGAGGGGAATGGGAAAATAAACAAGGAAAAAAAATAAAAAGACTGGGTATATAGCCCAGTGGTAGAACACCCCTGGGTTCAATCCCTAGATCTGCAAAAAGGGAAAAAAAACCCTAAGACTTCTTTGGATGTTTTGATTCCAGAAGTGTCTCCTCTGGTGGAATCCTAAAGAATTCATCTTGTGTTTTTTTTTTTTTTTTCTTTTTCTTTTTGGTACTGGGGATTGGACCCAAGGGCACTCAACTACTGAGCCATATCCCCAGCCCTTTTTATTTTTAATTTTGTAACAGGATCTCACTAAGTAGCTTAGGGCCTTGCTAAATTGCTGAAGCTGGCTTTGAACTCATGATCTTCCTGTCTCAGCTTCCCAAGTCACTGCAATTATCTTGTGCTTTCTTGAACAAAGTCCCACCCTCCCTCACCCAGCCCTACACAGAAAGAAAGCTGGGTGGCGGGCGTGGTGCACACCTATAATCCCAGCTACACAGGATGAGGCAGGAGGATCACAAGTTCAAGGTTGGTCTGGGTAACTTTGCAAGACACTGTCTCAAAAATGAAAAGGACTGGGAGTATAGCTCAGAGGAAGAGAAACCCTGAGTTCAGTTCCCATTACTGGAAAAAAAAAAGTTGATCCATATGGGGTAATCTCATTCTCGGGAATCCATCCATTCACAGCAATAAAAGCACCAGTGCCTTGGGTTATACGTACAAGGATGTTTATTGCAGAACTTCTCATAAACACAAAATAAAAAAGAAAGAGGGGATAAAAAGAAAAGCTGGAAATACCAGGAAAGTCCACTGATAGGCGTGAAACATAACCATGCAGCGGCTCAAGAAGAATTAGCACCATGCTAGCTGAGCTGGCGGGAACTCAGAAAAAACAAGATACAGAAGAATGTGTATAATAGTCCAATGCAGGGTTTAATATGCTTATTTTAACAAATGCTTATTTTAACAAATACTAGGCCAGGCACAGTGTTATACGCTTATAATCCCAGAAACTGCGGAGGATCACAAGTTCAAGGCCAGCCTCAAAAAATATAAACCTTAGGGCTGGAGTTGTAGCTCAGCAGTAGAGCGCTTGCCTCATATGTGTGAGGCACTGTGTTTGATTCCTAGCACCACATATAAATAAGCAAATAAAATAAAGGTCCATTAGCAACTAAAGAATATTTTAAAAATTATTTTAAAAAATATAAACCTCTATATTTAATTTAAGCCTATGTCTAAATCTGAAAAATCTTAAACTGGGTTCAAAGATGGCAGAGATGAAACCCTTGAATATTGCTTAGTCCTATTCACAATCTTCATTGAGCCTAAAAAGATTGAATGAAGGACAGACAAAGGGGACATCTCAGAGAAGATGGTTTCCTGAGAGGTCACTTTCAGTTCCCTCTATGGAGGGTCCCGGCCTGGTGAGGAGCTGCCCTGATCAGTCTCACTAGCATCTGATTATGACAAACATCAGTCAGTAAACTCAGAAACTCCATACAATTGCACTTTTGCATCTGGATTAAATTTTTACAGATATCTATTTCAATGCTGGGGATTAAACCCAGGCTCGCACTCATGTTAGGCAAGTGCTCTACCACTGAGCTAAAATCGCAGCCTAACTTGATCTATTTTAAGGCATAGAAAAAGAAATTAAGGGCTGGGGATGTAGCTTAGTAATAGAGTGCTTGCCTAGCACTGGGTTCAATGCCCAGTGAAGAATGAATGGAAGGAGGAAGAAAGGGAGGGAGGGAGGAAGGGAAAGGAATGGAAAGGAGGGAGGGAGAGAGGAAAAGAAAATTTAAATTTAAAGCTAAAAAAAGGGGGAATCCCAGCATCTCAGGAGGCTGAGACAGGAGTATTGCAAGTTCAAAGCCAGCCTCAGCAACAGTGAGGTGCGAAGCAACTCAGTGAGACCCTGTCTCTAAATACAATACAAAAGAGGGCTGGGGATGTGGCTCAGTGGTCAAGTGTCCCTGAGTTCAATCCCTGGTACTAAATAAATAAATAAATAAATAAATAAATAAATAAATAAAAATGTAAGAAAATAAATAAAAAGGGGGAGAATGCATAAAGGGAAGCTTAGATTTGATTAGTGCATGCTATATACATATATTGAAATATCACAGAGCTGGGGATGTGGCTCAGTGGTAAAGCACTTGCCTAGCATGTGTGAGGCCCTGAATTCAATCCCCAGCACTGCAAAAAAAAAAAAAAAAAAAAAAANAAACATTGTGTCCATCTACAACTAAAAAAAAAAAAAAAAAAAAAAAAAGCAATATCACTTGGAACTCCATTTGTTATGGTTTACCTATGAGGTTTCCCTAGCAAAACTCATTTGTGAGACAACGCAAGAATTTTCAGATTGGGTTGTGAGCCCCTTAACCTCTGGATCAATCCACTGATATGGAGTAACTGGTAGAGTTAATGCAGGCAGGTAGATTCTGGCTGGAGGAGGTAGGTTATTGGGTGTGTGTGTCTCTGGAGTTTCTTTTTCGTCCTTAATGAGTGAAGCTCTTCTGTGCTTCCTGATTGCCATGTCCTGAGCTGCTTTCCTTCTGTCACGATGTCCTGCCTCGCCTCAGGCCTAGAGCTTCAGAGTCAACCAACCATGAACCTCTGAACCTCTGAAACTATGAGCCACAATAAACTTTTCCTCCTCTTTAAGTTGTTCTTGCTGGGCATTTTGGTCACAACGACAAAAAAACTAAAACATTGTTAATGTGCACAATTAATATATGTTAATCAAAAACAAAACACAAATTTAAAAAATTAAAGACAATATATATGCTACTTGGTTTATTTTAAAAGAATCAAAACAAAACCCACCAGCAGCTTGACTGCTAGAAGGACTTGATTTTTCCCTCCTTTTTTCCATATCTTACTCCAGAGAAGTATTGTAGGAAGGATTCTGCGTTCATGAGCTACAGTTTGGCTTCATGTGTTGACAAAGTTTTCTAGACCACATCAGCTGCTCTCTAGCAAAATTCTCCCATGAATAATTGAATTTAAGCATTTCCAGGCAAAACCAATCAACACTAAATGATGTCGTCTTTATTTTTCCTGTTTCTTATGTCCTTCCTAATCCCTGCAAAGTGGAAATCGAGATTAAATTGAATTTGCTTGTCATGTTGCTGAATTTTCCAGGCTGTACTAAATTGGTTGGTGAAAGCAGCAAATGAACTATAGGAAATGTCAAGTCGAAGACTTAAGGGATATGACTCAGGAAGAATGGTTATTTCTCATTCTTCTTGCACCCCATAACTTCTACACAGTTCTTAGAGGTAAGAAATTCCAGGCTTGGGTGAGTGGCTCAAAGCCATCAATGAGCAGATGATGTCACCAAGAAGCCTGGATCTTTCTAACATTCTTTTTTGCCATTCCCATGAGTTGACTTTGCATTTTGAGACTTGTGGCCTTATTTGTCAGTTAAATGGTAGTCCCTTGGAAGACATGTCTAGCCAGAACCCACAACTGTAATCTTATTTGGGAAAAGGGTCTTTGCAAATGTAATTAAGTTAAAGATATAGAGATGAGATCATTGGGTTAGGCCCTGAACCCAAAGTAAAGTGTGTGTGAGTGTTGGGTGGGGGATGATGACAGAGAAATTCAAGCTGCAATGACAGAGAATGAGACTGGAGAGATTTGTCTACAAGTCAAGAAATGCCACCATTGCAAATCCTGGTGGCTAGGAGAAGGGAGGCACTAGAGTAGAAAGAGCACTATTAGTTGTCTGTAATGGTGACTGTCATTTAATAGGCAGTGAACAGAGAACTTGGTGGTCCTGGAATGTGCAGGTTGTCCCCACACAATACAGTCGACTGGACACACTGGAGATCAATTATGAGTTCTTCCTTCAGGCTCATACTTGGCCTCCCTGTGAGGGAGAGGAGCAGGAGGGCCAGAAGATGGCAGGCCACTAGCAGTGCCTGCCATGACATGGAATGAGCACGACATTTCAATAATGAACTGAAGGTTGATCCATGAAGCCATGGCATAGAGGATGATTGGGATTGTGACAGGTGCTCTCAGTTCTTATTGGTGTGTGGCCAAGTTTATTTATTCATTCATTAATAAATTAATTCATCCATCCATTCACCTATTCAATGAATATGACTCAAATTGACTCAACTAATAAAAGGTTCAATTATAAAAGGTATAAAAGGTACACGTAACCAAAAGTCCACAGAAAGATGTGGGGGGGATTAGGGGACTCCAGTACTGTCATTGAGACTTGGCTTCTCTCCATCTCTGTCCCTTGGCTCTACTTTCTCTGTGTTGATTTCAAACAGGCTCCTCCCACTCTTGGGTGGAAAGGCCTCCAAGTTCACATTCCAGTCTCTCAGTTTCCCTGAAGGAAAGAGAGCTTCCCTTCATAGTCATTCCAATACATATTCCTATGCTAAGTCCAGTTGGGCCATCTCAGGGACAAGTGCCCATTTTTGTGCCATCTCTCTGCTGCTGATGGGGGGGTGTGTAGGTAGTACAGCCTGTCAAGGCTTGGATTATGGTATTGTCCACAGAACAGAAAGGAGGAAGTGTTGAAAGGGGGCCACGGATTCAGCCACTCGAAGCACATGCACTTGGAGTAGGAAAACAATGACTGCAACACACCCATCTGGTAAAATGAACACCACTGGGGACAAGCATGAGACAATGTATGTGGTTCAGTGCAAATTCATCATTACTCTTGGGAGATGGGAAGGACAACTGAGAATGTAAGAAGGCCCTTCTAAGTGGGAGAGGAAGTTAATATCATCATTTAGATATATAGTAACAACTGAGGACCTTCAAGGGAAGATTGAGGGTGCTATAGCAGACCACACTGGGTAATTACATTCCATTTGGATCTGTAACAACCATCTATAAGGCATAATGTTTAGCATTAATCAGACTAACTATTTTGTTTTTGGTATCAGGGATTGAACTCAGGAGCAATTAGAAGCCATATTCCCAGCCCCTTTTTATTTTTTATTTGGAGACAGGATCTCACTAAGTTGCTTAAGGCCTTACTAAGTTGCTGAGGCTGGCTTTGAATTTGCAATCCTCCTGCCTCAGCCTCCTGAGCTGTTGGAATTATAGGCATGTGCCACTGAGCCCAGCTGTTAAACACTAATCTTACCAAATAAAGAAGAGGAAGAGGAAGAATTATAAAGTAGTAACGTGTTACCAAGTAACATCTTTACCTAGCTTGTTGATGGTGGTTTCAGAGAGAAAAACAGTTGGAGAAATGACTTCATTCCATAAATGGAAATGGGCTTCTCTTTGTCCGTTCTATCTTATGTGAGCAGCGCATACCTAGACTTTGGCTTTTGTATATGGACAATTTTTCACCAGAGTGTGACAGATATCACCTGTACTGTGCTAAGCCAGTTCCAGCACTGACAAGGAGTTCTGGTTGTTCACGGGGACATAACTTGGATTTACTCTGGAGCACATGTCTGTCTTGTCCTTAAAGATGACACATCTAAAAAGGATTGAGGAAAACAGAGAACTCCAACCTCATCTCCCAGGGAGAGGCCTGGTGGTAGGAGCCCTGCATGAGATTCTGCATTCTTCAGAGGGCAGGGTTCATGACTTCAAGTTCTCTGTCTCCAGCTGTGTCCTCAGATGTGCAATTCAAGGCTGAACTTATTGCTGATTGCTTATTTGGAGGGTGAAGAGTCAAGCATGGCTTCAGACTCACTTTCTCCTTCTAAGATTCTCTGAAAATTAGAGATATATAATCTGCCAAGAAATGCTCAAACACTTCCAGGTGTCAAAACACAGCTCTTGAGTGGGTGGGGCACACAGCATTCAGAGGCTGTGGTACTGCCAACTACCTCCCAATGTCCTGTGTTCTGATACTGTCATGCTTTTCTCTGCTTTCTTAGTGTATATTTGTTATTGACACGATATATAGATCTAGCATGAAAAATGGAGAAAACAAGAATCAAAATAAATGCATTCTTCTATTTGGATGATAATAACAATACTCAATATATGATGTTCCAGACATTCTGTGTCCCTGTCTCATGTCAAGGATGAGCTCCTTCTCTTGTAAAGTGCTCTGCTGAGCACTTGATATATAACATCTCACTTAACCCTCACACCATCTCAATGAAGTACCTCTCATTCTCATTTTATAGATTTGAAAAGTCAAAGAGATCAAGTAATTTGCATAAGTTTACACAGTAAGTGACACCACGGGAATGAACCCAACAAGATTGGCTTTTCATCACCACCCAAAACTAACCCTCATCAGCATTTGATTTGCAGAGGTGAAGCCCCCTTTTTTCGTAGCCCTTGCATGGGAGACTCTTGCAGAGGTGACCCCTTTAAGAAAAAAAATGTGGCATTTATACACCATGGAGTATTACGCAGCACTAAAAAATGACAAAATCATAGAATTTGCAGGGAAATGGATGGCACTAGAGCAGATTATGCTTAGTGAAGCTAGCCAATCCCTAAAAAACAAATACCAAATGTCTTCTTTGATATAATGAGAGCAACTAAGAACAGAGCAGGGAGGAAGAGCAGGAAGAAAAGATTAACATTAAACAGATACATGAGGTGGGATGGAAAGGGAGAGAAAAGGGAAATTGCATGGTAATGGAGGGAGACCCTCATTGTTATACAAAATTACATATAAGAGGTTGTGAGGGGAATGGGAAAATAAACAAGGAGAGATATGAATTACAGTGGATGGGGTAGAGAGAGAAGATGGGAGGGGAGGGAGGGGGGATGGTAGAGGATAGGAAAGGTAGCAGAATACAACAGTTACTAATAGGGCATTATGTAAAAATGTGGATGTGTAACCGATGTGATTCTGCAATCTGTATTTGGGGTAAAATTGGGAGTTCATAACCAACTTGAATCTAATGTATGAAATATGATATGTCAAGAGCTTTATAATGTTTTGAACAACCAATAAAAAAAATTTAAAAAAAAAAATTAAAAAAAAATAAGAACAATACTCTTGAACTTGACTATTAGCTGGAGTTCTATTCTTAAGCAAACAAATACTGCTCCCAACGCCAATAATGTCCCCAGCAGTGTCACATCTTGGAAGCTCACACAGCCATGATCCATCTGATTGGACCTCCACAGACACGGGAAGGTGTCTTTCTCTTATAATCAGCTCAAGTCAGCCTCTTGCCAGGCTTCTGGCCTGGAATAGTAATCATAAAAGCTACTATGTACTGACCACCAACTGTGGTCAAGGGACACATGAGACACTACTACTGATCCTCACAATAGTCTGCATTAAGGGCAAAAATTCCAGTGGCAAGGGTCATTGGCTGCCATCTTGGGGCTGGCTACCATGGTGGTGCTCAAGGTTGCCCAGGGACAACACTGGAATGCACAACCCTGTCTGCCCTTCTAAAACTCCTAGGGGAGCTTTTGTTTGTTTTGTTTTGTTCGAGGCATGGTCTCCCATGTGGCCTAGGGCTGGCCTCAAACTCACCAACCTCCTGCTTCAGCCTCCTGAGTAGCTAAGATCACAGCTATGTCCACTTTGCCCCAAAGATTTATTAAAGTTCACAAAACTTGCTGTCAACCAAAGCCTTCCTGGAGAGGTCTGCATGGAGTCAAGAAATGGTGACTTTGCTTCATTTCTTTTTTGGACTGAGGATTGAACCCAGGGGTGTTCAACCCCTGAGTCACATCCCCAGCCCTTTTTAAAATATTTTATTTAGAGACAGGATCTTGCTGAGTTGCTAAGTGCCTCACCAAGTTGCTGAGGCTGGCTTTGAACTCAAAATCCTCCTGCCTAAGCCTCCAGGCATGTACCATCACACCCAGCTGGTGCCTTTGTTTCTTTCAAACAGATTTCAGGAGCTGGGTGTGCAGCTCAATGATAGAGCACTTGCCTAGCATATATGAGACCCTGAGTTGGATCCCCAGTACCACAAACAACAACAACAACAAAAACACCCCAATTCTAGTAAGTTCCCTCTACACCTACCATATTGGGTCCAAAAGCTCAGTCTTTGCTGTGCTTCTAGGGTGAGTGGAAGAGCAGGGAAGGATGGATCATTTGTGCTCACTGCTGTCCAGAAGGAGGGCTGGGCTGAACCAGGAGGTGTCTGAGAGATGGATTCCATCAGGGCGTGGCATCCTGCCCCACCACCAGGACCAGAATCTCTGAGACAGGCTGGAAACTCAAGAGTCTTTGATAATTATCAGTTTTTCCAACAGTTAGAGAAAAATATATACACTGGGGGGAAATATGTAAATCTCCCTGCATCATTTGAAGTTCCCATATTTTTCTGTTTCCTGTGAATGGAAGTTGTAGCCTGTCATCCTTGTCTCCAGGAGGTGCCTGGAATGCGTTCTCATTCCTCCGTGTTCTCCTCTCCTCCATCGTAATCCCTGTTTTTCCAGGGTCCAACATGTGAACTTCCTGCATTACTCTGGCAAGAAGCTGACCTGGGCTGATTACAGGAGGAAGGCACTTCCAGGATGCCCAAGTTGTTTGCTTTTTTGTTTTTCTTTTCTATTTAGAAATGTGTGTGTGTGTGTGTGTGAGTGTGAGTGTGTGTGTGTGTGTATGGTAATGTAATATACACATACATTTACATATATAGTAAAATTTATGATATATTAAAAACATATATTACAAATATATATACATAATAATATGTGTTTGTGATATATTCAATCATAAATTTTACCATTTTAACCATGTTTGAAGGTAAAATTTAGTGGCATTAAGTTCATTTATTGTTGTACAACCATAATCACTATCCATTTCCAGAATTTTTCAGTTTCCAAACTTAAATTTTCTGACTCCACTAAATACTAACTCTCCTTCCTCCCCTCCCCCACCTCCTGGTAACCACCATTCTACTTTCTGTGTTTATGAATTTGACTACTCTTGGTACCTCATATAGGTGGAATCATACAGTATTTGTCTTTTTGTGACTGATTTAATTTCACCATGATGTCTTCAAGTTCTATACATGTTGTAGCACATATCAGAACTATCTTCTTTTTTAAGGTTGAGTAATAGTCCATTTTGCTTATCTATTCATCTTTTGATGGACACTTTGTGGATTTTTTAGTTTTGTTTGTTTTTACTTTTTCTTTTTTTTGTAGTAGTAGATGGATAGTATGTCTTTATTTGCTTATTTTTGTATGCAGTGCTAAGGATGGAATCCAGTTCCTCACCTGTGCTAGGCAAGTGCTCTGCCCCTGAGCCTCAGCCCCAGCCCTTGTTTTTGTTTTCATTTTTGTGTTGGGAATTGAACCCAGGGGCTACATTCCAGTCCCTTTTTATTTTTTGTTTTGAGACAGGGTCTCATTAAACTGCTGGGGCTGGCCTTGAATTTGCAATCCTCCTGCCTCAGCCTCCTGAGTAGCTGGGATTGCAGGTGAGTGCCACTACTCCTGGCTTGTTGATGGACACTTGGATGGCTTTACCTAATCTCCTCCCTGGTCCTCTTTTCCCTGATCTTCTCCTTCCTAATCTCTCCTCTCTCATCTCATTTCTCTGAATCACCTCTTTGAAAACTTCCTGTTTCCTGTCATGGGTAGAATCACAGGCTCTGGGACAGGACTCCCCTGCGTCTCTCCTTTGTTAGCAAAGCAATAGAACTTTTTCCTTTATCTCTAAACCTTGTCTTCATTATTGAATTGGCATCGAGGATGAGGACCAAGATTTTGGTTACAAAAAAGAGGTTGCTGGGTCCCACAGAGAGGAGGGAAATAGCTGTGCCATGGGTACCACCATCCCAAGGGTATGAGGTGGGACAGGCTGGGCCAATGAGAAATTAAGCACTTTTTTACTTACAAAGTCCTCAAGAAGCTCAAGTTCATTTGCTAAAAAAATACTAGCAGCAAGCACTTACTTTGCTAGCTTGGTGCTGGGCCCTTTAGAGGGATGAGGGGTGACTGTTGGTGGTATACTAAGATGATAAAATGGAATGTTGATGATGATTAAGTGACTACAACATGTTAGTTGCTTTATTTTTTCAGTACTGGGAATTGAACCAGGGCATTTTACCATTGAACTCCATTCTCCAGTCTTTTTTTTTTTTTTTTTTTTAATTTAGAAACAGGGACTTGCTAATTTGCTTAGGTTCTCATTAAGTTGCTGAGGCTAGCTTTGAACTCACCGTCCTCCTGCCTCAGGCTCGGGAGCTGCTGGGATTATAAGCATACCCCACTACACATGGCTTTTTTTTTAATATTTATTTTTTAGGTGTAGATGGACATAACACAATGCCTTTATTTTTATGTGGTGCTGAGGATTGAACCCGTGTCCCGCCCGTGCTAGGTGAGCGCTCTACCACTGAGCCACAATCCCTCCTCCTCCT
>NW_025999949.1:4264637-4284580 GCF_001458135.2 Marmota marmota marmota
ATAAGAGACAGCCCCTCCTCCCCCTCCCCCCCTTTCTCCTCCTCCTCCTCCTAGTTAACTGGCCTTACCAGGCTGAGTGGAACATGCCTATAATCCCAGCAATTTGGGAGGCTAAAGCAGGAGGGTCATAAGTTCAAGACCAGTCTCAGTAATTCAGCAAGACCTTCAGCAATTTAGTGAGGCCCTGTCTCAGAAAAATAAAAGGGACTGGGGATATAACTCAGTGGTTCAATCCCCAGTACCAAAAATAAACAAATAAAAGGCATCAGGGAACTAGGGATATAGCTCAGTGGTAGAGCACCTACCTTGTATGCCTAAGGCCCTAGGTTTGATCCCCAGTACAACAAAAAAAGAAAAAATATATATATCAGAACTCAGAGTGGGGAAGCATTTACTCTCAAGAAATAGGAAGAGTAGACCTGAGTTAAAAAGCTAGCTTGGCCAGGGCTGGGATTGTGGCTCAGTGATAGTGTGCTTGCCTTGCATGCAGGGGGCACTGGGTTTGATCCTCAGCACCAAATAAATAAAATAAAGGTATTGTGTCCTACAACTAAAATAAATAAATAAAAGCTAGCTCTGCCACTGGATAGCTTTAAGATTTTCATAAATTACTTCACTTTTTTTCTGTTTCCTTGTTTCTTCATCGACATGAAATGTTAGCAGTAAGATAACTTAACCTCGTGGAGATGATGTTGGGTAGCAGTTAGACCTGAGCAGGGGGTCAGGAGTTTAAGAAAATAGTTAGCACAGAGCAAATCAGTTAATCATCAGCCCTGCCTCAAAGGTGCCACAAGGTCTGGCAAGAGCTATTTCAGGAGACTTGCGTGATCACAGCCCTATGAACAATCCCTCTTACAACAGGAGGAAGATAGATAAATTCAGAGGAAAGGGTATGTTTGCTCAGAAGGGCCTAATTGCAAAGATGCCTTAAGCAAGACTCTACACAAACAACACAGATTCCCCAACCTAGGAAAGCAGGATGATGAAGACTTGGGCCCTCCCACCACAAATTCTGTAAAACCAATTCCAACCAAGACCCGTCAGCCAGGCCAAGATGACCAAGAGTTGCCCTTAGGTTGTTAGCTAAAGTGGTCTGCCAATCAAGACAGAGAGGTGTTACATGGGTGGGATCTTCTAACCATCTCTTCCTATGCCCCAGTAAAAACTGGGATGCAAAGATTAAGTTGTCCCTCTCTTCTCTGAGAGGACTCACTTTTTCTCTTTAGGGTGCTCACCTTCTTTCTAATAAACTTTGCTATACTTTAAAAAAAATTTTTTTTTTGAGGGGTACTAGGGATTAAACTCAGGGGCACTCCATTACTGAGCCACATCTCCAACCCTATTTTGTATTTTTTTTCTAGAGAAAGGTGCTCACTGAGTTGCTTAGCACCTTGTTTTTGCTGAGGGTGGCTTTGAACTTGTGATCCTCCTGCCTCAGCCTCCCGAGCTGCTGGGATCACAGGTGTGCGCCACCACACCTGGCTTTAAAAAAAAAAAAATTTAAATTTAACCTAATTAGTTGTACATGACAATAGAATGCATTTTGACACATTGTACACGAATGGTGCACAACTCCTTTGGCTAAACATGGTGCGGAGTCACACCAGCAGTGTAATCATACATGTATATAGAGTAATAATGTCCTTCTCATTCTACTGTCCTTCCCAGTCCCCACAGCCCCCCTCCTCCCCTCACTGCCCTCTACACAAACTGAAGTTCCTTCATTCTTTCCCCCCCACCTCCCTCTCACTATGGATCAGCATCCACTTATCAGAGAAAACATTCGGACTTTGTTTTTTTGGGATTGGCTTATTTCACTTAGCATGATATTCTCTAGTTCCATCCATTCACCTTCAAATGCCATAATTTCATTCTTCACTAAGGCTGAGTAATATTCCATTGTGTATATGTACCACATTTTCTTTATCCATTCATCTGTTGAAGGGCATCTAGGTTGGTTCCACAGTTTAGCTACTGTGAATTGAACTGCTTTAAACATTGATGTGGCTAAGTCACTGTAGTATGCTGATTTTAAGTCCTCTGGATATATGCCAAGGAGTTCCATTCCAAGTTTTCTCAGGAATCTCCATACTGCTTTCCAGAGTGGTTGCACTGGGCTGGGGATGTGGCTCAAGCGGTAGCGCGCTTGCCTGGCCAGAGTGGTTGCACCAATTTGCAGGCCCAACTTTGCTATACTTTTACTTAATCTCAGGTCTTTCTTGCTTGAAGTCCTTTCCTTCAAAGACTCCAGAGCCCAGAACACAATGCAATCACTGCTAAGATCCTATCTCAGCAATGATCTTATCTGCATTATCAAGGTTGAATGAATGAAAGGAGAAATATAATGTAACATGCTTAGTTCAGAGCCTGGCATGGGCTATCTATTATTTAAGCTTGGAAAACAAATCCCCCAAAGCTTTGCTCAGAACTAAAGGGGTTTCAATATGAGAAAAAACTGTTGAAGTGGTCACATTGCTTTATAGAAAGCAGACTGATGGCCTCCATAACAGCGAGAGAGGACGATGACGATGGTGGTGATCCTCAGGGCAGGCGTAGCTCTGTGTTGCGCACTGTGCTAACCTCTTTACACGGATTACCTCCTTTAATCTTCATTAATGGACCAACAAGGTGGTTCTCACATTGTCATTTTACCGATCAGGAAACTAAGTAACCAGAAATTAGAAAAGCTTGCCTGAGGCTGCAGGGTTAAGTGGTAGAGCTGAGGGAGCCCAGGCAGTCCCATGGCAGGGCCCAGGCACAGAACCACTCTGATTTGTCTTCTGGTGCTTTTCAAATCATTTCAATCAAAGGCTGAGCTAATTTTCCAAGGACACAATAAATCATCTAACCATTTCTAGAATTTGGAAAGTTTTACTGTGCATAGTGGCCCATGCTGAAATCCCAACTATTCAGGAGTCTGAGGCTGAAGGATCATGAACTGGAGGCCAGCCTCAGCAACTTAGTGAGATCCTATCTCAAAATGAGAAGTAAAGTCGGGTGTGGTACACACCTGTAATCCTCGTAGCTTGGGAGACTGAGGCAGGAGGATTGCAAGTTCAAAGCTGGCCTTAGTAATTTAGTGAGGCCCTAAGCAATTTAGACCCTGTCTCAAAATAAAATATAAAGAGGGCTGGGATGTGGCTCAGTGGTTAAGTGCACCTGAGTTCAATCCCTAGAGCCCCCCAAAAGAAAGACAGAAAGAAAAAAGTAAAAAGGGCTAAGGATATAGCTTAACCCCCAGTACCAGAAAGAAAAAAATAAAAAGAGTAAAAAAGAGTAGTATAATTTGGAAAACTTCACTCTTTGTTTTTCTTTTCTTTCTTTTTAGAAACTGCCCACTTTAATACTCTCTCTCTATTCATGTACGTGTGTGTATTTAACTACACACACACACACACACACATATATATATATATATATATATATATATATATATATATATATATATTATATATATACTTTTTTTTTGGGCACAATACTGGGAATTGAAATGAAGTCCACATGCATGCCAAACAAGCACTCTACCACTGAGCTACATCCCTAGCCCTGCCACAAAAACTCTTTAAAAATATTGGAAAAGTAACTTAGAAAGCTGAGGCAGGAAGATCACAAGTTCAAAGCCAAATTTAGCAACTTAGTGAGACCCTAAGCAACAGTGAGACTGTATCTCAAAATAAAAAGTAAAAAGAGCTAGGGATGTGGCAAGTGGTAAAGTGCCCCTGGCTTCAATTACCAGTACCAGGAACCTTTGCCCTAAACAAAGGGAAAAGAAAAACAGGAGAAGGAGAAAAGAAAGAAAACAATCTTACCCAGATGTATCTGAACTCAAGACTCAAGATACAATCTATTCTCCTTCAGATTAAACAAATGTAAAACCTGGTCATTTTCCTTCTAAATAATTGTTCTAGTGTGGCCGCATAATTTTGAAAACTCACTGGGGGAAAACAGAATTCTGATTTCATTGTGTGCATTTAACAGATTTCCTAACATAGATTCTGCATCAAATAGTTTTAAGGGTGGGTAGAGGTACCACAATAACTTATTGAGTCTGAAAACAGATGAGATTCTGGAATGGTAGGAAGTAAAACCTAGACTCACAGTTTGCCAAAAGCCAGATTGGAAAATAAGATGTTCAGGGAAAAAAAAAAAAAGGCACCAGCCAGAGCCAGCTGCCTACAATCACAAAACACAGGGGACTCAAGCCAGCACTAGCCACCCACGGAGGCCAAACATCTCACAAACACAAGCACTCCAAGAAGAGGATGGGTGGTGGCAAATTCCCAACCACCTCAGTTGTTCACCAGGGGGCACCCTTTCCTCTACCTCCAAAGCCAACTCCCTGGGAGGCAGGGGTCCACTTGGAACCTGAGACATTCTCACAGGCTGCCTTCCACCAAGAAATTAGGTCAGAGCTGGGTTTCTCCAATCCTGGGGGAAGACTACCCACAAGGTAGTCTGAACAACTCTTTGATAGGCAGTTTCCTCCTTCCCCTCTCTGACATGTTGAATCAGAATCTCCCAGGCTGGGGACTTAGGAATCAGAGATTTTAACAATCTCTCCAGGGATATGCATACAAACTCAAGGATAAGAACCACTGTACAAGCAGCTCGGAAAGAAGAATGGGGTGTTTTACAGCGTGGTCTTCCTGGCACCTTGCACAAGGTCTATGGTAGGCGATCAGCAATTAACTGAATGAGGGGGTGATGAATACCATATTCGGGATAAGGGTGGAGGTCAGGACCAGGTCCTGGGACTCTTGCTCAGGGTCCAGCATTTCTGTGTCTGCCTCTTTCACCTCACCTTGACCTGCATGATGGCTCAGCCACATCCGAGCAGCCCCAGCAAGGCCACCCTGCAGCAGACACTTCTCTCCAACTGACTGCCAGACCAACGCAGCTTGGCTGTCAGGCTTGGAAGTTGCCAGGGTAGGCACCAACCTCTGACTTGCAGACAGCCACACCATCTCTTGCCAGGAGGGTGGTGCTGGAGGACCACAGGGACTGTTGGCAGTTTAGCTCCAATGAAACCACACAAAGCCACCATCCAGCCTGGCCAGGAGTAAGTGATGTTTGCCCTTCCTGGCTGGCTTCAGTGTGCCAAAACCTCTGGCTGCCCCTCCCCTTCCCCAGTTTCCTGACTTGCCCCTCCCACTGTCTCCCTTGAAATCTCACCTGACCCCATTAGAACACCATGTTCTGAACCTTCCAAGCCCCTGAAGTTATCTGATGCAGCCTCACTGCCTCACATTTGCAGGATCAGTTGACTTTCAACAGGCCTTCATTTCTGTTATCTCTCTTATCTCTTCCTCCAACAGCATTGCTCAGAAGTGTGGGGTATTATTTCCCTGTCTGACAGTACAAAGAAGCAAAATGAGGGCTCAAGGTCATATGTCTGAGCAGCAGAGCCATCGCCAGAACTGAGGTCTGAGCTGGTGCCTTTGTTCGTCCAGACCTTGGACAGACCTGGAAGAGGGCAGCTGTCTACAGGTTCTCAAACCCGACAGTGCCTAACATGCTGGAGATTCCCAGACCCTTCCCTGGGCATTCCAAGGGTTCAGCATGCTTAGGATCCTGTCTATGTTTCATATGTAAATAAATATAAATCAATAAACACATCTACACAAACACACCCAGTGCTGAGAATCCAACCCAGGGCCTTCTGTGTGCCAGGCAAGGCCTCTACCACTGAGCACACCCCCAACCTTAGGGATCTGCACTTTAAATAAGTACCTCTAATTGATAAAACAAGGGATTTTTAAGATACTCCTGGAGATGTCACTAGTTTTATGTGGTCTGTGAAAATGAATTATTTTATTGGTAAGAATCTAGAAGCTCTTAGGAATTTGTGCCTGAATCCCTCAGCCCCTTGGCATGAACAGCACAGGGCAGACCCTTTTGGAGTGACTAATATGCCCTAAAGCCAACAGCCCACCGCCTGGCAGGTTGGTGGTATTCCCAGTGTGCTGAACTTCTGTCTTCCTTCTCTTCAACACGATAAACTTTGGCTATCTATTCTTAGGCTAAATCCCACTCTCATGCTGGGAATGGGCTCTTGGGCCTCACACATGCTAAGCAAGCCCTCAACCACTGAGCTATACCCCCAGCCTTCTTAAGCTAATTTTAAATTTTGTCCCACTTTTGATTTTAATTATTTTTAATTAAAAAATATATATATTTCTTGCAGTACTGGGGATTGAACCCAGGGGCACTTTACCACTGAGCTACAAACCCCCAGTACGCCTCCTTTTATTTATTTATTTATTTATTTATTTTTTGGGGGGCAGCACAGTCTTGCTAAGTTGCCCAGGTTGGCTTTGAACTTGTCATCTTTCTGCCTCAGCCTACTGAGTTGCTGGGATGATAACTGTACAAAATTATGCCTGTCTCCTCTGTCATTTGTTTATTTATCTATTTATTTAGTACCAGGGATTGAACTCAGGGCTGCTTTACCACTGAGCCACATCCCCACTCCCTTTTTTATTTTTAATTTTGAGACAGGTCTTGGTAAATTGCTTAGGGTCTCTCTAAATTGGTGAGGCTAGTCTTGAACTTGTCATCTTTCTGCCTCAGCCTCCTGAATTGCTGGGATTACAGGTGTGCACCATTGCACCTGGCTCCCGGGTCTTTTAAACTCTTGAGAGCTTGACCTTTTTCTTTCTCCTGCACCCAAGACTCTCTAATTGAAAAAAGTCTCTGAGCTCAAATTGGAGTAATCTGTTTATTTCCACCTGTGTCTTACACAGTTGGCCATACTTTTTCCACTGCCAAATCTCAGGACCCAAAAGTAGTCTTTTAAGACCACGGTGGGGGTTGGATAGGCAGGTGTATTCAGCATGACCTGCCTTGAATATGCCCCCTCTCTGTGGGAAAGGAAGAGAAAGGTGCCCCCAACTTGCCCTGACCCTCAGGCCTATTCCTATGTGAGGTGCATTTTACAAAAGTTGACAAGGTAATGTTTGTTACAAAGTGAGATCTGCCCTTGGAGCCTGAGCTAAAGCAACAACAGGGGTGGGGGTGGGGTGGGAAATTTGCAACCACCAGTTTTTTCAATTTTGTCTGAAGAATTACAAGCAAGTTACACAGTAGCAGGCGGAAGTTTATTAGAAGAGATTACACACCTGTAATCTTAGCAGTCCAGGAGGCTAAGGCAGGAGGATTGTGAGTTCAAAACCAGCTTCAGTAATTTAGCAAGGCCCTAAGCAACTTGGTGAGACCCTGTCTCTAAATAAAATATAAAAAGGGTTGGGGATATGATTAAGTGGTTAAGTAGTGCCCCTCGGTTCAGTCCCCAGTACCAAAAGGAAAAGGACAACGTGCTCCTCCTGACCTCCAGTTTTATTTGGGAGGGGGAGTAGTGGTTTCAGAGAAGTTTCCAGAGAGTCCTGCCTAAATGGGCATGGTGGTGCATGCCTGTCACACCTGTAATCCTAGTAATTTGGGAGGCTGAGGCAGGAGGATCACAAGTTCTAGGCCATCCTCAGCAACTTGGTGAGGCCCTAAGCAACTTGGTGAGAATCTGTCTCAAAATAAAAAAATAAAAAGTGCTGGGTATATAGCTTGGTGGTAAAAAGTCACTGGGTTCAATCCCTAGTACTTAAAAACAAAACAAAAATAGTCCTGCCCATGTCCATCTCTGACTTTTGAATGACAGCAGGATTGTCTCAGACTTTCAAGTCCCCTCTGTGTCTGCTCTTACCCCATGGAGGGATTTTACTATTATAATGACATGCTATAGATCCAAGGCAACCCTGGGTCACCTTGACCTGTGCTGACCAGTTCTAATTGGAACTTGTTCTCATGGACTTTCCGGTTGAGGGTTTTCCTTCTAATTATCTTATCTCCCCTTGGTCCTGGAATCTGGTCTGTATAAAGGTCACAGACTTAGGTAGTAGTTAGTAATGTGCAGTGGAATGCATAGCAAGATTATGGGTTTAGTTTAAGTTACTCTTAAAGTTTTCTTTAAACTACTTCAAGGCAGATGAATAAATAACTGGGTAGCAGATAAACTAGAAAAACATTGGTCCACAAACCTCGAGGATAAACAAACAAGAGTTAAAGGAGCTAACTGGGGGAAATACATCCAGAAAGAAGGATTCATAGGAGTAACTCCCGACAGAATCTATAACTGTCAAGATAAAACTAAGAGTTATTGGGCTGGGGATATAGCTCAGTTGGAAGAGTGCTTGCCTCACATGCACAAGGCTCTGGGTTCAATCACCAACACCACCAAAAAAACAAATAGGAGTTATGGCCCCAAGTGCCCCCACCTATTCTAGAAGAGGGGATTCTTTAGTGGCAGGCACAGTAAGGTAATCACTGACTGGTGGCTGACATTAACATGAGATTGACTTGAAGGTGAAGCCCCCCTTCCCCCATGACAGTTCTGGAGAGGACCACCTAAGGTCAAAAATTCCACTGATAGACGTGAAGGAGGAGTCCAACACCTGATTGGTGAAGAAGTGACCCCCAGCTTACAAGGCCAAGGTCAAACTGGAATAAATTTGGAAGCAGCACAGTTTCTTTTGTTCTCTGATGGGAGAATCTCCCGTGACAGTGTTCCATGCTTGAGCCTGACTCAGCTTTCCCCCTACTCTCACTTGCCTTCCACTTCACCTTCACTTATAATAAAATTGTCTTGCATGACTTTCAGTGTCTGACTTGAAATGGTTTTTACCTTTGGGGAAGCTCCTGTTCTTCTTATCAGCAGGGAGGAGGCTTTGGGCCTGTATTTCTCTCGCCTTAACCAGTTATTCTCAAAGGAATGTAGCATATCCTATTGACTTAAGCCTGCACAGAGTGGGGTTGGGGTTCAGAGAAGCCTCAGTAAATTGGGGTTATTTTTGTTTGCTTGGTTGCTTGTTTGTTTTTTGTACTGGGGATTGAACCCAGAGGTGCTCTACCCCTGAGCTACATTATTGGCATTTTTTTTTTTTGAGGCAAGGTCTTGCTAAATTACTTAGGGCCTTGCTAAATTGTTGAGGCTGGCCTCAACCTTGACTATCTCAGCCTCCTGGGACACTGGGATTACAGGCATCACCATAGCCAGTGGTAAATTGTGTTTTTTTGTTTTGTTTGTTTTTTTTTTTATAAGAAAGTGACTGCATGCCTGTAACCCCAGTGGCTTGAGAGGCTGAGGCAAGAGGATTCCAAGTTCAAGGCCAGTCTTAGCAGTTTAGTAAGCAATTTAGCAAGGCCCTGTCTCAAAATAAAAAGGGCTAGGGATGTGGCTCAGTGGTTGCGCACCCCTGGGTTCCCTCCCCCATACCAAAAAGTAAAAAAAAATTAAGAGAAAGCATATGGAGGGTGGGGTGTTCAGCACAATAGGCCCAGTTTATGGAAGTATCCCCTTATTCTCATGTTCCCACTACTCATGTTTGTTGACTACCTATCAATAATTGTGGGAAGAAAAACCTCAAGTTAGCTCTCTGGCCTTTTCACCTAAGCTCTCACAGATTTAGAGATGGTGCATCTGAGGTTCCAGCCGCCCAGAAAAATGCCACACATCTGGAACCCCAGTAGCTCAGGAGGCTGAGGCAGGAGGAGTTTGAGACTAGACTCAACAATCAGAGAGACCCTGTCTCACAGTGGTAGAGGGCCTATGGGTTTCGTCCCAGGCACCAACTTTTTTTGTGTGTGAGGGTGGGTACCAGGGATTGGACTCAGGGGTGCTCAACCAGTAAGCCACATCCCCAGCCCTATTTTGTGTTTTATTTATAGTCAGGACCTCACTGAGTTGCTTAGCATCTTGCTTTTTTGCTGAGGCTGGCTTTGAACTTGGGATCCTCCTGCCTCAGTCTCTGGAGCCACTGGGATTACAAGCATGTACCACCATGCCCAGCTTTTTTTTTTTTTTTTTTAAATAAAGTCTACTAGCAGTTTCTTTCTCTTGAGTAGTGCTAGTGTGCTCCTGGAGAGCTTGTTATAAAGATGTTTGCTTATAAAAGAAAAAAAAAAAAAGTTAACAAGGATGTTTTATTTAGTGAGTCACATCCCTAGCCTTTTTTATTTTAAGTCAAGATCTCACTAAATTGTTTAGGCCCTCAATAAATTAGTGGGGCTGGTTTTGAATTTGCAATCCTCCTGCCTCAGCCTCCAGTTGCTGGGATTACAGGTATACACCACCACACCCCACCACCGAGAATCTTCTATTAACAATCCGCTGTATATGAAATTGCCCCTCATTTCCACAGGGGATTACATCCAGGAACGCTGCAAGTACCAAAATCTAAGACTGCTTAAGACTCTTATACAAAGTGGTGTAGTATTTGCATATAACCTACATATAGCCTCTTATAATTTAAATGATCTCTATATTACTTATAATATCTAACACAAAGTAAATGCTATGTAAATAACTGTTAAACCGCATTGTTTAGAGGATAATAACCAAAAAAATGTACATGTTCAATAGATACATAAATTTTTTTTTTTTAATATTTTCAATGTGAGGTTGATTCAATCAGTGGATACAAAACTCATGGATATGATTTGCTTCTTTTCCTTTTTCTTTTTGCTTTGGTACTGGGGACTGAACCCCGGGGCACTGTACCAATGAACTACATCTCCAGCCCTTTTTTATTATTTATTTTGAGACAGGGATTCATTAAGTTGCCAAGAGTGACCTCAAACTTGCAATTGTTACCAGGTGGTTCTAATACTGACGGGGAGGAGGAGGCCAGGCGACAACGCATGCTACTCCAGGAATATTCAGAGTTGGATTAGCAGTAAAATAGATTTTATTCAAAGCCAGCTTTGAAGGAAGATATAAGAAACTTTTTCATTCAAAATATTCCATCTTTGAAATCCCTAAAGGTGAGCAGAACTTTTAAAGAGGAAAAGGCAGTGGAGTGAGACAAAAGTTAGGAAATGTTCCTGTGAACATTTAGTTAAGCCTGTGCTGGACACACCAGAGTGGCTGCAGTCTCCATTTAAAACAATTGGTACCTGTAATCCCAGCGACTCCAGAGGCTGAGGCAGGAGGATTGCAAGTTCAAAGCCAGCCTCAGCAACGGCAAGGCGCTGAACAATTCAGTGAGACCCTTTCTCTAAATAAAATACAAAATAGGGCTGGGGGTATGGCTCAGTGGTCAAGTGCCCCTGAGTTCAATCCCCGGTAGCAAAAAGAAAAAAAAATTGGTTTTATACTGAAAGAGTCAAGGACCCATTTAGACAAAATGACAGGTAAGTTTTGGGGCCTTAATTTATAATGTTACCCTCTAAAATCTTTCACTCTTGGGCCTCAGTTCATAACCTTCACCCATTAAAATTCTCTTCCTACCCTCCCACTCCTATAGTGTATAAAATGTTCCTTTCCTCACCCTCCTATTAACCAGATCAACCATAAATGTCAGGTGTAGGGCAATGTCAGGAGATATCACAAGAGTTTTCTACAAGAAACTCCTTAAAAACTTATAAAGAAATACTAGACCCTTATCCACTTCCAGCTACTCAATAAGAGGTTTGTCTGTCCCTCCCTTCCTCCCTCCCTTCCTTCCTCCTTCTTCCTTTCTTCTTTCTTGAACTGGGGGTTGAGCCCAGGGGCACTCTACCACTGATCTACATCCCCAGCCCTTTTTATTTTTAATTTTGAGACAGGTTCTAACTAAGTTGCTCAGGCTGGGGATTTTGCCACCCTCCTACTCAGCCTCTCAAATCACTGGGATTGTAAGGGAGTGCCACTGTGACTAGCTGTCCCATTCTATGTGTGTGGAGGGGGTGCAACACGGATTTTTTCTCTCAACCATGTTGTTCCCCTTCTCCCCAAGGAGAAACTCTCCCCAGCTTCAATCTTTTCCTGATTAAAGCTCTGCCTGCATATTCATGTTCCCTTGACTCAGCCCCTTTTATTTTTAGACAGGTCTCACCAAATTGCTGAGGGTCTCGCTAAATTGCCCAGGCTGGGCTCAAACTTTGGAAGTTCCTGTTGCAGCCTTGGGAGACACTGGGGTTACAGATGTGCAACACTGCGCCTGGCTGGAGAGCCTAATTTTTAAGGACTCTCAGAGTGTTGCATCATTTGTATGTGCCATAGGTGCCATTTGAAGTGCTTAGTGATCTCAGAGGTTTGGACACTTATTTGTCATTCTCATAGACCTCTTTGCTCCCTTTGTTTGTGAGCCTGCTTCTTATGTTCAGAGACTTCTCCTACCAGTGAGGCAAAACTGTCCTCTCAGATGAGAAGCTGGGAGCAATACTCATGATTTTATTTATTTATTTATTTATTTTGGTGGTGGTGGTGTGTGTGTGTGTGTGTGCAGAGGGGTACTGGAGTTGAACCAGGGTCATTCTACCACTGAGCTACAATCCCAGGCCCACTGTATCTGGGCCTTTTAAAACTTAAAATAGCCAGACTTCATCTGTTGCTTATAACAATGAATTATGACTAATTAAAAAAAAAGTTGTTTGATATTTAACATTTTAAATAATGTTTTGGCCCAAATCCCTGATATAACTCTGCACACATCTATTGCATTCCCCTGGCATAAATTTTTAGAAGTAGAATTTCTGAACTCAAGTACAAACATTTTTTAGGCTCTTGATAAATACAACCAAATTATACACCAGAAAATTAAAAGTTTATAATGTCCTTTTTTGGGGGTGGGGGGGATACTGAGTATTGAATCCAAGGGTGTTTGATCACTGAGCCACATCCCAGCCCTTTTATTTTTTATTTTGAGATAGGGTCTCCCTAAGTTGCGTAGGACCTCTCTAAGTTGATAAGGCTGGTCTCAACCATGCAATCCTCTTGCTTCAGCCTCCCAAGTTACAGGCATGTGCTACAGTGCTTAGCTATAATGTCCTATTTTTGTGGTTGTTTTTTTAGAGGTGATATTTCTTTATGTAATCCCCTCCCCCATTTTCATCCATTCATTTCACAAACACAATGTGTTGGGCACTTTGTAAGGCTCTTAAACATGAGCATGACTTTAAGTGTAGTAAGAAGTTAAAAGGACTATAGTAGAGGTGTTGGAGGATTCCCAAGTCTCAATAAATAGCAGCCCCTTTGTCAACTAAACCAAATGAACTGTAAGACAAAGGAGTAAGTCACGTGGAGTCAAAACTATCACCTTTATTAAGTTGATATTTTAAAATTCTGGCTTACATATCCTCAAATCAAGCAGGAAATGATCATGACAGGAAAAAAAATCAAATTATGAAATAGCATAATCGCAAATATGTTTTTAAAAATTATGTGTATATAATCCCAGCAGCTCCGGAGGCTGAAGCAGAAGGGTCACGAGTTCAAAGTCAACCTCAGCAACTTAGTGAGACCCTAAGCAACTTAGAGAGACTCTGTCTCTAAATAAAAACTAAAAAAGGACTGGGGATGTGGCTCTATGGTTAGGTGCCCCTGGGGTTCAATTCCCAGTACCCCCCCCCAAAAAAAATTATGTAATTTAGAAATACAATCACAGACAGCAGACTGTTAACAGAAGAACTCTGGGCTCTTTTGGTGGAACTTGGCTTTGTAAACCCCTTGAATGTGCTCTTAGTCCCTGGCGTCCATAGTCCACTGGAAGCAGTAGGAGTGAATGGTCCCGAGCCCTTTGTGGGCTGTGTGTGGATTATGTTGAGCATCGCAGCCTAATGAGGGGATAAGTCTGGCATTGGGAACTTCCCATGGTACCCCACAAGACTCCACCCTTGAAACCTTATCCCTGCCTTTGATGTCCCCCTTAAATAAACCACCAGAGCCATCTTTCTTGTCTAGTTCCAGCACCCATGTGGACTACATCTATCAGGGGCTTCGCTTTTGTGTTAGAGTCTGTAAACAAGTCAAAATAACACCTGGCATTTTGCCAGGGGAATGTTAAAGTTCTTAAACAAGTCTGGATGGTGCCTGGCAAAATGCCAGAGGGAGTGGTTTGAGAAGTAACAAAAGTGAGCCATTAAGTGTGGAGATTCCTTATTGGTTGACTGGTGTATCTAGTTTATGCTAATTAAATAAGCTGTGTGGAATGTATAAATACTGCTCCTGTCCTGCAATAAATGGCTTCCACTCCTGCTGTATCAAGTACACAAGTTATTCGTCACCCCCCGGTTATTTTGCCCAGCCAGCCGGGCTGCGGCACTTTTGTAAATACATTTCTGGCTATTTGTGTTTTGTTAGTCACTAGTTATTTGAGACTTTTAAGTTTTAGGGTGGTTTACACCTTCCTGGGCAGGAAGAAAACCCCCCTAATGAGATGCTGGCTGTCACCCGGCCCCCTCCGCCCCGTAGATGGTGTTAGAATAGGAAGGTCCACATTTCAGCACCCTGGGAGCAGCGTTTGCATGGAGTAAGAGACATTAAACATGTGTATAACTGAGTGAAAGCAAAATTCAACATTAATGCTTGCTGCATAACATATTTCAGCTTCTTGCTTTTATACGCCTCACCCACCCCCCACACCACAGATCCCCAAAAGTAAGGACATGGTGCAGATGACTGGTTTCCAAAGGTCCACTCAGACAACAGTCTGGATGTAGTCTTCTACTGTAGGAGAATTAGCCAATAAAGACAATGGTCACTGAGGGTAAGAATTAGAAGTGCCAGGTCTGATGTCGGAAAAAAGACATCTCGTGTGTTCTGAGAACAAGTTGTGGTTCTTTGTTATGGCAGCCCTACCAAACTAATACAGACTCTTTCTGGGTGGTTCCAAAATGGGCCCTTCCCTTGGCTGCCTAGAAAGGGGCATTAATAATGAACAAGCTCCATAATGATCAGTGGAAAAGAAAGAGCTATTTCTAGACCAAAGGAGTCATGTGAGCAGAAACAGGCACTGATGGACAGGACACTCTTGGAAAGGGGAGGGGAGGTGGGCGTTAAAATAATAATGCTAAAACAACAACAATAATAATAATAATAATAATAATGCTAACATTTATCGAGCACCTCCTATATTCGAGCTAATTTGTACACAGTATATCTACTCATCTTGTAAACAAAATTGTTTGGACTCAATATTAATATCATGTCCATTTTATACCTGTGAAAAAAATGTGGCTCAAGAAAGTTAATATGTCCAAGATTAGGTAAGTGCAAACCATGGCTTGAACCCAGGATTGCAGTTATTTTCAACTCTCCAAGCAGAGGAGAATGGAACTGGTGCTTCACGTCTACTGCTGATCTTCCCTTGGGATTTAGCCTGGGGCTGGGTTGAGCCTCCTAGGACTAGCCTGACCTAAAGCCGTTCATGCCTGTTAATTCCCACCCCAGATGTGGCCACTGGGCAGGTCCAGTGCTAAACTAGCCAAACCAGATCAGAGGAGTCAGGGCTAGGGCTGAGTTCTCTGGCTCCATTTCTCATCAGAGTGGCCAGAAGCCATTGCAGAGACCACCCAGGGTGCCTGCACATTGGCCAGGAGATGCAGGGTGGTTTGGGTGCGGCCACATGTATTCCCATTAAAGAGCATTTGCTACACAGCTGCTAGAGAAAGCCTGAAAATAAAACCATACAAAAATCTTTCAGAGTCGGAGAAAAGGCCAAACACCTCTTTCCCTGGGCAACAGAGCTGGGAGAAGAAGCCAACTCCCAGTTCCAGCATGGGACAGTCAGGGACTCAGCTGTCACACATCACTCTAGAGTCATTATGATCAACAGCACTTGTGACACTCCAAAAGCTGTTGCCTTTGGAGTCCTCCATCAGAGCTCTCTTTGTTGTCCCTAAAGGCAAAGATCCCAAATAGGCAGGTCAGTCTTATACCCAGTCGAGGTTCCATGGCTATACCAAGGTGGCCATCCTCATTCTCATTGTTACCAAAAGCTCGGTCCTTGTCCCCAGTACTGACCCAGTAACAAGGACACAATTTTGAGAAAAAGGAAAAAGAACTTTTATTATTTTGCTAGCAAAGGAGAATCACAGGGAACTCCTGTCCCAGACACTGTGATTTTCCTCATCGGGGGAACAGGGGGCTTAAAAGAGGTGATTCAAAAGCTACACTCCACCCGTTCTCCATTGGACTTGTAATTCACTTGATAATTTGGGAGACAATAATTTCTGAGATTTTCTGGTGCCATCCCCAAAGTTTGGATTAGTTTGTTCCTGTGCTGGGTGTGTGCTCAAGGATAGATATCTCTGCCTAGTATGGGGAAGAAAGGTAATCCTGTTTCCCCTGAGATAGGGACAGGGAGCAATTAGAGAGGATGAGGGAGAGAGACAGAGAAAGAAAATTGACTTTTTAAAAATAAATTTTAGTTGCTAGGCACAGTGGCGCTCGCCTGTAATTCCCAGTCACTCCAGAGGCTGAGGCAGGAGGATTACAAGTTCAAAGCCAGCCTCAGCAACTTCGAGGGGCTAAGCAACTCAGTGAGACCCTGTCTCTAAATAAAATACAAAATAGGGCTGGGGATGTGGCTCAGTGGTCAAGTGCCCCTGAGTTCAATCCCTGGTACCCCCACCTCCAAAAAAAAAAAAAGTCTCGGTGGCATATCAGTCATCAGCAAGGCTATGTTCAAAGCATAAAGTGGACCACTGCTGCATCAGGAGCATCTCACGTGCAGCTCACCATGCGTCAGGCTCTCCCAGTGCTTTGGATGCGCAGATCCATTTCATTCTCAAACTCCGTCCTAACTTACCCAGAGTCACATGGCCAGTCTATGGTGGAGTTAAGATTTCAAACCTAAGAATCCAGAGATCATGCTTTTAACCTCCATACCACCCTGCCTTTCTTAAAATATTTGGGAAAGGAGATCAGCATTTTACCCATTTAGTACTTGTAATGTCCTCACCTATCCAAACCAAACAGGCAGCAGCGCTGACCGCTGGCTCTGTGGCTTTCTTCCCCACTCCCTAAAGCAGCGAAATACAAAAATGCCGGTATCACCTCCAGAGGGTCTGTCTTCCCTTACACATAAAGTACCTCAGGTGAGAGATGTTGGGAAAGGTATAAACGGCAGCCGCACCCCAGAGAAAAACCCCAACATGGCGCGCCTAACGACCTTCTCTTCCTACTTTCCCCTTTTTCTCACTGGCGCGAAAAGTTCCAGCATGGGGAACTCTCCTGCCGGTGCCAATTTCAAATCTCGTTGGCGGGGAACCTTAGCCCAAATAAGAACTAATTCCTGGGCTCCGGAGCTGATATCTGGAAGAACTTGTCAATAAACGGGTGGCCTGCCATTTATCTAAGCCCTGCCATCCCCCCTTAGATCTATATAAGCGTACAGCCTTTTGCAATAAAATTGGAATTCTCCTGGCGGAGTGTCTTTGCGTGGAGGTTTCTTTCAAGAGAAATGATTATCACCATAAAAAACATGGAATCCCAAAATGAAGACTTTAACTTCAGAAGGCGCCATGAGATAGTGTCATCATAACTATTAAAACCTTTACTTTGTCTCCAATAGCTCATCATGGATCTGGTAGAGTGTAAGGGGCAGGTGAAGGCAGCTTCCTTCTCTGCTGAGAGCCATAGCCAAGTAGGAATGACGCATGGCATTTTTGGTTGAAAGGTGATGCCAGCAAGCCATTGAGATGATAATGATTATGTTAAGATGTGCATTCAATTGGAGATTAGACCCCTGCTGTCTGCCTAGGCCTGCTACTTTGGAGCTCTCCTGGGACTCCTGGAGAGTTCCCATTGGTTGGGGAAGTGTGGTAGGAGGGAATTCCGGAGGAGGGATTTCCTATTGGTGCAGTGTATCCCGGGAGAAGGCCGCGTGCGTGGCATTCACGGGAGGTTTGGAAATAAAGCTTGTTCCTGCTTGAGTGGCTCGTGATTTGTGCCCAGCCAGACTGCAGCATTTGGCGGCCCATGTGGGGAAAACCTGAAGCTCGGAGGTAGGTGAAATTGCTCGCCCCTGAGGGAAGGCGAGAGAATGGGTGACCATTTCAAAAAACAATGTGTTCTTGTTTTGATTTATTTTGTTTTTGTTTCAAGCTACCTATCCCTAGAACTTTCTCAGGCAAACTGGGAAAAATGGTTGGCTCAAGGTTTGAAGTTGTTCGGCCCTGAGGAAGAGAAAATTGATACAACGATTTTTTGTTCCGTTTTTGTTTCATTCTGTTTTGGTTTTGTTTTGTGTTATCTTATTGGGTTGCGTTATCTTTATAGTAGATTAGAAATTAGTAAAAAAACAAACCGAAAGAGTGTTAAATAAATTGTTAGAGGTTCAGACCATGGAGAAAGACATTTTAGATCAAGCAAAAGAGAAGGTCTCTCGAGCTAGTCAGACAGAGGAAGAAAATTTAAAGGAAAAGGGGTTATTAGGGAAAAAGCTACAACAGGAGGCTGCTACTAACACTGTTCTATCACCAGAGGGCGTAATTCAACCAACAGCTCCACCTATAGAGACAGCTGAGTGGCCCTCAACCCCCGTAGTTAATAAATGGGATCCTGAGACAGGACCTCAAAGATTAGCATGCCCTGTACTTGAGCAGGCAGGAGGGCAGCGAACTCACCGTGCTTTAGATTTCAAAACAGTGAAGCAGTTAAAGGAGGCTGTAACAACCTATGGTCCCCAAGCACCCTTCACCGTAAGCATGGTTGAATCCATTACCAACTTGGACATGATGCCAGCAGATTGGGCTAGCATGTGTAAATCTGTGCTAAATGGAGGACAATATTTGCTATGGAAGGTTGCCAAAGAGGAATTTTGCACGGAGACAGCTAGGCGAAATGCAGCAGCCAGTTACCCTCAAAGAAATCTAGATATGTTGTTAGGAAAAGGACCTTATGAGGGTCAATGGCAACAAATTGAATATGATCCTGCTATATATGCACAAATTGCTGCAGATGCAGTTAGGGCATGGAAGACTTTACAAGGACATGGAGATTTACAAGGTCAATTATCTAAGGTAATACAGAGAGCTAATGAACCTTATGCTGACTTTGTAGATAGGCTTATTCAAACAGCTGCCAGAGTTTTGGGGGATACAGAACAAGCAATGCCATTAATAAAACAACTGGCTTTTGAGCAAGCAAATCATTGCTGCAGAGAGGTCATTAGACCATGGAAACATGGAAATTTAAACACATATATCAAATTATGTAGAGACATTAATGAACAAGGGCAAGTCTTGGCAGCTGCAGTACAACAGGCTTTAGATTCCAGGCCAAAAACATGCTACAATTGTGAATAAACAGGACATTTTAAAAGGAGTTGCCCCATAGGAGGAGGGTTTAACAAAGCTAGGTATCAAAGGAGTAGAATACCGGGTATTTGCCCACGATGCTGTAAAGGGAGACATTGGGCTAATGAATGCCGTTCTTAAACCACCATAGAGGGTACTCCGTTATCAAAAAACGGACAAGGACCAGGTGTTTACACATGATATCGTGGAGAAAAGCATCGGGCTCCATTGCCAAAAAACGGACTGGGGGGCCCAATGCTCCAAGGCCCACAACCACAAATATACGGGGCAATGGAGGAACCCAGCAACACCATCAGGGTAGTGCCCAGGACACATTATCCATTAAATCCCATCAGACAAACCAGAGGGAGCGCAGGGTTGGACATCTGCACCTCCACCAGAGCAGTACTAACTCTAGAGATGGGAGTTCAAATCATTCCCACAGGAGTAAAAGGACCTCTTCCCCAAGGAACAGTAGGCTTATTATTGGGATGCAGTTCTTCTGCACTAAAAGGACTTATGATAAGTCCTGGGGTAATTGATCCCGATTATGTATGTGAAATAAAAATTATAGCTAGTTCTCCAAGAGGTATATCAGTAATTTCACCAGGAGATAGAATAGCACAGTTATTAATAATACCCAGCCTGTGTGATAAATTTTCCAGTCGTACTGTAGAAAGAGGTTCCAGGGGATTAGGCTCCACAGGTGTAGACTGGGCTATGCTGTCTTTAAATTTAGATTCTCACCCAATGCTAAAACTAAATATTCAAGGACATGAATTTAATGGATTACTGGATACAGGTGCAGACCTTAGCATCATCTCTCGTCAAGAATGGCCAAAACATTGGCCATTACAACAAGCCACTCAAACGCTTCGAGGCCTAGGAGTGGC
>NW_025999949.1:4287104-4300934 GCF_001458135.2 Marmota marmota marmota
TATAAGAGACAGTATATATATATATATATATATATATATTTAGTTAGTTAGTTAGTTAGTTAGTTAGAATGCAGAGGATAGCAATTGAAACTGACAAGACTGAACATGGCTTTTCTTTCAGGCCCTGGGGTCTGCTGCCTGCCCTGTAGGGACACTTTGATGTTTGGATTAGTTATCTATAGTTACATCTGAATTAGGAAATTATTCCAAAGTGTAGTGGCTTACCACAGTTATACATTCATTATCTGACGGTTTCTGTAGGTTAGGATTGGGGCTGGGGCTTAGCTGGCTGGTTCTGTCTCAGGCTTAGAGGTGGCAGTCAAAATGTCCATCTAAGGCTGACCACTGGACCAAGGCTGGGGGTCTGCTTCCAAAGTGGCTGTAACGTGGTTAGTGTGATAGCGCTGGTTGTTGGCAGAGGGTCTAGTTCCGGACCATGGAGACCTCCCCAGTGACCTGCTTGAGTGTCCACACAGTGTGGCAGCTGGCTTTCCCTCAGTGAATGACCCAAGAGGAAACAAGTTGGAAACCACATGCTCTTTGTCCTTTTCTTCTTTCTTTCTTTCAGTACTGGGGATTGAACCGAGGAGCGCTTTACCACTGAACCACATCCTCAGCCCTTTTTATTTTTTTGTTTTGCTACAGGGTCTCACTAAGTTGCTTAGGGCCTTGCTAAATTGCTTAGGCTGGCTTTGAACTTGGAGATCCTCCTGCCTCAGCCTCCTGAGCTGCTGGGATTACAGGCATTACAGCTTGATACTTATTTTTAAAACAGACATGTTTCTTTCCCTTCCTCACTTCCTTCTCCTTTGTCATCCCCCCCACCCTCCCTAATCTCAGGGGAAACAGTATTACCTTTCTTCCCCATCCGAGACAGTTACCTGTCCTTGAGCACACACCCATCATAGGAATGAAATAATTCAGACTTGGGAATGGCACCAGAAGATCCCAGAAATTAACAAGTGAATTACAACTCTGGACAGGGAACACCTTTGAGTCACCTCTTCAAAAGTCCCCTGTTCTCTCTGATGGGCAGAATCACAACCTCTGGGACAGGAGTTCCCTGTGTTTCTCCTTTGCCAGCAAAGCAATAAAGACTCTTTTTCCTTTTTCTCAAAACCATGTCCTCATTATTGGATTGGCATTGGGGACAAGGACCGAGCTTTGGGCAACACTTGTGGTTCTCCTGCCTTAGCCTCCTGAGTTGCTGGGACTCCAGGATTGGGCCACAGCGACTGGCACCACAGTGTCTTTTATGAGCAGTTCTGGAAATGGCACAGTGTCATTTTTGTAACATCCTCAGGGTCACACAGCTAAGCCCTTGTCAGTACAGGGGAGGCTTCACGAGGACAGGAGCACCAAAGCAAAAATCACTGCCATTTTAGAAGCAGGCACCACATGCCTTCATCCCAATACTGTGAACATTGAAATTTGACTTTCCTTTCCAACAGGGATCATATCATGACAATTGCTATCCTAACACTAGATTACTGGCCCTGGCTACAGGGGCCTTTTGTGTCCTGATATTGATCTGAGTAGTGACCATGCAAGGTCCATCACTGAATCCTGTAACCCTCTTCAAGTTTATTATCTTTGCCACAGTTTTCAAACCTAATTCTATCTTGGAAAGCAGATCTGATGAGCCTTATAATCTCCATTTTATAGATAATAAAACAAAGTCATGAAATTGTTAAATTGCTTACTGAGTGCATGATTAAGGTTGGCATAGAACTGATATCAACCCACAGGCCCGTGACCCCAGGAGAAGTTTCCTTTCCCAAGGCCACCCTGTTTTACTCCGTCTGCTGGTAACAAATACCCAATGCTTGTATTTACCTTTTCAATGAGACTGTGCAAACTAAAAAGGTGCCTTTTTGAAATCGATATTCAAGGTTCTGATAATCTAATCAGAGAAATAGGAAACTACTTCTACCAACGCCTACCACTGGGTCATTTCTTTCTCATTTTGTGTTATTTCTGAACTTTTCTTTTTCTTCCCAGAATTTCATACTGATTTTTTTCAAACCTAGGCGTTGCCTTCACTAACCAGTAACTGAGTTTAGAAATAAAAATTGAATTTTTCCAAGAAATTCTTTTTTTCAAAAGTATCAACTTTTTCTATTTTGGAGCATTGCCCTCTTTCAGCATCTTACTGCCAAGCGAGTTAATCCAGGTCAAACTGGGATTGTTAGCATCCACTGAAGAGAGAGCTATGAATTTCTAAATCTCTGTCAAGAGCAGGATGCCAACTGGCAGTAGAAGCTTAAAACAACAGATAGCACCATTTCATTTTATTCCTTCTTCTAGAACAAGCCAAAGACAAGAGAGTTGTGCTTCTTGCGACTTTTTTTGTATATCAGTTTGAAGCCACATGATTTGGGCAGACCCCATACACATGTGACCTGATCATTTCCTTGGGGGAAATATGTTTTTGTTACTTATGCTGATCCTTGGTCCCCTGGGATTTTGACTCAGAGCTCTGAGCATAAATTACTACCATTTTTAGACAAAGTTTGATGGAGTATTTGAGATTGGGTAGTTTATCATAAATTAGCTAAGTTCACACTGGAGAATCCACTCAAGCCCACCTCATTACAAGGTGAGCAAAGGGGACTTGGTGAAGTAGTGAACTCAGCTCATATATAGCTGCTTCTGTTGTAGCTCTGCCCATACTTGTGCTTGTTTGCTTTTTGTTGTTGTTGTTGTTTGTTTTTTGTTTTTTGTTTTTTTGATAGTGGCCTGAACCCAGGGGCATTTTACCACTGAGCTACATCCCCAGCTGTGCCCCCCCACCACTTTTAAATTCTGTGACAGGGTTTTGTTCAATTTCCCAGGTTGGCCTGGTTGGCCTCAGATTTGGGATCCTCCTGCCTCAGCCTCCTGAGTTGCTGGGACTACAGGCATGCGGGGTTCTTGGCACACGTGACAGAAAAGAATTTCAGCCTGAGCCAGACAAAGGCATAAACGGATTTATTTAGGAAAGTAGATACACATTCAAGGGAGAATGTGGGCTATTTCAAGAGTGAGAAGCAGCCCTGACTTGGACTGGGGGGTCCAATATTTATGGAAAGGCTGTAGCAGGGGCCAGACTGGAGGTGGATCTAGAGTGAAGCTGCACAATTTCACGGTTTTCTCTGCAACTGTGTATTTCCCCCATTTTACAAGGGCGTGGGCCACGGGCATGTTGCTCAGGACTTACAGCTATGCTTTATCCATCTCAATAACTTGTGTGTGTTTCCTTTAAAATTCAGTATTTCTCTCTCTTTATCCTAAATCCCTATCTCAAAATGATGAGTATTCATGCTTTCGCTCTGTTCAGCAAATGGCCATGGCTTTACCCTTTGTATTTCCTTCCCATTAGACTGGGCTTATTATAAATGGGTCACCCAAACAATTATATATGCAGGTAAAAGGGTAGGAACCCTGGGTATCAAAAGTATCTGGTCATCAGTTGGGCTTGGTGGTACACCCCTGTAACCCAGAGATTTGGGAGGCTGAGGCAGGAGGATTGCAGGTTCAAAATCAGCCTCAACAACCTAGCAATGATACCATATGCAACTTAGCAAACCTCTGTCAAAAAAGTTAATAATAATAAATAAAAAGTACTGAGAATGTACCCACCAACCAAAAATATATAAAATCATCCAATTCTAGGTAGCTTCTCTTATCCAGAAGAGGTGACCACTCTAGATGGGCATTCCAGTACATTCACTGCCATCCAGGTGTTGCAGGGCATGGGCACCACAACAGTGCCAGGAAAACAGGATGTATTATACTTTCCAGGGCTTTTGTGCACATAATCTTATGTGAGTTTGTCAGTATCTCTGTGAGCTAAATAGGGCAGATGTGTTGTATTTGCTCCCATTTTTAAAGGTGGACACTGAGACTAGAATAATAAAGCCAACTTTCCCAAGCAATAAACTAGTTCTCAGTGTAACTGAGACGGGTGGGCCCTTGGGGAGAGAAAGAGACCCTTACTAGATGGAGACCAGGATTTACAAGCATGACCAGCCATGCCTGTCCCTTTAGTTAGATGAACAAATCTTCCGCATACGCTTGTAACTCATCAACTAGAACAAAAGCATAATCAATTTAAATGTCACCAGATTCAAAGACTTACAAATGATTTATGGATAGACTGCTTATCCAAAAAGGACCATTCTAATCAAACCCAAATATCAAATGATTGCCATGGGATTTGAGTGTCAAAGAAGATAGCCTGAGAACTTGCATTTTTCTCCCCAGTAAGATACTCAACCTTGGGTGAATCCTCATCTTCTCTTCTCTGGGAGGTAAGGGGTACCCACAATCTGCCTTTGAAATGCGGGGAACAGCAAGTTTGTTTGTTTGTTTGTTTTGGTGCTGGGGATCGAACCCAGGGCTTTGTGCATGGGAGGCAAGCACGCTACCAACTGAGCTATATCCCCAGCCTGGCAGTGTTATATACTTTTGCTGTCCTTAAATACATCTAAAAATATCTTTGCTTGTGCCTTGTTTTCTGTTTTCTTTTTTTTTTTTTTTAATACTGAGGATCAAGATCAAACCCAGGGGTTCTTAACCACTAAGCCACATCCCCATCCCCAGCCATTATTATTATTATTATTATTATTATTATTATTTAAATTTTGAGACAGGTCTCACTAATTTGCTGAGGCCAGCTTGAACTTGCAATCCTCCTACTTTAGCATCCCAAGTTGTTGGTATTACAGGCTCTTTGAGAATTTTTGTTGTTGTTGGTGGTGGTGTTTTCAGTGCTGTGGATTGAACTCAGGGTCCCATGCATGGTAAAAAAGTGCATTTGAGCTGAATTCCCCACAGCCAGCTTTCTTTTATATATATATATATATTTTTTTTAGGTGTAGACGGACACAACACAATGCCTTTATTTTTATGTGCTGCTGAGGATCGAACCTGGGTCCCGCTCTGGGTAGGCGAATGCTCTATCACTGAGCCACAATCCCAGCCCAGCCAGCTTTCTTTAGGAGGTTGGAAGGTGGAATGGTCCTTCCAGCAGTAGCAAAGAATGATGAGAGTAAGAAAAAAGCAGTCTTCGGATTTTTATTGCCTGTCCTGGGTGTCATGGAGCTGGTGATATAGCAATAAGCAAGACCCACAGGGTCCTTGTCTTCCTGGAGTTTTACAGTCGAAACTGTAAAAGGGAAAAAAGGCAGACAGTAAGCAATTTCACTAAAGGGTAATGATTATTAGGATAGTGGAAATATCAGGGTAAAAGGGCAGGGGAAGGGCTTTTTCCCAGAAAAAAGAAATATATGAAGGTTCAGAGCTTGGACACAGAGTACAGAATAAGGTGGGAAGAGGAGTCAGAGGGTAGTGGAAGCCTGTTGTGCAAGGACTTCAAGACTTACCCAGTGCAGGGAGCAGCCATTAGCCCCTGTGGTACTGAGCACTTAAAAAGTGACTCGTCCCAAATGAGATGTACTGTAAGACTGGATTCCAAGATTAGTGCCAAAAAGATAAAAAATACATCATGAACAATTTTATATTGATTAGATGCTAAAACAATAATGTGATGGATGTATTGAATTAAATTAAGATGCTAATTTTTTTCTTTTTTCAATGTTTCTACTAGAGATTTTCAAAATTACATATGTAGCTCAAATTATATTTCCTTTAGGCAGCACTGTGCTAAGCCATGTTTATCGTGAGAGCACTGGGAAGTTTTTGAAGTAAAAACAGGGAAGTGACGTGATCAAATTTCCTTTTTTTTTTTTTTTTTGGAAGCGGGGATTGAACTCAGGGACACTTGACCACTGAGTCACATTCCCAGCCCTATTTTGTATTTTATTTAGAGACAGGGTCTCACTGAGTTGCTTAGTGCCTCACCATTGCTGAAGCTGGCTTTGATCTCGCAATCCTCCTGCCTCAGCCTCTGGAGCTGCTGGGATTACAGGCGTGCACCACAGTGCCTGGTTCAAATTTCCATTTTTTTTTTTTTTAAGTTTTGGATGGACACAATACCTTATTTTATATATTTATATATGGTGCTGAGGATTGAGCCCAGGGCCTCACACATGCTAGGCAAGCACTTTACCACTGAGCCACAACCCCAGCTCCCTCAAATTTCCATTTATAACAGACTGAGGTGAGGAGACAAGATGGCAGGAAGAAAAGACTAGAGGTGGGAAGCCCAAGGAGGATGCTTGCAGTGGTCCGGGTGAGAGATGCTGAGCAGTGTGAGTAGAAAGAACTTTTCAAAAGTACAATTGCTAATACTCAACAGCTCTTATTTCATCGAGAAAGGAGAGATTGAACCATATAAAATTCCCATCTTTGTAAATCAAAAATGGGCATGGTGGCTCAACCAGCAACTTGGCAGTTTGAGGCAGGAGGATTAGAGGTTCAAGGACAGCCTCAGCAACTTAGTGAGGCCCTAATAGTGAGGCCCTGAGCAATTAAAAATAATAATAATAATAATAATAATAATAATAATAATAATAAAAAGAGTTGGGGATGTAGCTCAGTGGCAAGACATCTTTGTATTCAATCCCCAAAATGAGAAAAAAAATGAATAAATAATGAGGGAATTAGCATTTGCATGTTAAAATAATCATCACCTCAGACAAGATCCATAGACGGATACTACAATGAGTAGGGAAAAGGATAAGCAGATAAAGTTTTTTTTTTTTTAATAGTACTCCCTCCAAATATTTAGTAATTTCAAAGAGAAAAGTAGTGAGTTTACAGTGGAAAATTCCAGCAGACATTACCTTGGCCAAGTGAGGTTGGCAACACAGCAATGCAGATCTTCCCCAGTATGATGTGCTGAGGGCATTATGACTCTGTGGTGGCTTTCTCAATTAATGCATAGCCTCAGTGTAATCATGGAAAAAATATTAGACAGATGCAACTTGAGGGGCATTTTGCAAAATTACTGACAAGACCAAGGAACTGCCAGACTGAAGAGAGTCAGGACAACCATGTGGCATTTGATATAATGGATTAGATCCTATAATGACAGTAGAAAAACTAGTGAAATCACAGTAAATTCTTTAGTTAATAGTATATGATTAATTTCTTAATTTTTTCTTTCTCTCCCCCTCCTTTTTTTTTTTTTTCTTTTGATTTTTGAACCCGGGGCATTTTGCCACTGAGGCACATCCCTGTCCCCAGCCCTTTTTATTTCTTGAGACAGGATCTTGCTAAATTAAGGCTGGCCTTGAACTTTCGACCTTCCTGCCTTAGCCTCCACAGGTGTGCACCACCATATCTGGCTTAATTTCTTAGTTTTAGTTAGTGTGCTATGGCTATGAAAGACATTATCATTAGAAGCTGAATGAAAGATATAGGAACGAAAGATATAGGTACTAAGATATATATATATACATACAGGAACTATTTTTGCAAATTTGCCGAAGTCTAAAATTGTCTAAAAAGAATTGTTAAAGTGGTTGTCAGTAATTTCACCTAAACATGTCAGACAAGAAACAAAATTGAGGAACTAAACCTACATTAATACTTTAATATACTACATATTTATTTGTTTTGGGGCAACTTGTTCATGAACATCAGAGACTGCATCAACGTTTAAATCAAAAATACTCTTTTTGAATGATTTACTTACCAAATTCCTAAGGAGCTGGATGCACTGGCGCACACGGTAAACCCAGAGACTAAGGTAATCCCAGAGGCTAAGGTAAAATGATCATAAATTCCAGACCAGCCTCAGCAATTTAGGGAGACCCTAAGCAACTCAACAAGACGGTTTCAAAATAAAAAGGGATGGGTGTGTGGCTCAATAGCAAAGTGCCCCTGGATGAAATCCCCAGTACTGAAAGAGGAAAAAAAAATCTTAAGTAAAAACTCAGATGTCAGCTAGGATTGGGAAGAACACAGCAACAGATAGCAGTTCCACAAGGACTGAGCATTGGAATAGGTAGAATCCTTCAACCATTTTCCTCCATCCCCATTTCTTGACACCTGCCACCATGAGTAACTCCAGGGGAGTGAGGCTGGTCCACATTTCCAATCACCAAAGGTGCACATCTGTAAGGCCTCTCTCCAGCAGATGTGTCATATGTAGGTGGTATAGTTTCCGAGAAAAGTAGCAACAGGTGCATAGATGACTAGAGACACTTGTCCCACAGATGGTGATAAGTGAGTACGTGGCCCCTTACCATGGTGTTCAATAGCAAGCCAGACTCTTGCTTGGTCAAAGGCTAACTTGGGCACTGTGCAAAATTATATTCCATAGACCAACTAGCTTTTACCACCCCTACTGTAGTCCTTCCTACTGATGAGTGACTAACAAGTATTTTCCATTTAAGTACCAATGTTTATTGTGTTTTAGGTGTTACTGGTCTTTTAACTAGACTCTTGGGATAACAGGTCAGTCTTTTCAATGGCCATAGCAGTTTCATTACTTGTAGTAATTACTTTCATTACTTGTAGCAGCCTTTTTATCTTAAATGCTACTGAACAAGGTTGCTGAAAGCCAGAGCTAAATTTCAACCTCAAATCATCAAGAACGTTTAAAAAATTAAAATGTGTTGGTTTCTTGGAACTGGCTAACATGTCATCAACAACAGGGATACCCAGTCTCACTTTGTATACTAAATAGATCCATATAAAAGACATACTCCTACAGTTTCATATTTGAATGAAACCCTGAGAGAAATTCAGATACTAAGTCCTCAGATTGTATGAGTGATAAATATCAAGGTGAGAGTAAGAATTTTTTTAGCAAATGCAACAAACCAATTATATATACCAAAGGAAATTCTTTATTGTAAACAAGATATAAAGTACAACAAAAGAAACATTGTGCAAATTATCATGAGGATTTTTTTAATGGGAAAACTGTTTTCCAAGGGTCCCAGTCTTCAGAAATCTATACCCAACATATAGGAAAATTTTAAATGGGAAGATAACAGTGACATTTTCCACTATATATTTCAAACTTACTTTTGTTTTAACCACTGTGTATATCATCCACTATACAACAGAATATAACAGAAATACTGTTAACAAAAGTGAATTTTCTAATAATTTTTCTACCTACCTATTTCCACATCCCCCCAAAAACTCCTATAAATTAACAGGACATTTGTCCATGTGTGAATAATCATCACAAGCTTTCTAATTCAATAAAGCACACACGTGTTCTTGTAAGGGTTCTTCACTGATGACATAAGCCATCTTTTTCAAGGAGTTATCTAAAATTCTTGATATCCCTTCTTTACAATATATATTTTCATTTTCAAAATTTTTTTTCTAAACAAAGTGCAGTGTATCTTAAGAATCTACAGAAAACATGTTGGTATACAGTTTTCAAATCTACACAACAAACTGCAGGCAAACTAAAAGTCCAAAGCATAATAAAATGCCTAAATACAGTCATTTGTTAAACTTGCAAACAAAAGTGAAAAAAAAAATTATTGCTACTTTTCAAAGCAATTAAATTAATGAGGATTCCAATTCTTTGGGCCCTCTTTAGCAATGTACAGCTGTTCAATTCCAAATATCAACAATAGTGTAAAATGATAGTTCTAAATATATTTAATAACTACATCCACAAAGTTGACTGGAAAGACTAGGAATAGCAAACAAGATAACTCTAGGAAAAGATGACAATATTTACCTAATAATACAAACTGATTTTCTGTCTCCATTCCGTACCGTAATATTTCTAGTCTTTATATTCTTGAAACCAGTACTTTGAAGAATCACATTGAAAAGTTGGTCTCAAGTATAAACAGCAAAAATAAAGTAACAAATGTGCACACAAATTCAAAATCTGTGCTACCTGTGTTGACCTCATCTGAAACCTTCAAAAAATACTCAAAGGAATAAAAGCCCTCTCATCTCTTTTAAGAAATGAAACCTGCCGTTCTGTGACCTGCCTGTGGCTGAAAGCACTTCTTGTCATCTAACCCAGGCTGGGCCTTCACCTCGGGCTGTGGGGCTTCTGCTTTTAGCCCCCACTGGAGGGCCACAGACTTGCAGTGGAAGCATTTGGATACCACCACTGGTTCTTGGCTGTGACCAAAGTTAGTTCTGATTCTTTACCTTCCAATCTGTCACTGTGTGGGTGCAGGAGTTGGAGGGAGAGCAATGTCATTTAACTTGCTCACTTCCATTTGCCAATTTGGGAGCTTCTTGGCTGACAGGTGACGCCGGGCATGCTTCGTTAAATGGTCACTCCTCATGAACCGCCGATCACACATGGGACAGGCGAATTTCTTCTCACCTGTGTGGGTTCGCCGATGTCTGGACAGTTCATCAGAACGTGCAAACCTCCTGTCACAACCCTTCCAGCTACAGCTGAAAGGCTTTTCCCCTAAGACAAAGAAATCAAGAGCACTATTACTATACATTTATTAAATCTTTAAAAATTAATGTTCAACCATATCTAAAGGTATGAGATATATTTAGAATATTAAGTTAATAAACTATACATTTTCAACTTTCACTCATCACATTTATGAAATTTCCCCTCAATAAAAGTTGAAACCAAAAAGGCTTTCTGACCTCAACTAAGGTTTAATGGTTTTAAAGATACTTTGTTAAAGAAAACTACTCAGATATTTAAATAAAAATCATTTGAGAATAAAACAAAAGCACTAAGAAGTCTTTCAGTGGACCTTGCACTGGTAAATCAACATCACCCACTGAAATGACTTCAATATGCTTAGTCTGTATTTGTTATCTAATGTGGGGGGACATCTCTTCATTTACATTCATCTTAAAGACATAAACAACCAATGGTAGGTACCTGTATGTGTTCTCATGTGGGCCTTTAGATGAGAACTCTTAAAGTAGGTCTTGCCACATCCTGGATGGCTACAGATGTGACTTCTTATCCTGGATGAATCAATCTGAGGAGTGACTTTAGCTGCTGAAGGGGAAAAGCCAGGAGCAGGGGCAATGGGAGAGAGTCTGGTGCCATTGGGGCTCACCACTGGAGGCTTTGGGTTCTGCACAACAGGCTGGGGTACCACAAACATGACAGCGCCTTTGGGAACCTGAGTACCCATGAATACCACAGGGGGGCAGACAGCTGGTGGCTGGCTGGGTGGAGTGCTGGGAACGACTGTTGTCATGACAGGGTTGCTTGTAGGCAGGGGAACCATCTGACAGATGACAGGCATAGGTGGCACTCCCCCTGTGGATACCGCAGGTGGGGAGACCAACACAGACTTCTGCTGTGGGGAAGTGGGGGTTGGCTGAGACCTACAGATGACTGTCTCTGAGGAAGGCACAGAAAAGTCATAAAGTGCAGTGCCCGCTTTCTCATCAACATCTGCCACTGCATTTCGCTCACATTTGGATCTGTTTGGTGACACAGCTGCACAGGGTATGTTTTTTCTTGCAGCTTCAATATTTAGGTGGGTTCTTCTTCGAAAAGAATTGTCCTGATAGTTGAGGATGCTAGCTGCCTTCACAGGGCAGGATCGGTGGTTACACAGCTGGGCATCAGCTGTATGACGGATCACACTTGTTGCTTGAGCCTTGGGGAGTTTGGGGGTAGATACTGAGCTCTTCTCTTCCTCTTTGAAAGGTGCAGCACTGTGAGGCTTGGCAGTATCTGAGAATGATTTGAAGTGTCCGGTAGATGGCGCTGGTGCCATCAGATTTGACACTTGAGAAGGTTCAAAGTCAGAGGGACTGTAAGGTGGAGTCAAACACTAAAGAGAAACAAACAAGAAATGGTGTGAGAAATTAAAGAGTTAATTAGGTAAATTTGTAAGAAATAACACCCATCTTAAGAAAAGTAATACTTACAAATGCGGGAATTGTATGAAAATCAGGTGTCCCTGGAAGCAGATTCTCTTCCTCAGACATATCAGATACTGGTGTGACAGGTCTATTTTCAAGGTATTTCTTAAAATCAGACTTCCAACTGCAGCTCATTGACATAAGTGCTTCTACAGCTTCAAAATCACTTTTCTCTGCAGTTTTGTTCCAGGAATACATATTCTCTTTTGACCTTTCAGAAATCATTTCCATTCTTTCCTCCTATAAAAACAAAAAGATTAAAGCTCATAGTGTACTTTATCTTTCAAAACGAAACAGAGAAATGTACTAATGCTTTTTATTTTCAACTTGCACAACTCTCCAAGTTAGAATTTGAAATACATATTTTTCTAATTCCTACTCTAATACTTAGAAAGTTCAGCTACACTTATCAGGTGACCCAGACTTCATGGTAATAAAATCTTTTTCATTCTTCTCCTCATTTAGTTTGCACCAAACACTGACATCCTTGTAAGGAATACCATACTACCATTAAAGGGACTAAGACCAGAGTTCTCAGTGCTTTGTGTTCCAAAAGAGAAGCACTTGATTTAGGAAAAAAAAGTGTCTTACAGTTTTTGTAGAGTAGTCATCTACAACAAAGATGAGACAACTAAGGAAGGTCTCTGCAAAAAAAGTTCTTTCTTCTCAACACTACAGATAAGCTACAAGGCTTGTGAGGTAAAAATTCCTAATAGGGGGGAAAAAAAAAGAAAAGCCAAAACTTTCTTCTTATATAGTGGACAGAGCTCTGGCCTGTTATGGGTCTGACCTAATCAGGGATCACCAGGGTTTCTTCCAAGTGAAATTGTTTGAAAACTTGATTATCTTAGAGATCAAGTGAAATATGTGGGGAAATTTCCCAAGCATAATTTTAGTCAAGTTTCAACCTCTTCATGACTATGTACCCTTTTACTGGATCTATTTTTTTTTTAACTCAATGCATTATTTGCTAGGAAAAAAATCATGACCAGCCAATGCAATACTAAAAACTGGATAATCAGGTATTATTCTCAAAGCTTGTTTTAAAAAATGCATGATCCCTTCACACCGATATCTTAAGAAAATGAAATATCATTAACAATGAAATTGCATAATCGAGCCCGCATTTATGTAGGCTTTAATGGCAGAGTCTGTATATGTAAAAGCCTTCTCAAGACACCAATGCAAAGACAGGGAAAAAGGCAAGTAGGGGGGAACGAGAGCGTGAGCCGGTAAGAGGTAGGAAGGGAAACGGAGGGGAGGAAAGGGAGTGGGGCGAGAGGCAGGAAAGGGAAGCGCGGGCTGAGGCTCCGGTGAGGGAGGCAGACGGGGGGCGGAGGCGGACAGCGGGGGAGATCCTCGCTGGCGGGGACCGACGGGGCCGCCCCAACCTCAATGAAGCTGCCGGGTGAGTCACTGGGAACATTCCTCACCGCGCGCACGTCCCCGCGCCCCAGCCCCCGCCATTGGCCAGCGGGCCGGCGGCCCGGCCCCGGATTGGCTGTGAGGCCCAGGGCGGGGGCGTGGGGGAGGAGGGGGCGAGGCATGTGAACAAAGCGTGATCAGCGACTGCTCGCGGCGGCTCAGGAAACGTGAACTGGGAATTGCCGCGCCGTCACCTTTCCCCTACTTCCTGAGCCGGGGCCCCCGCCCTTACGCCGGCGGGGAGGGGCTGTGGGTGCACCCGCCAACCACCCGACAGTGCGCGCCGGCCGCGGGGAGCGAAGGAGGAGACAGGCGGAGAGGGGAGGGGAGAGCAGAGGGAGGGGCGGGGCGGCGCCGGCTCAGGAGGCGCCCGCCCCTTCCAGCTCTCCCGAGCCGCCGTTCCCTTAGGAACAGACAGCGAGGCCGAGCCTCGCTCCCGCCCCTGGCGGGGGCCGGGGCTGGGTCACTCGGGGACGAGGAGCTCCCCGGGCGCACCCGCTCCCGGCCTCCGCCTCAGCTGCGGAAGGAGGAGCTGGGTCCCCGCGGAAGCCTGGCCGCCGCCCTCCTCCCGCCTGCAGTCCCCGGGGAGCCGGCCGAGCCCTAGGCGCTTCCCGCCCACGCGGCCCGCAGGACCTCAGACCACCCCGTCTCTCCCCGCAGACGCGGCGC
>NW_025999949.1:4301389-4361577 GCF_001458135.2 Marmota marmota marmota
ACCCTAACCTTATCCCCCAGCCTGCCTCTGACAGGCTGGGTTTCTGAAAGGAAAATCGCCTGTGTGTTGCAGCCAGGGCAGAGGCTGGGAACTCCCAGTTAGACAGCCGTGGCTCTGGTTTAGTTCCTTATTCACCCCTCCCCCCTTCCTTTTGACCATTTGTGCGGGTTCACAGCAGCTGTTGGAGAACAGGGCAGTGATAACCCGGCTTAAAGCAAACCGGAGGTTTATCTTCTCCTCTGGACAGGCCGATCCTGTCGGGATTCATTGCCCTTCCTGCTAGCCGTCTAATTTCTCTGCATAATTGAAAGGCTAATAATGCAAGTCCTTTCCCAATAACCTCAGAATGAGCATAGAATGGAATTATTTTTTTTAGAAACTGATAATCTGTGAACATCTTCCAGTGGCTCCTTCTGGTATGCCTAAAGCCCAAGTTAGCCAACAGTAGTAATAATACCATTGGCCAGGGCCAGAGAGGACCCGGGTGGGAGATGAGAACTGAGTGATTCCCCCTGTCGCCGCCTCTCCTGAATCTGCTGGAGGAGTGCCAGCTCAGCAGCCCAGGCAGCTCTTCCTGCTTCCCTCCACCCCATACCCCTGCAGGCTTCCTTCCGCTTGGGCTGTCCCATCCTGTTGATCTGAGCCTGAGGGGCTGGAGCAGCTGGCCTGGGCACCTGCTGCAGCAAAGGAAGCTCCTGTGTGTGCCCAGCCGGCAGGCCAGCCTTCCTTCCTGTCAGGGAGCTGCCTCCCTGGGGTGGCCACGCCAGACCCTCCAGGCCTAAACCCAGTGCCTTCCTCAGGAATGTGGGGCCTGCCAGCATGGTGCCCCAGGGTGCTGAGCAGCAGGGAGCATTCATGACTTCTGGGAGTGATTCAAAAGAGGAAAGAAAAGAGAAAGGGGTAGGAGGAATAGGGTGGTAGTGGCACAATTTCTAGAGATCCAGAGACAGCGGTCCCTCAGGCACCTCAAACTCAATATCACCAAAACTAAAATTGCTGTTTCTACACCTGCATAGGTTCCTTGTCACCCATCCAACATTCACCTTCCTCCCTCAAAGCCCGCGGATCCAGTTAGTCCCCAGGTCCCTGCAGCTTTGCCATAGAAGTGTCTTTTCTTACTATTTCTACCCTTCAAATGTTGTTCTAGGTCAATCTATCTTCAGATCTTGCTTGGATTAAATGACCTGCAATCCCCCTTCCCAACGTCCACCCACACACCAGCTGTTTTTCAGTGCAGAACTCCTTACCAAGAATGGCTTTATTAAACCATAATCCAGTCATGACACTCCCTACTTAAAAATGATCCTTGACTCCCATTGTCAGCAGATAAAGGGCCATCCCATCCTGAACTATTAGTCTGTCCCCAAGTACTCTCCCAATCCTTCCAACCTCATCTTCCACCCAGACCTTCCCTTGCCCACACGCTACAGCCCATGACACCTGTTTCTCTAGCATGTGGTACATTTTCACATCTCTATGAGATAAACACTGCATTGCTTATGTTTTTGTTCATTAGTCCACTCCATTGAACAAATATTTGTTGAGCATCTAATACGGGTTTTAGGCACTGCAACAAAAGCAGTGAAGTTAGGTCCCTATTCTAAAGAAGCTTGGATAGGAGACAAAGACAAGTAGAATTTACAGGACATGGTATGAGACATTGGTTTTCTTCAGAATTCAAGGAGAGGTCATAGTGTCTTTGGCACCAGGGATTGAACCCAGGGGCACTTAACCACTGAGCCATGGCCCCAGCCCTTTTTATATTTTATTTAGAGACAGGGTCTCACTGAGTTGCTCAGGGCCTCCCTAAATTGCTGAGGCTGGCTCTGAACTTGGGATCCTCCTGCCTCCACCTCCTGAGCCACTGGTTACAGACATGCTCCACTGTGCCTAGCTCTCCCCAGTTGATCTCTAACCTGGGAGAGTTGGTTGGAGATAGAGAGTAGAGAACATTCAGGATGCTCTGAATTATCTGGATTACAATTCGAGAGGCAGGGTGAAGTACTTAGTCTTTAAGGAAAGCAGCCCAGAATATAAGAGGCCTTTGTGTGCCATAGGGATGTCAATTTTTTTTTTTTTTTTAATGTAGAGCTTTTATCCCAAAGACTCTTGCTAACAACTGTTAGCAAGGGATGATGGCAAAGGGAGCTCACTGTGGCCCAGTGTTAAGAATGGAGCTGAGGGTGGGACTAACACCAGTGACAAGGCTTTTGAAGTAATGTAGGCAGCAAAGATGAAGCCAGCCTGAACTAAGAAAATGACAGCAGGCGTGGAGAGGCTGGAACAAAGAGCAGGTGGGACCTGGTAGCTGGATTGGGGCACGAGGAAGAGGAGAGTATTGAAGAATACTGCCAGGTTTCTTACTTGGTTCACTAGATGAAACAGGACACCATTGTCTGAGAAAGGGTAACAGAACAGTAAGTAGCTTTGGGGGATAAAAAATGCCAAATTGGTTTAGGACACACAAAGCTGAGGTTACCTGTGAGATATCCAAATAGAGACATACAGGAGGCACTTGCAGTTTCAGGCTGGCTGGAAATTAAAATTCGGGAGTCTTCAGGGTAGAGTGGCAGTTGAAGCCTGGGGAACAGATGAAATCCTCCAAGAAAAGGAAAGAACCAGAGAAAAGCAGAGGAGTAAGAGTGAGCATCTGGGGAATGCACGTGGAGGAAGAGGGAGACAAGGGTAATACAGCAAGAACTCACGATTTTCTGGGCTAATATTCCAGCTAGGAGAGGAGAGGCAAATGAGGGCTGAAAGTGGAAGTGTCAGTAGGAAAAAAAAAAAAAAAAAACCTCTCACTGGTGATATTATTATCATTACCATGATTGTTAAGCTCATTTAAAATTTTTTTTTAATCTTGAACTCTCTATATTAGATGAATTATTCCTGAAGATGTCCACAACAACTCCTTCTGCCTGCATAACCTTTACTATTTTTGCAGCAAGAGGGGAAATCTGTTTTCCCACCCCTTGATTCTGGGTGTGACTTGCTTTGACTGGTAGAATCAGGGTGGTGCTGTGGGACTTGAAGGTCTTAGGACTTTGAAGGTTCTGTTTTCATCCCCTTTGGAATCAGCCACTGGGCAGGGGAACTCAGGTTAACCTGTAGAATAATGAGAGACTAATTGGAACAACAGTAGCCACGTGGAGGAAACCAGGACACCCTGACCAACAGCCAAATTCCACATGTGTGAAAAGGGCCACCTGAGACCCTGCAGCTGTCACACAGGCCCAACTGATGCTACATGGAGCAAAGATGAGCCATTCCCTGCAGACTCTGACCCACAGAATCATGGACAATAAACAGAAGAGCAACCCAGGAGGCATTTCCTGCTACCTCCACACAGATTTTTTTGGGCAGGAGTGGCCCAGGGGTGGGGGTTTGGGGGTGGGCTATTCTGCCAGAGATAACTGAAACACTGGGTATGGGTTTGTTTCAGCTCTGGAGACAGTCACAGTTTTCAAAATACTCATTTTTTAGAGTAAATTATCTAAAACATCTGGGAGCAATACCCAGAAAGGAGGACTAGAAAGATTGAAAAGTAGAAAAGGAAGAAAAATTGGACACAGAAAAAAAATATTATAACTTAGAGAAATGGAGTGTGGAGATCTGGAAGGAAAATCTCCCTCACTATCCTCAAGCACTCTAGTGAGCACTCTGAGAGGGAAATGAACTTGTAATGGGAAGGGGAGAGCTGACCTTGAAGGAAGCTTGCTATGTACTGGTTGTTGATTAGCCAAAGAATATGGAAGCCTTAATGTGACCCCCTCTATAAAGTCGATGTTATAACACATAAGTATTTGTTGTTGTTTTGTTTTGGTGAAGAAATTAAATTCCTCCACTCTTCATTCTGCCTTTTTATCTCCCCAAAAGGTGAGAAGCCAGTGAGTTGGTTAAGTAGCTCTTCAAGGTTCTAAGTGCAGTAAGAAGTAGTTTAACATTTTTAGTTTTACAAAATGAAAACAGCTGTATTGCCTTATCTTTTTAAACAAATGTAAAACATGTACATCAGGAAAAAAGAAAAAAATAATGCAAAAATTAAAAATCCCCTATGAGCCCTCTATTCAGAATTAACTATTATTAACATTTTTATGGGTGTATTTTCAGATTCTGCCCTGTCTTATATTTCCCTCTTTATATATGATATAAAATTTTGCATTGCAGACAAAAATTGCTATTTTGTAATGTGCCTTTGTGTGTGTGTTTATGTGTTGCTATGCATTAAACCTGGGACTTTCAGTATGCCAGGCAAGACCTCTACCACTGAGCTACACACCTCCAGCCCATGAATCTCTCTCTGCACATCAATTCATTATCATGAATCTCTCTCTGCACATCACTAATTATGAAGGTAAAATTCTTAGCATGAACTGTCATTTTCTCTAAGTAATTTCCACTACTTTAACTTGTTCAGAATCCTGTTATTTTTGCCTAATATTAGAGATATAAAAGGAGTGGTATTTCTTTTTGTTTTGTTTGTTTATTTTTGTCTTTTTTTGGTACTGAAAATCAGACCTAGGGCCTTGTGCAAGCTAGCAAATGCTTTACTACTGAGCTACATCCTCCGCCCTTTGAATTTTATTTTAAGACAAAGTCTCACTAAGTTGTCCAGGCTGGCCTTGAATTTATGATTCTCCTGCCTCATCTTCCCCAATTGCTGAAATTCCAGGTATGCACCACCACACCTAGTTGGGATATTCCATTTCAAAGGCTCTGTCTTTGTGGACTCAGGTCAAGAGTAAAATGTAACGGAGGGTGAGCTGGGCATGGAGGCCTATGCCTGTAATCCTAGTGAATTGGAAGACTGAGGCAGGAGGGTGGCAAGTTTCCAGCCAGCCTCAGCAATTTAGTAAGGCCCTAAGTAACTTGTGAAACTCTGTCTCAAAATAAAGATTTGGAATGTGGCTTAGTGGTTAAGCTCCCTGAGTTCATTCTGTGATACAAAAAAAATGTTTTAGACTGGTGAGTCACCAGTGGAAATTAAGGTTGATGGCCCCTTTACTCTGCAAGTGTTTTTTTATTGTTGTTTTAATTTTGAGATAAGTTCTCCTTAAGTTGCTTAGGGCCTTACTAAGTTGCTGAGGCTGGCCTTAAACTTGTGATCCTCTTGCCTCAGCCTCCCAAATTGCTGGGATTGCAGGCATGCACCACCATGCCCAGCGTGAAAGGCATTTTTAATTGAAATCTAAATGTTGAGGAATCTTTAAGAAGGACAAGGGCCATGCACACTCTCCCTTGGGGTCCTCTAGCCCACATTCCTCCAAACCTGGTTGTGGAATGGAGTGTAGTTTGCTCAAGAAATCCTTTCACTCTTGAAGAAAGAATGCAGACCCTTTTGGGTTTAAATGCTATGTTGTTACTGATAACATATAAAACCAATATAGAGAGTGAACCACACCAATCCCAAACAACCAAAGACAGACTGGGGGTTCCAGAATCTGAAATTGTCCTTTTATTTTTTAATTTTATTTTTTTGCTATTTCAGGTATTGAACCCAGGGGTGCTCTACCACTGACCTACATTCCCAACTCTTTTTATTTTATTATTTTTTGAGACAGGGTCTCACTAAGTTGCCCAGGCTTGCCTTTAATTTGCAATCCTCTGCCTTAGCCTTCCAAGTTGCTGGGATTACAGGCATGTGCCACCATGTGAAATGATGTTTTTAAAGTTTAATATATTTTAATAAATCCCTTCTCAGAATATTTTTAGGTTCATAAAATGAAGTTCATAAGATTAACAAGGAAACCATTTTACTGATATTCAGTTATAAAATATAAAAAAATGAAATGGTACTCTTAACACTATAGTGCTCCTTTATTAAAATATTTAATAACAAGATCTAGAGTAAGTTTAATAACTGAAGTAATGTTAAGATTGTAAAGAGCATAAATGAGATTTGGAGGTGTGCAATAGCTATAATACAATATGGGAATATCTGTGATTTCTATTAGTGACAAGTCACAGGTACTACCAATGCTACTGTGTTTTTTTTTCCTATCATTATCGTGAAGAAGATGCTGTTTGTTTAAAGTTTAGTGAAAATAAAGATGTTAATTTTTTCCCATTCCGTTTCACAGGCCCCCCTGTATTCTATCTTTGGGAACTGGGGAACTCCAGGTTAAGCATCTTTGCTTAAACTTTTAAGAAGAAAAATGGAACTGGGTAAACTTCACTCAGAAGAGATGACCCACTAGTATCTCCTCCCACCACAAATTCAATGAAGGTCTAGCTGTTCCCTGTCTTAGTCCCTTTGGGTTACCATAACAAAATGCAATAAACTGGATAACTTATAAACAAAAGAAACTTCTCACAGTCCTGGAGGCTGGGATGTTCAAGATCAAGGTGCTAGCAGATTCAATGTCTGGTGATAGCCCGCTTTCTCAAGGATGGCACTTTCTCACTGTGTCCTCTAATGGTTGAAGGAGTAAAGAAGTCCCCATAACCCCTAATCACCTCCAGAAATGCCCCACCTCATACCATCATCTCAGATAAGGTTAGGATTTCAACATAGAAATTTTTGGAATAAAAACATTCAGAAAAAACATCTTCCTAACTCGAACTTGCATTGAAAGCAGAGGAGAGGGGCTGAAGCTAAAGCCTCAGTGAATGCTTTTGGTCTCAAGCAGGCAATTTGCACCCAGCACCCTGAAAACCACAAGAATTGGAAGCCTTACCTCCAATGGACATTGATGCATTCAAGAGTATAGTAACGAACTTTTCCTAGGTGTTTTCCTATTGGAGTGAGGGAAAATGGGGCATGGAGAACAGGGCATTAAAACAAAATATGACCTTGAGAGACAGATGCAGAGTCTGAAAAAATATATATAGACATATATATATAGTAGTTGGACACAATCTTTATTTATTTTTATGTGGTGCTGGAGATTGAACCAAGCGCCTCACAAGTGCTAGGCGGTTGCTCTACAGCTGAGCCACAACCCCAGCCCTGAAATTTTTTTTTAATTTTAATTAATTAATCAATTTATTCTAATCAAATAATTAGGTATATATAACAGAAGAATGCATTTTGATTCTTTGTACACAATTGCAGCCCAACTTTTCACTTCTCTGGTTGTACATGATATAGTGTCACATCATATGTGTAGTCATATATGTAGAACTTTCTTTTTTTATTCTAATTTGTTATATATGACAGCAGAATGCATTACAATTCATATTACACATATAGAGCACAATTTTTCATATCTCTGGTTGTATACAAAGTATATTCACACCATTTGTGTCTTCATACATGTACTTAGGGTAATGATGTCCAACTCATTCCACCATCTTTTTTAACCCCATGCCTCCTTCTTTCCCCTCCCACCCCTTTGCCCTATTTAAAATTTGTTTAATCCTCCCATGCTCGCCTCCCAAACCCACTATGAACAGCCTCCTTATATCAGAGAAAACATTTGGCATTTGGTTTTTCTGAATATCACTTTGTGGGTGATTCTGGATTCTCTTGGGCTAGTCACTTTAACCTGCTTAGCCTCAGTTTCTTCTGTAGTATCATAGGAGTTACATTATAACTATACCTCAGGAAATAAGGGGTGTTGGAAAGACTTTAAATAAGACAATCTATGTGAAAAATATTTGGCACAGACTGAAGCTATTTCTTAAACTATAATGTATATAGAATCCCTTGAACACCTTGTTAAAAGTAGATTCTGATTCTGTATGTCTGGGTCAGGCCCCAAGATTCTGTATTTGTACCACCCAGTGTCCCAGGTGATCCCTAAGCTGCTACTTTGAGAATCACAGTTCTTGAGTATCAGGTCCAAATTACTCTATAAATGTTCATCATTATTATTGTCAATTTAATATTCTACCCAATTCCCTAACTCAAGAATACTTGCTGAAGATAGGGAGGGAGGCATAGCTCCTCTGTGAGACCAGGCTTCTGCTCTGTAGGGCACTTTGGTCTTGCAGCTCCACTTCTTTGACTGACATTACCAGGCCATGGTGAAGATCGACCATGTCAAATAATGTTTTAGGCCACGTCAGTACAAACTAACCAAACATGGAAACTGGGAACAAAAATTGATTGAGGGAAAAAAAAGTCTACACCAGGAAGTATTTTGCATTTGTAATCTAAATTTATCAAAAACTTCCTAGAGAATACCTACAAGTTTCATCTCTTGGCTTTGCAAGTCAGATAATTCATTCCTGCACAGTCCTTCTCCTTTTGGTACTGGGGATTGGATCCAGGGGTGCTTAACTACTGAGCCACGTTCCCAGTCCTTTTATTTTATTTCTTTAAATTTTGACACAGGGTCTTTCTGAGTTGTTTGGAGCCCCACTAAATTGCTGAGGCTGGCCTTGAACTTGCAATCCTTTTGCCTCAGCCTCCTGATTATAGAATTATAGGATTATATTATAGGAATTATGGGAAGATATATTAAATTTATTAGAATGGGTGTGATGATGAAAAAAGAGTTTGCTATTAGGAAAAAGAAGTAAAATAAAGGAATTTTGCATGAATTAATGAAGTATTTCAAAATCAAGTTTTTAGCTCAAATTTCTTCACTGAGATTAAAAAAAAAAAAAAAGGAATAAAGCAAAATGAATCCCTCTCCACCATCCTCCCTGAAAGCCTCTTGTTGCCATCAGACACATAATAACATTCATAATCTAGCCCTAATGAATCTAACCCAAAGTTAATTCTCCATTTCAACTGTCATCTTCCTCACCATTACAATAGGCTATGGACTTCCTCTTTCTGAAATTTCTTTTGGCTGCAATTTTTTTTTTCTTTTTGGTACTGGGATTAAACTTAGGGGCACTCAATGACTGAGCCACATCCTCCACCCTATTTTGTATTTTGTTTAGAGACAAGGTCTCACTGCGTTGCTTAGCTCCTCGATTTTGCTGAGGCTGGTTTTGAACTTGCAATCCTCCTGCCTCAGCCTCTGGAGCCTCTGGTATTACAGGCATTGCTTGCAATTTCTTTTCATCTTGGCTGCTTCTTTTAAAAAAAAATTATTTATTCATTTATTCTAATTAGGTATATATGACTGCAGAATGCATTTTGATTCATTGAACACAACTGCAGCACAACTTTCATTTCTCTGGTTGTACACGATGTAGCATAGCGTCGCACCATTTGTGCAGTCACACATGTATCTAGGGTATCATCTTGGCTCTTGCTATTGTCACCTTCAGTAGGTCCCTACAGACAGGAGCTAAGCCCCAATGTAATGTGGGAAGTTTTACACAAAGATGTGTTAGGATATGTTAAACCAGGAAGTTTTATTTTCCCCAGTTTTGGTGTCACCACTGATGTGACAGAGAATTTTAGGAAGTCAATTATACTTCTTTCTCCTGTAGCACATACCACACATCCCAGCCATCTATATAAAGTCCAGATATTTATCTTCTCCATTGGACTGTAAATTCATGGAAGGTCTGAACCTTATTTGCCTGCGTCCACTGCCCAGAACTAATCACATAAGATGCCTCTCTCAAAAATGTTTATGGAATGAATGGGCTGAGTCGCCAGTCCCCTAAAGCAATTGGTGAAGCAATTCGATCGCTAACTAGCTCACATTTCTAATTAAAATTTTTAATAGGATCCAAGGGTGCTGGCTCAAGCCTATAATTCTAGCTACTTGAGAGGCTGAGGCAGGAGCAACACTAGTTTCAGGCCAGACTGGGCAATTTGGCGAGGATCTATCTCAAAATAAATATAAAAGGGGCTGAGGATGTAATTCAGTGTTAGGGCACTTCTGTGTTCCATTGCCAGTATCTCCACCACCACCCCCCAAAATTAAAAATACAAAATAAAGCCAAGCAAACCTTTAATTGGTAGTAGTTTCGAAGTGCTTTTCTATTACGGTCCTAGAATATGCTACAAAAATAATCTGCAACAAGAAGAGTGTTGCTCAAGTTATTGGTGTCCTGAGGCATAAAGTACCATGTCGATTTCTCTTTCCTTCAATACATCACAGAATGTATGCACCAGAAATGATCGGATGAAACCACGTAATCTGGATATCATTTGAGAATTCAACTTTTGATTACCGTGATTTGGATTGGAAAGCAGAATTTCGCTGGTGAACACCTGTGCAGGAAAACGGTGGGTCTACATCATTGGTGCCGCCGGCGCTGTCGGACCTGGTGTACACGGGGCCAGCGGGGTCGGACACGTGCCTGGTTGGTTGATTGTGGGAAAGCCTGCAACCCTTGGGCTTCCTGGTGATGACCACGGAAGCTGCACTCCTCACCCATCTAGGAAGTCCCTGAAAGCCAAGGGAGAGCCACCTGGGAATCCTTAGCCTAGCGGGGACTTCAAGGGGCATCACTGATTGGTGTATTCTCCAGGAGGAGGGGTCAGGACCTCTCGCGAGATCTAGGAGAAGCTGGCCTGGGGGTCGGGGGAGGAATCGGCTGTTGAAAGGGTCGCCGGCGGTGATGACCGGTGTGAACAGCCAAGTACAAGGTTTTTGTCTTGTGGACTAGGCTTTTCTCATTGTATCGATCATCTTTTACTGAAGGAAAGGTTAATATTTAAATTTGCCTTTTTACCACCGCCCTACTCGGTCAGGGGTCCAACACTCATTTTTACACACCCAACTAAGCAGAATGAAAAGACTCCCACGGCTAAGGGGAGAGCGATTAGGAGGTGAACCGGGTTGTTCCGGGGCTGGCTTCAAGGTCTCATCAGCACAGCAGTGGGCGGTTTTCAGCTCCACAAGTCATTTGAATCATTTGCAGTCGCAGGAACTCAGGTTGGTTAGCTTCTGCTGCCTGATGCCCCAGGGTAGCCTCCAGACCTTGAGCATATTCAGAATAAACTTGAATTGGGGTAGGTGGCTATGGTGGGAACGGTGTTGGCACCTTGGTGCATTAGGGTTTGAAGCCCACTGTCCTTTTGTTACTAGGCCTGGAGGACTTGGTGCCTGCTGCTAGTGCCTGCTGTTTTTTCCCCTCTCACCTCCTTCACTTCTCCACCCACTGCCTGAAGGCTGTGTTCACCCAACTACTCCTTTTGGGGCATTTGAACTTCAGTAATTGTAGGAATGTGGCAACACCAGAGAAAGAATTGGATTAATTGGGAGGGAAAAGTGAAAAGATAGGGGAGAAGGGCTGTAGTGGAAGTGACATGGGTCCTTTTCCAACAGCAAAAATTAGGAATCATCAGTGTCTCAACCTTGCTGCGTGTCACCTGGGGTGCTCTTCAAATTTCCCATTTCAGCCACATCCAAGAATAATTTAGTCAGCATCTCTGGGGGTAAGACCAGACATCAGTAGTTTTTAAAGCTCCCTGGGTGATTTCAATGTGCTCTTAATATTAGAACCACAACTGTAAATTCAGGAGATTTGGGGTTTTCCCAAGCCATTAGTAGCCACTGTGGCATAGGGAAAGTCATCTAGCCACTTTATTTTCAGTTTTCTTACCTGTAAAATGAAGGATTGCTTTGCAAGTGTATTTGTCAAACAAAACGAAACAAAACAAAAAAATCCCAATTCAATACCCAGGGACCATTTTATAAAATGTTTTTCTAGTTCTGAAATTGTGTGTGTGTGTGTGTGTGTGTGTGAGAGAGAGAGAGAGAGAGAGAGAGAGAAAGAGAGAGAGAGGCTGGGGATTGAACCCAAGGACACTTTACCACTGAGTTACTTCCTCAGCCCTTTTTATTTTTTATTTTTAAACATTTTTTTTTATTTGTCAATAGGCCTTTATTTTTTAATATATATGCATTGCTGAGAATTGAACCCAGTGCCTCACACATGCTAGGCAAGCACTCCACCACAGAGCTACAACACCAGCTCCTTATTTTTTATTTTTTGAGATAGGGTCTCACTAAGTTCCTGTGGCTGGCCTCAACTTGGGATCCTCCTGCTTGGGCCTTCTGAGTCGTGATTGCCCCACCATGTAGGCCTATTTCTGAAATTCTAAGAATACATTGAAATGGCAATTGGAAGTAGCATTGAGGTTTGAATTCTAAAGTTTCTTAAGTATCTGATTTGTGAGTTGCTCTCTACTTCCACCTCATCCCACAAACCCTTCCAGCAATATCCTTGTAAAGAACTTGAGTAACTTTCTAGGACTTTCTCTAATAAGAGGAAATATCTTTCTCCCTCCCTTTCAAGAGGCTTTAGGAAAGGGCAATGGGTCTGTTTGTCTCTCTTATTGCTAGTTAGCTAAAGAATTAGGCAACTTAGAGACAGATTGCTGGTATTTGCTTGCGCTCTCTCTCTACATGTGGGAATAATTCCTACCAGGCAAGGACATTTCAGATGAATCTACCTAAAAAGAGGATCACAGTTTTGTGATCAGTGGAGGGAAGCTCAATTGGTGCTTTCTATGGAAAAAATTAAGCCCTGTATGGTGGCGAAAACCTGTAATACCAGGCTTGGGAGGCTAAGATGGGAAGATCTTGTTCAAGGCCAGCTTTAGCAATTTAGCAAGTCCCTATGCAACTGGGTGAGACCCTGTCTCCAAATAAAATACAAAAAAGGGCTGAGGATATGGCTCAATGTTAAAGTACCCCTGGTTTCAATCTCTAGTACCAAAAAATAAAAATTAAAAAATACTAAAATATATTTTCTTAGGCTTAGCAAGTCTAAGTTATAAATGAACTGTACACTCAATGAATTATGTGCTACTTTTCTCAGTGTACTTTTTTTGGGAGGAGTTGCAGTGTTAGGAAGTCAAACCCAGTGCCTTGTACATACTAGACAAGTACTGTACCACTGAACTACATTTCAGCTCTCAATATACATTTCCTAAAAAAAATTATATTTCATAGCATCTTTCACTTTTCTTGGACTTTAAAGTCCTCATCACAGAAGAGGTAAGATATTGTTTTGTTTGATTGTTGTTTGTGTATGTTTTACCCAATATTTACCATTTATCAATTCTCCCCAAAACTTCTCTTTGTCCTTTGATTTGATAGCATTTACTTTTTGGGAGGGGGTGCTGGGGATAGAACCCAGGGTCTTATGCATGCAAGGCAATCACTGTACCAATGGAGCTATATCCCCAACCCTACACCACTTACTTTTGAAGGGTGTATGTGGCACCATCTTTCTCAATACAGTTCTTCATTTGCAAACGTGTCTAAACAGGCCACATCTTTGTCAGTATTTTTATTTGAAATCAAGCAATTATCCAATATTATTTTTGTGAATTTCACAAAATCCTGCATCTTTTGCAAGTTTTAAAGATTTTTCTCTGCAGGTATTTTGCATAATATTTACTTTATATTTGCTGAATTTTTACAGTTGTAAGAGACCCACCCACAGAGATGTAATCCATGGGGTAGCAGTGTTAGTTGAGAAGTGATGTTTTAGTAGGGACCAATTTTATAAGTGACTGATTTGTTAGTGAATATTTTCAGTCCTCAACTTCCTAACTACAAGGAATTGAATATCCTGCCTCTATCTCTCAAATTCCTGGGATTATGGTTGTGTGCTACCACACCTGGCTAAGTGTACATAAACCTCATGTCTCCATATATACCCACAAGAGATACATGTACATTATGAACTGTACACTAGTTAATACAAATTATTGTACCCTGTACTTGAATGTGGCATTGCAATGTTACTATTTCCTGTACTTGGGGGAGTGGGCACTTTAACCAAGTTTTAGTCTCAAAATTCAAGAACTTACCTCTTCTGAGCCAACCACAGGGAGTTTTCATAGATTCCTAGTCATTTCAGTAGCAGCCTAATGACTGTGTCTTCAGAAAGAAAAAGATCAATGATTTTTTTTTTTTTTTTTTTTTGGTATTGGGTGTGGAACCCAGGGCCTTGCACATAGTGCGGAAGTGCTCTACCACTGAGTTACATCCCAGCTGTTTTAATTTTTGTTTATTTTTCAGTTTTCGGTGGACACAACATTTTAATTTTTATGTGGTGCTGAGGATCGAACCCAACACCCTGAACATGCCAGGCGAGCACGTTACCGCTTGAGCCACATCCCCAGCCCCTGTTTTAATGTTTAATGTTTTATTTTTAAAATTTTTTAGTTGTAGTTGGATACAATACCTTTATTTTATTCATTTATTTTTATGTGGTGCTGAGGATGGAACCCAGGGCCCCAAATGTGCTAGGCGAGCGCTCTACTGCGGAGCCACAACCCCAGCCCTTTATGTTTTATTTTGAAACAATCTCTTTAAATTGTCAAGGCTGGCCTGGAACTTGCAATTCTGCTTCAGCCACCCCTTTGCTAGAATTACAGACATGCACCACCACACAGGGCAAGGACTGCTAATTTTTTATATATAGTTACCATTAATAATAATCACGAACATTTCTTGAGCCAAGGTTCTGCTCCAAGCCCATTACTATATTAGAACAGCTCTATGACCAACCTGCACCATTCTGTTTCCATTTTGTAACTAAGTTCGTGTGTATCTTCTGTGTTACAAACTACCTGTTGTAATAAATAGAGGTGTCTTCACATGCAGAAAGCCTCTTTCCTTAGTCCAGTCTGAGAAAGCATTTTTGTGGCCCTGAGCAGGAAGAAAAGTGAGTAAATAAGGCCACTAGCCCACACTTCCATCACAGAATCCCAGAGCTGGGTGGGATTCCTCTGGCCAGGAAGCAAAGACAGACAAAACTCACAGGCCACCCAGCCTGGCCCCAGCCCCCTGCTTCAACACTCTTGGGGCTCAGATGCCCACCACCTCCCAAGGTGCCTTCATTTTTGGTTGTGTGGGGGATGGAACCCAGGGCTTATGCATGCTAGGCAAGTGCTGTACCACTGATCTAAATCCTCTGTTGTTTATTTTTAAATAATTACAGTTGTTCAAAAGCTTCTTTTTATGCCAAGAAGAAATTGTTCTCCCTGTAGCTTCCAGTCCACCAATGGCCATTCTGCCACAGTGGGGTTACCACCCCAAACAAATTTAATTCCCTTTCCCTGTAGCTGCCTTCCTAGAGTAGAAGGCCTCTCACCCAAACAGGGTGAGAGACTGCCTGCTGTGGGTTTACACGTCTTAATTACTTTTTCAGAAGGCTATCAATCTAGAACCATAGGTTTAATAAAATAAATTAGCCTTTAAAAAGGCTAAATTGGGGCTGGGGCTGTAGCTCAGTGGTAAAGCGCGTGCCTCACGTGAGGCACTGGGTTGGATCCTCAGCAACACATAAAAATAAATAAAGATACTGTGTGTTCATCTACAACTAAATAAATATTTTAAAAAAAAAAGGCTAAATGCAGGCCAAAAAATAACTTGCAAAAAAAGGTGTTTGCCTAATCCTCTCAAAGAATGGCTCTTTTCCCAGACACTATGTAAAAGGTGCCTAAACCTACTGACAAGAATGTGGTAAAGAAGTGTCACCGTTTGATAATGTGCCTGGCTGCTTCCAGTGTGAGAGATCTCAAAGGGTAATGGGTTGGTCTTGACAACTGACCTCTCTTTGACGCAGAGTTCTTTAAGAAATGGTACTAGAGTTTCTGTAGCCACTGTCTGGCTGACTTCTCCCTTTCAGAAGTAGAAGCAGCTTGATATAGTAGAACAGGTAGTCCCTCAGCAATTAATTTCCCAGGGCATGAGGAGGAAGGTGGGTGGATAGTGACAGAAGGAGAAGGCAATCTTTCCATTTTTTTTTTCTTTCTTATTTAGAGACAGGGTCTCATTAAAATGGCGAGGATAGCTTTGAACTTGAAATCCTCCTGTATCAGCCTCAGGTTTCTTTTATTATTTTCGTGGCAGTGCTGTGGATTAAATCCAGGACCTTGCACATGCTAGTCAGGTGCTCTACCACTGAGTTACATCCCAGTTACCCAGTCAGGTTTTTAAACCCAATTGTTTGGCCCAACTGGAAGCTTCCTCTTGGGTTCATGATTGCCCAAAGTCTCTTGAGCGTCAGTGAAGCATCCACCATTAGGCATCCAATTCTTTGATGCCATATCTGACTTTCATAGAGGCCAGAAAAAGATATAGAAGCCGGCCTTGTTGTGAAAAAGATGCATATGAGACACAGAGACTACCATGCTGGGCCCAGGCTAATGGTTCCCGAGGGTGCTCCTCTCCTGCTTCACCACATACCCAAGTCCTCCCCAGCTTAGATGGGGACCTGAGACATGCAAAAGCTTAAAAATGAATCATACAGCTGACCAGTGTTCCAGGCCTAGGTGGGTTGTCCTCAGGTGGTATGTGCCTCTGGTGGTATGTGCCTGAGAATTGTGGCCTCTCCTCCAGGTTTGGCCCACCACATGTTCTCCTGATTAGAGCAATGATTCCATAGCCTAGGTTACCATGAGCTGCAATCAGGTAGTTAGAGACCGATAGATCCCTAGGGTTCTTCCTACAGACCCTGAGTTTGTAGCTCTGTGGTAGGCATCAATATTTTTCAAACACTTTTCAGACAGTTTTGTGTGTGTGTGTGTGTGTGTGTGTTTGTTTTTGATACTGGGGATGGAACCCAGGGGTGCTTAACCACTGAGTCACATCCACAGCCCTTTTTATTTTATATTTTGAGACAGGGTCTTGCTAAGTTGCTAGGGCCTCGCTAAGTTGCTGAGGCTGGACTTGAACTTGTGCTCCTCCTGCCCCAGCCTCCCGAGTTGCTGGGATTATAGATGTGCACCACCAAGCTCAGCTCTTCAGGCAGTTTTGATAATCAACCAAGTGTGAGCGTTGTACTAGATCATTAATTGGGGTCTTTATGTTTAACTTCACCTAATTTCAGGCACCTGCTTTTCTGGGCTTAGACTCAGTAATCAAGCTGTGTATCATACCAGTGTATATCTCTGGAACTTTGAGGCTGGTGCTTGCCATTTGGTCACTTGAAACATGTATGTAAAGTGCCCTTGATCCTCCTGTACCATGCCAGGAGTGGGGACATGCCACCCAGCTTGCATTTGAGTAGCTATATCCCAGCACTGTCCTTTTTACCAGCTGTCCTCTGCATCTTTGACTTTCAGATCTACTGAGCTTATTAGCTCATGAGCTTCTTTCGGAGCAAGTTCTATATCCTGTCCATTTCTAGATTCATTTTCTCCTGGATTTGCCATTATACCCAATTACCCACCTAGAGTGTCATGATTTTCACCCAGTCGATGACTATTAAATAAATCCATTCATTTGACTGGGCATTGTGGCACGTGCTTGTAATCCCATTTATTCAGGAGGCTGAAGCAGGAGGAGCCCAACTTCAAGACCAGCCTCAGCAGCTTACTGAGACACTGTCTCAAATAAAAATGACGGGGATGCATCTCAGTGGTAAAGTACCTCTGGGTTCAATCTTCAAGACCTAAATAAATAAATAATATAAATTTACTCACTTATCAAATATTTTCAGCGTGGCTACTGTGTGTACCTCCTTCAACTTTTTTCTTTGCCCACACTGGCTGCCCAGGCATGGTTGTTGGTGACAGGCCTTAAAGAAGGTGAGGGAAGCTGAGCATAGAGGTGCACACCTGTAATCCCAGCAACTCAGGAGGCTGAGGCAGGAGGATTGCAATTTCAAAGACAGCCTTAGCAATTTAGCAAGGCCCTAAGCAACTTAACAAGACCCTGTCTCGAAATAAAATACAAAAAGGGCTAGGGATGTGGCTCAGTGGTTAAGCGTCCCTGGCTACAATCTTTGGTACAAAAAAAAAAAAAAAGATGAGGCAAGCTGGTAGTGGTGGCCCACACCTGTAATCCCAATGACCCAAAAGGCTGAGGCAGGAGGATTGCAAGTTAAGTCCAGTCTCTGCAACTTAGTGAGGTCCTAAGCATCTTACAAAGACCCTGTCTCAAGTTTAAAAATAAAAAGGGCTGGGGATGTAGTCCACTGGTTAATTGCTCCTGTGTTCAATCTCTGGTACCAAAAAAGGAAAAAAAAGAAGGTGAGGCAAGTGAAACTCAAGGCCATAGAATTTTAGGACATGCCCTCACTCTAGGTTATGCAAGTACAAGTCCTGCTCCTGAGACGAGGGCCTCTTATGTCTGGTGTGCTAGGTGTTTATAGGGCCACTAGACTGTTACCCACCTGAGTCCTAAGTGATTTGCCTCCTTAACTAAACTGAATTCTTACTCTAATCTGTCCCTTCTTCCTCTTCCTGCCCCCCACCCCTTCACAGGCATTCTGCCTTGTACAATGTTTTACAGAATCTTATCCCTGACCATCTGTCAGGAATCCCTGGTAGCACTTGTTTAAAATGCAGCTTTCCTGGGCTGGGGTTGTGGCTCAGTGGTAGAGTGCTTGCCTGGCATGCCCGAGGCACTGGATTCGATCCTAGCATCACATAAATGTAAAATAAAGATAATATGTCCACCTAAAACTAAAAAATAAATATTAAAAAATAAAATAAATAAAAATGCAGGTTTCCTAGTCCTGTGTATTGAATCAAATCCTTTGAGGGTGGAACTTAGGAATCTGCATCATTGACAAGCTTTCTGTGTGGTTGAGGCACACAGAGGACCCCTGACCTGTTGATTGGTTTGGTCAGTATTGATAACACCAATAGTAGAAGAAGATGTGCCTTTGAACGTGCTCTTGTGCCTTGGTGATTCTGTTTGTAAGGAGAGAAAGAAAGTGGATGGTAGTTTGAATGTACACAAGCTCGCCTCTGCAGGAAGATCTTGCTCAGCTCAGCCTTGCATCTTTGCTGGGCCAGCCTGGATTCTGCCATACCCTTCAAATTTTTCCTTGCCCACACTGGCTGCCCAAGAAGCTAGAGGCTTGCACTGTCAATAGGTTTTGCAGCTGGGTTCAGGTGGAGGTGAGTGGGCAAACAGGGCTAATGGTGCCAAGTAGGAGGTGAGTGGGCAAACAGGGCTCATGGGAGGGTCTATAAGTCTGCTCATTCTTACCTCTAAGACAAGTACCTATCATTTTCACTTGCTTCACCATAGTACCCCACATGCATGCCCACACACTTTAGGGTGTCAGATGCATGCTCTGTCATGGTGATCATCTGAAGGAGATAAATCAATCATGTGAGTCACCAGTTAATTGCAGGGTGGATCACACCTTTGATTTCTCAATTCATTAGCCCCTTTAAGGTATCAGCATGAGAGTCCTCTGGCTGTCCATCCACACCCAGCTCAGGTTTGCATCTGTTTTAGCTTGTTCTTGAAATGATTCAGGCAGGAAGATGGGAGACCCAAAGTCCAGCTCAGAAGGCATTTTTGGGGTAAGGTTGGCATCTGGGTCACCATCCCATTGTCCCTATGAGGCAAAACTTCCCAGAGCAGGCCATGCCAGTTGACTTAATCAATCACATTTATTTCCATGATTACAGATTAAGGTTGAGGGCAGAGGTTTTCAAGCTTCTGTGTGCATCAGTATTATTATCTATTCAGATTGTTGAAACAGGTGCTCACCCTGGACTCTTAAGAGATAGGGGCAGGGAATTTGTCTTTTCAACAAATTTGCAAACAATTCATACACACCACACACAAGCCTGAGAACCTCTGGTGCTCTGAACTAGAACCTCCTATCTTGGTTATCTCTTAACTCAAGCAGGGCCTTTTGCCTCTCCTATGCCTCTTCTTCAAGTGTGGTAGTTTGTATCTGTCAACTAGGATAAGGTGAACTACCTTTCCCAGGGCCCTTTCCCTATACACTTCTGAGTTTGAATTGACCTGAAGAGAAAATTGTACATGATTTGGAAGAAAGTGAAGTGGTGGCCTTTCCCCTCTGAAGGTGGTTGGGGTTAGACATGGTGACAGACACAGAGGGTCAGCAGTTTCCAACCTGTCCTTGTTCTCTTCCATCCAGCTCCAGATCCTCTTCTTGACTGCTGACATCAGGGCCCATAATGGTCCTGCCTTCCCTCATGCTGGGTGGCATTTCACGGAGGAGAGACTCACAGGGCAGACCTCCAAACCTCACCATGGGCTTCTTTTTTTCCATCCCTCCACAGTGGTGGTTCGAGTTCAGCTTGTCAGATCCACTGCCTGGTGGTTTCTTCTCTGATGCTCCACTTCCTTCTGGGTCTTCACCTCCAAGGTTCCTCCTACAGCTACATAAAATCTAACTCCTATGGAGTAAAAGGGGTTCTGCCTCCCTGATTAAATCCTGACTGATCAGTTAAGGAGTACTTCCCATGTCCAAAATAAAGTAAGACTTGGGAACTAGACTTTCATTAACTTCCAAAGAAATGTCCATAGGATATTGCAATGTGTAAACACCATGTAGACAGCTAAAAGATAAAACATCAGTTTTACCTTTCATGATTACAGAGTAACTTAAAGGCATGACTCCCCCAAGTTCTCTGTTGGCAAATATAGCACCTTGGGCATAAGGAGTAAAAGTCACCCTTTCCTTTCCTCCTGCCTTTCTCCACTGGAGATTGAACCTAGGGGTGCTTAGCCACTGAGCCACATCCCCAACCCTTTGGTACTTTATTTTGAGTCAGGGTCATGCTAAGTTGCTTAGAGCCTCAGCCTTCTGAGCCACTGGGATTACAGGCATGCACCACTGCCTTGTTCAGGATACAACCCGCCCAGCTGCATGCAGCAACCTTTAGTACCTGTCCTGCTACTTATTGCAGAGGTCCTGAGTACAGCCTGTAACCTCTTCCTAGTATCATCCAGCATAGACAGGTCATAAGATGATCTCGTCAAAATATTTCAGAGAAGAACAGGAATTCTTTGACTCATTATGCAATTTTTCTCTGCCCCAGTGTCATGGTAGCCATCTTTTTCTAATTATCATATGAACAATTTGGGTAGGATCCCATATTTTCCCTGTTATAATCCACACCATATTGTAGTGTTACTACTTATTTGACATCTGTCCACCCACTTAGGACGGTATCTGATGTAGTCACCTTTGGATCCCCAGTGTCCCACACAGAACCTGGCACAGAGGAGCATGTGGTAAATAATTGTGGAATGAGTAAATGAGTCATGCAGAGGTCATGTCTGGTTTGGAGCTGGAACTTTCTTATCTGGCTATATCCTCTTTTGGAAGGATCTAGAATTAGGGATCAAGCCAAGTGCTGAGGTGCATGCCTGTAATCACAGTGGCTTGGGGGCTGAGACAGGAGGATTGTGAATCCAAAGCCAGCCTCAACAATGGCAAGGTGCTAAGCAACTCAGTGAGACCTTGTTTCTAAATAAAATACAAAATAGGGCTAGGGATGTGGCTCAGTGGTTGAGTGCCCTGAGTTCAATCCCCAGTACCCACCTCCTCAAATAAATAGAATAGAGACCAGATTGTTGGCTCTCTGATTTGTCTCCCCATGGTGCTTGGTCAATCTTGGCTGATCACAAACTATATCAACATTGATAAACACATAGCACATGAGACCCCAATCTTTTCTCCAGATACTATGATTGCTGACATACTGTGGGACTCCAATTCTCTCAAGACAATACCCCAGATAGTTCTTTCCAATAGATCAGGGTTGCCATGCTGAATAGAAGGCATTATTTACCCTTGGGCAGCCCCGGAGAGCCCTCTTACTGTCATGAGGGCCAGCTAAAGCATTACCAGTATTTTAGACAATGGGGAAGTCATTACCAAAGAAAACCAACATGTGAAGCAGAAATTGAATTGTAAATCAAAGACATCAAGTTTATCCAACTTAAGCAGCCAATATACCAAACACACTCACACACACATATACACACATGTGCGCAAGCGCGTGCGCACGCGCACACACACATACACACACATATTTTCTCCCACAAGAAAAGGCAAAATGACAGCTTTGTATGGTACTGCCACTTTAAATGGGGGTACGGCTAGGTACGGTGGCATACACCTGTAATCCCAGTGGCTCAGGAGGCCGAGGCAGGAGGATCTCAAATTCAAAGCCAGCCTCAGCAACTTAGTGAGTCCCTAAGCAACTTAGCAAGACCCTGTCTCAAAATAAAATATAAAATGGGCTGGGGATGTAGCTCAGAGGTTAAGTGCCCTGGGTTCAATTCCTGGTACCAAAAAAAATAAAAATAAAAAAGATGGGGTAGGTATGGGTCAAAATGCCTAGAGACAAGGCTGCTAGGGCTGGGGGCTCACCACACCCCACATGCAGGCTATTAGGAGTCTGTCTCCAAGACCCACCCATCTCCCTACCCTCAGTTGCCTTGCTTTACCTATAGAGCTGGGCATTGGGTGGCAGTGAATCGATTCCTGGCATGCTGGAGAGCGAGGTGAGACACCACGGTGCAATGGAAGGAGATGGACTAGAAGCTACCACGTGGCTCCCTGCTCCAGCTCTGCACCTGCAAACCATGTGACCTGGGACAAGACAACATATTTGATCCTCCGTTTTCTCATCTGTGAAAGGAGGTGGGGGAGTAATTATTATCTCCCTGGGATATTGAGAACGCCTCATAAAGTTGGGACAGCTGATGTAAAAGTGCTCTAAGTAAGGGAGGGGAAGTTTTTGTTTTGTTTACTACTTATGGTGAAGCAGTGGCCATTCTCTGATGAGGGTGGTCAGGGTTAGACGGGGTGACAAATACAAAGGGTCAGCAGGCTCCAGCTTGTCCTCACTATCCACCCCACTTCCAGCTCCTCTTTCTGACCACTGATGCCAGAACTGGCGGCAGCAGGTCCCCACCTTCCTCACATGCTGGGTGGCATTTCCATTAAGGAGGAACCCTCTTAGGGCACAGCCCCATGAGACGTCCCCCTGGACTTCTTGAGGACAAGCAGTGCTATGTCATAGCACAGACCCTGGCTCATAGTGTAGTGGCACATGTAGTAAAATATTTGTTGGATAAACAAATGTGAATGCAAACATCTTACTTCCTGGGGATAGAAGGGAGACTGAGACCAAGAAGGGGCACACAGGGGCCTCGTGGAGATGATACTCTGTGTCTTAGGCCACAGGGGTTACATGCTTTTTGTCACTGTGTGTTGTATGTTGAATCTTTTTTTAGTACTGGGGATTGAACTCAGTAGCACTCTACCACTGAGCCACTTCCGCAGCCCTATTTTTGTATTTTATTTAGAGACAGGGTCTCACTGAGTTGCTTAGCACCTCACCTTTGCTGAGGCTGGCTTTGAACTTGTGATCCTCCTGTCTCAGCCTCCCAAACTGCTGAGATTATAGGAATCCACCACAATGCCTGTCTCTTTTGTTTGTTTTCAACATCTAATTAAAGCATTTAAAAAATATTAATGCAGAACTGGAGTGATAGAGCATGTGCTTAGTATGGGTGAGGTCAAGTTCTATCCCCAGATTGAATTACGAAAGGAAGGAAGGAAGGAAGGAAGGAAGGAAGGAAGGAAGGAAGGAAGGAAGGAAGAGTAAAAGTTACATTAGCAAAGGATGACAGCGTTAATGTCACTCTTGCTGTTTCTACTCTAGCACTAAAACTGTTCTAAATGAGCTCACCCAACTCTCACCATATGTTTGGGTTAAGCATTATTGAAGTTGGAGGAATTTATGAAAAGCAGGTAAATCAGAAACCAGACTCTGCAGGACCTATTTTTTAAAGAGAAGGATATGTATGCTGATCTTTTTGGTTTGAATTCACTGCCTCTCTCTTATGTGTTGGTCACTTCTGAGCCTTGGTCCACATAAAGTTCAGGTGAGCCATCTTGTCCTTGCATGTGCAGTGACCTCTGTCTTGCTTCACTTTGCTGATTCTTACTCATCTTTCGAGAGCTGCCCAAGTGTCATCCTTTCCAGGAAGTTTCTCTGCATTAGCACACTGGATTAAGAAGCATGTGCCATTTTAATACTTCTGTGTCAAAGATTTCAGATTGGAGTGATTTTGTTTTTCCCGGGGACATTTGGCAATGTCTGGAGCCTATTTTTGTGTGTGCATATAGTGGTGATTGAACCCAGGGCCTCATGTATGCTAGGCAAGCATTGACCACTATGCTAAATCTCAAGCCCCCTCTCTCTCCCTCTCTTTCTCTCTCTTTGAGACAGGATCTCAAAGTTAAGTTGGTTTGGTTGGTTTCAAACTTGTGATTTTCCTGCCTCAGCCTCCCGAGTAGCAGGGATTACAGGTGTGCACCACTGCACCCAGTCCTAGAGAACTTTTCAATGGTCCTGATTCTGCTGGGGGACAGTGGGGGGAAGTGCACATGATGTACCATTGGGATCTAATGAGTAGAGGCCACTCAGCATCCCAAATGTATAGCAAGACCACCCCCACATCAAAGAATTATCTGATCCAAAATGTCAATAGTAACCCTGTTGAGACCCCTGCTTGATGATATGAAATTATCTCTTTGTGTCCCACTGAGACCCAAGATCATCCTGGGCATGGGCCTTTTCTTCCCCAGCACCCTGCACACTGCTTGAAACCACTCCCCTTCCCCATAGACACACACACACACACACACACACACAACTATATATGTATATTTTTTGTTCATTTCTTCACCTATTATAAGGTGCAGTACTTGGCTGCAGATGCACACAACTAAGGTTCCTGCTCTCGAGGAGTCTTGTAATCAAATGGAGGAAAAGGTCATGTAAACTCCTAATTATTCACAAGGCAGCTGGAAAACAGGGCCATAATAGAGGACAGGCAAAGCACTTTGGAAGAACTGATTATTAGGTTGAACCAAATGAAGTTGCTGACATCCTCCCTTTTTGACTGGGAAAACAACAATTTTGTATGGTTCACCCCCAAAATGTGGCTTAACCTAAGTACTTTGGACTGGATTAGGGGTGGTGAGCAGACTTGACAAAGGAGAGACATAGCAACTGTGTTTCATACCTTGCCTTGTCCAGTGCATGGTCTCTCCCTGAATGCAAGGACTCAACTTTTTTACTTCTTTGTATTTCTTTCCTTCTCCTCCACATCACACTTCCTGGAAGAGAATCTTACACTTATAAATAAGTCATTAGTAATTTTTGGCTGAGTAGATTTCAGGTAACTGTACTACATATTGGCTTTAGCATTGTGACTGCACTTCAACCCCTGGAGAAATCTAGAGAACAGGGTTATTTAGGCATAAAATATAAGGTGATTTCCTGGTGGCAACAGATATAAGAAAACACAGTCCCCAGCATAGGACTGGGAATTTAGCTCAGTGGCAGAACACTGGCCTAACATGTATGAGGCCCTGGGTCCAATACCTCCCCACCTAATAAAAAGGCCACAGCTTGTGGCCATCATGGAAACTGTCAGGAGCCAAAAGCCCAGAAGCATAGCTAGTGATCACTTGTATGATCACAAGCCCTTGGCATGTTAGATAACCTGACATACCTGGCTCATGAGCCTTGGCCACTTACCTCGTGTTCTGGAACAGGTGGTAGAGGATAAACATTTCAAAGCTGGACTTAGAACTTGGCAGAGTCCTCCTCTCAACCATGTGCAAGTCAGAAAACTGAACTATTTATAAGGGTCAAACTTCAGTAAGTTTGATAAAGTCTGGTTCCAGATGTTGATCTAGTTTCCTGACAGGATTGCTCAAAGCTCATTTCTGCCAGGTTGCATGTTACCAGTGGTGCTTTGTCTCTGCTTATGAGTGGAATCCGGCAGCACCCACTGCCTGACAGCTCCTGATGCAAGTCTGGGCAGGAGCTAGAAGCCTGCAGCCAAGAAGATAAGCCCAGGATAGCCCTGTAGGCTATTCAGCCATCTGCCAGTTGGACCTGCTCCAGGGCACTAGTGACCCCTGCAGTGACACCAGACACCAGTAGCAAGAATGCCTAGGATCCAAAGTGCTTCGCCTTCTAGGGGACTCCTAGAGAGTAGAGGCACCTCCAATCTTTCCAAATGCAACAATGACCCCAAGGATGATTGTCCAAGTGAATTGATCCTTGAATGTTGTCCTAACCAGATGCTCTTATCCCAGCCATGTACTGAAATGCCTGGTTCTGGTTGTAGGTGTTGAGATTGTTTAAAGTAAAATAATTCAGACTGTGACGGTAATTCAGACTGCGATTTCTTGAGCTCTTTCACATAGATATATATTTTTTGTTTTAGTGCTTCTCCACAGGGGAAAAGGTTTGTGAAAACTTGATCAGCTGATGTTTGTGGACTCAGATTCTTTGGAATTTATCTATGAGACGTGGTGGGGAAATGGGGCTTCCACCATTTCCCCAGGGAAGAGGTTACTCAACCTTTGGAAACACACAGCTTTCCAGCATTTGTTATTGTAAGCTCATAGTCCTTCTGATTCTAAAATGCTATCACTGTATCGATTGTTCTAGAGATCAGTGCTTCTCAAAGGTACCTACTTTCCAGTTCCTCCTATTGAGTATGCTCTTGGTTACCTAGGAAATGTTGGCTTGTGATTGGAGGGATTGAATTCATGTAAAATCAAATTAAATTCCCAATAAGGAAGACTTTTTTTTTCAGTGCTGGGGATTGATCTCAGGGCCTTACACATGAAGCAGGCACACTACTACTGAGCTCCATCCCCAGAATAAGACTTTGTTTTATTTCATATATTTGGTCAGAGACAAATATTCTTTTGTTTAACTAAATATTAAATATTGACTCATAAATGCATTTTTCTTTCCTTCTTTTTCTTTTCAGTCCTGGGGATTAAACCTAGGAGTGCTCTACATCTGAACTACCTCCCAGCACTTTTTACTTTTAATTTTATTTATTGGTACTAGAGATTGAACCCAGAGGTGTTTCTATCTCTACGTCACATCTCCAGCTCTTTTTGTCTTTATTTGGAGACAGGGTCTCACTAAGTTGCTGATGCTGAGCTCAAACTTGTGATCTTCCTGCCTCAGCCTCCTGAATCACTGGAATTATAGACATGCTCCACCACACCCAGCTCATAAAGCTTCATTTCTAGATACTGCATGTTAAATCCAGCAAAGTTTCAAGGGCAGAGACCATATCTGATTTCTTTCTTTCCCTATCATACTAGAGAGTATGATAAATGCTTGTTGAATGTCCATGTATTCCTAGTATTATTTTTAGCTTTTTTTTTGTACTGGGGATTGAACCCAGGGGTGCTTAACCACTGGGCCACATTCCCAGCCCTTTTTATTTCTTATTTTCAGACAGGGTCTCGCTAAATTGCCCAGTCTGACCTCAAACTTGTGATCCTCCTGCCTCAACCTCCCAAGTTGCTGGGATCATAGGCAGGCATAACCACACCCGGCACTTGTATATTTGTCACAAAACTACTATTACAACTGTAAGTATAAAAGTTGTAAAGAGTCCAAACCCATAGTTTGATAAATGAAATTAAATATCCTCTGTGATTCATAAGATTACTTAGCCTGAGTAGTAGCAATGTCTTACAGGTAAAAAAAAAAAAAATCTTTGTTTGTTTTATTTTGATGGTGTTGGGGCTGCTGGCAAGTACTCTACCACTATTTGAGCTAATATTTTTTAAGAAAAATAATTCTGGGCTGGGGTTTTGGCTCAGTGGTAGAGCACTTGCCTAGCAAGTGTGAGGTACTAGGTTTGATTCTCAGCACCACATATAAATAAATAAAATAAAAGTCTGTCAACAACTAATAAAAATATATATAAAAAAAGAAAAATATTTCTACTTCATCTATTCTGGAGGCTCCTGGGAATCCTATATTATCATGTTCATGGTTTGTTGCAATTAGCATATAGGCTTTTTCTCTATAAAGTTTATGGGAATCATTGCGGTAGTGTGCTAGAGGTGGTGCATACCAACTCTCAAGAGCAGACTTATGCCCAGCATGGTGGTATAGATCTATAATCTCAGTGACTCTGGAGGCTAACACATAAGCATCAAAAGTTCAAGGCCCTGGAGCTGGGGTTGTGGCTCAGTGGTAGAGCACTTGCCTAGCATGTGTGAGGCACTGTGTTCGATTCTCAGCACCACATATTAATAAATAAAGGTCCATTTACAACTAAAAAAAAGTTCAAGGCCAATTGAGCAATTAGCAAGACCCTCAGCAACTTAGTCTCAAAATTTTAAAACAGGGGGCTGGGGTATAGCTCAGATGCTAAAGCATTCCTATTTCAATCCTAGTACCGAAAAAAAAAAAAAAAAAAAAGCCAATTATATGCATTGCTTCCCAATTCTGCTCAGTCACTTCCTGCTGGTGATTTGAAATCAGCCCTGGTGAAATATTTATACCAAGGAAATTGGCAAATGCAACAAGTCAGGACTTTTTCTTTTCCTGGAGAGCTGGTTTCTAAACATTTGCTACCAATCCACTGAATAATTGTTTCAAATATCATACAATTGTAGGTGACGCTGTCTATGTCATGACGTGTTTTATTAACTATTTTTTCATTGAAAAAGACATACATATATATGCGTATAGTAGAAAGTTTAGTTTAAAAGGGACCTACAAATAGAAGGTTAAAATGGAATAGAAATTTACTTTTTTCTCAGATAAAGGCTCAGAGGTAGGCTCCCGAAGTTAGTAAGGCAATTCTATTATCCTCAGTATGTTGTTTTTGCACACCATCATATCTGTATCCCAGTGATCCAGAAGAGAAATAAAGAAAGGCAACCTTTATTCCTTTTTAAGGGCATGGCCCAGAAGTTGTTTTCCTATTCCATTTTACTGGCTAGAATGTAGCCATATGGCCACAGCTTTACAAGGGCTGCCACATGCACAGCTAAACCTCACATGCACAGCTAAACCTTTTGATTATAGATTTTCTATTCCATAATCAAAAGAAGAAAGGGAAAATGGATATTGGTGGCTATATATATAATGTTGATGGACCTTTATTTTATTCATTTATTTTTATGCAGTACTGACTCGAACCCAGGGCCTCACACATGCTAGGCAAGTGCTCTTACCACTGAGCCACAACTCCAGTCCCTAGCTGATAGTCTTGATCTTTACAGTGTAAAAAATTCCAGTGATATGAAGGGACAGTGAAAGTTGGCACCCATCTCTCCCACTCTCACTTCTAGTCTTCCTTTCTAAAAGGAATTCCAGCAGTTTTCTGCATCTGTAATAGAACACATGAATATGTTTTTTTGTAGGGGAGGCATGTAGCCCCAAAGGGCAAATAAAGTGTGGACTTAGGTGTCACAGTGGCCTAGGGATTAATCCTGGATCTACAGCTGAGTGATTCGGGCAGCACACTTAACCTCTGTGCTGCAGTTCTCCATATGCAAATAGAGATGGTAATAGTACTTACCTCTCTTAGGTTCTTGCAAACCTAAAAGTGACCATGCGCTTGGTGCTTTGATCATTTTTTTGGCACATACTAAGCACTCAAATATGGGCTGTTGTAATTATAGTTGTATCAGTTTAATAATATGGAATGTTTATTTATTCAGAAGTAACAGCATTGATTTTATTCATCTCAACTTTATGGTTCCCTTGGCACTTTTGCTCAGAAGTTATCATTTTTCATCATAGAGGAAATGAATGGGTTCCACTTATAAGATCTGGATTTGAAGCTGGTTCTAATTTTATTGGCATTTGAATTAATCATCTGAATTCTCTGAGCCTGAATTTCCTAATTTGAAAAGTAGGAAAAATAATATTTACCTCCCAGAGTTTTGATGAGGAGCTAATAAGACTATGTAGGTGGAAATGGGTCATAACTATTAAATTGCTATTCTATATCAAATCTGAGAACCATCTAGTTGAGAAGGATTTTAGAGGCCATTTGGTCCAACTAGTTATATTGTTGAGATAATTTGAGGGACTTCTTGGAGCACCTGCTCATGTCACCCACAGAGGCAGGTCCCAGCAACCATGGGTAGAGAGAGCTCAAGAATGTGGTGTACACCTGTGATCTCAGCGATTTAGGAGACTAAGGCAGGTGGATCACAAGTTCAAGGCCAGCCTCAGCAATTTAGTGAGGCCCTCTCAACTCAGTGAGACCCTGTCTCAAAATAAAAATTAGAAAAAAAGGCTGGGGATGGAGCCCAGTGATACAGCACCCTGTGTTTAATCCCAAGTACCACATGCATGTGCACACACACACACAAATACAACTATAGTCCAGTGTAGGGTGTATGTTTAGCATGTAAGAGGCCTGAGTTCAATCCCCAACAATGAAAAAAAAAATATCTATTGAGTTAGTTCTTTTCTGTCTCATGACCACCTCTCCAAGCCAGGTTAAGTAAACACCACTCAACACTATGGCCCCTTAAATGGTCTCCCTTCTTCAGATTTCACCCTCCCCCCAATTAGTCAATTCTTCCATTCTATACCCAACTGACAGCCATCTTTTAAAAAACAAAATAGAACAAAAGGTCAGATATTATGCTGACTGCTCCAAAAAACATTCTGAGGACTTCCATTTCCAGCCGTACAGTGAGACAGGTTTCTGGACTGACCTCAGTGGTACAAGGTGTGCTCTAAAGGGTATTGAAGACCTGGTAAGACAATCGCCAGGAAGAATTGTCCAATAGGACCAAATCCAAGTCACACTGGGAACCCAGAAAGGTAAACAGAGGATGGGAGCCACATTTTTTCTGAGATTTGTTGTAACTGCTAAACCTTATAATGCACATTATTATCTGGAAATGATATGCAAATTGACATCAATAAAATCAAGCCTTGGTCAGATGTAGTCTCCAAACTACAAGGAGACTGGAGATGGGGGCGGGGAAGTGTGGGTGGTGGTTGGTGCTCCTGAAAGGTCCTGGGCTTGTTTATAACCATTGAACTTTTTTAAACTTTATTTTTAAAAATTCGTTACTGACAATTTAACTCAGGGGCACTTTACCCCTGTGCTATATCCTCAACCCTTTTTAGTTTTTAATTTGAAACAGGGTCTTACTAGGTTGCTGAGGTTTTTGGTGAATTGTCCAGGCTAGCCTCAAATTTGCAATCCTCCTTCCTCAGCCTCCTAAATCACTTAGAGTAAGGGCTGGCTTGTGCTACTGTATGGGCTACCATTGAACTCTTTTGTTCTTCACTTTCAGAGACTTCCAAGGCCCCTGGCTCTAGGCCTACTGTTTTAGAGGTTTCTGCTAGGCAGGTGAGAGAGTTACATCACAGAAAGGTACGAAGTTATTTGCCTAAGTGTTTTCTAATTCTCTTTCTTTTCCCTTCCACAGTTTCTGAGTCATTTTTCTATTTTTAGGCAAGGTGCCCAATACCTAATAGCTCATAATTCCTCTTTACTTTTCAGGAAGTGCAAATCTAGTCTGTGGAGCACATCCTTTAGCTGACAGGATTTTTTGTTTTGTTTTGTTTTGTGATTCTGGGATGGAGCCCAAGGCCTCATGAATGCTAGGCAAATATATACCATTGAGTTTTGTCCAGGGGTTTTGGAACTGGATGGTGGCAGAGACATCTAGGTAGGCAACACCCATGCTTACTGGCAGGCTCCGGGTTTTTAAAATGGGGCATCTCAGTGTTTCAGTGTCTTGGTACCCCAGCTTCATGGAGTTGTGTGACATGTTCCTGCACAAAACAACAAGAGGAGAATCCAACAGGGAAACAGTGAAGTTCTGGGAGGCAAAATGGTGCAGTTTAGATATTAAGAGCATGAACTTTATTTAGGTAAGAGAGATCTAAGTCTCAATCCAGCCTCTGCTGTGTTATACCTGCTTAATCTCTGCCAAATTATTTAAGCCTCAGTTCCTTTATCTGTTAACTAGGGACACTATTCTGCTGAGCCATATGAAGTTTCTTTTGCCAAATGTTGTCAATTTTATATGGGCCCAACCTACCCCATGGGGCTGCTGAGGATGAAATGGGATCATTCAGGGAAAGGACACAGCACACATTTTATAGTATTTGGTCAAGAACTGAAGGCAGTGGGTGGGCAAGCCAGGTGGAAGGCATGCAGTGTGCAAACTCTGAGGCAGGGACATCCTTAACAGCACGTCAGGGACAGCAAGGAGACCTATGGGAGGGAGATGGGAGGGAGGTGGCTTGGAGTTAGGTCACACAGTGCTCTGTGGAGCCATGTGAAGGCTGTGTGTGTGTGTGTGTGTGTGTGTGTAACTCAATGATGAAAACAAGAACTAGTATTTATTGCGAAGGAAGTTCTGGACATTTATGTGGCCCATATTAAGTGCTCAATAAACAGAAGCGGAGCATGTAGATGGTAGGTAGACAAAGAACCACAGAGAGAGCAGTAACTCTAAATGAAATAATTAGGCATCCCAAAGTGGTAGTTTCTGGGGAAGAGCTGCATGCTATGCTTCTAGCCACTGTAAGAAAGGACCTTGGACCCTATAGGTCCAGGGAACTTTCCTCTGGGTCCAGATGAAGAGATGTATCATGAGGGCAGGCCAGGAAGTTGTTCATAGGTGATATCAAGGTGGTAAATTTAGTGCACTTAGCAGTTAGGAACCTAGGCTCTGGATTCATCTCTACCAGTAATGTTAGGTGACATTGGGCAGGTTAATTAAGCACTCTGAGCCTTAGTTTCCTCTTCTAAACCACGAGAGCAATGATATTGCCTACCACACAGAGCTACATGAGGATTAAATGAAATAACTCCAACAAAGCCCCCAGTAAGCACTTAGTAATTATGATTCCTGGATCAAAGACACAGGATGTTGGTAAAGCAACTCTAAGGATGTTTTGAGCCTATTAACCACTGCTTCCTTTCAGAAGCTCATGTGAGAACACAGATTCTCCATCAGAAGAAACCTGACAAGCATCTCTAAGACCCAGGAAATCCTGACTAGGAAACTGCAGGCCTCAAGACCTGCTTCAAGTCCCGTGTGGAGATTTAGCAGGGACAAAGGAGATGTAAGACGTGCATGGGGAGAAACATAGACATTGTTCCAAAATAGAGATGGTGTATTGGATCCTGGGTTAATGAGACAGAAGGTAAGGAGGTGGTAGCATGTGCAGAAACAGCCTGTGCCCACTCCTCGTTTAAACCTTGGCCTAGCCCTGTCTCTCTCCTAGACAAAGAAACATGCAAAAAGGCAGCGCCAGGACTTGAAATCTTCTTATGGAAGTCAACACTCTTGGGAGTAGAACCAGAATAATACTTGTGGTCTAATATTTTTGTGAATAATAGAGACCTCAAACATGACCTCTATGAGCAAATCCATTTGGTTGCAAGAAGTAAAAATCAATTAGAGCTCACTTCAGCAAAAAGAAAATAGTAATAGTAATATTATTGTTGTTTGGGGGAGGATTCTAGGAAGAGGTGAACCACAAAAATTTCAGAAGGCGTAGAGGTCAGAAAGAGCACCTGGTTGGCCCAGCTCTGCTTGACACATTGCCAGCTGGGACAAGGGCAGGGCCTAAAGGTCCAGCATAGCCTCTGGGTCACCAGTGCCTCTGGGCTGCTCCCAAGGGACAAGAAATTACTGGAGCTGGGCAGTACCCCAAGAGCTGCCCAAGGTATGGTGGGTTTCAAGAATAGGATCAGGCAATGAGAGAATAAACTAATTGTGTGTGTGTGTGTGTGTGTGTGTTCGATGGGGATTGAAAACGGGTATTCTACCACTGAGCTACATCCTCAGCCCTTTTTATTTTATTTTGATTGGAGTCTTGCTAAATTGCCCAGGCTGTCCTTGAACTTGCAATCCTCCTGCCTTAGTCTCCAGAGTAGCTGGGATCATAGGCATGCACCACTGTGCCCAAAATAACTTTGTTATATAATTTTTTTTTGGCGGGGGAGTGAGGGTGTCCCAGGTATTGAACTCAGGGGCACTCGATCACTGAGCCACATCCCCAGCCTATTTTGCATTTTAGAGACAGGGTCTCACTGAGTTGCTTAGTGCCTTGCTTTTGCTGAGGCTGGCTTTGAATTTGTGATCCTTCTGTCTCAGCCTCTCAAGTCACTGGGATTACAGGCATGCGCCACTGCACTCGGCTATGTTATATAAATTTAAATTTGAATGCAATTCATATATAACACCCTGTTCAAATACCATTATATAAATCAAACTGTGGGTCTAGATGCCGGTTTATGGAGTCCAGGTAGTGCATGTCTATTATGAGCTTACTGTTCTTGGCTAGAGGCAGTATCTGGGGACATCATCATTTGCTTTGTAAGATTTGTTTGTTTGTTTGGGGGTACCAGGGATTGAATGAACCCAGGGACACTCAACAACTGAGCCACATCCACAGCCCTATTTTTTTTTTTTTTAATGAGACAGGTTCTCTCTAAGTTGCTGAGGCTGTCTTTGAACTTGTGATCCTCTTGCCTCAGCTTCCCGAGTTGCTAGGATAATAGGCATGGGCCGCCACACCTGTACTTTCAAAGTTATAAAGGCATTATGCAAGTTAGATTACAGTACAACCACAAGAATGGGAAGTTATGCTCCATGTATGTATAATATGTCAAAATACATTCGACTGTCCTGTATAACTAAAAAGAATAAAAAATTAAAAAATAAAGTTATATTACAGGAAATTTCAAAAGAGGAGGAAAACATCCCCTCCCCCCAAGCCCACTATCTTAATTCCATCATGCTGTCACTCCAGGTGCCACCAGTGTTCTTAAAGTTTTTTACCCACTTTTTTTAAAGATTTTTTTTTTAGTTGCAGATGGACACAACATCTTTATTTATTTAGTTATCTATCTATCTATCTAATTATTTATTTGGTGCTTCACACATGCTAGGCAAATGCTCTAGCCACAAACCTACTGAGCCACAACCCCAGCATCCCCCTTTTTTCTTAAATATTTTTTAGATGTTCATAGACCTTTATTTTATTCATTTTATTTAGATGTGGTGCTGAGAATTGAACCCAGTACCTCACACATCCTGGGAAAATGATCTACCACTGAGCTACAACCCCAGCCCCACCCCAACCCCTTTTACCCTCTTTTTTTATTGTCGTGAGCTTGTTTGGCTGCTCCTGGGCTTCACAACTGTGTCCTTTAACAGCAGTATAATAAAAATGTGTGTTGTATAAAATGAAGAGACTTGGCCCAAGGGGAGGTAAAGTTGGCATTTTGTAAAGGATACACTGACCTGTGTGAACATTCATAGATCTGATGCCATCAATTAATTTCTAATAGGTAGAAGTTTCCATCTGCCATTTGCCAATAGCATGGCCATTCCCTTCCTTCCTATTCCTATTGTGAGAGTTTCAGCTCTGTGACTCCCAGGTGGGTAGTGCAGAGCATAGAAGGTAATGTGGGTGGGCAGGAAGGAACTAGAGGTCCTGCCAGTGGTCTGGATGTCTAGATGAATGGTTTTCACCTGGTGGCAGTTCTACCCACCTACTGAGTAGACATCTGGCAACATCTGGAGACATTTTGGTTGTCACAGCTTAGGGTGGGAAAGGGATGCTGATGGCATCTAGTGAGTAACAGTCAAGAATACTGCTAGACATCCTTCAATACACAGGACAACACCCATGACAAAATAATAATAATAACCCTTCCAAAGCCTCAGTAATGTCAAGACTGAGAAGCCCTGATCTAGTACTGGAGTGGAATTTCATTTGAAGTGTAAGGAATGAGTACTCCATAAGGCTCAGGTCTTCTGTCCTTGTTTCATTTGAGAAGGATTCTGGGATTTTTGCTAAAGGTGATAGGAATGAATTATAATAGGTTTGCAAGGTACTTGAAGTGTAGCATGAGGCAGGAGAAAGCAGAGGTTAAACATGAAGATTCTGGGATTTGAAAAGATGAACTTGAAGTCCTGGTCCACTGAATAAACTTTCCCAGGCCTGCAAAAGAGAATGCTAAGCCATATGCGGTGGCACACATCTGTAATCCCAGCAGCTCGGGAGGCTGAGGCAGGAGGATCGCTAGTTCAAAGCCAGCCTCATCAAAAGCGAGGTGCTAAGCAGCTCAGTGAGACCTGTCTCTGAATAAAACACAAAATAGGGGTAGGGATGTGGCTTAGTGGTTGAGTGCCCCTGAGTTCAATCCCTGGTACAAAAACAAACAAACAAACAAACAAAAATACTTCCTGGTGCTGTGACAGGGAAGTAAATGCAGTAGTGTGTGGAGCACTGAGCCCGGGCCTGGCTTAGGAAGTGTGTGGTTGTTTTTTGTGAAACTCAGGCCTTACTACTTTTCTGGCTTCTAGGTTGCAGCTATTTCACAAATTTATATTTCAGGAAAAAAAAAATAGGTCTTAACTGTTCTTTTGTGACCCAGGCTTTAGATACCTAGGTAATGTATAAGATGCCTGACCTAAATACATTGACAGTCTGAACGTTTTTGGTTAGAGTTGTCTCCTAGAAATCGCAAATGTATTTTCTCTGGTGGTTTTTCTTTTAAATAATTTATTATGGTGGTTCTTCTTATTATTTCGTTGAAAAACTTTTTATTTTTATTTTTTTATGTTCTTGGTTGGCTATTTTGATCTATTGAGAAGTGAAGAGAGGGCCAAGCTGAGGTAAAGGTTATTGGGCATCTAGACAAAATTGTCCATGGTGCAATTTGAGAACTCAGTGCAGTGTTCGAATATCTTTCATCCCCATCTTGAGCCAAGCATCAGATTAATAGGAAACAGTGGCAGGAGGGCCCAGTGTAGTGTGAGGGCCTGGAATCCCTTTTTTAACTACAGCCTGTTCTTGTGTGAGAATATACAAGGAGCATGGGGAGAGGCTCTTGTGTGAAGCTTCCTGGGGGGGACAGAGTCCTGACACCCAGTAGAAAGATGAGGGAAGGCCCAGATTAGCCTGATGCAGGGGCTGCTGCTGGAGATTGTGGTGGGCAAATTCAAGGGACAGGGGTGGGGCACACTGGGATTCTGACCCCAGGAGAAGAAAGAAAGGAAAGAGGATCAGCAGTGTGAGAACTGCTCCTGACACAGGAAGAAGGAAGACCAAGCCGGGTAAGGTGGCACACGCCTGTAATCCCAGTGGCTCTGGAGGCTGAGGCAAGAGGATCACAAGTTCAAGGCCAGCCTCAGCAATTAAGCAAGGCCCTAAGCAATTTAGTGAGACCCTCTTTCAAAATAAAAAAGGCTTGGGACATGGCTCAAAGGTTAAGTACACCTGGGTTCAATCCCTGGTGGAAAAAAAAAAAAAAGACCAGACCCAGAAGTGCAGGGACATAGAGGGAGGCTTGGGGAATATGCCATCTTTGCCATCAGAAAGGCAACCCAAAACAGAGCACTTGCAACACTTTCAAGCCAGTGTGGCCCTCCTCTCACCCACCCTCACTGATATCAGGAGGTTTCATGCTGTTCCTAGGAGATCCTGAGTGGGGCCCACTTGGGAGTTTGCAGTGGGAAAAGCCATTTTTTTCTTCTTCTTATGATCTGCACCTTGGGCCTCAATGGATGCAGCTCCTGAAGTAGTTTGGAGCCTTTGCTGAGGGCTATGAAGTGCAATGTGTAGTCCTTATTCATGACTTTTCAATCTATCACATTTCCTTGTCTTTTTGTGAGCCATTTCTATTCTTCCCAAGACCTTAAAAGAGTTGAAAAGATAACTGATTATACGATAATTAGTTTTAGTTGCTATAAATAATATAGAAGAGGGAGAAAAAAGATGGTTGTAGTAGAAAACAATGTATGGAAATGTAGATGCTGGTAAAGAGAAAATTGGGTTGGTAGAAGGGACCACAGTAGAGCAAATGATGGAAGGACCATGTGTCTGCAATCCAGCCTTGGAGGAATGAGGCTTAGTCAAAACCAGAGTGTTGCTGGGCACTGTGGCGCACACCTGTAATCCAGCGGCTTGGGAGGCTGAGGCAGGAGGATTGTGAGTTCAAAGCAGCCTCAGCAATTTAGTGAGGCCCTCAGCAACTTTAGTGAGACCCTGCCTCAAAATAAAACATAAAAAGGGCTGGGATGTGGCTCAGTGGTCAAGTGCCCCTGGGTTTAATCCCTGTGCCAAACCAAACCAAAAAACAAAAAACCCAGAGGGTCTTAGAATGTGTTCCTGAGATGTGAAGGGCAGCTGAATGCCCCAGGCCAGAGGATCCCAGTAGGCTTTGCTCCAGCCTAGGGTCACCTGAAGCTGGAAAACTTCATATTATATAGAGATTGGGGAGCATTCTAGTATCTTGTCAGGAATTCCTTGAAGTTATTGGCAGATTTGTGAATTCTCACAAATTCTCCAATTCTGGCAATTTTTCTGGGAGGAGTATACAAAACTACCTGTCTTAGTTTGTTTTTGCTGTTATAATAAAATCCCTGAGAGTGGGCAATTCATAAATTTTACTGAAATTCATTTCTCACAGTTCTGGAGGCTGGGGAGTCCAAGGTCAAGGTGCCTTCAGGCTTGGCTGTCTAGTGAGGGCTGCTCTCTGCTTTCAAGTTGGTGCCTCTGGCCTCATCTTCCCCTTCAGAGGGGGATGGGTGCTGTGTACTCATGGTGGAAGGCAGAAGGCAGAAGGCAGAAATAAAGGGGGCATAACACTGCATAAAGCCTCTTTCATAAAGACCATAATCCCATTCAGGAGCTAAAGAACCCACAAGGTCAAATCACCTCTTTCTTTTGTTCTATTTTGCAATGCTGGGAGTTGGACTCAGAGCCTCTAGCACACTAGGTGAGTGCTCTACCACTGAGCTACACCTGCAGCCTGCAGCCCTTTTTGTAAATATTGTCTTAAGAGAAGGCCTGACTAAATTGCCAAGGGTTTTGCTAAGTTGCCAGGGCTGGCCTTGAACTTGGGATCCTCCTTCCTCAGCCTCTGGAGTTGCTGGAATTAAAGGTGTGAACCACCGCACCCAACTTCCTAATCACCTCTTTAAAACTCCACTTCTTAATGCCATTGCCTTGGCTGTTAAGTTTCCATGCCTGGATTTTGGAGAAGACATAATCACACCCTAGCACCCCATTAGCAGCAGTTGTATGTAGAAGCCTCAGCTTTGGAAGGAGCTGGACACTAAACTAGGAGGCCTGAACAGAGAGGATGCAGAAAGAGCCAAAAAGCTGGGAATTAAAACCTGGAAGAGAAAGAATATTTTATGACAACCAAGAGAAATGGGAGTTTCACAGAGCAAATAACATATCCGATCAGGTAAGACAGAGACCTAAAAGTGCCCATTGGATGTTGGTAGCTGAAGTCAATGGTGTTCTTAGTGGGAGCTGTTCCCCCACACTGGTGGAAAGTGGTGAGTGAATACCAAGAAAAGGAGCAGAGAACAAGGTCCAACTGCACTTTGAGATGTTTAGCTTTGAATAGGAGGTCCACAACACTCAGCAGGAGCTGGATGCAGAATCAGACTTATTTTTCTTTGTGATACGCACACACACACACACACACATATATATGTGTGTGTGTATGTGTGTGTGTGTATATATATATATATATATATATATATATATATAGATATATATAGATATATATATATATATTTTTTTTTTTAATAACCAGGTGTTGACTGTGGTTATAGGTTGATGGGAAAAAATCCAAGCCAGGCCACAGGAGAAAGTTTCAGGAAAGAGACAGGGGTGGACAAAATATCCCACCAAGGGGGCACAAAGGGATAGAATGGAATGCAGAGCCCACAGTGGTTGGGGGGATGGTGCCTGGTTCTGGGGAGGAGGCAGGAAGTGATGGTAAATGCCCCCTTCTCCATCACCCCAGAGGCCTGCTGACCAGGTAATTCCTGCCCAGGAAGCTCTCTTTTTCCCACAAGGTAGGAAGGGTGGCCACCTGCTAGAGGGGGTTGGGCCAGGGGAAAAGTGAATTGCTGAAGTGAATGAGGTGGGCCTACAGGCTGCGAGTGGAAACCACACATGTGTAGCAGCACCAGGTATCTCCTGTGGGTATTCTCTCCAGCATTGAGACTCCATGTTCACCCCCGTCTGCCAGCCAGATTCCTCCTTCCCTGACCCCCAGGACCCCACCCCACCTGTCTACCCACCACCCCTTCAGGAAGCTGAACCAGGCTGAACAGGATGTGTGTGTGTCTGTGAGAGAGAGAGAGAGAGAGAGAAAATTCTATTCTGGGATCCCAGGACCTTCTTAAACTGTTCCAATGCCATCTTCCAATTCAGACTAATGTAAGATCCAGTCCTATTTCTGCCCCTTACTATATCTTTGCACAGATTTTACCTAACTGTTCTCTATCTCAGTTTCTTGAACTGTAAGATTAGAATGTAACAGTCTTTTGAGGGAGCTGAAGAATTACACCAGAAATTGTATAAAACATTTTGCATGGTTCCTGGCCTGTGGTAGATCTATAAATGATCACCACCACAATATTAGTGCAATGCCTCTCAATCTTATTAATGTTAATAATTCCAATCGCAGTTCTTCATATATTTAAGTCAACTAGGTTACCATGAAACTTTTTCCCAGTTCTTTTAACATTTTCTGCTAGGGCAGGCTTCAACAGCAGCCTGTCATGGGTGGTAAATCCCATGTCCCTTGGAGGGATTCAAGCAGAATGTGGAGGTTGCTTGGCTGTGATGTTGTGGAGGGACTTGAACTTCTGATTAAAGCTTGAGTTGGAAAACCCCGCGGGTCCTTTCCAACTCTATGTCCTTGCAACATCTGGAGGTAAAAACAAAGTCAGAAAACAAAGTTTGCAATAAATGCTACTCAGTCTCATAATAGTTATCATTATTAAGGACTGAGTTGTAATAGGAAAACCTATCTTCTAGACTCTGAAATTAGTGGAGAAAGGTCTTATTAAGTTACATCTGGGCCACCATGCTGTTGACTGTGGCCCAGATGCTGTAAAGGTGTGCAAAGAGTTACTTATAAAAGTAATAGCATTTATATGATGCTTATTCTTTAAATTTGATGTGTTTCACATGTTTTAACTTCCTTATCCTCTTGGAAATCTGTGCTGTTATCCTCATTTTACAGAAAAGAAGCTAAGGCTCAAGAGGCTAAGTGACCTAACCAAGGCCACACGGCTGCTGAATGTTGAGCTCTTGAACCTGAGCCATCTGACTTCAGAGTCCTTTCCTGTACTGCCTTTCTGATAAGGATGGAAACAACAAACATCTCACCAGGAGTTTAGGTGCCATTTCCCAGAAGACCTCAAACCATTTGAAATCATTATCAAGCTGGAAAGGAGTCTTTGAAACCACTTTGCACATCTGCCCCCATCTTGGGACTAAGGACCCTGGACTCTGGTGAGTTTGGGGTCTTGGTTCTCAGCAGTAGCTTCTCCACCCACTACACTGTCCAACCCACCATTTCTCTTCAAAGATACTGGACCCTGGTTCTGGCAGGCACCAAGTCCCTTCTGTGGCCTTACCTAATGCTGGCCAAGAAGGCTGAGGGGTACCATTTTCTCATCATAGACTGGAGTTTCTGGCACTGTCACTGTCCAAGAGAAATAAACGCATTTCCTTTAGTCCAATAGAAGATCCTCTGACCTGATACCAAAGACAGGTCCTTCCAGTCCAGAGCGGGGCCTCTTTCCCATTTGCCCCATCCCCATTCATTTGTGCTGAAATCAAATAAACAACTTCCACCAGGAAAGGGTTAGGAGCAAATTGGGAATTCTTTATCAGAGGCACAACTTGATTGGGAACAACTCCGGATGACTAATTATGACTTTGAGGGGAATTTACTGAGTCGAGGCATCTTTGAAAGAGGGACTCTGAATCTAAACTGGGCCATCTCACAGCTTTGTGTCTAATAATTTAATTAGCTCCATAGATAGTTAGATGTTATCAAAGTCGGTGCAGCATGTCAAATAGACAGTTTTGCAATCAGTGTGCAGGAAGCTTTGCGATCCGTGTGTGGATAGCAGACTGCTTGTGCAGTGGTGGGGAGGCTTCAGTGCCGAGCCAGGGCTCCCCACGGTTGCCACCAGAAAACCCTCTTAGAATCTCACCGGGTACCTCTTTTCCATTTGATCTGAACTCGGAAAACTTTTCAGTTAAGCTCTCAAGATTTTTAAAATTAATTGTATTCATTTAATTTTAGTGGTAATTTTAAAACATACACACAATGCAGAGAGTACTTGACACCTGACTTCAACCATGGCCAACGTTTTTCATCACTGTTATTTCATCTAGCCATCCCCTCCTCAAACAATCCTATTTAATTGCTTGTGATGATGTATCTCAAAATGAATTCCTGACGACATATCATTTCATAAATACTTCAGGATTTAACTCTAACCAATAAGTTCTTTAATAAAAATATAATATGATGCTGTTGTCACACCTAACATTACCAAGATACCCTTCATATCATCTAATATCCTGTCTGGATTCAATCTTCCCCAATTGTCTTGAAAAATGTCATTTAGTGGTCGGTGAATTTGAACAGAATCCAAGCAAGCTTGGCACCTCTCATTTTCTAAATGCCATGAAATCTCCTCCCCAACCGCTCCCTGCCTTCATGCCATGTGTTTGTTGGAAAACCAGGTCATTATGCGCTGGGTTTGACTGATTGCGTCTTGACAGTGTCATTTAGCATGTTCTATTTCCTCGGTGTTTCCCGTAAAAATCAAAAGACTTGGTTGGAGTCAGGTTGTTATTTCTTTGTTGTTTTGCAAGAATTTTTCATAGGCAGTTTTCATTTTCCCTTTTGTGTCAAGAGGCACATGGTGTCTGGTGGATCTAAGTGAAATGCTGATTGATGGGGGGCTTTGGTGATGCCAGCCTGATCCATTCATGGTAAAGTGGCCACCATTGCTTGGGTTCATCAGGGGTTGCCCTGTCAACCAGATTTATCAGAGCCTTTAAAGAATAAACTTAAGTTCCCATTATTTGTGATTTTCTACTTCTAGCATCAGATTTCTTTTACTTTATAATTCTTTGTGCTATTCTGACTACTCTGTGTTCCTGTCCAGAAATAGTCCCCTTTGTAAGAGCAAGTCTCACCCCTCACCTTCTCTGGGGCTAGTGAGCTGGGGTCTTGATTTGGAAACTAGCATTATGTGGAAGCTAAGTCCACAGTGCTATTGATTTTGCCTGCTGGTGCAGCATGCCATTCATGCAAAGGAGGTTTTTTGTTGTTGTTGTTTTTAAGCTTAAGAAGCTTTCATTATCCTTAGCATTTTGGAATTTCATTAGTATATGTCAGAGTGTGTGTGTGTCCATGTCCCCATCCTGGCTCCCTTTTTATTGTGAATCCTTTGCATTTGGGTCCTGCCAAAATTAAGATTTGAATCTCAAATTTTTCATCTTTTATTTCTTTGATTATTTTTTTTTCTGTATTAGCTTTCTTATGTCTCTTCATGCAAAGGAGTTTTGTAAAAGAGTTTAATCACAAGCCAGCTAGGCATATGGAGGGGGAGAGTAAGTCTCACATCCACTTCCCCAAGGAAAAGGTTTGAGGGTATCGTGGAGCAAAGTGATTGGAGGTTGATGGTAGGAGAAATGGGCAAGGCTAGAGGTTTTATTCAAATTTTCCCTTGGTTTTGGCACCACCAACTCTTATCTAGATTGATAATAAATGTTGGCAAGGATGTGGGGAAATTGGTCACTCATACATTGCTGATGGGACTGCAAATTGGTGCAACCACTATGGAAAGCAGTATGGAGATTCCTCAAAAAACTCGGAATGGAACCACTGTTTGACCCAGCTGTCCCACTCCTCAGTTTATACCCAAAGGACTTAAAAATCAGCATACTACAGTGATACAGTCACGTCAATGTTTATAGTAGCTCAATTCACAATAGTTAAACTATGGAACCAACCTAAACACTCTTCAACAGAAGAATGGATAAAGAAAATGTGGTACATATACACAAAGGAAATCAAACTTTTTGAACATTTGATCTCTTTTCTTTCCCTTCTTCCTTCTGTAACGGAAAGCTTGGTCCTTATCCTGGATGCCAATCCAATAACAAGACAAGGTCCTGAGAAAAAAGGAAAAAGAAGATTTATTGCTTTGATAGCAAAGGAGAAACACATGGAACTCCTGTCCCAAAAGCTTTGATTCTGCCCAAATGCAGGAACAGGGGTCTTTTTATAGAGGTGATTCAGAGAAAATAAGATTAGAGAGGAGAAGTTTAGGGAAAAGAATATCAAAGAAGATCAGGGAGAAGATCAGGAAGGAAAAGGTTAGGGAAAAGAAGATGGGGGTGGGGGGGGAAACACGTAAGTTTCAAAGCCACAAGGAATATAGTCAAAGCATCAAGTGAATCCCTGTTATACCTCCATTGGTGATTTTGGTTGACAAGTATTTTCACAGAATACTCAAGTCCATGTCTTAACCCACAGGTGAAGTGAACCCTCATTGAGTGTGTCCACACTCCTGACTCTGTGCAAAGTGTGCCCTAGGTATGATCTTGCTGGAGCCCCATGACATCCTTGTGATGTATAATATTCTTGTTAGCCCAGTTGTTCAAATGGAAAAGCTGGTATTATGAAAGATTCATCAGACTGTAGAAACCACCCCCTTAGTCATCATGTCACAGTGTCCCTCAGACTATGCTGGGAGCTCTGCTGACCTGTGCTTGCCTGTTTTTTAGAAATGTTCACTTAGTTATACATACCCAACCTAGAGATCATCAGGACTGCTGAACCGGCAGGGACTCAGGCAGACTGCCCTGCACTTTGCCTCATAATTAAAAATGTGTTGAGTGAATGAATCCAGTTACTTAGTTTTTCTAATCCTTCATTATTTTTTTGTAAAAATTGATTCATTTATTTTTGGCAGTACTAGGGATTGAACCCCAGGGGTGCTTTACCACTGAGTTACATCCCCAGCCCTTTTTTATTCTGAATTTTTAGGCAGTATAAGGTCCTTGCTTAGCATCTGGAGTGACAGCCGCCATCTTAAGTGACAGCCGCCATTTTAAGGAAAAGGTTTCGCTTTCCTGCACAAGGGCCTTTCTGTGAAAGGCTCATCACTCCCCCATACCAAACCAATGCCTAACCTGAATTAGGACCCACCCACTCTGATTCCTGAGCCTCTCTCATAAAAGTCCCAGAACTCAAGCCTGTTTTGCCTCTCTCCTATAGAGAGATGATATTTATATTTGTCAGCTCTGACAAATAAACTCTCGTCTGTATCTCTGCCTGGTCTCCGGCTTTCATTTCTCGCTTGCCCATCTCTTGATCCTCACTTTCCCTTCAGGCAGAATCTCACTAAGTTGCCCAGACTGGCCCTGAACTTGCAATCATTCTGCCTCAGCTTCCAGAGCCACTGGGATTATAAATGTGCACCCCATGCCCAGCTCACTCATTTTTTTTTTTTTAATGGAGATGAGGAAAGACCTTTGCAAGGTTGTTATTGGATTCAGTGAGAGGGCAGCATGATAGCTGGCACAGAACAGATGTTTCATAACTTGTAGTTACTATCGGGCAAATGGGCTAAAATAACACAATTCCAATCACCACTATATTTAGCTTTGAGAATGCTTTGCTCTGTTCTGAATGTTTGTGTCCAAATTCATATGTTGAATTCCTAACCCCCTGGATGGTATTAGGAGTTGGGCTTTTGGGAGGCGATCATGATTGGGATTAATGTCCTTTATGACAGAGACTAGCTAGCCCCTTCTGCTAAGTGAGGTTAAGGTGAACAGGCAGCTACCTCAGAAGCAGGTCCTCCAGATACATGGTCTGCTCAAGCCTTGATCTTGGGCAGGTTCTATAATTGTAAGAAGTAAATTTCTGTCATTTAGGGTATTTTGTTACAGCTCCAAATAGACTAAGCCAGGCATTTTCTAATTCCAGCAGTGTCACTTTCCTAGTTATGTACCCTCTAGGCCAGTGCCACTGCAAGCCTGGTCCAGGGGACTCAAGTAGTGTACAAGTATATGGTTCTAGACAAAGAGCATGAGCAAGCCCAACTCATCAAAGTCCCTTGAAACTATTTTCTGTGTCCTCCCTGCGGGCATGCTGGTTAGCCAACTATTAAAGATCATCTTCTACCCGTTCTTATCTCCACTAAAGAATATTATATGCCCAGAGTCACAGGCAGGGCAGGCCCCAGGAGATAGCTTTGACTAAGGTAGCCACCCACAAGCTACAGAGGATAAGAAAGACAGGCTGAGTGTTTTACAGAAGCCTAACAAAAGGTGGAAAGGGAGCTTGTCGTTAGGACAGGAATCAAGCCTGGATCCTCTTCAGAGCTGTCGCCTTGCCAGTCTCTGGAAGTCTAATGTTCCAGGACTGTCTGGTTTTAATTATTTCAATTTATCTGTTTGGAATTGACTTTTTCTCTGTGGGGTGCCTGAGTTTCTGGCTTCCATCCGTGAGATATGAGCAGAAAACATTACGGAATACCACAGGGACCACGGCAATCTGCTCCTGCAGCAGGGAGCTGCTGCAGAATGGCCGCTTGTCCTTTCGATTACGGATCTTGTTGTCGACAATGATTTTCTGTTATGGAGGAAAACATCAACAAAAACTAAACAAGTGATGCTTGTTTGCTCTGGGGAAGCAGCCATCTGGATTCCTCCCTTACCATTTTTACTAGATCAGTATAACATCTATATTATTATTTACATACTATTTTCTTGAAATCATCTCATCTTTTTTAATGCAAAAATATTATTTAAATAGAAGTTTCTAATACTTCATTTGTGGAAAGCCAGCATCGCTTGCCGTAATGGAAGAAATTTAAAATTACAACAAAAATAAAATAATTTGTTAAATTTTAAATGTTAAAAGGATTAAAGAAAAATGATGAAAAGCAAATGATACATCTGTAATTTTTCCAAACTGCACATCTAGGAATCAAGAAATATTTATTAAATTTGTTAGAAAAATATAGGCTCTATATTTTTTAAAATTTCAACTTGAAAATGTAAGGGGGAGGGGCATCCCGTGAAAATAGAAGAGAAGTTGGGCACCATGGCGCAGTCTGTAATCCCAGCAGCTCAGGAAGCTGAGGCTGGAGGATTGCTAGTTCAAAACCAGCCTCAGCAACAGTGAGGCACTAAGCTACTCAGTGAGACCCTGTCTCTAACTAAAATACAAAATAGGGCTGGGGATGTGGCTCAGTGATGGATTGCCCCTGAGTTCAATCCCTGGTACAAAAAAAAAAAAAAGAAAGAAAGTAAAGAAAATAGAAGGGAGACCATAGAGTAGAGAAAGGGGCAAGGGAGGAGAAAAGGGCAAGGGGAAATACTGGGAATGAAATTGTCCAAGTTATATTGTTATATTGTCCAAATTATATTGTTATACATATAATTATATGTATAAATATACAACAATTAATCTCACTATTAGACATAATGTAATGCAACAATTAAAAATTAAAAATTAAATCTCAACTTGAGAAGAATAAAAGAGGGCATTTAGCACTTACTATCAAACTGGCAAAAGTACCCCTTCCCTTGACCCTGACAGTCTCCTGGGGCTTGATCCTATATATGTACAGTAAATATCTATATTTGTTCTTACATGCATAAAATAAAGCCAAAAGGACACAGGGTTGATATGAGTTACTTCTGGGGAGATGATGGGATTTGGAGGCAGACATAAAAGGGAGATTTTTTTCACTGTATACTTTTTCATTTGGCAATTTTTGAAATGAATTAAGTAAATTGTAAAGGCAGAATGATGACCCTGCACAGATGTCCCTGTTCTAATACCCAGAGAACATGAATAGGTTATGGCAACGGCAGGAAGGATTGTAACTTGCTGATGGAACTCACCTCGCTAATCAGCTGACCTTAAAACAAGATGATCATTCCAGGAGGGCTCAAGGCAACCACAGATACTAATTAGTGAAAGAGGAGGCAGGTGAGTCTCTCAGAATGAGTGTTGGAGAGAGAACTGAAGATGCTACTGGCTTTGAAGATGGAGAAAAAGCCCACAAACCAAAGGAGGCCTCTAGAAGTTGGAGAAAGTAAGGAAAAGGGTTCTCCCCAGGACCTCCAGGAGGGCAGCCTTGGTTATACCTTGATTGTAGCCCCTGAGGCAGTTTTGACCTTCAGAAATCTAAAATAATAAATTGCTGTTGTTTTAAGTCATTAAGGTTGTAGTAATTTGTTTCTTCTTTTTTGTGTGTTTGGTGCTAGGGATCAAACCCAGGGCCCTGTGCATGCAAGACAAGCACTCTACCAACTGAGCTATATCCCCAGCCCTATAGTAATTTGTTGAGACAGTAATAAGTTCCTCCCATGCCCCTTTTATATATTTAATATGGATAGCATAATGGTTATAAACTCTTGGCCTTGAATGGCAGAACTGTCTGGGTTTTAATCCCGACTTTCCTAGCAGTGCAACTGTGGCATGTTGTTAAACTGTTCTTGCCCAAGTTTTATAAACTATAAAATGCAAACAATAATGGTTATTTATTTAGCAGGCAATTTACCTATAGTATTGTTGAGAGGATTAAATGAATTAATATGTACACTTCCAATAGTGTCATACTCAAAGACAGTGCTAGCAAGTGTTGATTATTCCCATGATTAACCATCTTTGTAAGGTTCAGATGCTGAGAAATAATTCCCACTTAGTGTAAGTGTAATAAAATTATGTAAATGCCTATTCAAAACCAAGAACAAGAAACAAACCAAAAATTGTTTCAAGAAACCACCTGAATATTGGCCAAATTATATTATTATATCATGTTCATATATGAATATGAAACAATGAATCCCACCATGATGTATAATTATAATGTACCAATAAAATACAGTGGGTGGAGGAATCATCTGAAGGTTTTTCTAGAACCTGTTCTTCTGGAATTTGTTGTTGTGTGTGTGCACACGCACACACATTCAGGCTTGAACCCTGGGTCTCACACGTTCTAAGTGAGCACTCTATGACACTGAGCTACATTTGAGCTGTTTTTATTTTATTTCAAGAATAGGGCCTCACTAAGTTGCTGAGGCTGGTCTGAAACTTGGAATTTTCCTGCCTCAGTCTCTTGAGTCACTGGGATTACAGGTACATAGCACCACATCTAGTTAAAAATCTATACTTCTTGAATGCATTTGAAATTTATCTGGTGGTTTCCTAAAGCATTGGAATAAAGGTTTTCTTTGATACTAATTCACTGTCAATTTGGCAAAAGTTCTTAAGTTTTGTGTGTGATGGGGATTAAATCCAGGGCCTCAAGCATGCTAAGCTGGTCTTTTCATTAAGAATTTTAAGTGTCTCTGCTTACTATATCTTCAGATGAGTTAACCAACCTTTTCAGGCAATGGAAAAGAGTTCATTTTCCCAAATCAAAGTCTTTACCTCATGGTACCAGATTTGCTTCCACTGTGATCCCTTGGTCTTTAGCACACTTTCCTCGTCACAGTATACATAGAGTATATTCAAGCAAATAAATTAATTCAGAATGCCAGGTAAAACTAGACATAATATCTCACAAAAGGAAAATTTTCTAAGAAAAAAAATATAGTTTCACTGATAATTTAAATGAATGAGCAAAAATTTTTCTAATTAAGACAAAGAGCTTCCATTTGAAACATTGGCTCTTTGTAGCTATTGTCCATCTTTTCACACAGCCCAGAAAAAAGGTCAGGTATTTAATTACCCGATTGTGACATCATTAAAATTTCATGGGCTCAGTTAGTCCTTGTCTTAAATCTTCATATCTAAGGCAGAGGATGACAGTGTCCCTGTGTGTGATGGCAGTGAGGAGATATAGCTTTGCTTTAACAGAATATGGAAACAGGTTACCAACCAGAGTTTCAGGCCATTGATGCCTACCTTGAATCCTCAATTGCAGTCTGTGCCTCTAGTGATCAGTGAGTTGTCCCTACAAGTTGCAAAGGCTAACATCATAAAATATCTTCATGGACTTCTTCATTCAATTCATGGCTGACATCCCTAAAGGAACACAGAAATTTATGGTATCACTGTATTTACCATTTGCAATGACTTATTTTACTTTGTTGTACTGATAAAAATTACTGCATTTTTTAAAGCAGCAAAGTAAACTACCTCATGTATATCAGGGCTGCAGCGTGTCGCTGGAGTGTGGCCTCTTGACTATCATTTTGCAGGATCTGCCTTGGTCATCACTTGCCACGTTTCTTTGGTAGTAAGACTAACAACTTGTCAATAAACACAGCAGTTCCAAGCTCCACAATTAAATAGGATCACATAAATTTGGCTTCCAGAGATTTTACATTTTTATCTCCTAATACACTATGTTCTTGACCTAACATTAAATTATTTTGATAGTTTTTTATGACATTCTAGGTACATTTCAAAATGATGCTTGGAGTTAAATAAATTTACCCCAGAATTTAGGAGCATCTTTAAAATATGTCATGTTAATGGCATAGGTTCACTTGCATTTTTTTTTGTTTTGTTCTGTTTTTGTTTTTTTTGGTCTCAACTACATCCCCAGCCCTTTTTTTAATGTTTTATTTTGAGACAGGGTCTCACTAAGTTGCTTAGGGCCTCGCTAAATTGCTGAGGCTGGCTTTGAATTGCAATCCTCCTGCCTTGGCCTCCCAAGCTACTGGGTTTACAGGTGTGTGCCAATAAGTTCACTTTCATTGCCAGTCCAATGGTCAGATTCCAAATAATTGCCACCTCTGTTTTGTTATCAATTGTTTTGTTTGCATTGGATACCTAACAACTCTAATAGTTCATAGATTTATTAATTTGTTTATCACATTTGTTCAAAGACAAATGCTTTTAAAAATTACCATTGCCAGGAATGTACCCATTTCCACTTACAATTGCCACTGCCTTCAACCTCTAATATATGATAGATTAAAGTTCACTTTAAGAAGAAAAAAAATCTGAGCAGAAACCTAACTCCAGTATACAATTATGCATTCTTCTATATTGTCAAGTGAATGATTATCACTTTCAAGAGATGTTTTGATTGATTACTGAAAAGAATGCTCAATATAAATAGAAATTCAGTATTTGAGAATCATTTCTAGCAAACCGTTCTATTTTTTCCACACTACTTATAACTTTCTGATATATACTTGTTTATATTAGTTATTTTTTTGGCCTGCCTTTCTTCTCTTCCCTATATATGAATGTAAGCTCCAGAAAGTAGAGATTTTGTCTGTATTTATTGCTGTCATCTCCAGCACATAAAATGGTAGCTGGCACATAGTAGGTCTTCCATAAATATTGTCAGAATGAAAGACCAAAGAAACTGGCCATGAATACTTGGGGTAAGCTTATGAATGAATCCTGGGACCAGGATCATGGAAACAGCATCAAGGATCCAAACTCTCTCAGTTTTGCCATCCTCAGTGGGAGTTTTGTCTCCGTCTGGTTCCGTTTGTGGTCACAAATGACTGACAGAGACAGTTGGCATTACCTTGTCTGCATCTATGAGGTAAGAGAAGCATTTGGCTGGATCAACTTGGTCTCATGTCCTCAATCTGGAGTTGGGGGTGATGATAATACACATGCACAGGATGGCTTAAACTAATCAGCATCCCCCTTCTCTCTGATGGCAGAGTTGTAGAGTTGGAAGCAGCTTCCCCTGAACATGTACTGGACCATGCAGACATGGATGGATGCCTGAAGGAAGGAAGTGGGAAATGACTGATACCTAGGAAAACCACACTGTCTGCTATGATACTATTGTTTTTTGAAAATAGCAAATAGTCTAGAGCATAAAAAGGGAAAATAAATCTTCCTCTCTTCCATCCATCCCAATTGCCAGAAGTAACCTTATAACAACATTTTATTGGGCATCTCTTAAGAGTAGAGCATGAGAGAAAAAGGGAGAGAGAGATAGACAGACAGACAGGAGTTGCCCAAAACTTGGGATCTTGGAAGCTGTAGTCCCATTTCTTGGGACTACAGAAGTGGGGAAGAAAGACAATGCCATGTTTTAAGTCTGGGCACTGACATAAAAAGGTATTGGAATTTGTTGCTAGACAAAGTGAATCTGAGGTGGAAACAAGCTAGGGGTTCAATAAAGCAGTCATTCAGTAGTAAGGAAAGACCCACTGTGGGACAGGCCCTGGGATATACAGTGAGTAGACAAATAAAATCTCCCCTCATGGAATCTACCTTCTGATGTAGAAAATAAATAATTAATAAAATATTGGTGGAATGTGAAACTTTCTCCTCTGGAATCTTAAGGAGATCCCAAGTCTCCCCTCTCCCTGTCATCCCGCTCCTAAACTTGGGTAAATAGCCCTCCCTTGCCTGGATTACTGGGCACAGTGGACTCTCAGTGACCCTCCTGTGCCACTCACTCCCTAACCACGCTTTTCCTAGGGATCTTTGTACGAGTCATAGTTTTCATGCAGACTCTGCCTGCTTTGGAGAGAGGGAAAGTGAGCAAAAAGGGGTGAGGAAGAAAGGGATGGAAAGATTCTGTAAGCAAGACCACTCAACATACTACTCTATTAATATCTGTCTAGTGTTGCTACATTCAAAAAAATTTTTTTTTCAGTACCTGGGATTGAACTGAGGGTACTCTACCACTGACCTGCATCCAAGTCCCTTTCATTTTTGAGGTAGGATCTCACTGATATGGTTTTGTCAAATTGCCCAGGCTGGCCTTGACCTTGCCTGCCTCTGCCTCCTGAGCTGCTGGAATCACAGGCATGCACCACTGCACCTGGCTACCATGTTCAGACTTTGAAGGAATTTAACCTTTGACTTCTGAAACTCAGTGAAATATTAGCCTCGTAATAAATAATGCTTATTGATTGATCAGATTTTAAAATAGCGAAAGTATTTCATTTTTTAACCTGCATTTCCCCATTTGTGAAAAAAGTACAGTTAAGTCCATGAATTGAGCATGGCTGTGACTTTTCCACACCTCTAACCCCCTCATTAGGACGAGTGTCATCCAGCACCCTCAAATCCACCCAGGCAAAAGGAGCACCTACCTCTGGACTGTGCTCTGCTCCCCTTGGACTGTGTCCCTTCTTTCTAGATGAGGAGTCTGTGGGATCAACTGGCCAAACCCACACACAGTTCTTATCTCCCCTCTTAGATTCTAGAATACCCTGCCTTAAGAGCTTCAAACCAACTCTTGGGTTTTTGTAGGGCTTCGTTTCTGGAATAGTCCTCTGGAGGGCAACTGTGGTTCAGATCCTGGAGGATGGCCAGAGGGTACTGTGTGGGGCTTATGGCTGAGGTGGCCCTGCACACTGTGCATCCACGTGTCTCGTGAGGTTCCTCACATACACTACCAGCAGATAGTAGGATAATGAGCCCTGCCCACCCTCCACAGAACTCCAAAGAGCCTGAGAGTTCTGAGTTTGATCTTGGCCTTCCAGGGCATTAGGAAGTTATTTGTGGCAGTAGGTAGACAAAGTGTATTCTTTTTAGCATTCCATGGCTTGCATGCATTCTAAATACTTAGACATGCGGAATGTGAACCTTCATTTGTACACTGGTTCCAGGCTGTGCAAATGTTAAGGCAGGCCAGGTGTTTAGCGTGCAATGACACTTTTGCAATATTTATGAAAGGACACATTTTTAAAGAAGTGATGAAGAGGAGGTGCAAATATAGTTTGTGCACCAGAAGCACTTCCTTCCCCAGCCTGCCCCGCGATGGGAGAATTTTTGCTTCGCACATAATCCCTCAAGTAATAAATGTTGTCCTGGCACCCCGCCCCCAGCCTTCTCGTTATGTGTTCTGGTGCAGTCAGGTGTAAGAGGTGCTGGCTTCACATCATACTGGAAGAAGTACAAGGAGGGTACAAGATTACGGACTTCAAAACATAATCTGACAAAATAGGTTGTGATTTATTGGGAGACATTAAAATGCATCTAAATCTATCTTTTGATGTAAACATTACACTTCTTTGGTACATATAGTCTGGGTTTTTGTGTCTATCAGTGAGTGAAATTTGCTAAGAATCTGGAAAGCTTTTGTACTTCTGAGAAAGGGCTTCCAGAGAGGTGTTCTGTTTCCATCATTCCTGATCTAGAAAGATCATTTCAGATGCCCACCTGGAAGCTCCAGTAGCTGCCAGACTTTTTTCTCCCGCACTGGGTCTTTCTCTGGTGGGAGGTCCCTGCATCCACCTGCCTGCTCAAATCTGCCTCTGGTTCCCTGATCGAAGTGGAGGGGTCTGTGTTCGCTTCCTGTGACTGGCTTAACAAATTGCCACAAACTTGGTGACTTAAAACATTAGACATTTATTCCCTACAGGCGAAATCAAGGGGTCAGCAGGGCAGTACTGGACCCCAGGGCTCTAAAGGAGGATCCTGCTTTGCAGCTTCCAGCTCCAGGCATTCCTTGGCCCATGGCAGTGTGGCTCCCCGCCCCCCTCCCTCCAACTTCTTCCTGAGTGTCTCTGTGTGAAGGCTCCTCTGCATTTCTCCCACAATACTGCCATTGGGTTGAGGGGCGAAATCCAGGATGATCTCATTTCAAGACCCCTCCTTAACTTAATTACATTTGCAAAGATTCTTTTCCAAATAAGGTCACATTCACAAGTTCTGGGGATTGGCACTTGACATATCTTTTGTCACGGGGACAAACCTCTGCTCAGCCCTCCATGTAATTCATTCCCTCCATCTCAACTGCTCCTTGTGTCCCTGTGGGGGGACCCACATTCCCAACCAGACATAGGAAGTCATTCTTGACCTGTACCCTGCTCTTCTCCTCATATCCAGTTGGTCACCAAGGGCTGTTACTTAACTCTAGGGGGTTCTGAAGTGCATCCTCTCTCCTTCAGTTTCCACTGCCACCTTCACTGAACTTTTCTTCTGCAAACTCTAGCCAGTGCCTTTGCGTGAACTCTGGAAGCCTCCATCCCTCAAGCATCAAAAGAAGGCTCACTCTCATCACAGAGTTCTCAAGTGCCACCATCTCTTAGGGGGCTTCCCTTCCTGCAATAGCCTCCAGTGACCCAGCGACAGGAATCTGTTTTATTTTTCCTGTAGTCCTTTGTACCCTCTACGAGTTTTTCTGCTTATTTTCCCTACCCCTCCCTCCCTTTTTTGCAATGCTGGGAATGGGACCCAGGACCTCCAGCACGCCAGGCAAGTGCTCCTCCAAAGAGCTGCACCCCCACCCTTACTTGCTCCCTTTCCTGCTTTCACTCATGGGCTGGGACTCCCTGAGGGCGACCTCTTGTCAGCAGTGGCTTGCTGGCACATCATGACCACTCTGGAACAGCCCCGGGTCTACTTCCTGAGGCTCTCCTGCTGCCCGGTCCCAGCACTCCCTGGCCTGCAGCAGGCTCAGCTTTGCGACTGCACGTCCACATACTCAGAGCTTCCTGGGCAGCTCGCTACTGCCTCTGGAATGCTTCCTGGCTTTGCCTTCAGGGTACATTTTCTAGAATTGTTTGACTTCTGACTCACAGAGGCCACTCTAACGCCCTGCAAGTACCTGGGCTCAGGGTGCCATCGCTTCCAAATCCTTGCCAACTCCCCTGGACCAGCTGCCAGTGGCTAGTCTTCACTTAGCAGGAGTCATGGGCACTGGCTCAGGGCCCAGGGTGTCCCAAAGTCTGGGAGGTGAGCTTCAAAGACTCCAGAGGGGCAAAGCCAAGCAAGTGCTAAAAGGAATTTGTTCAGTTTAGCAGCGACAATTTTCCTGGTGACCTTGGGGGGAGATTTTCAGTCATGTTGGGAGAGGTCAGACCATAAGTGAGGAGGAGGAGACTAGGGGCTGAAGACAGGGAGAAGAAGGGGTACCGCTGGAGTGGAGCTGGAGGAGCGACAAGGCGAGAGAATGATGCCCTTGGACTTGGATTCAAGTGTTTAGCACTATGGCAGATGTTGCCTGGATCCTCCTGGACCCCCTCCTGTCTCTCCTGTATCTGCCTGCCAACAGCCATCACTTGCCTCCCTATGAAAAGTGGGGGTTGTCGACCTGCATCCTATTGGCATTTGAGGTTGGATAATTCTTTGTGGAATGGGGTTTAGCAGCATCCCTGGTTCTACCCACTAGATGCTAGTGGCATGACCCCCACACCCAGTTGTACCAACCAAAATGTCTTCAGACATTTGCAAGTGTTCCCTGGGAGATGAGAACCACCAGTTTAAGGGTATGGGAAGCACTTTGGCAAGTGTCAAAGGACCAGGAGGAGTGCCTGGGAGTGAACAACCAACTCCCCACCCCCACAACCCTTGACCAATGCCTCACAGATATAGAGGAGGAGGCCAAGGATCATTTTATGCACCATCTTGGCTGAATGAAGGGATGCCCCGATAGCTGGTAAACACTGTTTCTAGGTGTGTCTGAGAAGGGTTTTGGAAGACATCAGCCCTCATCAAGGTGGGTGAGTATCATCCAATCCATTCAGGGCCCTAATAGAACAAAAAGACAGAGGAAGGGCAAATTCATTCTCTCTTCTAAAACTGGAACCTCCATTTTCCCCCAACCTTGGATGGTGGTGCTCCTGATTCTTAGGCCACTGGACTCAATCTGAATTATGCCACTGGCTTTCCTGGTCTCCAGCTTGCAGGTGACAGACTATGGGACTTCTTAGCCTCCATAACCACATGACCACATGGGCCACTCCCCTGCCCCCCCCCCCATTGGTTTATTTCTCTGGAGAACTCTGACTAACACAGAGGGTCAGGAATACCCAGCTCCCTCTCCCCTTCGCTGGAATACTTCCACAGCATGTGTTTGTGATATTTTCCAGTTCACCCCATAGGATTCAGCTCCACTTGCTGACCTGGCATCATGTGACTGCACCTGTCCCTGGTATTAGTCCCCCCTCTGCCCCTTTTACCTTACCATGTCCCTTGCACCTACCCACAATAAAGGGCTTGCTCAGAGTCTTCGTCTAGTAGTGCTTAAACTAAGACAAGTAGGACTGAGAGCAAAGAAGCATTAGGAAAGAGAAAGAGATGAATAAGGAGATGAATGGAGTAAGAAAATACACAGCATTAAGAGCACAAGTAAGGTGAGTCTCTGAGTCCATAAAGACAGGAAGAAGAACCACAGAGGAGCTGGCGAGGAAGTTGGGTCAGGTGGCAGGTGCTGTATCCCTGCAACTTCTTTAGAAAGATAGGTCAGGTCAGCTGCTAAAGAAGGAAAAGGAGCATAATGCTGGGTTTCAAAACAAGTTCCTGTTCTCCAGGAGGCCCAAGGCACAGTGGACACAAAGATTCCATGTTCAAATACATTCAGGAAATATCTGTGTTATTTGGTGCTTCATGATATTTATCAGTGAATTCAAAGTTTTAATTAGCTGTTCAACAAGAAACCCATTCAGCTTTTTTTAACCTAGCATTTCCCAAATTTATTTGGGAGCACTTCCCTTCCTTATCCTCTGTCAAAACGAAACATACTCTCTCTCTCTTCCTTTCTCAAAAAGCACACTTTTCACATCTCAAAGGATACCAATAATCTTTGAGACACTTATGGCCAGTGCTCGAGAAGAGACTCTGTAGGACGAGGAGGAGCACACCTGTAATCCCAGTGACTTGGGAGGCTGAAGAAGGAGGATCATAAATTCAAAGTCAGCCTCAGCTATTTAGCAAAGCCCTAAGCAACTTAGCGAGATCTTGTCTCTAAATAAAATATAAAAGGGCTGGGGATGTGGCTCAGTGGTTAAGCCTCCTGGGTTCAATTCTCAGTACCAAAAAAAAAAAAAAAAAGCATCCAGCTGTCATAGGATAGAATTCAAAATGGAGTTGGGTATTGGTGGAAGCAGTGTTGAAAATAGCTGACCTTGGGGACACGGCCTAGGCCTTCCTGGCTAAGGCTCCCTTGTTACTCATTCTAAGGCCTTCAGAGGAAGGCATTAAGAGGGAAGTGGGAGTGGACCATTCTTGTGAGGTGTCACTGGGGTTGAGTCTTAAAGAATAAACAAGAGTTTGCTACACATTAATCTCCAGTTAGGGGTTAACTGGGTGGCAACTGTAGGCAGGTAGGGTGTGGCTGGAGGACATGGATCCCCAGCGGTGTGCTTTTGGGGTATATATTATGTCCTTGTTGAGCAGAGCACTCGCTCTCTCTGCTTCCTGTGCCATGTCCACAGCTGCCTTCCTCCACCACACACTTCTGCTGCGATGTTCTGCCTCATCTCAGGGCCCAGGAAATGGAGCCAGCCATCTATAGACTAAGACTTTTGAAACAGTGAGCACCCAAATAAACTTCTCCTCCTCTAATTGTTCTTGACCAGCCTTTTGGTAGCAGTATTGGAACAGCTGACTAAAATAGACAGTCCAGCCAGACATAATGGGTCATGCCTGTAATCCCAGCAACTCAGGAGGCTGAGGCAGGAGGATCTCAAGTTTGAGGCTAGTCTGGGAAACTTAGTGAGACTCTGTCTCGAAATAAAAAATAAGGACTGGAGATAGCGCTCAGTGGCAGAGCACTTGCCTACATGTGTGAGGCCCTGGGCTCAATGCTTGGTACTACTACTACTACTACTAATAATAATAATAATACACATGTCTGTAGGTGATAGTGGCTTTTAATCTTCTGGAGGTTATTAAATTCTTGTTTTATTCCATTGCAATCAGAGAAAATATCTACTTTGGGGATTTTTTGTTGTTGTTACCAGGTATTGAATCCAGGGGGATGCTTAATCTCTGAGCCACATCCCCAGCCCTTTTTATATATTTTATTTTAAAGACAGCATCTCACTGAGTTGCTTAGGGCCTCACTAAGTTGCTGAGGGCTAGCTTTGAACTTGTGATCCTTCTGCCTCAGCCTTTGGAGCCGCTGGGATTACAGGCATGTGCCACCATGCCCAACTACTTTTGGGAATCTCTTCAGGTTTATTTTATGACCTAAAATATGGTTGATTTTGGCCAGGAGCAGTGGCACACAACTGTAATCCCAGTGGCTTGGGAAGCTGAGGTAGGAAGATTGCAAATTCAAAGCCAGCCTCAGCAAAAAGCAAGATGCTAAGCAACTCAGTGAGACCCTGTCTCTAAATAAAATACAAAATAGGGCTGGGGATGTGGCTCAGTGGTCAAGTGCTCCTGAGTTCCATCCCTGGTATGTCCCCCCTCAAAAATATGGTTGATTTTGGTAAGAACTTTTTTTAGGGAAAAATGTGTGTGTGTGTGTATGTGTATGCTATATATAATAGGGCCCTAATAGAACAAAAAGACAGAGGAAGGGCAAATTCATTCTCTCTTCTAGAACTGGAACCTCCATTTATATATATAGCACACACACACACACACACAATAGTTCCTTCTGATTATTTATTTAGTTCTTTCATGGACTATGTGCATGTGTGTTTGCATGTGTGTGAATCTGTTTGTTCTCACATGGTCCAAAAAATCTTGAATTACATTCTTCTATCACTAATAAATTTTTGACTATTTCTTCTGTAATTTTTTCTAGCAAAGTGTTTTGGTTTTTTTGTTTTGTGTTGCTGGGGATAAAACTCGGGCTCACACACGTACTAGGCAAGCATTCTGACACTGAGCCACATCTCTAGCCCTCTTGAGACATCATGATTCTGTTTGCATTCTAGAAAGAAACTCAGGCAGTCATGTGGAGGAGGGTCCCGGATGAAGATTGGAGCAGGCCTGCCAGATACCAGGCAAAGTCATGGAGGAAGAAAACAAGGGGACAAATCTGAGGCACAAAGAGCCCCTGGACATGTGAGCCTGAGGGAGAAGGGGTGGCAAGGGGAGCCAGGACTCTGGTGGCCACTGCTGTTTGATGATGATGCTCTTATCCTAGGCTTGGGGTGAAATATGTCCTCGTGTTTTCTTGTGATAAAGTTGTGGCTTACTTTAGTTAATCTCCCTTCCCAATGGGGCAGGGACCATGTCTGCTTGCTGCTGATTGTTCCCTGAGCCTGGCACCACTGTTCTTGGTTCACAATAGGTTTAAAAGAACATTTTGGGATAAATGAAGGGTTGTCACTAAAGTGGCTTGGGCCATGGATGGAGCTGTCCAGTGGGCAGTGGGGGATGCAGATCAGAGAGAGATCAGGGCTGTGAGTGCTGGGGGAGGGAAAGTGTCAACTGAAATATGAGCTGGAGAAAGGGGTCAGGATGGAGTTGCAGTGGGACTATGGGGGACTGCCTTCATGCAGGGGGCTCCCATCTGCCTCTGAGCCATGGCATCCATGTACCAGAAATGAAGAGATCTGAAGTCCTCTGCCATTGTGCTAGTGGTATTGCTTGTCTTCATTCAAAGATTTGATTCTGTCTCTGCATGGTGTCTAGTCTACCGGGGTCTGTATTTGTTTCACTTTTCCTCCATCAACTCCTCTTCAGGTCATTTTTTCTTTCCGTATATTCTTCTAATTTCCTTTGGATTTTTCATCTTCCAGATTGGAAGGAAGAGGGCCTAAGCAGCCCCCCCACCCCCTCATGCTTGGGGTTTTGAGGCTACTCACCTCTGCCTCAGCCTGATTCCTCATCTATAGGATATTAATAAGACCTACCATCCCGACCATCTGCCTTCTCTCAGACCTCCATTTCTGCAGAAATGAGGCTACTGTTCAGTAACAATATCAAAAAGTCCATGGAGATCCATTTGATGAGGCTTCTAAATACTGTCAACTTTGCTGTCTGTTTTGCTGGCAGGTTTTGCCTTCCGAAGATGCCTGAGCGAAGGAAGCAGGTATCAGCTCCCCGGCATTCCCAGCATCTGGCCCTGTACCTGGAACACCATGGCGCTCGACAAGCATTGGCTGAATAAGTGCATAAAAAACTTCTTCCACCTACACCAAGAAGCAACATGTAAGAAGTGAAGGTGAAGGCTGGGGGTGTAGCTCAGTGGCAGAGTGCTTGCCTAGCATGCACAAGACCCTGGGTTTGATCCCCAGTACCACAGAGGGAAGAAAAAAAAAAGGAGGAGGAAGAGGAAGGAAAGAGGAGGAGGAGGAGGAGGAGAAGGAGGAGGAGGAGGAGGAGGAGGAGGAGGAGAAGGAGGAG
>NW_025999949.1:4362227-4433859 GCF_001458135.2 Marmota marmota marmota
AGAAGGAGGAGGAGGAGGAGAAGGAGAAGGAGAAGGAGAAGGAGAAGAAGAAGAAGAAGAAGAAGAAGAAGAAGAAGGAGAAGGAGAAGGAGAAGGAGAAGGAGAAGGAGAAGGAGAAGAAGAAGAAGAAGAAGAAGAAGACAATAAGCCCTGAAGCTCAGGGCATATCCTGGAAGGTGTCCCTGACTGGTGAAGCCTGGGAAGCCTAGACTCCAGCCATGATCCCATGGGTGTCCTGGAAAGCCTCAGGAGGCCATTCCTGGGAGGAGTCTTCCAAATGCCACACTGATGGGATTAAGCAACCTAATCCATGAGGTGTCTGGAAACGGTTGATTTTGAATTCAATTTACAAGTTTGGAAATTGTAGCGTGTTATAAAAATCTTTGAAAATGAAGAAGGAGCATCCCTGGTGGCTGTCAAAGAGTTACTGATCATCTTGGGGAGCTGGAGAGAACAGATTTTGGAGTGAGGCCTCGAGCACCAGGAAAGCGCTCTAAGGAGCAGGGCTTCCTCATGGTGGCCAGGAAACTGTGATTCCTCCCAGGGGTGTAGGAATCATGCATATGTAGGTGCATGCATCTTCCCAGCGTGAGGCATCTGTGGCCAAGAAAAGACCAGGTGTGTTGGCCAAGTTCTGCCTCAGCCTGGACAGCACTCTGCCACAGAATGCCACCTCCTTATCCATTTGGTGACTAGAAATCAACCTTGGGAGACTTTTTCTCAACATTTCTTAAATTCACAACTTTATTTCTTCTAGCCTCTTCCCCATCTCTCTGGACTCTGCTTTCTGGCTCCTCAAGAACCTTGTCCAGAAGAAGCTTCCTTTATAGCCTATCAATTTCTCTAGCCACTGGCTTCCCCCTTTATAGGTCAGGACATGCTCAAAACCCCATGCCTTCAGAGTGGGAGCTTGGAAGGGGCTCCTCCTAGCCTGTTCCCTGTAGCTGCCACCTGTCCTTTCTTTCTAGCCAGCCTTCTGGAAAGACATGCATGCTTGTTATCTCTGCTTATTTCCTATTTGAACTTCAGCTTAATCCAACCTGTTTCCCACCTCTTCCCTCAGAAATTTCTCACTCCAAGGTCATCGGTTTGCCAAGTCCAATTCCTGTGGAGCGTTTTCCAACCTTGCCACACTTGTCCTTTCTGTGTGTTTGTTTCTGCTAATTTTTCCTCCTTTCTGAGGTTTTCTCCTTCTTGACCCTTGAAGTATGGAGAATATATAATTTATCATCTAAACTGGGTCACTGTTTAAAATGAAAAAGGGCACTAATTAATAATTATGCCAGGCTCACTGTCATAAACCAAGACTCTCCCAGGCGTACTCAGACATGAGGTCACCCTCCCCCAATTGTCCTTTCTCTTCGTTGACTGCTCATCTTCAGTCTCCTTTATGGGGTCCTCTTCTTTCCGCTACTTATTCCTGCTGCAGGCCCTGTGCTCTCATGCTACCCCACCTCCCTGCATGAGCTTACCCACCCATGGCTTCCATCCCCATCCCTCAGGGACAATCTTGATTTCTATACTCCATATGTGAATTCAATTGTGACCAGAGTCTCTATCTAGATACCTGGAAGAAACTCCCAATCTACAACTAAAACCAAACTCATTCTCTTCAACCCCAGCTATGCTGTCTTCCTGTTGGAGAATGATGAGTGGAGAAGGTGGAAGAAGTGGTGGCTAAGATGATGACTTCCGGAGATAAGATTGCCTGCATGCACGGCCCAGCTTATCTACACACTAGCCAAGCATACTAAGTCATTATTTAGGGCTTACCTCATGGATAGGATTAAATGAGGCAATAAGGACCACAGCAGATATTTGTAGGGCACTACTAAGTGGTCCACAGGTATTATTTCATAATCCTCCCAATAGCCCACTGAGGTAGGTGCCATCATTACACACCTTATTTTACAGATGAGCATCCAGAGGCACAGAAAGGGTCAGAGGGAAATTAAGGTTCAAAATCAGAAGTGTGGCCAGAGACATCCTCTGCAGCATCTCAGTGTTCTGTGTGTGTGCAAAGTGCTGAGACCAATGTTCAGCGAAGAATACAAGCTCAGTAAATCATTTCCTCCATTCCCCGAGCCGGCCAAAGCCAGTCGCCCTCATTCTTCCCCACTCTGCCTCCATCAAGTCCTTTCACTGTATCTTAGGCTGCCAGGTGTTTTCCCAGAGTTTACCTATTTAATTATTATATAATCCCAGCTCTGTGTCTAAGATGTCTTAATTTTGACAGACCAACTGCCTGATGTGAGTGGAAAGACCCAGATCTCTGTCTCTGGTTTGAAGCTTTTCTTTTCCAACCTCCACTCTGCTGGCTTTCTTAGAATCTTACTTCCCAACCATGAAAACAAGCCCCAGCCTGCCTGCTGGAGGGTGAGAGATGAGCCATCCAGTGAAGGTCACCGTGACCAGCCAGTGTCTAGCCAACCTAGCAACTGATCACAAGTGAGCCTGGCCACAAAGCCCAGCCCAGCTGCAACTGCTGATCTGCATGAAGGTGAGCTAAATAAATGGTTGCTATTTTCAGCCACCAAATTTTAGGATGGTTTGTTACACAGCAGAAGCTAACCGATAATGCTTAAGTATTATACTAGCCAGCTTGGATTGCCACCACAAAATGCTACACTGAGTGTGTTTGAGCCACACCCTGAGTGACTGAAACAACAAAAATTTATTATGTTACAGATCTAGAACCTAGAAATTCAAGATCAAGGTGTGAGGGCTCTCTGCATGGCCTGTGGACACTCATCTTCTCACTGCATCCACAAGTGGCCCTTTCTCTGTGCACATGCAGAGAGGGATAGCTCTTTGTTGTCCTTTCCTCTTTTTATAAGGACAACGGCCTTATTGAATTATGAACCTATCCTGTGATGTCATTTAACCTTAATTACTTCCCTTTTTTTAAACATTTATTTTTCCATAGATGGACACAATACCTTTATTTTATTTATTTTTATGTGGTGCTGAGGTTTGAACACAGTGCCTCACGTGTGCTAGGCAAGCGCTCTACCATTGAGCCACAGCCCTAGCCCCTTAATTATCTTCTTAAAGGCCCTCTGGCTTCGCATGCATAAGACCTTGGCTTCTATCCCCAGTAACACACACACACACACACACACATACACAACGTTGTTAGGACAGGAGGGATGTATGAATCTTTCTAGGATGAGAAGAAAGAGCAGAAAGCAAGGAGGTTTTATAATGATGGAACTTGCTTTGAAGGAGGCAGAGGAAGAGATAACAATAACCATGGCCAGCATTTGCTGTGACCAGGCCTGTGCCATACTCTGTGTGGTTCATCTCATTTAATCCTTTTGCCAACTCCATGTGGTAAACTCCAGGTACAGTTTTACAACAGGGACACATTCTGAGAAACATGTCAATAGGTGATAATGTCACTGTATAGACATTATGGAGTGTACTTAAACTAATAAAGGTGGCTGCAATGTCACTGAACCATATAATCTTGTGAGACCACATATGTCATTTGCTCTTGACCAAGAAATGATGCTATATGGCACGTGACTGCATTTACCATTTCACTGATGAGGAAACTGAGGCACTGAGAGGTAAAGAAATCTGCCCAAGGGCTGAGAATGTAGCTTAGTGGTAGAGCACTTGCCTAGCATGCCTGAGGCCTTGAATTCAACCCAATAGCACCACAAAAAAGAAAAGAAACTGATTAAGATCACACGGTCAGTAAGTGACAGAAATGGGATTTGAACTTTGGCAACATACGGCTGGGGAGATTTGGCCTGGATTTTGGCCTGCTTCTAAAATTAATGGGAAAGTGGAGGAGGGCGGGTAATGCAATCAACACAGAGCAAGAAGTGGATGAAGATTGTATGCTCTCCATGGCCTTGATTTTTTTTCCCCCCCAGAAGTAGGACACTAGGGGCTTAGCAGTAGACCTGGGTTTGGGAGGGAACATGGGCAAAGTGATGAAGACCCAAAAAAGCAAGTGATGGAAGGCAATGAGACCCAGTCCAATACACATAGTGTCCCATGGAGAGCTGTGCACACATGGGACTGAATTCACAGCAGTGCCATTCCCATGCAGTGCGGGAGGGACAGGGGAAGGGAGGAGATGTGTGACGGAGGCTGCACAGACGTGTGCCGAAGAGGTGCCATGGAAAAATGGAAGCCAAGGTCATGGGTGTTGGTGAGAGTTGATGGCTGCATTGGGAAGCACGGGAGGGCTGAGCCCCACTCCACAGCTCTGAGACTGTGTTCTGTGGTCATCACCCCCAATGATGATCCCTGAGTGCACCAAGGTTGAGGAGCTCCGAATCTAGCCTAGCATGAAGTTTCAGTGGCGTTAAGGAGATGGGAGGGGGACAGCTGGGAGACCGTGAGGGGGTCATGGCGAGACTTGATGAAGGGAAAAATGGAGGTACAAGGGCTGGCAGAGGTGAAGGGAGGCTCCGGGCTGTGCTGTCCTGCTGGGCAGGCTAGAAAAGGCTTAATATGGGCAGGGAGGTTTTTATATCCACTTCTCCCACTTCTCGTATTTCTGCTGCCAAACTGAAGGGGCTTGTGTCAGACATTCCCTTTATTTTTGGAGTTGAGTCCTCTGAATGGCTGAACTCAGGGAGTCCTCAGGAGCTGCTTGGATGGAATTTTCATTCCGTGTGACCAGCACAGCCAGGAAGACCCACCCCAGAGCTGCGATCAGGATTGGATTATCTGTAGGATCTGGGTTATCTTCCATGGTTGAGAAACTCTTCAGGGTATAGGGGGAAATGGGATAGGATAGGGTTAGGTTTATGAAACCAGCATTTATTGAGCTCTTAATATGTGTCACAAACTATCTGAGCAAGAGAGTAATGTGATCTTACACATGGTATTTCCCAAAGCACATTCTCTGGGATATTAAAAGTATACCACTGAGGGAGGGGAAGAATTCCAAGTAAAAATAAGTCTGAGAAACACTGGATTAGAAACATTGGATTTATTCACTGAAGGACTTTTCAGGGTCAATATGCTTCTAAACTCTCCAAGAGATAGTTGAATATACAAGTCTTGCCTCAGTATTTAAGAGGGATTCCTTTCAGGACCCCCAAGGATACCAAAATCTGTGAATGTTCAGTTCCTTAATATGAAACAGTATATATGCATATAACCTATGTACATCTCCATCTCTAGGTTACCTATAATAGCTAATATAATGTAAATGCTATGTAAGTAGTTCTTGTTCTATATTTAGGGAATAATGACAAGGAAAAAAAATGTCTGTTTGTTTAGTACAGATGAAAAATTTTTTCAAATACTTTCTATCTGGTTGATCAAGTAGTATTTGTACCCCCCGTGGATGCAGAGGGCCGACCGTGCCCCTTGGGCATGCTGTACCACAGGTCTCTGGTTCTGGACAAACCCCGAGAAAGGAGTGGACCACAGAAAGTGCTTTGAGAAATGTAACTGGGTGGCAAAGAGCCCAGGTTTGAGGTCACAAGACATGACTGGAGCACTAGTTCTCCACCAAATAGCTGTGTGACCTGGGGCAAGCTGCTATGACCATGGCATATCTGTAAAGTCGACCTAGAGAACAGTGTCTCCTGGGTGCCTGGTTGTTGTCAGGATTACATAATGCCTGAGGGGCACTGGGGGACATGTCGGCACCAAGAAACCCCCATTAAAAGCCTGGGCTGGGGGGCTGGAGTTGTTGCTCAGTGGTTAGAGCACTTGCCTAGCATGTGGGAGGCACTGGGTTCGATCCTCAGCACCACATTAAAAATAAAAATAATAATAATAATAATAATAATAATAAATAAATAAAATAAAGATATTTAAAAAATAAAAAAGCCCGGGCTGGGAAATGCCTGTGTGTCTGCTCTAATGGTCTAGGACATGTTGGTCACAACTTCTGTCCTCACCTGCAAAGACTTTCAAAGCCTGGGACCCCACCAGGAAGGAACGGGGAGGCAGGGGTGGGGGAGGGGCACTCCCCTGCTCCTTGCGAAGTGGAGAAGGAGGCTCCAGGAATCTCTGGTGGTGGCGGTTCTTGGAGAGGTTGGTGGTGGCCGGCCAGCCATCCCGCCCCGGCCCTGGTGCTCCAGGATCCTGACATTGTGAGTGGGCACACAGGAAACCTCCCCAGGCTAGGCGGGCCCTGAGCAGCTGCCGGACTTGGCCCCGGTCCCGGTGTTGCCTTCCCGGAGGTGGACGATTCTAGGAAGAGGCTCCCAGAAAAGCTCCCAGCGGCTGCCTCTGGCTGACGTCAGCGCCTCTGGACAGCGCCACCGGGTCTGGGGGGTTTCTGCGGCAGTGGTGACTGGGGAAAAGCGTGCCTCTCTCCCGCGGGATCTGTGCCATTTCTCTGGGGTGTGGAGAAGTGGGGACAGATGGCGGTGCTCCAGGGAGAGGTCCAAGCCCAGGGTCACTGAATAGGGGCCATACCTACCTTGGGGTCAGGGGCAGCGTCCGAGAGCCCACCTCTCCCTTCCAAGCCCTGGAATCTAGTCCCTATGACTTCATGGCATGGAAGAGGGACAGAATGGGCTGTGTGCCTGGCAGTGCCTGCTACACCTGCATTTAGCCTCCCTCAGTCTCCTGACAGCCTGGGAGGGAGAAGAAGATGTCCACCATCTGTCCCATAGTACTGTGATCCCAAGGTTCAACACAAAAGTCACAAGCATCCAGCCTGAGAGCAACCAGAATTTGAACCCACATTTGCTCAATGCCAAAGCTCTAATTAGAAGGGAAGCGCAGACTCCTGGCTTAAATGTCTTGCTACATCCTGGCATATTGGGTTAAAGAAAAAATCCATATCTCTGATTGAAGGAATAATACTCTTGCTTTTTGCTTTCTTAAAAAAAAATATTGCAGAGCCCTGGGATGCTGAGTTCTGTTGGCCGCCTGTGCCCAGGGCCTAATGGCTTTTCCAGGACTGCTGCATCACCGCCAGCAGACAATTCAGACAGGCCACCCTCCCCTCTTGGCCTCTGGGCTGGCCCCCCTCTGCGCAGCACCTCCTGGTCTCTTTCTCTAGCCAGGGTGGGGCCTCCCAGGGCTCATGGCCTTGGGCCCAGGGCTCGCCTCCTTCCCTGGCAGCTGCCAGAAGTCTCCACATTTTCTGGCCTAGTAAAACCCTTTTTTGTCTGCCCAAGGGAGAGTTGTGATTGGCTTCAGCTGGGATGACCTCATTCTCTCTAGAATTTGGGGATGTTCCCATTTTCCACAGCTCCACCTTCATCCAAGGAGTTCCCTTCTGGCCATCTTGCCTTTAATGGCCACCCCGTGTGGGTTGACCCAAGCTTAGGAATTCCCCATTTACACTCAGGAAGGCAAGTGTGTGCTGTGACTCTTGTTCTCTCCCACCCAGTGCTCCTGGGACATGTTTCCTCAGCCTCATCTGTCTCTCTCCACTGATCTCTGCCCTCTCTCTAGGACTCTAGGGAAACTACATTATTTAAAACAATCACAATCACCTTTGAGCTAGCCCTTCTTTCTCACTATCTCATTTAATCTTCAAATAACCCCATGATATAATAAGAGTTGTTATCAGTTTTCAGATGAAGAAATAAAGACTTGGGTGCTAGCATGGTGGTGCATGCCTGTAATCCCAGCAGCTCTGGAGGCTGAGGTAGAAGGATTGAAAGTTCAAAGCCAGCCTCAGAAACTTAGCAAGGCCCTGAGCAACTTAGCAAGACCCTCTCTCTAAATATAATATTTTAAAAAGGGCTGGGGATGTGAATCAGTGGTTAATTGCCTTGGGTTCAATTCCTGGTACGAAGGAGGAGGAGGAGGAGACACCTGTCCCATTTAGAAGAGTTCTGACTGTGCCTTTTAAGTGAAATAAATAAGAAAGAATAGAGAGGGACATCTCTAGAGTCCTAATAACTGTGCAGCACTTTGTAAAACTGTTTGCCTTGTGTATGTGATTCCTGCCAGTCTCTGTGACCTCTGCAGTTCCCCCCTCCCCACCACAGAAAAGCAGTATAGGATGTCAGTAGAGATTAGACTGAGGAAGTCCTCCAAAGCACTGGGCTCCATCCTCCACAGTATCCATGAGATATATGTGTCCTATCCGAGAGAGCCAGGTGGCCAGAAAGGAGACAAGGCACGTTTTGGTCAAGAGCCTAGGCCCAGAGGTCGAAATGCCTGTGTTTTAAATGTTGCCCCTGCCCTTAACAACAACAACAACAAAGTTCAAGTAGCAAACTCTAGTACCTGTGGTTATGGTCTTATTTGGAAATAGGATCTTTACAAAGGTAATCAAGTTAAACGGAAGTCTAGGGGGCCCTAATTTAATATGGCAGGAAGCTAGCAGAGAGATCAGGTGGTGGGTCTACAAGTGAAGGAGTGCTAAGGATTGCCAGCAAATCACCAGCACTAGGAAAGAGGCAGGGACAGGCTTTCCCGTCACAGGCCCTGGCTCACATCTTGATCTTGTACTTCTATGCACCAGAATTGTAAAACAATAAATTTCTGGTGTTCTAAGCCACTCAATCTGTGGCACTTCATTTTGGCAGCCCAGAAAATTAATACACTCGGTAAGTTCTTAAACTCATTGCACTTCTGCTTTCCCATGTGCAAAATGGGGATGATTTTACTAACCTCATTCATGAAATTAATCCATCCCTGTGATAATTCCAGGTAGAGTACATTGGGGTAGGGGGAGGGGTGTGACTCTCAGAGCTTGAAGCAGCTCATAGCAAAGGTCTCCTCCTCCCTGCAGTACTTTAATTCTGTGACTCCAAATATACCATCTGATGAGCTCTGGTGCCTCAGTTGCCCTCCCTCCTTTTCTGCCTGTCCCAACTGAAAAGACCCCAGCATGGCTGTCAGTTACTATTGCCCAGTGTTTCACAGGGAAGGGAGGATGGGGCCGGCAGCCTTCCTGGGACATGTATGGACCTAGACCCTGAGCCCCACTTTGTAGCTTACAATACACAAATGTGCAGGAATGCTGGGTTAGCTCTTCCAGATACTCAAAATGATTTTTAAGTCAAAGAAATGCATCCTTATTTTAGTAACCAGACTCATAAAGCTGCCCCTCATTGTCACCTGGCTCAGAACTGAGCTCCAAGGACTTATTTTGAACATCTCTGTTTGCTTGGAATAAAGGAAGACATTAAATCCTTTTATCTCACCACTCCTAAAGTTGAAAATGGAAAAAACTATTGTCAGTTAAATGTGTATTATTTATTGTAGCCAATCCACTCTGGTCTGTCACATTAGAAAAGTCATGTGTGTGAGCCACAACCCCAGCACCCCCCACACACACATCTTTTTTGTGTATATTTTATTTAGAGACAGGGTCTTACTGAGTTGCTTAGTGCCTTGCTAAATTGCTGAGGCTGGCTTTGAACTCACAATCCTCCTGACCCAGCCTCCTCAGTCACTGGGATTACAGGTGTTGACACCATGGCAGTCATGTGTGTTTTTAATACATGATACAAATACTTCCAAGTTCATTGCAGGCCCATTATAATCAATGTGATACGTTTAATTTGCCAGGGCTAGAAAATAATTGTACTCTTTTGAATAGTTGCAGAGATTTATAGTGAATGTGGCTTTGATTTTATGGTATATGCTTGTCTTTATTGATGATTAATTTGTTCAGGAATCATCACTTTAGCATACTTGTTTTGGGGAGTTTTTCTACTTTCCTATATTCCTTCTTCCTCTTTGCTTCTTGTATTGTTAATTTTGTATTTTAACAACTTCTACCACAACTAACATCTTTTTGTTTTAGTTGTAAAAAGTGACAATTTTTTTTTTAATTTTGGAAAAAAATAGCAGAGTATTTAAAAAAATGAAATAATATTTCCCAGAATCAAGGCTTTTAGAGTATTTCATTTTTGTCTTTTTTTCTAAACCTGAGCATAAGGAAGGTTTAGGGCACAGGGAAGGTATAAGAGGAGCAGGTGTTTGTGGGCAGAGTGGGACATGTCCAGGCTGGTGTGGGGAAGTGGCGGGGCACTTCCAGGCTGGCAGGAGCTGACTCTGCAGAAGGTGCTTAATAAGGAGAAAGCACAGATACTATACTTGAGGCCCTTAACAGTGACAGCTGTAATAAGCACTCTAAGATTGTTAGCCATTGTTTTTGTTATCAGGGAAAGCAAGCAGGATTTGGAGAGGTGGAGAGCTTGGGGAAGCTGACTGAACTTCCAGTGAGTTCAGTTCAATGAAGCAAGTGTTTACCACACACCTGTGGGCCAGGCACTGTGTGTGGCCTCTTGGTGGTGGAGACTCAGCACCCCCCCTCCCATCAAACAGAGGACAGGCTGGTGGGGTTGTAACAATAACAAGCAAGTGCCATTGAGCGATGTGTAGGATACCCAAGGCTCACAGAGGAAGTCACTGGCCAAAACCACAGATAGTCAGTGGGAGCAGGTAGTCCAGCTGAGATTCAGCTGTGAGCAGGGATTGGCCAGTGGGTGGAGGAGGGGAAGGGGGAGGAAAGAAGGTGTTTCAGGCCAAAGGAAGAACATTCCAACCAAGTAGAATGAGAGTCCTGTCCCTTTATTCCACTACCAGTCAGCTGGGTGTGTCGGGGAGGGAGTGGGGACTAATCTTAACTGGCTTTATCAGAGGGCACTGGGGAGTCCCCAAAAGGAAGGGAGTGTCACCAACTAATCTGTGCTTTCAAAGAATCACCATAAAGAGGGGACCTGGCTAGAGGAGACAGATGGTGACATTAGGTGAGAGACTTAAAGCAGCCTCACCTAAGGAGGTGGCAGTGAGAATAGGGACAAGGGGACAGAAACCAGAATTTCTTAAAAGTGGAAGCGACAGGAGCCAGTCTTTGTCCTCAGGGGTCTCAGGTTCACATTGAGTTTATTTCCGAGTGGAAGGTGTGCGTGGGTGCTGATTGGGGTGTGGGGAGCCCAAGAGACTGGCTGGGCCTGGCTATGGGGGGAGGGGCCATGGAGGCTCCTGCTGGGGTGTTAGTGGGAGCCTGGGACAAGTTGGGTCCTGGATGATATCAGGTGTGGGAGCCTTCTTGGAGCCCTGAAAGGGAGGAGACCACAGAAGGGAGATGCAGCATAGAGCATGGCTGCAGCTACGGGGCAGGGATGGGGGCGAGGGAGTGGGAGCCAGGCAGGTGGGAGTACTGGCCTGGGCCCAAGGGGGAAGCAGAGCAGTGGGTGGGAAGCTTGGCTGGTGGAGGGAAGGGATCCTTCATGACCCAGGGATTAGGGCAGTGTCCCTGTGGAGGCAGGGCCACCAGAACCGGAGCAATTAGGCAGCCAAGTGGATGAGGTAATAATGTGGCTCTCCTGCTGCCTGAGTGCCTGCTGCAGCCCAGAAGCCGGGAGATTGGCAGGGATCATCAGGTCACTTCACCCTCCACATCACCACCACCAGCATCACGGCTCCCCATGTGGTGCAAAGGGGTTGAGAGACTTGCCCTGGTCATAAGCCATGTGAAGCCTTTCACTCACCATGTCTTGAGACCCAACTTGGAGAATTAGGGATAAACACTGAAGACAGGAATGTGGTGACGAGTTCAGGACAAAGCTAGCATTTTCCCACGATTTCCTGTTATTATCAAGTGCCAGACACAGAGGCAGGCCCCAGAGACTCTGTGGATAACAAAATGTGCAATTCCTGCTCATATAGACCTCAGGTGCCCAGAGGACACTGACCTGAAATAAGAAAGAAGCAAATAAAAATATAACATAAATCACAGGGAGAGCTAAGAAGGAGAATAGGCTTCATGCTATGAAGCCCCCAGCCTGCCCTAAGGCCCAGGCCACAAAACAGCAAGACTCTGGTGGCTGGGGGCCTGGGTTCTACAGCTAGCTTTGCTGTCATAGTGGCACCTCCAGGGTTTCTTTTCTGGAAAGAAGAGAGGCAGTAGTAGCTTTCAGACTTCATCTCAGCTGAGGAATCTTTATCAAATGGAATCTTGAGCAGAAACTAAGATTAACATGCCCACAAACAAAGCCAGCTGCTCTAATTGTGGGCAAACTGCCCCCCCTATGCCATGGTCTTTCTTTCCTTCCCTGCTCAGTAGCCCCAGAGGAGCCTCACAGAATCCCCTGAGCTCTGTGGAGCACAGCTATAAAACCACGGTGTTGTAGCAAAACTTGACATTAAGTGAGCACTTACTAAGAGCTATATTTGTTACATTACCTCATTTAATTTTCTCAACAACCCTTTGACATCATTTTACCAGTGAGGAAGCCGAGGCTTATAGGGATTGATAATGTAAAGAGCTGCTTAGAACTTCTTATTGGAATAAAAATGAAGTTACTGCCCATGATCTGGCCCCTGCTCACCTGTCCAGCCTCATCCTTCCCACTCCCTGCCCCACACATGGCACACATCCTTCCCACTCCCCCCAACTATAGCACACCATGTTTCTTTGAGTCATAGACACCCATCTCTCACCCCAGCCTCAGTGCATGCTTTTCTATTCTTCTCCCAGAGTCTTAGTTACCTATTACTGCTACAAGAATTACCACAAATTCAGTGGCTTACGGCAACACAAATTTATCCTCTTATAGTCTGAGGGTGAGAAGCCTCAACTGGGTCATCTGTGTTCCTTGTGGAGGTTCTAGAGAACACATTTCCTTGGCTTTTCCAGTTTCTCCATCCAGACATCCTTGGCTCGTGACTCCCTTCCAGCAATGACACACTCTGCTCTCTGCTTCCATTGCCACATCTTCTCTGACTCTGACTCTCCTGCCTCTTCCTCATAAGGACCCCTGTGACTATACCAGGCGATCCAAGATAATTTCTCATTTTTCAGATTTTTTTTTTAGCACTAGAAATTGAACCTAGAGGTACTTTTCCACTGAGCTACATCCCCAGACTTTTTGAGGCACAGTCTCATTGAATCATGGAGGCTAGCCTTGAACTTGTGATTCTCCTGCCTCAGCCTCCTGAGTTGCTGGGATTATAAGCATGAGCTATGGCACTTGGCCTGAGATCCTTCATTTAGTGACATTCTTTTTTTGCCATGTAAAGCAACACAGTCATAGACTGTGTTAGAACAGGAATCCAAATGTGGACATTCTTAGCAGGCACGATTTAGCCTGTCACTCCCCTCTTGTAACTCTGCTCATCCTTCTGATCTGAGTTTAAAGGTCCAGGAAGTCAACCCTGACCTCCCTAGGAGCAACCTCTTATGGGTTCTCACAGCATCATGTCACAGCCTCAGTCGTCAGGATGGTTATCCCATTAAAGCCAGGTCTCTGATTAAACTTCCCCAGTGTGGGGGCCACTGGGTTTTCCATTTGTATTTTCAGAGTCTGAATCAGAGTCTAAGGCTCAATTTGCTAAATAACTGGATGAATAAATGAATGAAGTTGCCTGAGGTCACAGCAGCTAGTGGCTGAGGTGGGATTTGAACTTGGGCAATGAGTTTAGAGTCTGTCCCTCTTAGCTATCCATTAAAAGTCCTGGTAAGTAAACTCAGACTCAGGGGACACCTTTCTCTTCTGCAACATCTCTGCAGGTAGGTTTCTGGCTGGCCTACAGTTGAACACCTCCACGGCCAATAATCCTGTGATTCAGCCAGGCACAGTAGCTCCGGGGCTAATCCCAGCTCCCCTGGAGATGGAAGCAAGAGGTTCATAAGTTTGAGGCCAGTCTGTGTAATTTAGTGAGATCTTGTAGCAAAATTAAAAAATGAAGAAAAGGTCTGGGGATGCAGCTCAGTGTGGTTCAATCCCCAGTGCAATCAATCCTGAGATTTAGAACACCATTCACGGGTGGGGTTGGTGGGCTGAGGGTCTTCCTGGCAACGCTGACCAGGTGGGGTTGGGAAGGTGGGCGAGGGGGCTGGAGAGGCAGCAGAGGGAGAGGTGGAGGCGGAGCCCATCCGGAGAGCCGGTGGCACCCACAGAGAGGAAGAGAACTCCAAGGGCAGCCCTTGGGCACACCCACGGGGGGAAGGCGATGCCAGCAAGGAAACGAGCTGTCAGAAACCCGGAGACGTGGGAAAGTGCAATGTCATGGAAACCAGGGGAGGGAGCTGGTCCATCCTCCGGGAAGAGGCGGCCCAGGGCTGCGGGGTGGAGCCCGGGGTGGGAGGGCCACCTGTCCTGCCTGGAAGGCCAGGTGTTGACCCTCAGCCGGGCCATTTCAGTAGACTGCCAGGGAGCTGGAGGGCGATCTGGAGGCTGAGTGGGCGCCACAAGGATCAGGAGGAAATGCAGTGAGACCACACATTTCCGGATCTGGCAGGGAAATAAGAGGATGGTTGCTGGGAGGGGGCCGGGCAGCGAAGACACGGGAGACGCGCGTGGGTTTGCAGGCGCCTGGGAAGAGCCTGGGAGGAAGCAGCGGAGAATCGAGAAGGAGGGCACGTCGTGGGCGTGCACCCAGCTGGGTGGGAGAGTCTGATGATGAGTCAGCGCTCAGCAAACCCAGCGGGTGAGAGAAGGGGAGGCGGCGCCGGCTGCGTGGCTAGGGCCGGGATCTGGGCTTCATCCCTCCAAGTTCACGCTGGGGTTGCTCTGGAGAGGAGGAACGATCGTGGAGGAGGCTCAAGCCACTAAACACAGAACCGCAGCACAGCCTCCGGCCTCCCGCTCCTTGCAATAGGCTAAGTGCTCTCTGGGATCTGGGAGACCTCGGAGAACTCTGCCCTGGGCTTGGAGCCCAGAGTGAAGCCACCAGGGAGGGACTCGATGGGGGAGGGTAGCTCAGCTTCTGCCTCTCTTCCCTACAAGGTTCCTTCCCTCTCCAAGGACTGTTATTACTTCATTTTGAAGATGTGAGTCCACTTTGTGCTTTGGACCCCTTTGGCAGGCTCATGGAACCTGTGGACCTTTTCTCAGATTAAATGCATAAAATAAAATACCTAGGTTTGCCATATATATGGGAGTTTTGCTTGCATTTTCCCGATTGAATCCACGGGTTCTACCACTTAGCTCCATCCCCAGACCTCTTCATTTTTTTTTTTTTTTTTTATTTTGAGACAGGGTCTCACTAAGTTGCTGAGGCTGGCCTTGAAGTTGCTATCCTCCTGCTTCAGCCTCCCAAGTCTCTTAGAGATTACAGGTGTGAGCCACCAAGCCAGGCCAGTGTATACCTCTTTACAAAGTGTTAAAGACCTAGCCAGGGTCCATTTCAAAGTGGTGATGAGCATAAACAGCATTTGGAGATATGTGAAAAACTCTAATGTGATGTAAAAATGTCAGTGATTTCTGGAGACAAAGTCACAGGTTCCCGTTCCAACTGTGGTTGCTGCTGACTGTCACAATGAAAAGAATGCTCAGTTTGGTGGACCTTACTGAAAATAAAGATGTACCTTCTGCCCATCTGAGTTCTTGGATCCCTTGATTTATATCTGTGACCTTTAAACAGTCACAGACTTTCTCAGCAACAGCCAAAGTCGAAGCACCTTCAGGTGACATCACAAAGGCCAGACAAGACAATAAGTTAGTGCCATAGCAAAGGCTCATTGGGGATTGGGGTGGGGGTGGGGACAGCATTGCTTAAATCTAGGGACAGCAAGCCTGGTACAATCTTCACATTTTTAAGAGATTCCAGAAATACCAATTCTTACATAAACTCTCCTAGTCTTCAAATGTTAGCAAAAACATTCATATCTTAAAGGGTACTTTGGGGGCCAAGCATAACCCATCTGCAGCCTGGAGATAGGGGGTTTTGGTTCCCTGCTCTGTGGGGTCCTTGGTGTGGTCCAGACATCATCTTCCAGGCCAATCGTCCTCTAGGAGAGGCCTGTTGGGCCATCCGGAACCCATGGCTCCAGTCTAAAAACATACTAGGCAACAGCTCCAATCTGCAGTAAATCACCACACGAAACCTACAATTGTCTGCTTTGCCACCTCACGCCCCGCTCTGCCCCACCCCCCACAGACTGTGTCCACATGCATTGCTCCATGGAAGGGAGCCGGATCCAGCCAGAAACCCTGAGTTTCAGTCTCAGTTTTGCCACTTATCGGTCACCAATCTCTCTCCACCCACCTAGGGTCAAATCCACAAAGTGAGATTAAGGGATCATTGGCACAGTCTAAGTTGCAGGATGCTGTTCAAATGCGAGAAGTTCTGGTTATTTCCAGTCTCCTTTGTTCTCTGTTCCACTCAACTGGGTCCCCAAGAGCTTAGGGTGTAGGGCATGAGGAAAAGAAAACATGTTTGTCCCCAGATGTTGCATAATGGACAATATCTGCTAAATGCCCCAAGCAAGAGGGAAAGGCAATTGTCTGACTCATTCCAAACGTGGTCACCTTGGAAGGGTCCAAGGATGGGCAGTTACCTCCAGCATTTTTCTGGCAGCCCCGAGATCTGATAGTGAAAATTGGGAAGGGGAAGCAGAAGAAGCCACAGGCCTCCGAGACAGAGCTGCTTTCATTTGGTACACATTGTTTGGCTCAATTCCTGCGGGTTTCATTCTTATTTTCAGATGCAAACTGATGCTCTGAGCTGTTCCCGGGTGGGGGAGCGGGTTGTTAAGGGAGCTGGGAAATGAGACTGCAGACGAATCCTGCCACCACGTTGTCACATCCCAGCCTTTATTTATAAAAAGAAGGTCCTGTGGCTCCATGGGAGTTTTGCTTGCATTTTCCTGGTAAGTGCTTTGCCCCACCCTAGATGAGCTGGGGTATGGCAGGCACTGTGACCCTGGGTGGTGGCCACTGATTGGGCTGTCTGGAACTGGGTGGGAGAGCCCCACCCTGGATGGGCTAATGCTTGAGAATGAATTAGGGTTCTGGGGAAGTGGAAGCCACAGAACAAGCCATACTGGGGGCACAGAGGAAAAACAGGAGTCATTGTTGGAAATGGAACTTGCCAGAGTCACCGACATAGACCTAGCTAGCCCCTTATGTGGCTTTGAGACCTTGAGCAGATCTAATAAATTGATACCAAAAACGTGTTTAAAGTATCTTAAATGATCAATAAATGATAGCTCTTTTTCCAGAACATCCCTGAAGTCCATAACAAAGCCCATGGGGCCATCTCTGCAAATTCTGGGAGACACTTGAACTCTTTGGCACCTGGTGAACCTCTACTTCTCTATTATGATCAGCTCAAATGACACCTCTGCTGTAAAGCCCCTTTTCCATGCCACTGTTTAGTGATGGCTTTTTGCTAAGGTGGATACTGAACACTTGACCTCTGTCCATACAGGGCAGACGTGGGTTTTGTAGGGCATGACACCAATTTAAGAGGCCTTCTTTACGAATAAAACTGTCTGACTTTCATAGAGTTTGCAAAACAAAAATGACTTCACGAGCGCACAGTTAGGTCCTTGGAAGGAACAGGAGCAAGTGAGGGGTCTGGATGCTTATGCTTTGCCAACTTCATAGTAAACCCATCTCTGGTCTCAAGTAACTTGCTCCAAATTCTCCTCTTGATGTCTGCACTACATTGGCCTTCCCCGCTACTGATGGGTTGAAATTGTGGGGCTCCAATTCAGGGCTTCCCTGTGAAAACAAAGCTCTGTAATCACTAATTGCTCATCTGCCACTACTGTAGTCTCAGCTTCTTTTAGGCTCAATAACAGGTGTCATTCATCTTTACAAGTGAGCCTATAGCAGGTGCTCAGTAAACATATGTGGAGTGACTCCGTATGCTCTCTTTCACTGTGGTGTGCCCTTGATCTGCACCAGCTTTCCCATTTCATGCTCCTGCTCCTGGACTCCTGCCTTAGCTGAATGCTTGGGGAAAGTTTTCAGGGTGCAAAAGAGAAAGAAAAAGGAAACCCTCTTATGGGACTTATGTGAGGCTGCAGAAAAGAATAGGCAATTCATACATTCAGCAATTTACTGGGTGCATTCTAAGTACAATTGTGCGTGTCCTGAGAAACGCATCATTAGCCAGTTTCCTTGTTGTGCAAACATCATGGAGTGCACTTAACAAACCCAGATGACATGGGCCAGTCACTCAGCATGGCCTCTTGATGCAATCAAGTGACATGGTTAAAAAAAAAGTTGCATGAGGCCGCTATGGCCACAGCACAACATACTGTTTTACAAGAAATGTTTTGTTTTGTTTTTTGAGAGAGAGAGAGAGAGAGAGAGAGAGAGAGAGAGAGAGAGAATTATTTATTTATTTATTTATTTTAGTTTTCAGCGGACACAACATCTTTGTTTGTATGTGGTGCTGAGGATCGAACCCGGGCCTCAGGCATGCCAGGCGAGCACGCTACCACTTGAGCCACATCCCCAGCCCCAAGAAATGTTTTTAATAAGTAAGAATGCACTTGAAAATAACAATAAAAAGTATAATATAGAGGGCCAGGCCTGTTGGTGCATACCTGTAATCCCAGTGGCTCAAGAGGCTGAGGCAGGAGAATCCCAAGTTCAAGGTCAGCCTCAGCAACTCAGCAAGGCCCTAAGCAACTCAGCGAGGCCCTGTCTCTAAATAAAATACAAAAAAAGGGCTGGGGATGTGACTCTGTGGTTAAGTACTCCCAGGTTCAATCCTTGGTACCAAAAAAATAAAATATAGTATAGTAAATAAACCAGTAACAAGATTGTTTATTATCAAGTACCATGTAGTGTAGACAACTACATGTGGTATACTTTCATATGACTTGCAGCGTAGTGGATTTATTTAACCAAGTATCACCATGAGCATGAATAACATGTTGCACTAGGTTACAATGTCACTACTCGATAGGAATTTTTCAGCTCCATTATAATCTTATGGGACTACTGTTGTATACGTGGACTGTTGTTGACCAAAACATTGTTATGACTATACTAGGAACCAGAAGAGAATAAAACAGACTAATATCCCTGTCCCAAGGAGGCTGTACACTATAGAGGGGAAATAGACGGTAACAAAATAATCTCATCGCCTGACAGGTAGTGGTGATATATGTTATGGAGAAAAATAAGTCAGGGAAGGAGGACCAGGTCTTTGGGTAAAGTGGGGCTCATGGAGAAAGGGATGTTTGAGCAAAGTCTTGAAGAAGACCAGGGTGTGATCCATGTGGCTGTCTAGGGAAGGCCTTCCAGGGAGAGGAACCTCAAGTCCAAAGGCCCCGTGGCAGGAGTGTTCCCCATGAGTGGAGGGAAGAGCAAGGTCACCTATTGTGATTGAAGAGAGAGGGTCAGCCAAGTGACAGGGGCCAGATGATACAGGATCTGTGAGCCATTGTGGCAAATTTGGACTTCACTCAGAGATTCGAACTGAGCCATTAGAGAGTGGAGAGCAAAGTGACCCAATCCAACTTTCATTTTAAAAGGATCCCTCTGACTGCCAAGTTGAGAATAAATTATAGAGGGCAAGAGTAGAACTGGAAAGAACAGTTTCAAACTATGTGAAGAATCCAGACGGGAGAAGATTTCAACATGGACAAGGTTAGTAGCTATGGTGGAGTGAGGAGTGCCATATCTCCAGGTGATTTTGAAGATAAAGATCATGGGAAGTGGAATGTGAGGGAAAGAATGGAGTAAGAATGGCTTTGAGGATTCTGGCCTAAGTCAGAAAAACAGGAATGCCCAGGGGAGAAGATTTAGTGGGGAGGGTGAGGATTTTGAGTATGACATGTTAAGCTTGAGAAATTTCTTGAGGTCAAGTAAGCATCTGGGTCATGAGACTGGGCTTCTGGAGAGAGGCTGAGTCTGGAGAAATAAAGGTGGGAGTCTTCCATCCCTGGGGGTATTCAAGGCAGAGAATGAGATCAGCTCCAAGGCTTGTAGACTGAAAAGAGGCAAGGACTGACCTCCGTGGTTGGCCAGAGGTGGGAGAGATGGAACAGAGAAGGAGCAGCCATCGAAGTGAAAGGGAGAGTGGGGGGTGTGGCATAGTGTCCTGGTAGCTGGGAAAGCCAGTGTGTCCAGGAAGAGGACATGATTAGGGTCAGCTGCTGATGATGGGTCAGGAAAGCTGAGAGAAGAGTTCTCAACAGCAAGAAGGCCTTGATGACCTTGTCAGTAGAAATTTCTATGGATTAATGTGGGTGTGTGTCTGGTTGGAGTGGGTTGAAGCAGAGGAAAGGAGTTCAAGGTAGAAGGACAGACAATTCTTCTGCAGAGTTTTGCCACATAGGCACAAAGAAGGGGACAAGAGTTGGTGAGGTAAGCAAGGTCAAGAGATTTCTTTTCTTTTCTTCCTTTTTTTTTTTTTTGTACCAGAGATTGAACCCAGAGTTGCTTAACTTCTAAGCTACATCCCAGCCCTTTTTTGTTTTATTTAAAGACAGGGTCTGGCTAAGTTGCCTAGGGCTTCACTAAATTGCTGAGGCTGCCTTTGAACTCATGATCCTCCTGCCTCAGCCTCCTAACTGCTGGGATTACAGGCAGCCAGCAAGAGAAGGTTTCTGGTGAGGGAGAAATACTCCATGTTGAATGATTCCATAGAGAGACACTGATGACACAGGAGAGAGACAAGAGATAGGCCGGGGTGACTGGCTTGAATGAGTGAGTGGGTCTGGGATGTAGAACACAGGAAAGAGGGTGAGGCCTTGCAAAGGGTGTTGATGGTGTAGTAAGAGACTGACAAGAGCCAAGTTGTGGCTTCTAAACAGGGTGAGAGGTGAAGCCATGAGGTATTGGGAGGGATACTAAAAAGAAGAGATGAGTTCAAGGATCGTGGGTCTTGGTGGCACAATAAAATTTTGGGATTGGAGCAGGCTGCTAGTTGGCCCCCAAATCATTTTTTTCCCCTTCTTCTGTAAGAATTTTTCTGAGTACCTTTGTGCCCAGGTAAAAACCATATTTCCCAGACTCTCTTGTAACTGGGTGTAGCCATGTGACTAAGTTCAAGCAGTGGGACCTAACAAAAGTGAAGTCTGCAAGTTCCACACCACTGGCATAAAGGGAATTTGTTTACCCTGCACCTGCAGCCTGCTCCCCTCCTAGAATGTCCACATGCCCGTGGTCAGGCTGCGGCCACTGATGCAACACCCTGGGCAGGGTTTCTTGGCTTTTTCATGGACCCCTTTGGTTGTCTCTTCAAGTCTATGGCCCCTCTCAGAATATGGTTCTTAAGTTCATGGAGCAAAACCATAAGATTACATAGGAAAACAACCATGGTGAAATATCAAAATATTAAAGAATCATAAATTTTAAATTTAATAAAATATTAAAGAATTATGATCTAATCATATATATTTCCTTATTGATGCATTAAAGGACAATCTAGCCACAGATCTGATAACTACCCAACTTTCAAAGTAATGGTGAACAAGATTTCACAATATCTGCAAAATCTAAAGGTGATAAGAAAATAACTGATATCTGTGGGAGCCGGGATCACAGGTACTACCCACATTCCTGTGTGTGACCTGCTGTCTTATAAAGATCATGCCAAATTTTAGGTAATCTTGATGGGAATTTTTCCTATGCAGGTGTAGTGAGCCCCTGAGTTCTGGCCAGACCTGTTCCAGACATCTTTGCAGGTGGAAGAACCACAGGGTGGAAGAAAACGGTATTCCAGAATAACCACGCTAGGCAGCAGCTAGCCACCCTGCTGCCCAGCACCAGACTGTATGAGAGAGAATTAAAATCAGACCTTTTCACACTATTGTCGTGGGGGTCTTCTTGTCACCGCAGCTTGTCGGGTACTCTAGCACCCTAACAGAGGGGAACAGAGAGGCGGATGGTGGTGATCCGCGATTGCCTCGCCCCCAACCAACGCCACCGCAGAGACAGCAGAGAGCCTCTGCACTCCCCAGCCTGGACACCCAAGGCGAGCCGGTCCCTTTCTGTTCCCCCAGCGCCTCCCAACGCCCGCGTGCGCCTCCCCCGCCCGCCCCGTCGGGGCGTCAGCGAGGTCCACCTGTTTCCTGTGCTTGGCCCTGACAGGCCCGGGCCCTGGCCTCGCTGGCGTCATTACTGGCTGACAAAGGCACAGCTGCCGCTCCCCGCTCTCACCCTCCGGTCCGGACACACCCAGCCGACCCGCGGCCGCAGAGGACTGGGGTGGTTGGGGTGTGGCGCTGGCAGGAGCCGCAGGACTCCGCGAGCTGGAGTCCACGGCGCAGCCGGGAGCAGCAGAAAGGCCCTCTAGAAGATCAAGGACAGAGAGGAGAGGGCACAGCCAACTCGGCCTGGGCCCCAGCCGGGAGAGCATGGAAATCTCAATCAGTGTGCAGTGGGGCAGCAGAGCGGGGCGGGCAGGGGGTGGGGGGAAGGGGGGACAATGACACTGCGAGATGCTATTGTACCAGAGAAGGTGCTGTTTTCCACCCGAGGCCTCCTTGAGTATGAGTTCGGTTCCACCCTCTTTGCAACCGTGCGAACTGCATGCTCAAGTGTGGAGAGCTTGAGTCGCCTGCCCAAGGTCACACAGCCAGGGCTAATAAGAGTTCAAACCTCCTTTTAATTACAAGGACTGAAGCTAAACGTGAGGTGCCTCTTTCCTCTCCCCACCCCCTTGGAAAGAGGAGGTCCAGCCTCACTTTAGGGAGTCCTCACAGCACAGTCTCCTCCTCTGGTTAAATGTGTACCTTTGGCAGAAAGGGCAAGGTTAGAATCGCCAGGGAAACCAACCTCCCTTCCCAGGTAGCAGGGTGGGTGGGGGGTGACAACTGTGATTTCTCCCTGTAGGATGGTGATAAAGGTGGCCTGGTGGCCTCTACTGGCCTTCAAGCAGGACTGGCCAATCTGTTTATCCTGGTGGAGATTTCTAATGCACAGACAATCATGGGTCTGGCTGGACCAAGCTCTGTCCTGACAAAAGTTCAGAGGGTGGGTTGGGGGTTGGTTCCAAAAGCCCAGGGAAGGAAAGGAGACATATTTTGTTGAAAGCCCTTGACTGCTTGGGAAGGGTACAGATAGGAAGGCAATACTGGACAGTGGAAAGAGCATGCACTGTAGGGTCAGACAGATCCAACACGTCTCAGATGTGTGGCCTTTCATAAGTCACATTTTTTTGTCTATACAGGACAGCCATATTCCTGAAGCATCAGCTGTCTGCTGGATGTCATGAGATCGTAGCCTCTACATGATAGACCTCCCTATTTACTCTCCTTGTGCTCTGAGTGAAGAGTCAGGATGGCTCATGGCAACTTGGATCCTGAGAAATGGACCAAGGCTCAGGGGGAGGAGGACAAGCAGTACCAAGTCAACCTGGAATGGGGCTCCTGGCTCCTTACATGTAGACCTGCCTAGAGTCCCAGCCCCGGAGGCTCCTACTTCCAGGGCCAGATCTGCTCTAACCAGACTTGGGGACCCATCTGGCTCCCAGACAAAGAACTACAAAGACCACATCAGCTCCACAAGGGAGGCTGTGCTGGCCTTGGGCCCACTTTTCAGAACTTCTTTTTTGCTACCAAGGCTCTGCCTCCTGCTAGAGTTTGAGGGATGAAGCCCTGCTTTGTGACTTCAGCTAGTAACAAAATCAAGCTCCAGGGCTGGGGAGGTAGGTCAGTGGTAGAGTAGCATATGTGAGGTCCAGGTTCAGTCCCCAGTACTGCAAAAATAAATAAACAAGTAAACAAATATTTTAAAAAGGAAAAGAAATCAAGCCCAGAGCCCACATGCCCAAGATGCTAAAAAGTCAGAATTGTGGAGCTGGGGTTGTAGCTCAGGGGTTGAGCACTTGCCTCACATGCATGAAGCACTGGGTTCCATCCTCAGCACCACATAAAAATAAATAAATAAAATCAAAATATTGAGTCTATCTCCAACTAAAGAAAAAAAGTCCATATTATGAAGAAGAAGAAGAAGAGGAGGAGGAGGAGGAGGAGGAAGAAGAGGAGGAGGAGGAGTTGTTGTTATTGTGAGCAGAGTCCCCCATCTCTTTGTGCCTGTGCATATAGCACAACAAGTCCTGAGAACTTTCTGGAAATAGATCTGTTTTATCATTTGGGGATGGATTTGTCTGGGAGTCTCCAACTGATAACCTAACTCCTAAGGCCTGGCATGTTGTCATTTCCCAGGATGATCACATTTGTATTCGCAGTCCTCCAATTCAACAAGGGAGTACATAAAAGGGAGCATTTTTCAGAAGGATTAGCCGTTTAAATGTTATAGGAGCGAAGTTCTATCTGTCCAGCCAGGACCTCAGGAACCAGCTACCAGTTTTGAGGGACTTCTTATGCTTAACAATTGTCAGCCCAGGCTTGGATTTGAACCTAGCATGGGTACCAGGTTCCATGTAGTTTGTATGGTTATGGGGGATCTGAAGGTCACAGGTAAGGTGGCCTCATGGTTTCCCAGTGAGCAAGAATTGCTGCTTCCTTCTTCCACAGAAACTGGGCTGGGTAGCAGGTGGTTATGATCAGGATCACAGAGGCCTTGCTGGTGGGAGTGGGTGGTATCCTTGAGACCATGGGAAAAGGACCATGCTCTATGGCTGTGGGAGTGACATGGATTGAGGCCCTCTTAGAAGGTCCACTTTGGAACGTCCATACTCCATACACAGCCACTAGAAAGTGGGACTCAGCTTTCAGTCTCAAGGTCAGAGATGATGGTCTGGTGGGCCCTTAGATGGAAACCAGCCCAGGGCCCTGTTGAGTCCCTCACTCCTGGATCAGAAAGGCAGAGGCCTAGGGGGGAGACTGAGCTGGTTAGAGCTCCTAGGCCCCAAGCCTCTGACCTTCATGCTGCTCAGCTCATCTCTCCCCATCTCTGGCTGATATCGCCCCCAGAACACACTGAAGGCCAACCAAGCAGCAGCACTAGGGCAGGGGGGACTCCAGCACACACACACAGCCCTCCACACTCTGCATGCTGGAAAATAAGAGTTAAGTCTAGATAATTAAGTCTGGATCCGCGCTATGGTGCTATGGTGGTCCATCGTTGGGTACTCATCTGTGGGAGGATAAATTGGATACACACACACCCACACACACCCACACATACACACAAATGAAACTTAAATTGAGTGTAATAAATTCTGGCCATGTACTTTTAAAATTGAGAGCAGGACATAATAGCTATTCAGAATAAATGTTTGTCAATTTCATGGTACAACTGTTAGCTGAATAGAGGGGTAGACATTTCCCATCTAGTTAGAAGAAAAGGAAGAGAAAGGTCAAGAGGCAGAAAAGGAAAGAGGAGGGGAAAGAGGAAAGAGAGAGAAAAGAAAATGGGGTGGCAGGAGATAAGACGAGGCAATGAGATGAGTCAAGAGGCAGGAGGAATCCCATCCACTTTGTTTATACCTTACTCACCATGAGCACTCGACACAGGTCTTGTTTCTTACCATAACTGTGCACCTACTATGTGCAGGCTCTTTACTTCCTGACTTTCACAATGAAGCTGGAAGTAGAATATGATTAGCCTTCATGTTATTGATGAAACATCTGAGGATCTGAGAGTTAGATGAGGCCACACAGTGGACCCAGAGTGAAAGGTCAGCTCTGGGTGACTCCAGCATTCTTGTTCTTCCCCAGTACCTGTTGATCTCCTCACTGGCTTGGACAAAAGTGCTTACGTGCTTATGTGTGTATCCTGAAGTGTTATCTAGGTCCAAACTCCTGATCTCTACTTCAGTGGTTGACACACAATAGGTCCTTCCTCAATAAATGTGCAACCAATGAGAGGATTTGGGGGCAGGTGGTTAACGCATCTCCTCAGCTGAGAACAACTTCAGGCCCTAACCTTGAACTTAGGGAAAACATTCATCAGGCCCCATTGTGCACTGCCCCTTGCCCCCCACAGTGGACATCCTTATGTTCAAACTACAAGTGGCAAAACAAGTTTCTGAGTTGTCACTACTAAGGAGCAGAATTATGAGAAGAATCCAGCTGACTTCAAAATTCCACTTGTCCCCAACCAATAAACAGAGCCCACCCACTGCAGATGGACCCCGACTGGGGTCCCTTGGCTTCCACAGTCCAACTGTGCCATTCTAGTGTGAAAGGCTCCTCCCATCCTTAGCCAGGGAGACTGTGGGAGAAGGTTCAAGGTCTTAATGGTCAAGCTTCCATTCGGACAGCTCTTAGCATCCACAGAACCTCTTCCACACATTGTCTCATGACCCTCACACCCATGTGAGGTCATGAACTAGAACATGAAGTCTACTTCAAGAAAGTTCTGTGAAGCTATGTGATTTGCTCAAGGTCACAGAGCTGATCAGTTGCCCCAGGGAAGACCAGAATCTACCTTCTGTGTCAATGAGAAGTGCTTTCCTCCTGTCTTGTTCCTAGATCAGGATTTGGATGATCTGGTTTTGGTAGAGGAAACCACAATTAGTGACAGAGCAGGCAACTAGGTCACTATGGTCAGGGATATGATGCACTTAGGGAAATGCCAGCATGTAAGTGCCAACATAGTGTTGGTTATTACTGAGTATGTTGTGTAAAAGTATTGTGTGCCCTGCTAAAATAAATAAATATTTTAAATTTAATCAGGAAAAACTATCTGGCAAAATTTTCCCGGAGGGGGAAAAAAAACCTTTTTTGAGGCCAGAATTGAATTTAAGGCAGGTCTGTATTTAATCTGAGTTTTGGAGCAAACCTCTCAAGCAAATGCCAATGGACCACCAAGGTCAGGGCCCCAGCAGGGTGATCCTAGCTGAGGAAGAGCCTGCTCCCTGACCTCTGGCTTGGTCTGTGACCTTGGCAAGACGTGTTCTGTCCTGCTGGAAGGGGTGTGGTTGGAAACCAGTTTAGGCTTTGCTGCGTGGGACCTCAGCTGAGAGGGATGTTGGGCACATGACTCAGACAATAATTGCTGCTTGCCACAGGTCCATGGGGACTTTTGACTCACCTATCTTGACTAAATGGGAATAAGAGTCCTGAGAAAGAGGAAAAGAAGTCTGAAAGCCAGGAGACAGATTCCCGGGCCATCAGAGGCAGCCCCTGAGGCTTCTCCTCCCTGGGAAGATGCAGGAGGCTCCCCACAGTGCCTAGGTGTCTCCAGCTGACTGGCTGGGGCTGGAGTCTGGACTCAGGAAGAAGGTTCTGGACACAGTTGGCCCTCAATGCCACTGCTTGGATTCCTGAGGGCTGTAAGAGGAGGGACAGGGACTTGAAGCCAGCAAGAGGACCTGAGCAGCCAGAAGGCCCCAAGGCCCAGCTGAAGCCTTGCCTGCTTTCTCTTGCAGGCCTCAAAGGCCTTGTGCAGCTGTGTCTTGCTTCTCTCTGGTTTAAGGTTGTTGAAGACTTTGTTGGCTCACATTTTCCCAGCTTAAGAGGGAGTGTGACCCTGGAAGGACTTGGGCCCAACCATGAATTGAGGGTTGAAGAAAGGAGGCCAGAAAAACTCTCCTTTGCATCAAGGGCGACATGTTCTCCACATTCCCCTGCCCTCTTCCAACTCTTCTCCACTTGTACCCCACCCCACCTACCAGGGATGCCCTTGAACACGCTCTTCTTCCTTCTCCACCCCACCCTCCAAAGATGCCTGACTTTCAAGGTTGAGCATCATGAATAATTCATGCTTACTGGGGGCCTACTAAGTACCAGATGCTATGCTAAGCATTTTATATCCATTACACCCAGAAGGCTCCCAGCAGCCCCATCAGGTCACTACTGTTCACACCCCATTTTAAAGATGAGGTAAATGGGGCTGGCACAGCTGGTCACACGTACGTGGTAGGACTGGGTTCAAAACCAGAGCTGCTGGGTTCTGTATCTACGTCATTACCACAGAGCCTGTAACACCACCCAGGAAGGAAGAGGCTCACTGCACCCCCAGATGTAATTAATCAATGGACTCAAGCTCCTCCTCTCGTTTGCATATGTGGCAGCTGGTTCATGCTGAATTCCAGGGTAACTGTTGGCAAACCCTGCTTCACATAGGAACTTCAGAGGGTCAGTGTCCTGTTTGATTTTTGGATTTCCGGGGCCAGCAGAGTGCCTGAAATGCGGTCAATAAACATTGACTAACGTTGAATGAAGATACCAAGACAAATAACACGCCAGACAGACATTAACAAACACTAAAAGAGGGATCCAAGCAAAATGTGACAAGGGGTTTGAAGCAGGCAGAGGTAACATCTGGCAGGAAGTAGGGATCAGGAAAGCCTTTCTGAGGGAAGAGGAGGGGGCGTTGGGTCTGACGGTTGGTCCTGGTTGGGTTTCAGTGCCGAGCATGGGAAACAGGGATGGGGGGGCCCAAGCACAGGGTGTCACTTAGTTGTGATTTAGGAGGGACACAGCAGCATGCCAGGAGCAAACAGTGGAGTGATGAATTGAATTGTGCCCACCAAAAAGATGTTGAAGTCCCCCACCGCCCAGTATCTGCAAATATGACCTACTTTGAATATAGGGTCTTTGCAAATGATCAAGTTAGGATGATCAGGTGGGGCCCAATCTAACATGACTTTGTCCTTATAAAGGGGGGAAATTTGGACACAGAAACAGTCCTAAGGAACCACCTGTGCTGACTCTTTGGTCTCAAGCTTCTTGCCTTCAGGACAGTGAGGCCATAGGTACATTCCTATGGTTAAACCCCCCAGTTTGTGGCACTTTGTTACTGAATCCCTAGCAAACTAACATAGCTGGGGGTGGGGGTCTCTGCTGCCCAACTGAGGGTCTGGACAAGGACTATCCCATTTAAATGTTTGTCTCTCTGACTTACCCTGAGAAAAGTAGAGGTTCTCTGGGTAGAAACATGAGTGGCAGAGGTAGGGATATGGAAATTTCTTCAGACATATTAATGGCTGGCTTGGTCTAGTTCAGCTCTCCACCAGGTGCTTTGAGTAAAAGTTATAGTACTCAAAGTCCCCTGGTGGTGAGGCTGAGAGGCAAGAGGAACATGCAGGGACAGGGGTGAGCAGTGCATGGCTCAATCATGGCCTCTCCACAACTCAGCTCAGCCCAGCAGTGGTAGGAGTGGGCTGGGCCAAGGCTGGAAGGGTGCGGGCAGCTCACCCGCAGGGTGGGGGTGGGGTGCTTTGCATTGCAAGCTGCAAAATACAATTCTACTTTGAGGTGGAAATAATGGAATTTATTGGACACACATGCTCAGTGTGCCAAGGAAGATGGATTGACAAATAGCTATACCCAAGTCAGAAAGTGACAGATACTAAAGGTCTAAACAAAAGGCTACAAGGCAAAAGTGTGGAGGATTCAACCAGATGTCACCACTTTAGAAGAACCAAGCAAGAACTCAGGAGATCTCTAGACGGTAGCCAATGACACGGCAGCTCTGGGGCCTAGCTGTGTCTCCCCTCAGGAGAACTGATTGGCTTACCTTGGGCCATGGGCCCACCCTGGGGTTGGGAGATCTGTGATTGGCTGCCAGTTCCTCAAAGGAAAAATAAAATAAAATAAAAAGTGGTTCCCTAGATCAGAGTGGAGTAACAAGGGATTCTGGGCAGGCAAAAACGACAGACTTACTGCACAGCTAAGGCGAGGAGGGAGAGGGCTGGAAATTGGGGAACTGTCTGACTAAGGAAAGAGTTGGAATGAGTCATGGGTGAGATTAGGTCAGGGAGGAGACAGACTTGGCCAGAGCCCAGGACAGGTGTCAGAGTAGTAGAACTAACATGCATTAGTTCATCTGCCTGGAAGCCACACCTCACACCCCTCCTCTCTTCTGGGAATTCCCCCTCCCCTCTCCCCTTCCCATTGGCATCCCGTGGTCACCATGGAAGCTTCTCTGACATTCTGTCATAATGGATCAATCCAGGAGTGGCATCAGACCCAGGCTGGGCCAACTGTAGTACTCAGCCCTTCACACAAAACCCTTTGATTTAAATGAATTTAAAATGCATTTGTGTCTCTCCTAGTTATGTAAGTTTAGAGTTCTATTAATGCATAGTTCTTGCCCTCCTGGAGCTCAGAATGAAGCAATTATAAACGTAGCCGAATACAGTGTGAGTACACTTATGCTATATTTACTGCCGTAAGTGAATGAATGCATGAACACACAGGTAAATGCTTGCATACGTGCATATCCTAGCACCCCTTCATGTAAGAAGGTACAAGAATCACAGAGGAGACTTTGTAGAAGAAGAAGGGCATCCCAGGAGAGGAACAGCATGAGCAGTGAAGGGACATTTTTAGAGAATTTTGCCATTGTGACTGGAGCATGGCAGGTATGACGGGCAATGCAGACGAGGGAGCACTGTGGGGATGAGCCTTGCGTGTGTGTGTGTGGTGAGACAGTCTAGGTTTCATTCTCAGTCCTTGGGACAAATGGAGAGCAGGGGAGTGACAGCATGGGGGCTGTGTTTTGTGAACAGCCCACAGCAGGGATGTGGAGATGTGAACAGTGCCCAACCTGGTGACCATGCCCCCATCCTGTCACTCGAACAGAAGAATCCAGAGCTCAGCAGGCACTGAGGACAGTGGTCTCCACAGCCAGCATTGTCTGAAGATGTGCTCTGGTCGGAGCCAGCATCTCTGGACCGAGTCATCTGTCCCAAGGGCTGGTGAAAGGAGGTTGGCAAGGAGTGGAGGCCATAAGGGGAAGGTGGGAGTAGAGTGGAGGCTTTGAGAGGAAAACCCAAAGCAAGGACTGGCGGAGCTGGCAAATCCAATGAAGCAGTTAAGCCCAGAGCACGGTGGACCCCCACCGGCTCTTCATGGTTTGTTTTGGGATTTTGTGTGTGGTACTAGGGATTGAACCCAGGGGTTCTCTACCCCTAAGATACATCATTTTTTTTTTTTTCAGACAGGGCCTCACTAAGTTGCTCAGATAGGCCTCACTGGGATTACAGGTGTGTACCACCACACCTGGTTCTCTTCATGTCATCCTGAAGGAACTAACTGGAGCCCCCAGGTCCACTTAAAGGAATCTGAGCTGTACAGGAACAGAAGGCACAGCCAAGGTCTCAATACTTTGCTGGATAACTTTTGTTTTGTTTTTGTGGTGCTGGGGATTGAACCCAAGCCCTCATGCATGCAAAGCAAGCACTCTACCAAATGAAGTATATCTCCAGCCCCTCTCTCTATTAATATTTTGGGCTAGAATTAATAAGAGTCTAAGGCAGTGGTGGTGGGGTGCAGAGGAGGAGATGGCCCAGAAATATTTTTAACTTAAATTTTAATAGAAAAATTATTCTCACGGTTAAAAATAAAAAGGTATAAAAAGATATTCAGTGGAAGGCTTTGTTCCTACCTCTGTCCCCCAGGACCCAGAAGCTAACCTTTGCTGTTATTCTTTGGTTTGTTTTCTCTGTGCATGAACATAAATGGCTCTCTATTACATCATTCATTTTTTTCTCTATTCTATATACATGTTTTACACCCCCCCCACTTAATACTGTGTGTGTGTGTGTGCGCGCGCGCGCGTGCACACATGTGCCTGTGTGGATTGAACCCAGAGTTTTACGTGCTTTGGTAATTTTTATAGATTTACCAAGTTGCCCTCCAGAGAGGCTGAGCCAATTTATATAAGCACTAGCAGTATATGAGAGAGTCTGTTTCCTGACTCACCAATAGACTGTGTTATCAGATTTTGGATTGCTGACAGTCTGATGATGGTTTTAAAATGACATTTTGAGCCAGGCATGGTGTTGCACGTTTGTAATCCCAGCAATTTGGGAGGCTGAGGGAGAAAGATCACAAGTTTGAGGCCAGTCACAACAATTTAGGGAAGCCCCCAGCAATTTAGGGAGTTCCTATCTTAAAATAAAAAGGGCTAGGGACTCAGCTCAGTGGTAAAGGGCCCCTGGTTACAAAAAATAAAGTCATTTTGTAGTTTTCATTTCATTTTCCTTATTATGAATGTGCTTGAGGATTTCCTCATATATTTAGGAGCTATTTGTGTTTTTTTCCTGTGAAGGAACTATTTGTTTATATTTTTTGCCTAGTTTTCATTTGAGTTGTTGGCTTTTTTCTTTTTTCTTTTTTTGATACCAGGGATTGAACCCAGGGATGCTTAACCACAGAGCCACGTCCACAGACATTTTTTTTTTTTTTTTTTAATTTTGAGACAAGGTCTTGTTGCTTAGGCCCTCACCGAGTTGCTGAAGCTGGTCTCAAATTTGTGATCTTCCTGCCTCAGCCTCCTGAGTTGCTAGAGTTGCAGGTGTGTGCCACTACACCTGGCACACACAGAGATTTATGACAAGGTATTGGTTTATACATTTATGGAGGCTGAGAAGTCCTGTGATCTGTAAAACTGGGGATCCAGGAAAACCAGTGTTGTGATTCAAAGATCTGAGGGCCGGAGGGAGAGAGAGCCACAGGGGGTCTGAAGGCTTGAGAACCAGGAGCACGAAGGACAGAAGATCAATGTCCAGTTCAAACTGTCAAGCAGAAAGAGAGTAAATCCTCCCTTTCTGTATCTTTTTTGTTCTATTCAGTCCCTCAACAGATTAGACCATGCCTACCCACTTCAAGGAGTGCAATACCATCTAGTCAAATGCTAACCTCTTATGGAACACTTTCCCAAACACACCTAGAAATAATTTAACCAGATATCTGAGCGTTCGGGAGCTCCAGGCACATTGACACAACTATCAATTCCACATAGGCACACTCCTCTGGGATGTACTGCCTCTCACATTTGTGTCACCAGTGTTCACAGATAGACCTACACCTTTACGATACCCCCAAAGAAGCAATGGAGGACTTCTGCTTCCAGACAAGGAGTAACAGGGGCAGATTTATCCTTCTGCCTAAAAAATATGAACAAAATACATAAGACAATGGTATTAAGACACTGACAACAACTGATGCAGAGACAGGGAACAAGTGAGGTGGGCCCTGTGGGCTTCCCACCACCTGAGGAGAATTTTTAGACTCCAAGTGGGGGATTCAAACAGCCTGCCAAGGAGTCTTCAGAGTTCAGGTTTGGAGAGGACAACATGGCCAGAATTCATGGGGGCAGAGTATGGGAAGGGAGGTCACACAGAGAGGAAGCTCCAGAGAGTTCTCTAGTTTTCAGCTGAGAGCTGAGCAGAGAAGGCAGGAAAGTCCCCAAGGTCTAGCAAAGACTACTGAGAAGGATCAGTCTAAATAATCCCAGAGCTCAGGGTCAGGAACAGGTCATGCTTCCACTAGCCAGAATGAAAAGACTTCCTAACACAGAGGACATTAAGTAGAGTTTTCAGAAGGGTATTTCCTCGTAGTATGGCAAAGTGAGCCCAAGATGGAAGGTGGTTCTGGACATGCTAAATAAAGCTTAAAACCAAGTTGCAAGAGGATCAGGTGTTTCCAAGTAACTGTATTGAATCCCAGAATAAAATTCACAGTGCAAACAAACATACAAAACAACTAGGAAGGAAAATATGATCTACAACAAGCAGTGGCACACATCAGTATGCGATATGTGTAGATATATTTTAAACAAACAGAGGAAAAAATCAACAGATCCAGATATGACACTTATAATAGAGGCCAAGGATGTCAAAAACAAATACCACACATCCATGCCATACTTTCAAGAAGGTAAAAGAGCCAGGCACAGTGGCACGCACCTGTAATCCCAGCAAGTTAGGAGGCTGAGGCAGAAGGATTGAGAGTTCAAAGCAGCCTCAGCAATTTAGGGGGCCCTAAGCAACTCAGCAAGACCTGTCTCTAAATACAACATAAAAAAGGGCTGGGAATGTGGTTCAGTGGTTGAGGCCCCTTGGTTCAATCCCTGGTACCAAAAAAAAGGGGGGGGAGATGGGGATATAACTCAGTGGTAGAGCATCTCTGAACTCAATACCTAGTACCACAAAAACAAAAGAAGAGGAGGAGAAAGAAGAAAAAGAGTGATTATATTGAGGAGAAATACAGAAAATGAAAAATATACTGGATGGGATTAGCAGCATTTAGATACCCCTCCCCCAAAAATAGTGAACTTGAAAACACAGTAATAGAAACTACATAAAATGAAAGTGAAGAAAAAGATAAAACAAATATCAGTGAGTTGTACAACATTGAAACGGACTAATATATAAATAGTTTGAGCCTGAGAAGGAGTGGGGAGCATGAGTTGGGGTAGATGCACTAATAAAAGATAAATAAAAATAAATAAAAATTAAAAATAGAAGATCAATTTGTATTGAAACAAATAAAAAAAGAGAGATGATGTAGGAAATATCTGAAGGGATAATGCCCACATTTTTATGAATTTGATGAAAGATAAACCTACAGATGAAGCTTTAAAAGCCCCAACCAGAAGAAACACAAAGAAATATTACCCTGTGATTAAAAGGAAATCTTAAAATCACCAGGAGAAGAGAAGCACTACTCACAGAGCAATGACGGTGGGTTTCTCATCAGAAGCAGCAAATCCAAAGATAGTGAACGGGGGAAAGATCAACAGTCAATCCATACCCAGAGAAAATACATTTTAAAAAACAAAGTAAGGGCTGGGGTGTGACTCAGTGGTAGAGCGCTTCCCTAGGATGTATGAGACACTGGGTTCAATTCTCAGCACTACATATAAATAAATAAATAAAATAAAGTTCCATTGTCAACTAAAAATACACACACACACACACACACTTTTAAAAAGATAAAATAAAGACTTCAGACACACAAAAACTGAAATAATTAATCACCAGCAGACCTGCACTTCAAAAAATGTTTAAGGAAGACCTCAGGCAATGAAGAACCCTGGAAATAGTAATTATGTGTAAATATAAAGAACTTTACAAAACCTTTTGAAAAAAAGTAATCAAGTAGATTTAATCTGTAAGAAGTTATCCAGGTGTGGTCCACACCTATAATCCCAGCAGTTCTGGAGGCTGAGGCAGGAGAATCGTAAGCAGCCTCAGTAACTCAGCAAGGCCCTAAGTGACTCAGGGAGACCCTATCTCTAAATAAAATATTTAAAAAGGGCTGGGAATGTGACTTAGTGGTTGAATGCCCCTGGGTTCAATCCCCAGTACAAAAAAAAAAAAAATCTACAAGAAATTAACTAATGTAATGTGTTTCCAGACGTTGTTTCCAGCCTGCATGCAAGTGGGAACATTTCTGCCTGTGGTATAAGTTGCAATTGGCTTTTGCCAGTAGCAGTTTGCTAATGCAGTTTCATTTTGTTTGCTTACCTGCTAGTCGGATTCATTTTGGTTTAGTTTGAGTTCATTCCATAATGGACATTTTTTATTGTCATGTTGTTGAATTTATTAATTTTTTTCTTTTGTGGCTTTTGAATTTGGGAATCATAGAGAGGCTTCCCTACCTAGAGTTATAAAGGAAATCTCCTGGGAGAGCTTGGTGTCTGATTGGGAGGCTCGATGTTGATGGAGATTTCTATGGAGTAAATGCTGGTGCTGATCATGGGGCCGGGGAACCTGTAGCAGGAGCAGGTTTGAGCTGCAGTTGCACAAGTTGAGTCTGGAGTGCTGCAGAACTGTTTGATGAGCTGTCCTGTGGGCACCTGCGAGTGAGTGTGGGACTCACGAAGCTTTCAGGGAGCAGGGACGATGACAGTCATCCGTGCCCTTTAGTGCAGGAATGGGGTTGTAGATTCTTTTTTACCTAAGGAAAATGAAGGTGGTGAGAGGGGGGAAAGCAAGGATGAAGAGCTAGGGAACGTCAACATTTTCACAGTGGGAGGTAGGAGGAAGAAGATCAAGGAAAAGAGACAGAAAGCTCTGTCCAAAATGGAGGGAAAGGGGGAGTAAGAGTGGGGAGTAAGGGGTGGTCATGGGAATGAAGGCGACAGAGAATATGGAGAGGAGGGCCAGATGGAAGTGAGAGGGAAGAGAGAAAGAGCAACTAGAAGAGTGTCAGAAACAATCCAGCCTGAGCCCTGGAGCAGGATGAGGACCGAGTGAAACTAGTATTTATTGAGTACATCCTGTATACCTAGCTCTGAGCAAGATACTTCACAAAACAGTTCATTAAATACTTGCAAAATCCGTTTCTAAAAAAAATTCCTCCTGGGGCTGGGGTTGTGGCCCAGAGGTAGAGCGCTCGCCTAGCACGTGCGGGGCGCTGGGTTCGATCCTCAGCACCACATAAAAGTAAGTAAATAAAATAAAGGTATAAAAAATCCCTCTTTATTATCAAAAAGCTAAACCTACTGATTAACAAATAAATCAATATAGGGGCCAAGAGTGTAGCTCAGTAGTAGAGCATGTGCTTAGCATATGGGAGGCTCTGGGTTCAATCCTCAGCAAAGAAAAAAAAACAACCCTGATAGATGATAGATAGATAGATAGATGCAGCATAATGGCATCTGTTTGAAATACTAGATAGATAGATAGATAGATAAAAAAAATAATTTGAGTCTCTGGGAATTGCACCCTTGAGGTATAATCATCAGGGTGAGCATGGTATATCCACTTCCAGATGCTTTTATGTGCATATTAACTTGCATTACTTCTTAACTATTTTTTAATATTTATTTTTTAGTTTTAGTGGACACAATATCTTTATTTTTAATTTTTATGTGGTTCTGAGAATCGAACCCAGTGCCTCACGCATGCTAGGCGAGCGCGCTACCACTTGAGCCACATCCCCAGCCCTTAACGTCTATATTTTATGTTACTACTAACCTCTTAAAAACATTTCTTAAGTATTTCTTTCCATTTTGGTATAGATATATTTATTGCATCATTTTTTACTAGCTGCATGAAACATTCCAATGGGTTTTCCCTAATTTATTTAATGATTCTCCAGTAGACGAATACAGGGATTATTTCTCACTTTTCCTATTACAAATTTTGTTTCACTAAGCATCTGGAGCCAGGGGCGGTGGCACACACCTGTAAACCCAGCAACTCCCAAGGCTGAGGCAGGAGGGTCACTAGTTCAACTTAGTGAACTCTGTCTCAAAATCAAAAATAAAAAGGGTTGGGGATGCAGCTCAGTGGTAGAAAACCCCGGATTCAATCCCTGGTACCAAAACAAAAAATCCTGGAACAAAGATATTTGAATATATGTAATTACATGTATAAGATATATTTCTCATATTGGTCAAAGAGTATGCTTACTTTTGGTGTAGTAGATATTACCTAAGTCTCTCCAAAAAGAATGTTCCAATTTCCAATCCCAACAACAGTATATAAAGTACCTATTTTCTGACCAACACTGGTTGTCAACAATCTTCTAAAAATCTATTTCACTGTCGCTATTTCATTGTTTTGTTGATTATTTTATTTTCCTTAGATTATTAGCGAGGTTGAACATCTCTTCATTTGTTTATTGTACATTCCATATTTTTTGTCTGTTCTGTTGCCTTTCTGCAGGCTGGAGATGGAATCCGGGGCTTTGTTTATGCTGGGCATGTGCTCTACTACTGAGCTACATCCTATTTATGGTTTTTCTTTTGTTGTCTATGCAAATGGACTTTATCAATTTTCCTGTCTTTTTTCTCATTGAAGAGCCCTTCACAGGTTATAGAAATTTGCACCATTGAGTGTCATATGCATTGCAAATATTTTCCCCAGTTGTTTGACTTTCTTTCCCCATCCCACCCCACCCCCAATCTATGTATTTTTTTCTCTCTCTTTCTTTATGTCTCTCTTGCTCTTTTCTTTTCCTTATCATTTAAGAGGACTTTTTTGTTTGGGGTTTTTACAGTGCTGGGGATTAAAACTAGGGCCTCACAAATACTAGGCAGGTCCTCTATGACTGAACTACACCCTCCAGCCCTATTATATAGTTTTAACTTTTTACGTAATCAAACTTAGTAGTCAACTCCTTTGTAAGAGTTGGAGAGTGAGATTGACCAAATTTTCTACCTGTATGGATATGGTCTAATTCTGAATCCCACTATTATATATCATTATAATGCACCACTACCACCACCACCACCACACACACACACACACACACACACACACATGCACACACACAGGCTTCCCTAATTTCAAGATAACAATTCTTCCAATACTTTTTAACAGTCCCATATTGCACATTTAAACTTTGCTTCATTCTGCAATTTATTTGGAGATAAAAATATAAATTTATTTATTCATATGTTTATTTAGTTGTCCAAAGACCATCTCATGGTTTCAAATGCCAAGCTTTTAATGCATTAAAATTGTATTTTATCCATACCATTTCATGGGCGAGAAAACAGAAGCTCAAAGAGATTAAGTGACTTGCTTGAGGTTGCACAGTGAGCTAGTGACTCAGCCCAGATTTAGAAACCAAATCCATACTACTTTGATACATTCTGCCACACAAGGACAGGTCAACAAGATTCAGTCAACAAGACTGACTGGAGAGAAAAAAAGGCAGGTTGCTTCAAAAGTGATCTGGTAATCATGTCACTGAAAGTTGGGAAAGTTGATCTTTGAAGTCAATTTTAAGAGGAAGGATGCTTGGTGTGACAATGAGCAGGATTTGGAGGTGGTTCCCATGTGGAGGAGGACCCAGTGGAAAACTCCAGCAATGCACACAGGATGGGTGGTCACAGCGAATAAGAGAGGGGAAGTGTCAAGGACAACTATGGCTAAGAATTGTATTCAGAAAAAAAAAAAAAGAAGAAGAAGAAGAAAAAGCAGCATATTTTAAAATGACAGTCATTGCTGCTGTCCTCAGTGCAGCAGGGTAGCCAGTCAGCTGTCAGTGAGAATCAAAGGCCAGTGGTTCTGCTAGAGCCATCTTCTATGGGTATGAATGAGTGAATGAACCAGTGAGTGACTCCTTCACCACATAGTCACAAGAATGACTGTATCAGCTTCATGCTTCTTGTTCTGATTTTATTTTTAAGTGCGAGAGTAGGAAGAGAAGAGAGTCTTTTAATGCCAGATTGTCCTCAGTAATGCACTACCATCCCCTACCTTCTGTGTTCCCCTAACCAGGGTGCCTGAAAACTGGGAACTAGAAATCCTGAATCCCTTGCTGGCAAGGATCAGGTTAGATTCCACCCACGAGAGATTTTCTTCACGATCTAGAAGAGCAGGCATGAGATTCTGTAGTGGCTTTAAGGAGTTGCCTGAAATTTCCCTGCTGTGGTCTGCAGACAGCTGTGATCACCATTGCAGTCTCTAGCAGCTTCTATAAGCTTTGAATGTGACTCTGAGTGCTGGCCGCCATCCTGAGAGCTGGGACTAATGTTCTTTTTACTTTTGTTCCTCCAGTGTTCTCGGCAGTTGTGACTATTCACTTCCCTGTGTTAAACTCTATCCTGCTTGAAATACCTAGAGTGGTATCTGTCATCTTGACCGGACCATAACTAATACTTTCCTTTTTTTGGGGGGCGGGTACCAGGGATTGAACTCAGGGGTACTCAACCACTGAACCACATCCCCAGACCTATTTTGTGTTTTGTTTAGATACAGGGTCTCACTGAGTTGCTTAGTGCCTCATTTTTGCTGAGGCTGGCTTTGAACTCATGATCCTCGTGCCTCAGCCTCACAAGCCATTGGGATTACAGGCAGGTGCCACTACTCCCAACTAATTACTTTCTTTAAAAAAAAATATTCATTTATTCTTATTTGTTATATATGACAGCAGAATGCATTTCAATTCACAGTACACATGTAGAGCACAATTTTTCATGTCTCTGGTTGTACACAAAGTATAGTCACACCATTCGTGTCTTCATACATGTACTTAGGGTAATGATGTCCATTTCATTCCACTGTCTTTTTATCAGGAAAGGAAATGCTTCCCAGAAGTCCACCATCAGACTTTTACACACGTCTAATTGGCTAGAACTGATCACATGACTACCACAAAACCCAGCAGATTGGCAAAGGTAATGGAATTGCCCTAACAGTCTTAAACTAGTCATGATTCTTCTTTGGATTGGGCATATTGCTCCCCATACCTGATCAAAGAAGAGGAAGACAACCATCGAAGGGCACCAATACCTTCTACCACCCAGTGCTTTGGAGTCCTCAGTCCAATTTGAAGGATCCTTACAAATTTGGATTGGGAGTGCAGTTTGTCTTTTGGTCCAGGTTGGTGGTCTAAGGGAATGTCTAAGAGAACGGGCTCTATGATCAGGACAAGGACCCATTAGAAAAGAATGATTGTGTTTATGTTGATTTTCAGTGAGCACTGGTATTTACTTCTCTGCAAAACTAGGAATTCTTGCAATATATTAAAAAACAGAAGTGCAGTAAAGTGGTGTTGTGGCTCCGTGGTAAAGGGCTTGCCTTGCATGAGTGAGGCACTGGGTTCGATCCTCAGCACCACATAAAAATAAATAAATAAACAAATGAACACATTGTGCCTATCTACAACTAAAAAATATATTTGAAGAAAAAAAAAAGAAGTGCAGTAAAGTAAAGCAGGTCTAAAAATTATTCATACACGGTCCATTGGTTGAACAAATAATATGTCTTGCACAGCTATTTCATGTTTTCATTTAAAAAATAATAAAAATAGTCACTTTCATGGATTGGGATATAGCTCAGTTGGTAGGGTGCTTGCCTTGCATGCACAAAGTCTTGGGTTCAATCCACACACACACGCACACACACACACATACACACAAATAGTCACTTTCATAGTTACGGTATGCCAGGCATTTTTCTGAATGTTTTCTGCACATTTTCATTTAATAATGATTCACAATAACGTAAGATAGGTACTATCATATTCCCATTTTCAGGTGAGAACATGAAGGCTCAAAGTTGCCCAAGGTCACAGGGCTTTGAGTGGTAGCGCTAGTCTGGGTCTGAGATCCTGCTCAGAACATTAAGTCAAGCTGGTTGACACTAGGTATTCTATTAATCAACAGGTACTATTCATAGGAGAAGCTATGACATTTGTTGATGTTTATATTCATTTCCTGCTGTGACAGATTACCAAGTTAGTGGCTTTAAACAACATAAACTGACTCTTGCAGTTCTGGTGGTCAGAAATCTACAATCAACAGGACCACATTCCTTCTGTGGGCCTCAGGGGAGAACCCAGTTTCTTGCCTTTTCCAATTTCTAGATGCTCCCCCACATTCCTGGGCTCATGACCCCTTCCTCCAACTTCAAAGCCAGGAATGCTGCATCTTTTGTCCTCTCTGACATCCTTTCTATAAGAACCTTTGTGATTATATTGGCCCCATCAGATAATCCAAGAAACTCTTCCCATTTCAAGATCCTTAACTTACTTACATCTTCAAAGTCCTTTTCACTATGTAAGTTCCAGACATCCAGATACTGGCTCTTTTAAGGGGCCATTATTCAGACTGCCATTATTATTGTTGTTATTGTTATTATTATTATGGTACTAGGGATTGAACCCAGGGGTGCTCTACCACTGAGCTACATCCCCAGCCTTTTTTATTTTTTTTTTTATTTTAAGACAGGGTCTCACTAAGTAGCTAGGCTGGCCTTGAATGTGAGATCCTCCTGTCTCAGCCTCTCAAGTTGCTGGGACTATAGGCATGTGCCACCATGCCCAACAAGACCACCGTGATGTTACTAAGAGATTCCACCACCAGGAATGACAGAAAGGGACACGGATCAAAGGGGACCAAGGTCATTTTGTGAAAGCCTACGCTAGCTCTAAGTCTTTCCCTAACTCCTTCCCATACTTGCTGGTGGGGCAGAGCGAAGGGGAGAAAACCTGGGGTCAGAGCAGCTAGTGTCCCAAGGTACCCTGCTCCTAGCCGGACAGGGCTGGTGTGGAAGAGCCTTTCCAAGAAGGCTTTGTTTTCCCAGAATAAATCAGACAGAAGGGCAGCTGCCCCCAAACAACACGAACTCCACAAAAGCTCACCAGACATTGAATGGGCTTTTCTTTTCCCCCAGTGTTGCCCTCTCTTTTCAGTAGCCCATGGAAGACTCCCATGCAGATGGGGGTCCAAGCAGCCTGTTTCAGAGTGTCCTCATTTGTGCAGTGGGTCACCTGGGAGTATGGGGGGGTCATGTGCAGGGAGCACATTGTTCTGGTCACTCTCCTCCAGAGAAGCTCAGCTTTCAACATCCTTATACCTGGCTTACTGACCATTAGAGAACAGTAAGAGGTGGAGAGTGACCACAGGAGGTGGGACACCAGTAGAATGTGGACTTTGCTTTCTGGTGTGTGTGTGTGTGTGTGTGTGTGTGTATGTGTTGGGGATAGAACCTGGGGCCTCACACATGCTAGCCAAGCACCCTGCCTCTGAGCTACACCTGTCCTTTGTGCATGGGAAGTACACAGGAACAATTAAGTGCCTTGCTCTTCACAGAGCGCTCTCCCGGGTCCCCTAGTGACTTTCAAACAGCAGAACAATCACAATAAAGCTCTTTGCGATGCACCTTCATGTCATCCTGTTGGAAGAAGCAGCTCAGCTCCTTCTAGAAGCATTACAGTCTTTCTTGCCTGCCAGGAAGTATCCTCCTCACCACCTTGCTGAGCACAAACTCTGTCCAACATGAGTTCAGGTCTGCACGTCGCCCAGGAAACACAGCTGGGGCCAGTGCCACACAGCTGCCAGCTGCAGAGGGTTTATTTTCATAGCAATCCTCTCCTTTCTTGACAGCAGCAGGCTGCAGCCAAGCTCCAGGGTGACAGGTACAGTCAGTGATTTGCCAACAATGGCTTTTGTCCCATCCCCCTAGGAGTGCCATCTGTCCCACATGAACTTGAGCCCAGCCAACCTCCCCATACCTGACTTGACCTACCTCAGGACTTGGCCTTGCCTCAGCACTGGGAACCTTCCCCTGGCCAAGCAAAGTCCAGGAATGCAGACCTGTCCTTGGGAACTGTAGTAAGTAGGAAAGTCAAAAGGATGATAGAAACCAAGGAGCAGAGGAGACATTGGAATGGGCCTGGTAGAAGCAGAGTTAGAGCCTGTGGTTGTCTTTTTTTTTTTTTTTTTTTTTTTTAATACCAGGGATTGAATCCAGAATATTCTATCACTGAGCCACATCCCCAGCCCTTTTTATTTTTTATTTTGAAACAGGATCTCACCAAATTGCTGAGGCAGGTCTTGAACCTGCAATCTGCCTGCCTTAGCCTTCTGTGTCATGGATTACAGGTGTGCACCACCGCACTGGGCAGCCTATGGTTGTCTACAAGCTGTTTCTGATGCAGTTTCCTTTCCTGTAAGCCTAAGCTGAGAGAGCACAGGCCCAGCTTACCTCCTGAGGCAAAGCTTACCCTCCTGGCATGTGAGGGCAGAAGAGGCCTAAAGATCGCTGAGACCAACACTTTCATCTAATAGATGAGGAAACTGAGGCCCTGAGATGCTCAATGACACGGTCAAAATCAGGCGATTTGTAAGAGAACTGTGGTTAGAACCAGAACCCACTATCTGACCCTGTCTCAAAATAAAAAATAAAATGGGCTTGGGATGTGGTTTAGTGGTAGAACACCTCTGGGTTTAATCCCCAGTACCAAAAAAAATAATAAATAAAAATAAAAAAGCAAAAAAACACACCAAAAAACAGAGCCCATTGACCTGAGTGTACATCTGCATACAACTGTGGTCCAGGTACTTGGAATCCACCAGGTGACCATCAGCCTCTTTCTGATGTCTAGCTGCATTCCAGGTGCAGGGCCGAGTGTCACTAGCATCAGCTCATGGAATCCTTACGACGTCTCAAGTGAGTTGTGATTATCCTCAGTTCACAAAGGTGCAGATATATATCAATTTATATGCAAGTGTGCAGGAAGCCCATGGGCACTATGTTGATCACTCAAAATTACCTGAACCCAGACAGATGTGGCCTGGGGGTAAGTGGACAGGGATCAGTTGGACCTGTGACAGGAACAGAAAGGAAACTTATTTTGCAATGGATACTATTTTATATCTTTTAAATCCAGTATTGTGTGCATATCTTGATGTTGCAAAAATAAAGCAGACTTTTAAAAAAGTTTCCCAGATAGATTCACCAAAAACAAAAAAGCACCACAGTAGGTGCTTTTGTAGCATAGCTCTTGTGATGCCTGCCCGCCCAATGCTTCATGCTTTTGGAATCCGCTGTGATAAATAATAACTTGTCACCACCTTGACAGAGCAGCATGAGTGGGTTCTCATATCTCCCAGCCCAGTTCACACTTTGATGAGCCTTAAAGTTCCACTGAGAAGAAGTCTCTGTGTTCTACCTACTCTGGTTCTTCTGATGCATCCAGGGGTACAGAAGAAGTGGCTGTCATCATCTCTCCATCCCATTCCAGTCCCTCCCTATTGTCACTTTCTTTTCCTCACTTAACACTACCTGAAATGATCTTATTCATGTATGTGTTCCCTGCCCACTTTTCTCCCTAAAGAGCAAGCACAGAGAGAGTGGGGTCTTGGTCCTCTCACCAGCACCTTGGACAGTGCCTGGCACACAGTGGGCACACAAGCCTTTTGAATAAGTGAGTAACAGACTCACAGGTTTTCAGAGTAGTACTGATTGCCTATCTTAAAACTGTCCTGAGTTACCTGAGAGAGCCCACGATATGTGTAAAGCTCTTGAAATGGCAGCTCTGTGCCTAGCACAGTGCCTTACACAGAGGCTCCAGAGACATGGAATGAATGAATGATGGGAATGAATCACGAAGCAGGAAGAATGAATGAATGAGTGAATGAAGATGAATGTCACCTTCAAGACCAACCAGTCTTACCCAAATACTGGTAGGCAAAAGAAGTTAAGTAGTCTTCACTTACCTCTGTTTCCAGAGAAATAAAGACTGCTGAACCCCACCCTTCATGTGGTTACAAGCCAAATTTAGGGATCTTTTTTTTTTTTTATTTTGGTGCTGGGGATGGAACCCAGGGCCTCACCCATGCTAGACACACTCACCACTGAACCACATCCCCAACCCAATTTGGGGATCTTCTAAGCAAATGCCAAGCCCTGCTTTGGGCCAGCAGCCTACAAGATTCTTCAGATGCCTGCAGACTGCCCGACCCCTCCCTGAACATCCCTGAAACACCAGAGGAGCACAAATCACTCTGTTCCTATTGGCTGATAGGGTTCGGGAAGATTGCCTTTTAACCTTCTTGGCCAAGGGGCTATGATGCCTGGAGTACCACAAGTCTCTGTATTCCAGGCATTCCAGAATATTCAGGGTGCAGCCCAGCTGCCCGAACAGCTTTTTTGGCTGGGCTCTCTGGGGCTCCCACCTTCTCAGGCTGGCTCCTAGCTTAGCCTGCTGGCCTTTCCACCATCTCTACTCTTCACACTGGAAGCTCAGACCCCATCCACCTTCTTTACGTCAGCTCCATGCTTGCAACTGGCCTGGAGCTCCCAGGCTACCATCTTTAGTCCTTGTCTTCTCCTGGGACTGCCACTCCAGCCTCAGCATTTACCTCCTATTTTTGCCCACTCCCTAACATTGCCCCTGCCATCCTTTCCTCCCAGCTTGCCCCTGGGAGGTAATAGGCCTGGGAGGAGGCAGCGAGGAGCAGAGGCTACCTGTCACTATTGCTCTTTAACTACACTTCTGTCAGTTCCTCTTTCTTTTGTGTGACGTGCACATAGTAGGTTCCCCGGTAAATATCCACCAAATTGGATTTTCTTTCGCTCTCTCTTCCGAGAAGTCCTTTTCCCTCTCTAATTCAGTTCCCTGGCCATTGTCAGGCATAGATATTTAATAGAGGCCAAGTAATCAGATAAATTGACAGAGTTACAAAAAAAATTGGAACCAATATCCTGAGAGATTGTATTTTCTGCTCACTCCTCCATAAACCAGCCTCACATCTGGCTTCCTGGGGGTACACAGAAGGTGCTGCTGCTGCCCTGGCCCACAGCAAGGAAGGAGAGGCTCTCCTTTCCAAATCGCAGGGCAGAAGCATGTAAACAGCCTAAGTAGGCCAAAGGGCAGGGAGATGAGCCATGTGGACTGCACCCTTCCCCGTGTGGGTGCAGGACAGTCCAGCAACTGATGGCAGACACCAGAGGACTGCACTGCCAGGCATGGTGGCACACAACCTGTGATCCCAGAGGCTTGGGAGACCGAGGCATGAGAATCAAAGCCAGCCTCAGCAACCTAATGAGGTCCTGTCTCTAAATAAAAAGAAATATAAAGGCCTGGGATGTGGCTTATTGGTTAAGCAGCCCTGGGTTCAATCCCCAGTACCAAAAAAAAAAAAAACAGTCATCACACTTCACCTCCACAGAATTTGATTGAGCAAGGCAACGTCAAAGGTCCACCAAGATTCAAGGGTGCTATAGTTAGGATGCCAAGTGTCCATCAAAGGCCCATACATTAAGGGTTTGGTCCCCAGGCTGGTGCTAATGGAAAGCATAGAATCCTTAAAAGGTGGAGCCTATGACAGATCCTTAGGCCATTGTAGGAGTGCCCTCAAAGGGGATTGTGGGACCCTGGTCCCTTCCTCTTCCACTTTCACTTCCTGGTCATGAGGTGGGCAGTTTGCTCTGCCACACACTCCTCACCCTTGCCATCTGGCATCCCAGGGGCCTAAAAGCAATGGGTCTTCCCCATCAGGGGTTAGAACCTCTAAAACCATAAACCAAAACTTTTTCTCTTTTTAAATCCGTTATGCCAGATATTTTGTTATAGTGACAGAAAGCAGACCATCATAAAGGGGTTGAAGCATACTCTACCTCTCCAGGGAGGGACAGCAACATCATGCTGCAACAAGATTAGGTGGGATCGGAGACGTAGTGGTGTGGCCATCTTTGGAAAATGCGTCTACCCATGACTTCTTCACAGTGGCATGAATCAGAAACAGGAAAGGAACCAGTGCAGATGTCGCTTCATCCCAGACTGTGTCTCTCCGTTATTGTCATTCAAATAATATAGAACATAAAGTGAAAATGAAATTCCCTCTTTTAGCCTGCTACCCAGAGGAATGTGATCTTAATGGTTTTGTATTCAGCCTTTCAGATCCTTTTCTGAAGTACTTACAAATACGTATCTAGTAGTAATAGGCTGGACATTTTCTACTGGCCCTCCAGGACCCCCTCCACCCACCAGGCCCTGTGCCCTGGGGGGTTGACCTATAGCCACCAGTTCTTCTGCCTTCTGGCTTCCAGGTGGGTTTGGCAGGTGGCGGGCACCAGGTAGAGATGGGGAGGAGGAAGAAGAGGGAGGTGAGAATACTGGTTTCTCCATCTCTCTCCCTGGCTGTCTCAGTGGGGTGGCGTCTCTGCACAGTGCTGTCTGTGGACTCCAGCAGGTGGTATGGAGTCCCTGGGAACTAATCCTGTCTGTGATTTCCCTACATCTAGCCCACGACTCTATAAATATTCCATTATTAAACTGTCCTCAAATTATCCAATGCAAGTGTGCCCCTGAGCGAAGCAATGTAGTATTTTTTATTTGTTCTTTTTAGATATATATGACAGTAGAGTGTATTTTGTCATATCATATATACACGGAGTATATCTTCCCATTCTTGTGGTTGTACATGATGTGGAGTTACACTCGTCATGTATCCATATATGAATATAGGAAAGTTATGTCCGATTCATTCTACTGTTTTTCCTATTGCAATGGAGTTTTAAAGGGTATTACACTATGCTTATTATTTATCAACTAACCTTTTTCACTGTGTGTCTTCCTACATGGGTACATATAAGGTTCACTTCACTTCTTTTAATATTTGCGTGTACCATCTAGAATGCATATGCTCCAGTTTGTGTGACCTTCACACACTGTATGAGCTTGTGTAATGGATACTTGGGTTGTTAGAAGCACAGGCACAGTGAACATATTCACGTGTATCTATCTGTATACGCTGTGTTTCATTGGGGTAAACATACCAGATGGAACCTAAATATTAAGGGTTGTATTCTATAGCCCTCCTGAATTCAAATTCTTATCTTCTCTATCAAATATCAATGGCCATGCAACTGTGGCTCTACTTAATCCCATGACATGTCAGTTCACTCATTCATGAGACTATGACCACACCTTTCCACAGGGTTCTTTGGAGGGGCAACCCCACAGTGTTAGCCCAAGCATACCCAACTCCGATTCCATTTCTCTGTATGTAAAATGGTGGTATTACCTCCCTGGTAAAGTGGTTTTGAGGATTAAATCTCATAGGGTTGTAAAGATTCAGAAAAATAATCTGGGTAAAACACTTAGCACCACTCCTGGCCCATAATAAGTACTCCATAGACATTAGCTCTGGTTAATATTGCCCATAATCTGTACTAAGTTTGATATTTTATTACAGGTATTAAGACTACTATAAGCTTTATAGCAGTTATATTTTATGTTGATGATGGTTCTTAACAATTAAAATTATTTGCTCAGAGGAATCTAGGCAGAAGACTTGACTTAAGTAGACCCTTTAGGCATACAAATGCACATAGAAACACAGCTTATTAATTTGTACCTTGTTATTTCCTGTTGGGGAAATTAACCAAAGTTCTTTCCTTAGCTGTAACACGTGAGTATTCGGGAGCTGGTGGATGAATGGGATGGATTGCTTTGATGATTATCCCCATAAAGACGAACCCAGATTTTGACTTTCTTCCATCTGGCCCTCTTTGTCAGCATATATATTTGCTACTTCCATATGTCTCACCACTGTGAAAGCAGGCAAAGGACATGAGGGGAAGGAACCTGTCCCGAGCCCTTGAACAGGGGAACTGTACACTCTGGATTGGAATAATAATCTCAAGGAGCATTCGGAGTCTCCTGGTGGACCAGGTGGAGTGTCTGGGGGCTGCCAGAGAACTGCTAGCTTTAACTGCAGCTGTAACAATGAAGCAAGAGACCTACAAACATTGCTTAATACCCATCTGTCAACACCCGGGCTGTCCACAAACCTGCGGCTGCCTTCTCAAAGAACTTGAATTCTCTCTTTGGGCCGTATTCCCGGCTAGAGGTTCCCATCCAGAGAAAGCTCACCAGGAAGCAGCAGTCAGGAGGTTTGCAGTCCGCTGCCCACTAGGGTAAAAGCCATTGGGACGGGCATGTCACCACATAGGGCTGTGGAATAAGAGCAGGGCTGGAGGTAGGGTGCTATTCGTATGGTCCCCTCTCTACCCCTCCCTGTCCCTGGCACATGGAGTATGTGCTCTGGAAGTCTGTTTGCCCTGAGAAATTGGGACCAGGCCAAGGGACACTCAGGCCATCACAAACAGGGAACATGATCCTGCCTGCTTAGCCCTCCACTGGCAGGAAGCCGTGTTCCTTACAACTCAGGTTTGGTGGTTCTCGAACTCCAGGTGGGTACTACAAAAATAAAAGAAATTAAAAGAAAAGAAAACTGGTGTTTAAGAGCTCTGCCCACCAGAGCATCCGGTGTCCCCCATAACAGTCACATACACGGCATGAGTGCACCTTGACCTTCTGGCCATTCCCTGTACAGCCCTTGACTTCAAAGCATCAGCTCCACCCTGCCAGAGCCAGGAGAAGAAGCTCCAAAAGTGCTCTTCTCCTTCCCCAGTTGCACACCTGTGTGACACTACTGTCCCTGCTGCCTGGCTTCCTCCCTCCACTCTCCTTTGCTGTCCCCCACCCCCCAATTGAAGCTTCCAGGAGAGCAGGGCCTAGTCTGTTCTGTTCTCCATAATCTCCCATTGTCTGGCAGAGGGTGCTGCACAGTAGGGGATCGAAACCCACAATGACTTCACTTCATACCCACTGGGATGGCTGTAATCCTAAAAAGAGAAAGTGACAAGCGTTGGTCAGGATGTGGAGAAACTGGAATCCTACACTTTGCTGGTGGAGGATGTTTTGGAAAACAGTGTTCCGTGTTCAATGTAGAGTTACCATGGTACCCAGCAATCCCACTCCTAGATAGACCCAAGGGAAAGGAAAACAGGTGTTCCAACAAAATTTGTACATCAAAGTTCCCAGCCCTATTTGTAATCATCAAAAGGTGGAAACAACCCAAATGTTCATCAACTGACAAATGGACAAATGAAATGCCGTCCATCCATGCCGTGAAATAGTACTCAGTCACAAAAAGGAATGAAGTACTGAGCCGTCCTATGACAGATGATGCTAAATGAAAAAAGCCAGACACAGAAAGCCACACACTGTTTGATTCCATTTAAAATAAATTATCCTGAACAGGCAATTCCAAAGTAAATGAGTGGTTGCCAGGGCCTGGGAGGAGGAGGAGGGAATGGGGACTGGGTACAGATACAGGGTTTCCTTTGGGAATGATGAAAATATTCTGGAACTCAATAGTGGTGGTAGTTGCATGACATTGTGAATGGACTAAATGTCACTGCATTATACAAATTAAAGTGGTTTGAATGGTGAATTTCTTATTGTATGCATTTTACCACGATTTTTAAATGCCCTAGATGAATGAATGAATAAGTGGATGGATTTTCGTTCCATGACACAGGCTGTGCTGCTCTTAAGTGGGGGTGGGGGTACAGTGGAATAGCAGAGGAACAGGAACTCAGTTGTACCGCAGAACAGCAAAAGCCACTCTATTGGGAATCCTGGCTGTGTCCTTAATGGGGTGGCCTCGCAACTTGGCCTCGTGTGAGGATTGAAAGGTCTCCTGGAAGACTCAGGTACCTAAGATGGCATTGCTGTGCAGCCCTGTTTCCATACTTTACCACACCGTGTGCCTAAATGTCGATGATCGCTGCCTCGCATCCTGCTCTGCATTAGGGCTGAGTATAAATCAAAGTTCTAGCCAGGTGTGGAGGCACAAGCCTGTAATCCCAGCAACTTGGGAGGCTAAGGCAAGAGCATCACATGTTTGATGCCGCAGTCCGGCTGCAGCAAAGTAACGGGGTGGGGGGGGGGGCTGACAAGCAACTTGTGTACATTGATACAGCAGGAGTGGGAGCCGTTTATTGTAGGACAGGAGGGGTATATATATACATTACACACAGCTTATCTTAATTAACATTAATTAGATACAGCAGTCAACCAATAAGGAATCTCCACACTTAGATGGCTCGCTGGCATCACTTCACAAACCACTCCCTCTGCAAAATGCCAGGCGCCATCTGGACTTGTTTACAGACTCTAACAGTTTGAGGCTAGCCTCAGCAACTTAGCAAGGCCCTGAGTAACTTAGCAAGACCCTCTCTCAAAAAAAAAAAAAAGGTGGTGGGGAGGAATCGGGGTCATAGCTCATTGGTTAAGCACTCCTGGATTCAATCCACAATATGAAAAAAAATTTTTACTGTGCCTTCTCTTATAATCTGTTAGGGATCTTTATTTTATTTTATTTATTTATTTATTTATTTATTTTGTGTGTGTGTGTGTGTGTGCTGGGGATTGAACCCAGGTGCACTCAACCACTGAGCCACATTCCAAGGCCTTGTTTGCATTTTATTTAGAGACAGCATCTTACTGAGTTGCTTAGCACTTTGCTAAATTGCTGAGCTGGCTTTGAACTCATGATCCTCCTGCCTTAGCCTCCCAAACTACTGGGATTATAGGCCACTATGCCCAGCCTGGCGATCTTGTCATGGTGGATGAAAACCAGGTTACATTCTAGTAACCTCCATGTCAGCCACTAGGCTGGGCATTTTCTCCAAGCCAGCCCCTTTAGTTTATCCTTCTAACATCCTTGGAAGAAATAGTATTTCTCTGCTCTTTACAAGTGAGCCAGGGAGGTTATCCAACTTGCACAAAATCACAGAACTAGAAAGTAAAGGCAAGAATAGAACTTGAGTCCTCTTGACTCCAAACCTGTCCCCTTCCCAGTCACTCACAGGTTCATGAAACAGGTGCTGACAATTGTGCTGGGTTGTAGAGGGGCAGATGACCAAGCCATGGCTCTGTGTCTCCTTGTAGGTCAGGTACTCTGAGAACAGGCTCTGATCTGCAGGGTGGGGTGACCAGCTGGGGAGACAGCTGGAGCAACATCTGTGGGGAGTGAAGGGAGCAGGAGTAGGGAGGGTGGAGGCGGAACTGGGTGGGATGCTTTTGCTCAGAGTCCTCTACTAATCCTTTGGTATGTTCTGAAGTTAGAATACCCCAAGAAAGGCCGGGGCCCAGGCCTCTCATTCACCAGATATTGTCCACAGGTAGTTGAGGGAGGAAGGTGGTGGCATATAGCCTTGGCCCAGGCAGCTCCCTTCAGCTGAGGGCAATTCCTGGGGAGGGGCTCAGGTGTGAGCAGTCAGTAGGCAGCACTCTGCTGTGGTGGGTGGATGGCCTTGGTCTCAGGGGCCTGGGCAGGAAGCTGTGAGCCTGTGGGTTCAGAGCTTTATGAGAAGGAAAAAAAAAATTTTTTTCAGTGTTGGGACTGGAACCCAGGGCCTCATGCATGCTAGGCAAGCACTCTACTACTGAGCTACATTCCTCACCAGGCTTTTTGTATTGTTTTGTTTTTGAGATGAGGCTCTCGCTTGGGCTGGGGATATAGCTGTTGGTACAGGGCTTGCCTCGCATGCACAAGGCCTTGGGTTCAATCCCCAGCACCACCAAAAGAAAAAACAAGAGATGAGGCTCTCACTAAGTTGTTGAGGCTGGCCTCCAAATTGCCAATCCTCCCAATCAGCCTCTGGAGTTGCTGGGATTTCAGGAGTGTGCCACGGTGCCCCAGCAAAAAGGAGTCTTGATAGAAATGCATGCCCATCCACTTCTGCCAGGGTCAGCCCTCTGCAGTTCCATCAGCTAGGCCATAATTCCCATCTTTTCCTCCTCTCCTCCTCTGCCAAGAACCCCCTCATCTCCAGGTACTACCACTCTCTCGACTTTTTTAATTCCTCCCTGCTCACACACCTGGCTGCCTGGAGCTACATGGTCTTCTATGGCCAAGTGGGAGAAGGGGTCCCCTCCCCTCTGTGACACCCTCTAGAAGAACCCTAAAGAACTCCTATTCCCCAGGTGATAGAGTGAGCTTCTTTATAAAGCCCGCCGGGCTGGGGAGTTAGTTACCTACAGCTGTGGTTCTCCAGCTTCCTGTCTACCCATGAGAATCGTAAGGGAAACTTCTTAAAAATATCCATGTCTGGGCTCCAGCCCCAGCCCTGGGTATCAGAAGCTCCAAGAGTGGGATGCAGGCCCTACAGGACATTTTAAAGCTCCCGTGGTGATTCCAGTATGCAGCCTGGGCTGAGAACCAATAACTTGTATTTTTCTTTATGACAGAAATTCAAGTCAGGAGAGTGGAGGAGCGAGATGATTCAGGGGAGAGCTGGAAGGGCCTGACCCTGTCTAGAGATGGTGTTTGTGAGAAAGAGGCAGAGATTTGGAAAGAATGAGGGTGTAGGTAGGGTTGGCGGGTGCAGGAGAGCTGGGGGGATCATCTGGGGAGCTAAAACTGTGTTTATGCACCCCCCAACCCCCAACAACAGGGATCCTGACTTGACTGGTCCTGGTAGTCAAGCACTGGAGGTTGTCAAAAGAACCCTGGTGATTCTCCTGGGCATCCAAGGTGGAGAAACAGAGCTCTAGGCCATGCCACAGCCTCCTGCCTGGGAGCTGCACCAAGCAGGTGTCCTGGTGGCCTCCACCCAATGTTGACAAGCCAGCCACGGGGGAGGTCTTGAGCAACACCGATTTCCACCCAAACTAAACAGGAGCGCTGGCACACCCAGCCCCCACCCTGGGTAGGTATCTGAGGGGTGCTGCTCTGCAGGCTAGAGAGCTGGGCAGCTTTTGTCACTCTTGTCCTAGGGGACTCCCAGAGCTAGGCCATCTGCCCCGCCCACAGCATGGTTTACTCAGTTTAGCATCGAGAAAGAGCACCCTGATAGCCAGGTCTTGCTCTCATAGCGGAGGCTTTGATGCCCTCTTGAGCATAAGCAGTCTCACAGACACCAACCCTGGCCAAGGCCACTCTGGCGGTGAAGATCAAGACAGTAACCACTCTGTGGTCATGTCTGAACCCCGTCAAGAACAAGAGTATGGTCCCAACCACAAAAAAAAACCAATCATCCCTCTATCCTGGCGACTGTTTTCTTTGTTGTTATGTTGTTGTTTATAGCCTTGTGTCATTCATCTTGATAAGAATTAAGATATGGGGGCCGGGGGTTGTGGCTCAGTGGTAGAGTGCTTGCCTAGCATGCATGAGGCACTGGGTCTAATCCTCAGCACCACCTAAAAGCAAAATAAAGATATCGTGTCCATGAGTTGGGGTGGTAGCTCAGTGGTAGAGTGCTTGCCTTGCACATGTGAGGCACTGGGTTCGATCCTCAGCACCACATAAAAATAAATAAAGAAAAAAAAGATATTGTGTCCACCTAAAACTAAAAAATAAATATGAAAAAAAAAAAAAGAATTAAGATAAACACAGATTTACTCAGGCTTTCCAATCCAGGGCTAAGTCCTGCTTCCTTGAACCATCCCTTAAAGCGGCTGTCACAGCTCAAATCAAGGGGTTCCTTCCTAGCGTCCTCATCTGAGGAGCCCATGGTTCCCACGGTGTACATTCTCCCTCAACACAACACGCCCACAAACCCAGCTCCACGTGTAGTCCTAGTGGTCTTGGGCATCGACATCATAGATTTTGGAATCTATCCTTCCAGACACCATTTTTTTCTGTGCACATAGACAAATTTTTATTTTGAAAATGAGGGCACTATTTTGCACCCTTAAAAAAAAAATAAACAGTCTCCTAGGAATATTATCATTTGAGGACTTGTAAATACCACTTTGTGATGATGTCTTTGGGGAGGGGTTGGGTTTGTTTGTGAGGTGCTGGGGACTGAACCCAGGACCTCAGACAAGTTAGACAGGCGCTCCATCATTGAGCTACACCCTAACCTGACGTGTTTCTTGTGACACTTTGAAAAGAGGTTCTCACACTCTTTGATATCAGCCGTGGGCTGCTGGCTGTCTTGAGCAAATCTGAGAGGATCACCTCTTCTCTGGGCTTGGAAATGGGGACAACTTGAAATTCTCACTCACCACCCTCAAGGTGTCACCACCCCCCCCCCAAAGAGCAGCAGTGTGGAAGGCTTGGGCCTCTCTGCTTCCAGAACACACTGCCTGAGGGAGGATTCTATGTGGTATAGTAGAATTTGAAGTCATTGGCAGATTTATGTTTCAGAGGAAGGTCCTTCAGGGCAGTGAAGCCAACAACTTTCAGAAATGGCCAGGTTATTTCAGCTCTGTTAACTGATGGAACACAAGTGCGTTAAATCAACACCAGGTAATGGAGCCTTGTTCCAGCTCATTGCCTGACAACCCCCGGCTGTGGACCCAGATCACCTAGGGCCTGGTCACAATGCAGTTTTAATTTCATCAGTTTGGGATGGGTCTGAGATTGTGAATTTCTAACAAGCTTGACAGTGAAGCTGATGCTGTCCCAGAGGCCCTCACATCTGGCCAGGACCTACCATCTCTATAAGTTCCCAGCAAGCCCACTCTTCCTGTCAGCCAACAGGAGCCGGGGCATGATGTCCAAATGACATATTGAGGCCTGTCTTCTCATGTGGAAGAAGCCCTCAGGTCCCTTCCAGGGATGATACCACACCTGTTTAAAGTCCTATTAAACAGTTAAAACAGCAGCTTTTGCTGGGTGTGGTGGTGTACACCTGTGATTCTGGCAACTCTGGAAGCTGAGGCAAGAGGATCACAAGTTGGAGACCAGCCAGAGCAACTTGGGGAGACCTCATCTCCAAATACAGAAAGAACAAAAAGGGTTTAGGGTGCAGTTTACTGGTAGAGTGCCCCTGGGTTCAATCCCCAGTACCATAAAAAAATAAAGAAATAAAATAAAAAAAAAAAACAGCAGCTTTGACCTCACATCCCTGGCTCAGTGCAGCTCTGCTGGGTGACATGAGGTGGCACAGACAGGGAGGGCTCCTACCTTCCTGCAGAGGACTTAACTGGGGGGATGTTTAAAATCTAAACAGGGACTTCACCAAGGACCTGGCCATGCTGACAACTTGATCTCAGACTTCCAGCCTCCAGAACTGTGAGAAATAAATGTTTGTTGTTAAAGCCACTGAGTCTATGGTATTTTTGTTACAGCAGCCTGAGTTGACCAAGACAGCCCCTTATCTTTTCCTTTCTGAGGGGGTTTTTGCAGCTGGTCCTTATATTTATTAGCTTCCTGTGGCTGTTAACAACCAATTGCTACAACCGGGTGGCTTAAAACAATAGCAATGTATTCTCTCACGATTCTGGAGGCCAGGAGTCCACAGTCAAAGTGTCAGCCAGCTACCCTCTCACCAGAGTCTCCCTTCTTCTGTTGGCTCCGGACCTTCCTCAGCCTGTGACTATATCATCCCAATCTCTGCCTGACCTCAGTGGCCTTTGCCTCCATATCTATGAATTCTCGTTTGCTGCTTTATAAGGATACTCGTCACTGGATTTTGGACCCACCTGGAGAATCCAGATGATCTCATCTTGAGATTCTTAATTATATTCGAAAAGACCCTTTTTCAAAATAAGGCCTCATTTAGCTCCACTCAGTGGCACACACCTGTAATCTCGGCGGCTTGGGAGGCTGAGGCAGGAGGATGGAACTAGCCTCAGCAATTTATTGAGGCTCTAAGCAACTTAGTGAGGCCCTATATTAAAATAAATAAAAATAAAAATGAGATGTAGCTCAGTGGTAAAGTACCTCAGGATTCAATCCCTAATACCAAAAAATAAAATAAATATTAAAAATAAGTTGGCATTCACAGGTTTGCCAGGTCAGGACACGAGCCCACTGGAGAGCTGCAGCATGAATATCCTGATGGCTCAGGCCCCATCTGGACACAGCTGTCCTCTCACTAAACTGAATTGTTTGCTCCTAATGCAGAAGCTGTCTCTCACCTCTAGGAGACATAGGGGGCTCAGGTCTCTGATCCATTCCAGTATTTGGAGGCAGATGTTCTCCTTCCCACCTTGGAATCCTCTGGAGGCTCACCTGCTCCTCAGACATCAGGCACAGGTTCATTTCCACAGGAGGGTTCGCAGCTTCCACCCACCCTGTCAGGGTGGTTCCGCTCAGCCAGTCTGCCAGGGCTTTCGAAGGACAGTGGGTTGATAGAGATTGGCCTGAAGGTGCAGGAGGAAAGGGAAGAGAGAATAGTCACACTGGTCACGAGTGACTAAAATAGCTACTCATGTGGCTATAGCACCCACCATAGTCCAGGGGCTTTTTTCGGGGTGGGGGGTACCCAGGACTGTACTCAGGGGCACTCAACCACTGATCCGCATCCCCAGCCCTTTTTATTTTTAATTTAGAGACAGAGTCTCACTGAGTTGTTTAGCGCCTCGCTTTTGCTGAGGCTGGCTTTGAACTCATGATTCTCCTGCCTCAGCCTCATGAGCTGCTGGGATTACAGGACTGTGCCACCGTGCCCAGCTTCCAGGTGCTTTTTAAAGTCTTTCATGACTGAACATTATAATCCCTGCAGCAACCCAGGCAGTGGATGTCCTTAGACCCCCTTCAGAGGGCAGGGGTCTGAGGCAGAGGTTAAGTAAACTACCCAAATCTGGTAAGTCTCAGGGCCAGGGATGTGAACCTGGGCCTTCAGGTCCCCAAACTGACATCTAACTCAGAGGGGACACGGCGTGGGCTGGATGTTCTCTTGAGATCTGAAGGAGTTGCAAGATGTGAGGGTTAGAGGTGCTGCTGAGGAGGGGTATAGAGTCAATTCTCAGACCCCGTGGCTGCTGGGAGTGCTCAGCATTCCTCTTTATGACTTGGTTTGATGGCCTGCACTCCTTTGGATAGATGCTGAGCAGAGAGAGTAGGCTGTGTAGGCCCTGAATCCTGTTGTCACGTCCAGCCTCCATCTGTGCCTGCCTATGCCTCCCCATCCAGCCCACGCTCCTGCTTTATCAAGCAAATGAATGTATGATTGAAGGTCGTGAGTGGAAGACACAAAGCTCTGATCTCCTCCTAGCCCTCCCTCCTCAAGCCTTCCCCAGCCCTCCCCACCACACACAGGAAGCAAAGGGTGCTGTTGAGGTACTGAGGGGAGGCACAGTGACCCAGGAGGCTGGAGTGTCAGAGAGTGTGAGAAATGCCCAAGGCCAACAAGGTAAGGTGAGGAAGACTTGAATCTTGTTCTTTGCCACACACACACACAGGTTTTTTTGTTTTGTTTTGTTTTGCTTTTTTGTGGTGCTCAGGTTCTAACCTAGAGCCTTTGCACATGCTAGGCAAGTGCTCTACCATTGTGCTACACTCCTGGCCCCCCATTTTTCCTTTTTCCTTCCTTATTTCCCTCCCCTCCCCTCCCCTCTCCTCTCCTCTTCTCTGCAGGGAGAGACCTAAGGAGGACTAAGAGGCAGGGCCCATACCTAGAATACCCTACAGGGTAAGAGAAGGGGCACCATAAGGGCCAATATCTCAGTTTTCAAAGTCAACCAACCACATAGGCCAAATCTATGAGATTGGTCACCAGGAAGGGTGGTGTTCAGCCTGTTCAGGAATCAGCAAATGAGACATCTAAGGACAGGGACAGGGGACAATCACCAATGTGCTCAGACCCCTGTGGCCTGGCCCACTCAGGGCACCTAGCTCTGTGGGAGGAGATGAAGTTCCTGGCGTGGACGCAGAACTATAGCTGTTCCCTTTCAGCATTATTTTCTAGTGGAAATTTCACGGTCACAAGCCAACTCTTGGAGGTAGCGGGGAGGTGGGAATCTGACAACATAGAATAACGGAGTTGACAGAAGATATTTCCTCCTGAGCAAAACCAGAATTTTCCTGGGCAGCAAAGATTATTAGACCAGGCCCAGGTTTTAGTGTCAGAGTGAACCGAGTGGGATTTCTGGCCCCGCCACTTGCTAACTGTGCCCTGAGGAAGGTTCTCTAACCTCTCTGGGCCTCAGTTTTGTCTTCTGTAAAAATGGAGCTAAAAGCACCTCACAAGATTGGTTCTCAAAGAGATGCTCTGCTCACAGGCTGTCCTTCTCTCAGGAAGGCCCACCCCTTGGCTCCCTCTCTCCCTCCTTCTTCCTCACTATTTGCTGAGAAAAGACAGAGCAGCCTGAAGAGGGCCCAGGGAGGCCTGCCCCATCAGAGCTGACACGGCAGGGGTCCCCACAGGGGCAGGCCCCCTGGTATGGAGGGGGCAGAACTGCTGGACCCTCTCCCAGGGCTCCCAGAGAGCAAGCGCCCACGCCCGCTTCCCAGGGTACCTTTGGGTAGTACACAAATAACCAGTTACCCTGCTAATTCCCCTGGATCTGCTCTGCAGCTTTGCAGGCCCCAGAGGGTGTGTAGTGACCTCAGCCCTGGAGAATGTGGGGGAATTTGGTGAGAGGCAGAGCTGAACAGCCAGGCCTGAATTGGGGGAGGTCAGCCCAGGCTGGGGAGTTGAATAGGGCCAGATGAGATGTGGGGCAGTGTCACTGCACCCCGGTGCCAGGGTGACCCTGCCAGCCCCTGGGGGCCAGGCAGCCGTGTGGCCTGGGCCCTGGTGTACTTGGACACGTGGCTGCTCAGAGCCTGGCCTCTCCCACATTGCTGAGTTCCCCAGAAGCCAGAGCTGTTTTCAGGTTGTTTTCAAAGCTTCCTATTGCAGCCACTGGGCCCTGCCGGTTCCCCCCCCCCCCAGGAGACATGCTGCAAGAGGAAGCCCAGGGGCTTTGCCCAGGGCCCCAGCTGACAGCCCTGAAGCCGACCTCAGAGGCCTCACTTCCCTGGTGTCTCCTGCCAGCTACTTCATGTTCTCCCTCCTTCCTCTCTCCACAGAGGGCTGCCAGGTCCAGCAAATAAAAATACAAGGTGGTCCGTTAAATTTGAAGGTTATTTGGCAATCCTGGCCCCATCTTATTTATTTATTTATTTATTTATTTATTTATTTATTTATTTATTTATTTATAAGTTGGAACTGGAGATTGAACCCAGGGGTGCTTTATCACTGAGTACATCTCCAATCCTTTATTATTATTATTATTATTATTATTATTATTATTATTATTATTATTTTGTGACAGGGTCTTGTTAAGTTGCTGAGGCTGGCCTTAAACTTGTGATCCCCCTGCCTCAGCCTCTTGAGGTGCTGGGATTACAGGTGTATGCCACCACACCCTGCTTTATTTTTTTAATTCTTGGAATATCCCTCTTCCCTGCTTCTGATCTGTGGGGAGATGGAAACAAGGGCACAACACAAAGCATTCATGTTTTTTATGTTATTATAAAATTAATCCAGTCTTAAATCCGGAACATTATTGATCTTTGCAAACATTTCTTCAACTGAACTTTTTATTAACTGCATATTTCATAGTTTCCTATTGTAATACAAATCTCCAGTGGATAATTTTTTTCTTTGCTTTTATTATTTTTGTTACTCATGTGTAATTTAGAAACGTCCTGCTAGAATATAGGAAGCCACTCTATTATCTAACTATTGATGTGGTTGAAAGAAATATCCTTTTACCCTCCTTTTTGTTTTGTTTAGTTTTCTGTTGTTTGTTTGAGATGGGACCTCACTATGTTGCCCAAGCTGTCCCCAAACTCGGGGGTTCAGGTGATCCTCCTGCCTCACCTCCCTAGGTATGTGCGCACCATCTCGTCCAGTCCCATGACCCATCTTTTCTTTTAAGGAAAGCCCACCAACATATACCTTGCTTCCCTTGGAAGGGCAAATGCCAAAGGGGGGCTTCTCTAGAGCAACAGATACCCCTGGTGTAGGCATAGTCTTGAAAACTCTGGACTTTGAGTAGGTGAGGCTCTAGGCCAGGCTCCACAGTCCAGGGCCAGAGGGCATTCTCTAGCTGGACATTTTGGGGACTGTGAGGACGAGTCCTTTCTATGTTTGCCTCCTTCTGCTCTTTTTCCCGCCTTTCCTCCAAAACAATAGAAACCATCAATGATCCAACATTTGGGGTCACATGATGGGGCCATGGGGGACAGGGCTTCTTCAGGGTGGCTGCCTCTGGACATGTGGCAGGGATCTGAGCTGCTAAAACACAGCTCAGTTTGGATGGGCAGCTCCTGGGAACAGCCTGGCCTGTCTTCGGCAGCATCCTGGCAAGGGAACAGCTTGGGGCCCTCCCTGAGCTTACAGGGGAGCTGCCCCTTGAATACCCAGCTGGGGTCGGAAGTTCAGAAGCTGGTGTTCTGATGTAGCCCCTCCTCAGCCACCTTCCCAGGCAGAGGCTCCCCGGCTGGCCCTGCAGCTCCCCAGCTGGGGCTCCCGCTCCTCCACCTCTCCCCACCTCCCTCCCAGGATTCCAGGCACTTTGCCAGGATGCCTTCAGGAGGCAAGGTTGCAGCGTACCCACAGCACAACTACCTTGGCTCGGGAATGTGACACAGGATGTGCCATCCAGGGGTAGCTCTGCTGAGCTCCCAGGTGAATAGCAGGGCAATGGCTTCATGGCTTTCCCCTACTTTCCCTGAGCACTGGCTGGAGGAGCTTTTCTTCCATCTTTATCTTCTTTATCCGTCAGGAAGCTCAGCGGTTAAGCTCTCAGTCTGGGACTGAGCTTGCTGGGTTCGATCTTGCCTCTCCCCTATGAGGTTAAGTTACCTCATCTCTCTGGGCCTCGGTTTTCTCATCTATGAAAGGGGGATAATAATCATCCTGTCTCCTAGGGCTACCGAGGATTAAATAAGGTGAAGCATGTAAAGACCTTAGAAAAATACTTACCACGTAGAAAGTTCTTATTAAACAGGACATGTTAGCTCCAGTCTGCATTTGCTAGGTGTCACCAATTTGTGGTCCCTACAGTGGGAAGCACACAACTTAGGCACTTAGAGGAAGACAGAAACTGAAGTTGTAGTCCTTGTTCCTCTGCTCCTGGGACCCCTGGAAGGAAACCTGAAAGTACCTATGTGGCAGATTTCTCTTGTGCCTCAGAAACACATTTGTATGAACCCTTTAAGTGCTTGTCCTGCATTGGGGAAAAATCCCCCATTAGATGCCCACACTTACCCAGAGTAGAAGCCAGAAACTCAAATCCCCAGCCTTCTATAGGGCAGGGGCCACACAAGACCAGGCTGCACCAGTCAGCGGTGTTCATGGGAGGCCCTGCCAAAGGCAGGAAGCTTGGACCCAATGAGGGCAAATGCTCTCCTGTATACTTCCCTACACTTTTCTTCCTTTCTCTTTTTTTCCCTCTTCTTTGTAGTACTGGAGATTGAGCCCAAGGACACACTACCACTGAGCTACATCCCCAGCATCCCCAATCCTTTTTATTTTTTATTTTGAGACAGGGTCTTGCTAAGTTGCCCAGGCTGGCCTCAAATTTGAGATCCTCCTGCCTCAGCCTCCTAAATCACTGGGATTACAGGTGTGCACCACTTTTGTACAGGTATTCTAAGCCTAATTATTTCTATCCCCACAAAAAAGAAAATATGTTGGAATCCTGATCCTCAGCACCTCAGAATATGACCTTTATTGGAAACAGAGTTTTTGCAAATGATCAAGTTAAGGACATTAGACTTGATCCAATGACTGTCCTTATAAAAAGGGAAAATTTGGACACAGAAACAGACATACACAGGGAGAAGCTAAGTGAAAGTGAAGGCAGAGGTCAGGGTGACACTTCTATAAGCCAAGGAGCACTGACATTGCAGGAAATAACGAGAAGCTTCAAGAAAGGCATCGAAGAGAGCCTCAAACACAGCCCTCAGGAGGAACCCACCCTGCTGTCTCCTTGACCTTAGACTTCTGGCCTTCAGAAGTGTGGACACTACATCTTTGTTGTTTAAGCCACTCGGATTATAGTGCTTTGTTAGCAAACTCCTATGCATTGTGTCAAATGTAAGCTCCCAAGAACAGGGAATTTTGTGCTTTTAGTTATTAGCACATAAATGGCACCCAAGAAATGTACATTTGATAAATGAATGTCTTCTTTATAGTTCACAGTGCTAGACATACAGCACAGGAAAAGGTCCCATATTCGAAGATCCTATGCTTCTTGTCCATTACTGTCCAACCTCAGCTGCGGTCCAGTGGGGAGACCGTGCATGCCAAGCCCTGCACAGACATAGGCAGAGCCTGCCTGAGGTGACTGGGCCTCAGGCTGTGTGGCAGCAGGTTTTGGTGGCTGGCTGTCCAGCCCTGTGACTGTGAGGACTGGCTGAGAACTGAAGAGACTTAGAAATCTTACCCCGACTCTTTCATGTTAAAACACAAAGCTCACAAGGCCCAGTGAGGGTGTGAGTAACTCCCTGGCTGGTTCCTTTCCAAAATACACACAGCCACACAGATGAACTTCAGGTAAGGTTGTAAGACATGCAGCTGTTTTGCCTCCCCAGAGGCTTCTGATTCCCTTCCCCCAAATCTTCTCAGGGTCACACTGAGAATTTGGTAGCAGGAGAGACTGTGAATTCTGAAGAAAAATAACAATTATGCTTATGCACTATGGTCAATACAGTAGTTGTTTTCATATATTCCCAGGCTGATTTCTTTCAGGCCTGGTTTCTCTGTGGTCATTTCTCTGTGGTCATGGCTTGAGGTGGGGGAGAAGAATCTACACAGCATACTCGGCTGGTCTAGATGTGGTTTGCTTGGGCATCTTCTCCCATTGGACTCTGAGTGTGTGAGTGCATACAAGGGAGTGTGTTCATGTGCGTATGTGTAAGAGAAAGACAGGAAGAGAGCATGCAAGGATTGAGAAGAGCAGACCCTGGAAGGCCCTTGTGCAGAGGAAGAAGTAGCTGCAAGGTCAGGCTGCCTGCTCCAGATTCTCCCCATCTCCCTGTGCAGACCAGCTCGTAAGGAGGACTGAAGCCACCCAGATGGGTCACTGGGAGTCCATAGGGCCTGCCCAGCAGGGTTCAACCTACAGCCCACACCCAGGCCGGTCTGGGAATGGTGTCCTTTGTGTTAAGAAATGTGAGCCTCCTGGATTCCATATGGGGCCAGGCATGTCCTCACAGAGAGCCCTTTGTGCCTGGGAGAGGGTTGGCCCTGTTTATTCTGGCAAACGTCCAGGTACTGCCCACCTCCAGTACCCCGCCCCGGGGCTCCCCACCTTTCCTCTCCAGCTGTATCTCCCTTCCTCACAGGGTGCAGCCACCCTACAGAGGGCAGGGCACTTGGGAGGAGGCCTGGGCTGTGCCAGAAGCATGACCCTGAGAGCCCCAGGCTGAATGAAGGCCGAGATGACTCCAAGGTCTGTCAGGAGAGGAGAGGGCTCTGGCGACAGACACATGCTGAAGCAGGTTGAAAGAGCAGGGGCAGCCACAGACCCATCCTGGGGCATCAGGGAAAAGAGCTGGTCATCCAGCCAGGCCAGTGCTTGGGGCCAGGTCTGGGGCAGCAAAATCCTTCCACTTCTAGTTCTTTCCTCTTGGGGAGAGGGTGGGATGCAGCATGATCCGGCTTGTTGCTGAGACACCATCACTGAAGGTCCATGATGATCACTGCAACTGTTCATGTTTCTTTAAAAAAATAAATTTAAAAAACCCACGAGGAATCTCAGCCTGTCAGTCTTCCTCCCCTGCTGTCGATTCCCATTATGAATCCGTGGCATCTTCTGCTGAGAGTTAATTACACGTTGTGTGAAAGATGCAGGGCTTCCTTGAATACTTTTTTCTTCCTGAAGGTTCTAACCCCTCAGCTGCCTTCTTCTGCTTCCCCACTGTGCGCAGGAAAGCAGGGTACTTGGAGGAGCCCAGCTGACCCAGGCCCTGGGCTGCTGTGAGCCCAGCTCTCCCCTGCGGATGGCTGGGGCCTCCTGAGCCGCTGAGCCAGCAGCAGTTCTTCTGTCCAGGGCTCCCTTCCCACTGCTGGAGCTCCCACCGGGCCAGAGCTGGGTCATGACAAAGCACAAATGGAAGGTGTCACCTCCTCAGCACTAGGGCCTCCAGAGCCTAGTTCCTCTTGCTTTTGGGGGGGGGGGGGGTACAGATGGCTTCCTGAAGCCGTCTATGGGAAGGCTCAGAAAAGGATTTGACCCTTCCAAGAGGCAGAGACTTCATAGTTGCTGATCTTCGTGGTTCATTTTTTTTTTTCTGATTGCTCCCACACTTAGACAGGCATTTTCACTCTAGGGGTGCTTCATCTTTCTTCCTAAGAGACTATGAGCTGCCCCGGAAGCAACAAGTGTGGACTAATACCTTGAATGATTACCTATTTGCTGTGCTGAATTTCACCTACTTAGGAAATGGCTAATTGCATGGCTCTTGGAATCTCTCAGAGCATGTTACAACTGCCCTGGGACTTGACAAGTCACAGCATCTCAGAGCTGGAAAGACCTCCTCAGCCACCCCCCGCCCCGAGACATGACACACCTGAAAGTAGAGCTCTTCTGTCTTTAACATGGTTCCCCTAAGCAAGCCAATAAAGGAAACCTCCAGGTTGTGAGTGACAAGTAATCCTGTAAAGAGAAAACATTCGGGCTCTGTTTTTTTGGGATTGGCTTACTTACTATAATATTCTCCAGCTCCATCCATTTACCTGCAAATGCCATAATTCTATTCTTTTTTAAATACTGAGTAATAGTCCATTATATTATATCTCTATTTTTTATTTTATTTTATTTAGTACTGGGAATTGAACTCAGGAGGGTTTTACCACTGAGTTACATCCCCAGCCTTTTTGAGTTTTTTATTTTGAGACAGGGTCTAGCTAAGATGCTTAGGGCCCCACTAAGTGGCTGAGTTCAACACCATTGTCCTTCCTCAGTCTCCCAAGTCACTTGGATTACAGGCATGTGCTACCATGCCCAGCCTATATGTCCATTTAAAAGTATTCTTAGTTTCTCTCTCCTTGTTTATAAAGACAATGCCGAGAACTTATATATAAGGCCATAATAAATAAAATAACAAAATCACTAATGATCCCTCCATGAAGGGTGAAAAGAGGATTGGTACTTTATGTTCTTTTCTTCCCTATTTATGCATTTTTCTATTAATTAATTTAGTTATTTATTTTTGGTACCAGGAATTGAACCCAAAGACTCTTAACCACTGAGCCACATCCCCAACCCTTTTTTACAATTTATTTTTTTATTTTGAGACAGGGTCTTACTAAGTTGCTGAGGCTGGCTTTGAACTTGTAATCTTCTTGCCTCAGCCTTCTGAGTTGCTTGGATTACAAGCATACTCCCCCTCCACACCTGGCTCTTATATGTGTTTTATAAAATTGACAACGTATTGAATATATGGTTCTATTTTATTTTCTTCCATGTTTTTTTTTAATTATCCTAAAGGCTATATAGTGTCTCCATCATGTGGACATGCCTTACTTTTGTAATATTACCTGTTGGTTATTCTTAATAATTAATTATTTAGAGAAAATTGAGATGAATATCTCTGAGTATAAAATTTTATCAACAATTTTTGCTCGCTTCCTTTAGCTGAAAGTGGGTTACTAGATTAAAAGATGTGTGTGTTTGTTTGTTTAGTTGGACACGATACCTTTATTTTTATATGGTGCTGAGGCTTGAACCCAGGGCCTGACATGTGCTGGGTGAGCACTCTACCGCTGAGCTACAACCCCAGGCCTAAAAGATGTGTTTTTTGAGGCTCCATATATACTGCCAACTTGCTGTCCTAATTTGCTCCCTCATCAGCACAAAATAGATGCCCCTCTGTTCATTGCACTTGGCCTATGACCTGTTTAATCAAGGGTTTTACTGTTACTGTATATTGTGGATTGAATCTCCCCACAAAGATACCGTGAAGTTCTACTCCAAAATACCTGTAAGTGAACTTTATTTAAAAAGAGGGTCTTTGCAGGGACTATCAAGTTAAGAAGAGGTCCTAGGGTGGCCCCTTATCCAATATTAATGATGTGTTCATCAGTTTTCTGTGACAAAAATACTTGAAATAATCAACTTTAAAAAGAGAAGAGGTTTAATTTGGCTCAAGTTTTCAGAAGTTTCAGTTCATGATCACTTGGCCCGGTTGCTTTGAACCTGTGATGGCCTGTCACATCATGATGGGAACAGGTGATAGAAGAGGCTTGTTCACCTTGTCTTCTAGACAGACAGAACTAGAGACCAGGGTCCCACAATGAAGGCACGCCCCACAGTGACCTAACTCCGCCCACTAGGCTGCACCTCTTTAAGATTCCACTACCTACCAACAGCTTATAGGCTGGGGACCAAGCCTTTAACACCCGGGCCTTTGGGGGACATTTACCCAAATCATAGCAGCCAATGTCCTTATAAGAAGAGGAGGACCCTGGTGAAACCAAGAACCACAGAGGCTGGAGTGATGCAGCTGCAAGCCAAGGGATACCATGGATGGCAGCCACCACCAAAAGCTGGAAGAGGCCAGGAGGGATCTACCCTAAGTCTCGGAGGGAGAGTGGCCAGTTGACATCTGGATTTCAGTCCTTGTAACCTCTACATTCATTGTGGAGTGTATGTAATAATTAATATCTGTCCATCAGATATTATTAATTATTCTCTACAGAGAATAAATTTCTGTTGTCTTAAGATACTCAGTTTGTGATGCTGAGCCTCAAACTTGCCAACCTCCTTCCTCAGTCTCCCAAGTCACTGGGATTACAGGCATGTGCCACCATGCCCAGACTACATGTCCATTTTAAAAATATTCTTAGTTTCTTTCTCCTTGTTTATAAAGACAATGCCAAGAACTTATATATCCAATCCTAAAAACTGGATATACCATCCATTCCCTGGCTTGGTGGCAGCTGAGCCAAAAAGAGCTAAGGTACAAAGGACAGTTCTAGTTCCTTCTCAGAAGGGCATCCAATCCAGCCTGTTTACCAGTTCTTCCTGGGAACATTTCTTGCTTCTCAGCCGTACAGCGAGAGCTCATCAAGGGCTGTGAGGGATCAGGACAGGGCTCAGGGGTCTGTCATTCAGTAGACAGGATCTGGTTTCGTTTTTTCCTCAGGGTAAAGGGGCACACAAAACATAGACTTGTAATTTTTATTCAAACTCTTGGGTTTGACACATAGAATAATACCTTCTAGATTAGTGCCTCATTTAGTGGCTCACACATACCCAGTGTCAGGGAAATGGTCATCATTGTCACTGATTAGGCCTCACCCAGGTTCATTATCAGATGCCACTAAAGCTCAGAGCCCCTACTTGGTTGATAGGTTTTGTTATTATTAAAATCCTGGGCTGGGGATGGAGTTTAGTGGTACAGCACTTGCCCAGTATGCCCAAGGCCCTGGTGCAATCCCCGCACTGCACTAATAAATAAATAAGCAAACTAAATTCCTTACTTCTCCTAATATGTTGTTCTTTTCTCTAGTGGCTTCAGAAAGGTTGTTCTCTCAGGTTGACCTTCCTGATCCTGAACAGAACTTGGACCTAAAGAACCCTACAGGGAAATTATACATTGAAGGAAGTTGTTATCCCAACACAAAGTTTACAACATTGTAAGCTTTTCTTTACTAAATGTCCACTAGATGCCACTTCCTCTTGTCTTCACAAGAGTCCCACAAGGTAGGTTATGATATTGTGAGATAAGACAATAAGAAATATATATTTGGTCTCTGCCCCTGGTTCCTGGCACAGAGCTCCTGAAAACTATAATTTCCTGATTAACAGAGGTGCTGGGTACATCCTTCATTATCATATTTGGTCTTTGACCCCAGTTCCTGACATAGAACTCTCAATTCCTTGGGATTCCTTGGGTGATAAGAGTGCCTTTTGTTCTAAGGAGACACTCTTGGTGACCCCTAGATGGGGGCTGGTAGCCGGAAAGATCTAGCCAAGATGAGAAGCTAGGAACTTTTGCCCCATCCTCCAGAAAGGGGACAGGGGCTGGAAATGGTGTTAATAATTGAGCATGAATATGTGATAAAGTCTCCATAAAAATCCCTGAACTATGGGGCTGGAGATATGGCTCAGTTGGCAGAGTGCCTGCCTCGTATGCACAAGGCCCGGGGTTCAATCCCCAGCACCACAAAAAAAAAAAAAAAAATCCCTGAACTATGAAATTTGGAGAGCTGGTAGGTTGTCAAAGACCTGGAGGTTGGCATGCCCCAAAGTCATGAAAGTTCTGTGCCTTCCCCCATGCCTTGCCCTGTCCATCCTTTCCATCTGGCTGGCTGTCTTTAATCTTTGCAATATCCTTTATAACAAATGTTACATATAAGGGCTTTCCTGAGTTCAGTGAGCTGCTCTAGCAAATGATCAAGTCCTAGGAGGGGGTCACAGGGACCTCCAATTTAGTCAGAAATTCCTAAGGTGGTTTCTGATTGGCATCTGATATGGGGGCAATCTCACAGCCCTGAGCCCTTAGCCTGTGGATCTCTAACTCCAGGTAGACAGTGTCACAGCTGAATTATACTGTAGGAATCCCAGATGGTGTTGGAGAATCGATTGTTTGGGGAAAACCTTGACCCCTGATATTTGGTCATAGAAATGTTCTGTTGAAAATTAATAGAAAGAAAAAAAATTGTTTTTTTCCTTTCCATAGGTACAATGGTGTCTATTAAACAGATAAAGAAACAAAGGCATAGAAAGGTCAGCAGTTGGCCCAAAGTGGCAGAGCTTGTTCAGGACTGTCTGCTGTTCAGTGGCCAACGGTTGCTTAGAGGACCAGTGGAAGTAGCTTCCCAGTGGGGAGATAAATACTAACAAGGGATGCCAGATGTTTTATGACTTATGGCAAATCTTTTGAGACAGATGTTCTTAGTTCAGCTCAATTTCATCTCCAGCTTCCTGGCATCTGCAGTAATACTGAATTGTGTCATCACATGACCCCTGAAAATTCATAGTAATTCATGATAATCCCTGCTAATTCATCTCCTGACTTGTGTTTCACTTTCATTACATCTGTTCCCAAAAAAGGAAATTGACCCCTGTAAATGCATATGAGGAATCTCATATCTAATTTTTTTGTGTGTGGTGCTGGTGTGGGAACCCAAGGCCTTGTGCATACTAAGCACACACTTTATCACTGAACTCCACTCCCAGCTCCAAAAATATCACAATTAATATTTCATAATTACAATTATCATAATAAGTTTTATGACAGGAAGCAGCCCCTCATTTGTTTTTTCTGTGACTGCAGGCTAACACCTGACATGTTAGAAGTTGGTGAGGCTCACTGGTGAGTGAGGCTCACCTGTGTTCCTGAGTGGCTTAGCTTTAATGTGGTTCACTTGGAATCCACTGGCCTGCGGTCCTGGTTCCAACTACTAGGGGAAGGCAGTGAGGCTCTTCCTGCAGATTGGCTGCTGGGGTCATGCAGGATGTCAAGGCTCAAAATGCTGGGCTGACTGCTCAGGCAAGAGCAGGCAGGACCCCAACTCAAGATAAGGCTGTCTTTGGAAGCAGCTACAGCAAACAGGAAGCTCTGTCAGACACAAAGGAAGCCTCCAAGGCCAAACATGGAGGCTGAGGAAGGTAGAGCTGACAGCCAGCTCACTTCCCTGTGAGTTCCAGCAAGAGGGAATTGCAAAGATGAAGTTCTTGCCTCCCAGAGAGCCTCTGGGTAGAGAGGAAGGCTGAATACCACAAAGTCTGTCAAGCCAAACCAGGCACAGTAAGGGTCACAGGAGGGGTGCCAAGGGCCAAGCGACTCCAGAGATGACAGAAAGCAGCTTCACAAGAAGGTGGCAACTGAGCTGGGCTCAGGTCAGAAGCAGAAGATATCATAAACCCTACTAAGTGAGTTTGAGTTCTCAGCCTGAAGAAAAATGCAGAAGCTGGAGGTTGTAGTGTGTGTGGCTTATGTATCTGGCCACAGCCCCTCTGTGCCCAGTGTCGTTCCCAGGACAACCCCCACTGGACCAGGCATGAACTTCCCTAAAGGGCAACCACATGGGGCCCAAGGCCTTCCACACCAACACTTTCCATAACCATTCCTGGCCACTGTTTCCTCCCTCTGATGTCATAGGGCTCTGCATTTTGTCCCATCTCAGCAAATTAGATCCCTATGGTTTCCCAAGAGCTGTCATTTTAACTCTTTTTCTACAAAAAGAGCTCAGGGCTTCCCAGAAGTCTGATTCAAGGCTATTTTGAGCTAGATTGGATGGGAAGAAACAGGCTGCCCACTCTTAGAAAAGGCATATTTGAGAAAGGGCTACCCAACACCAAGTAGACTCTGAGCTTTTCTCTGCATGAGTTGGATGAGGGTCACAATGAGCAAGTAAAAGCTCACATGGTCCCTGTCAAAGTTGTATTGACAAACAGCTCTAGACAGATCCAGACTGGTTTTGTAAAACAGCTGTTATGCTACTTCTGTCTGCAAGATGAGACACAGACACAGCACCCCCTCCCCCCACGTTGGCATCATTTGTTGAGCCATGGCTTTGGAAAGAACAGCAAGTCAAATGCTGGAAAGAGGCCCAGAATGAATTGCAGCTGGAGGCCCACCAACCACAGTTGTGTCTTGCTCATCCTGGGTCATGAGTGAGTGGGTGAGGTACCATGATGTGGGAAGGGAGAAAATCCAAGCCCCCAGAGTCAGTTGCTGCCTTTCTGTATCCCCATCTTCCTGGCTCCTCCTCACACTTCCTTCCTGGCCAACTCAGGAAAACCTGCTGGGATTTAAGAAACTTCCAGAAGCCACTTACTCCATTTAAGGTAGATGCTTTCTCAAGGATCTTTAGCCCTCAAACCCCTAGAAACACAGAGGCAGCCTCTCAAAGTGATTACCAAGCATGGACCCAGAAGCAGCCCACAGCACCCAGAGATGCCCAGCCTCCTCACAGGAAGGTCAGACTCCTTCACCACATGGTCTTCGGTCCTACAGCCAACCCATTTTCTTTCCCCACCTAGGTTTATTTATCTATCTATTTACTGCAGTGTTGAGGAGGAGACCCAAGCCTGGTGCATGCTAGGCAAGGACTCCATCGCTGAGCTACATCCCCAGCTCCTGGACACATACTTGGAAGGTGAATTAAGTCCTCCAGTTATGTTCTCTGCATGTGTTCAAAATTCTTCCCTTCCTTCTATTCTGCTTCCTTCCTTCTTCAAGCCATTTCTCCCAGTGTCACTGAAAGATCACCCACTCTCAGTTAACTGGGGCTCTTGTGTCCCTTGGAGATCCGACCTCTTTAGCAAGGGAAGGGATGCCTCCCCTCCTCCCTCCTCCCACAGTAGCCGCGACAGGGTCTGCTGTCTATGGACCCTGTGGAGCTAGGGGAGGCCAGTGCCGTTCTTCTGTGCCAACTGCATGTAGGCATCACCAGGCCATGGCTTGGCCAGAGCTGCTCCTTCAGAGAGAAGTGAGCCAGGATACCAGATGCAAATGCCCCCTGGTACCCTGAGGCTGTTAGATGATCAGGGTGGTTCTTTTCCTCCCCCAGAACACTGGCCAGGGGGCTTTCCCAGCAAGGGCCTGGCTCTCCCTGGTCCTCCAGCCCTTAGATCCCCTCCTAGGCCACTCTGGAGTGGGTCTAGACACCCACCCAGAGCGGACCTCAGCACGTGGCTGTGGGGCGGGTTTCTCCGCGGGGTGCAGTGTGCCCTCTGCGCCGCTCCTCCCTCGTGACTTCTGGTAAAGGCTCC
>NW_025999949.1:4433993-4437573 GCF_001458135.2 Marmota marmota marmota
GCCGTGCGTGCGGCCCCGGAGCGGGGGCGGGGCGGCGGGCGGCGGCCGAGGTCGTTCGTGGCGCGAGGAGCCGGAAAACCCCGAGCAGGCGGCGGGTGCGCGGGGTTGCACCGCCGGGGGTGCCGACAGCTCTTCGAGTCACCTGCGGCGTGGTTGCGCGTGGGCCACCACAGGCGGGAACATCCCCCAACCGCTGCTTTAGTCTCTTGCTGTCCTGTGCCCTGCGGTCCCCATCCTGGCTCTGGAGGCCTCCCCTTCTGTCGCCCACGCCGCCCCATTATGGGAGAAAGTGTTCCAAGGCACCGGCACCTGCCATGGGAGCACCCGAGGTCGCTGTCGTTCCCTCTCCCCCAATACTTAAGGCCTGAAGGTCTGTCTGGGGAAGCGCTTGCGCCAGCCCCTGGACCTGTAGGCTTTCATTCCAGGCCCCACTTTCTACAGGGAAAGCTATGCTGCTGCTGTAGACACCACGTGCTGGGCAAAGCCTGGCCCCAGGTCTTTCCTGTCACTGATGGCTAACCACAAGGCCCTGTGGCACTCAGGAAATGCAGCACAACGGTCAGAGACGTCTCTGGAAGGGCTGTGGGCTGAGAAGAGTTCTCTGTGTGATCGCCACAGTCCTGGAACAGAGACAAATTCCCTAGCATTCGATGTGTGAGACTCCTCTGTGCAAGGCGTCCCCACCCCACCCTCAGGGACAGGTGGGGGAAGTGGAAGCACAAAAGGGTCTGTAAGGGTCTGACTGGTCTGCACTTATGGTCCGGCCAACCTGACAACACCTGGAACAGTTGAGGGCAAGGGGTAGAAGCAAAGAGTTACTAGCAAAGCAGGATCCAAGGAATAATTACTGAAAATTACCCCTGTGTTCAATCACTTGAACGCTGTGCCAAGGGACTTATTGCCAAGACCCCCAATAAGAAGCTTCGGGGTGGGAATGGTCACCTCCACAGAAGCCCTGGTAGAGCTGGCATTAGGGCAGGAACCTTGAGAAATGATTTGAACAGATGGGGAAAGGACATTCCAGACAGAAACAAATGCCTGGATCCAGAACCTAGAGGCAGTGGGAAAAGCAGGGTGAGTTCTGGGAATGGCCAGCAGTCCAGTTTAACCGGAAGAACTGAAGCATTAGCTGCCTATCCCAGCAGCACAGATATGCCTCTCAGAAGCAGGCACAGTGGCCTAGAAGGACCTGTAGTCACGGGTTCCGCCCTCTGCCCGGGGCACAGAGTCATGCCAGTTCCCAGACAGATGGATTCCTTCCAAGAATTCCATAGCCCTGCTCAGTCACAGCTGCAGGAGTCTCGGTCTTGGATGGCTTTAATTTCTCGGTGTCTAATGCAGATCCCTTCTCATCCAAATCTCAAATACTCTTGCTATTCTATCCTTTGATTACTGATTTGTATTGGTCTGCTTCAGTGTTTCTCAACTCTGATAGCATGCTGGAATTACTTAAAGGGGCTTTAGAAAACAAAACACGTTGATTTACAACCCCCCTCCCAGAAATTTGATTTCACAGGTCTGGGGTAGGGCCTAGGCGGCAGCAGTCTTAATAACTAGAGAAGAGCCACTGACAGAGGAGGTCATCCTCAATACATCAGGATCAGACCCACAGTCAGTCCTGGCCTTCAGATGCCTTAACTCCACAAACCCTGCGAACGGCCTTGGCAGGCTTCCAGAGCAGTTGGCCTCCCTGAGGCTGGGAGTTGCGAAGTCTTTCCCAGGCATCCACTCTGAAGCTGAGGCCAAAGGTTCCAACAGGAAGGGAGGGTGAGGCTTCTGTTTGTTCCCAAGAGCCAACTGACCTTTCAAGCTAGAGATAACCACCAGAGCCTCAGGAGTGGGGGTGGGGTGGGAGGCAGAGGCTAAGCTGCAGGAGGTTCTGCAGTCATTTCCCACCAACTGCACGGCAGGCAGGGAGCCAAGGTGGAGGCTCACTATCTCCTGCATGACCAGCCCTCAGAGGTTGAAGAGGGCCCAGCTAAGGACAGAGTGGAGGCCTGAAGAACAGGTCTTCTGCTTACCAGAAAAATAGAGGTGATGATTCCCATCCCAAAGTTTCTTATTGGGGGTCTTGGCAATAAGTCACTTGGCACAGCGTTCAAGTGATTGAACACAGGGATAATTTTCAGTAATCGTTCCTTGGATCATGTTTTGCTAGTAACTCTCTTCACAAATCTAGATAGAATCTCCCAGTCTAGGGCCTCAGGACTCCTTCAGCATTTGTCTACCCCCACTCTTCAAGTGACAGAGTTTGAGGACCCTGAAGCCACATCTAAGGTTCTGTGCAAAGGAAAGTCAGGCTGAGGAACTCAGCAGTGGCCTCCCTGCCGCAAGGAAAATGACATTGGTTACCAAGAGGGTGACCAGCTGTCTTTTTCTAGGACCAAAAAAGCAGAAATTTGGCATTGAGCCTAGGGAGGATATAGAAAACTATAGGAAGAATTTCTTGACATCTGACAATTTTGCCTAAAGGATTCATGAGACTCCTGAGCATCAGACCTTGTCACCAACCAAGCAGTGTTCTCATTTGACAGAAAACTGAAGCTGTGAGATGGTTGTACCCTGAATGAAGCAGCAACAACCAACTAGCTGCAGAGGTGGGACTGGGAGCTGAAAGACACAGTCAAAAACAGTGCAGCAGGGTCAGTGGCAAAAGCCCGTAATACCAGGACTTGGGGAGGCTGAGGCAGGAGGATCACCATTTCCAGGCATGGGCAACTTAGTGAGACCCTGTCTCAAAAAATAAAAAGGGTTGGGCTGGGGGACGTGCAGCTCAATGGTAAAGCATTCCTGGGTTCAAAAAGAAAAACAAAAACAAATACCAGTGGGGCAAACCCTCCCTGAACTTTGGCTCTAAAATCCTGGAATTTTGTTTTCTTGTTTAATACTGACCATCAGTTCCTCATGAACAAAAACCTGTATCTATGAAGGCCAATCAGGATTTGGTGTGTGTGTGTGTGTGGGGGGGTGTCCTTTCTGGCAAAAAAAAAAAAAAGGGCAAGGGCTTGTAGTTTGGGAGTAGAGGCTTGTCCAGCGTGTGTGAGGCCCATGGCCAAAACAACATAGGATTGTGAAGGTCTTGGGAAATGTGGAAGAGGCATCACTAAATGGCTCTCCCCTGGGCACTGGCGGAACACACACATTTCTGGTAATCTCGCTTTTGGGATAGTCCCCAACGCTTTTCCTTCTAGGGTCTCAAGCTTCCCGGTCTTAGGGCCTGGAGGCCTCCTGGAAGGTGGGTATCCGTTTTCCCATGTTACAGACTAGGAAACTGAGGCTGGACATCGGCTCTACCAGGACTGACTTGTGGGTGGATCTGTTCCAATGTAAATTTCTTTCCCTGTCCTGGGAAAAAGACAGCCGAGTGCCGACAGGGCGGTGCTGGCCAGTTTCTCCCTGCGGCCAGGCGCGGCGGGCCGGGAGCAGGAGCGGCCTTCGTGCACACTCGCCGAGGGCCAGGGCTGGGAGCGCCCGGGAGGCGCCCCTCTCTCCCCTCCTCCCGGCTGCCCCCCACATCCGCCCAGGCCGCCAGGTGCCCCGAAGCCCAGCCTCCACCCGCTCGCCCCCGCGCCTGTTCCCA
>NW_025999949.1:4437598-4493975 GCF_001458135.2 Marmota marmota marmota
AGGCGGGTGGAAGCCAGGCCGGGGAAGCCGCAACGCCGCGCCCCCCGAGCGCAGCGCGGGCGGGTGTTGCTGGGGAGAAAAGCGCACGACGGCTCCGCCCTGAGCCCTGCAGCCGCAACGCCCTCTGCTGGGGAGGCCTTGGAGCTGCATGGAGACCCCACCCCGACCTAAGCACGAACCACTGGGGAAGGCCAGACAGAGTTCTCTGATTTCGGTCAGAAGTGACTGGCTAAAGATCACCATCTTAAATTTTTTTTTTCTTTTAAAGTAGACCATGTGTATTGTAGGACAGTTTGAAATGTGGAGAAGAAAAAGAATCACGTTTAATGCTTTTATTTAGAAAGCCCACTGCAAATGCATACATGCATGTTCTTTATGGAATTAAAAAAATACAATTGTGCCAGTTCTGTGAATGCAGAGACCTTACTTTGTTCACTACTCTATCTGCAGGGATCTGTCTACTCAAAAATCATTCGTTGTTTCTACCAAAATGGGTTTACACACAGCTACTTGGGAGGTTGAGGCAGAAAGATTTAAATTTGCAGCATTTCCAAATTAGAAAATCCTGTCTCAAAATAAAAAGGGTTGGGGCTGGGGCTGAGCGTTAGAGTACCCCGGGGTTCAATCCCTCCTCTGGGATGAGGCATGCGTAGGGGGAAAATGGGTACAAAGTTAGGTCTGTCACTTTCAGCATACTTAAATGTCCTTGTATAATTCCCTGACCCCCTGGATATGAGTATGTATGACATTAATAGTAAAATGGCCCATTAGCCCCTTTAACTAGAATCTGAAGGCCAGATGAGTTTGGAACTGAGAACTATTCACAATGACACTTAAGATGATCCCTCCCCCAGTAGGGTCTGGGACAACACCCTGTAATCAAACATACCACATTCCCGCAGCAAAATGTATGACTATTCGCAATAAGTAGGAAAAATAAATGTTTTAAGCAGCTTCATGTCAGTTCAGTTGGGTTTTAAGGCCATTTTTTTTTTTTTTTAAAGTAGGGATTGAACCCAGAGCTGATTTACCACTGAGCTACAGCCTCAGCCCTTTTTATTTTTTGAGACAGGTCTCTCACTAATTTGCCCATGCTGGCCTAGAACTTGTGATCCTCTCGCCTCAGCCTCCCAAATGGCTGGAATTACAGGCATATGTCATCATGTCTAGCTTCCAGATGATTTTTAATTTTTAATTCAAAGGGATGATGGCCCTGCACTATCTGAAGAGTAGAAGATATGGTTGAGCCTCTGCTACCAGCCTGAGCTCCCTCTTTCAAACTTGTCTTTCTCATATACTCAGCGATGCCAACTGATTGGATGTGATTGAAGGGGCAGGATTTAGACTTTTGGATGAGGTTATCCTGCCTTCTCTCCCTAGCCCACCACCTTGTAAGCAATGGACTTTAACACTGTGTGGTTACACACCTCTTCATCCTGGGTTTGCTTCCCACCTACAGATTTTGAAGGAGCAGCATGTCTCTCCCAAAGCACCCCAACCCAGGCATTTTCTTCTCCAAAAGGACATTAACTTCTCAAGAAGGGCATGGGAACCAAGCCATTCAGACAACTAAGTTACAACTGGTGCTATTCCTACAGGCAGCCTCTGTACTGGGCCTCTCCCATTTCAAGGCTAAACAACCATCTCCTACTGACCACTCCACTGGACTCTCACTCCAGCAACACCTCAAAGGCAGCATATTCAAGACCACAAACATCCCCTGTATACCTATTTCCCCTTCATTTCTTCCACTGTGACCTATGACAGTGATGGAGCCCATCATCCATCCAGCCCAGAAGTTTGAGACCAGCCTGGGCAACACAGACACACACAAGCTAAAAATTTAGCCATCTTTTAAATCCTCTCCATCCTTAGTGTTTACTTTTTTTGGTACTGGGGACTGAACCTGCGAGCACTTTACCATTAGGTCCTCACCCAGTCCCCCCAGTCTTTTTTTTTTTTAAGACAGTCTCACTAAATTGTTGAGTCTGGCCTTGAACTTGTGATCCTCTTGTCTCAGCCTCCCAATGGCTGGAATTACAGGCATGCAGCACGAGTGTATCCTTAAAGTGGCTTTCCAATTCCTCCCTTCTCCCTTCTTTCACCACCCCCATCTTGTCCTCATGCAAGAATTTAACCAGGCCTCCCACTGTCAACTTTAACACTACTCCATCCTTCCTGCACAATGAAGCTGGATGCATTCCTTTAAAACACACTCATTTATGTCACCCCCATATCCTTCAGGGTCACCATGAGCAGCTGTCCAGGCTAATGGCCTGCAGAATCATTTGGCAAATTTGAAATACCCCCAGAGCTAAAAATAAAACAATGCTGCTCCCATTTTTCTTAGGATAAAAATGGAAATCCATAAAGAGGCCTGCAGAATCCTGCCTGGTCTGGCCCTCTCCTGCACCATGCCTTTGGCAGTCTCTAGGCTCTTGAATTTCCACATGCTCCAACCCCTTGCACAGAGCAATCTCCCTCCACCTTTTCTTCATTCATCTCTCAGCACAACTAGCATTTCCCCAGGAAATCTCCCCGACCAGGCCAAATGCCCCCATCATATGCTCTTTAGGACCATGTGTTGCACTCTCAAAGATGATTCTTTTGTAATCTTAACATATATGTGTTGATTCAATTTGTACCTGTGTCCCTCAGGAAAATGCCATGTTCTGTTTGCCCTCCATGGTGTTCCTACCAACTGACATGAAATAGGTTCTCCATAAATAGGTGTTACTTAAATGTGTGAATGAAAGAATAATGATGATTCTATCTTGTCCCTGCAGCAACATGGAATTCTGGTCACCTCATCTCAGGATAAGCCCAGGAGAACTAGAATCATAGAAACAAGTGTGTTTGTGAGTTTATCCACCAACAAACAAAAAAATTTGTTATGTGTGCAGGGCCCTATGCTAGGCTCTGGTGATATGAATAAGATGCAGCCAGTGTCCTCAACGGTTACTGCAATACAGCAGAATAGAAGAATCTACCAGTGGTCAGAGACTATACAGGGAGCAGGTGGCATGCTCAGACTGGCCCTGGCACCATCTCAAGCAAGGGGTGCATGGGAGCCGAGGGATATGCACAAAGTGGCAGATGGTATATACCTATAGTCCCAGCTCTCCAGAAAGCTAAGGGAGGAGGATCACTAGAGCCCAGAAGTTTGAGACCAGCCTGGGCAACACAGACACACACTGGCTAAACAAACAAACAACAAACAGCAGCAGCAACAAAAATGGAGAACTAGGCCATGAAGTGATGCTAATGGGAAAATTCACCTGAGAATGTGGATTGCCAGAAAAGAGCAAGGCATCTTGGCCAGGTACAGGACAGAGAAGCAATCTCTCACGTTGGTGAATCCACATCTTAGGTATAAATCAGAAAGCTGCAAGGGGTGGGGGGATCCAAGACCTGCATGAACACTGCTGAATGTATTATGGGATACAAATACGTCTTGGTCTCTGGGAAATCTGTTGACTGGCTACTTTCAAAATCTTAAATTCTCAACCACAAAGACCCACAGTCTTAGCAAAGCCACAGAGAATCATTTCCCAGATAAACTCATGCCTGCTTTGTGCCCGAATAATCAGCCAAAATCCCTTTTCTTCCTACGGAAAAATCCCAATCATTACCTGCTTTACAAGCCCCAACTCAACCACCAGACCCCAGAAGTCTTTCCCAACCCTCTCATTGAGTGACTCCAAAGTCACTGTGGGATCCCCTTTGAGGCACTGAGCTAAGCTAAGTTCTACACTGAGCTAAGTAAACCTGGCTTTATGTAGCTGCGGGCATGTCCTTGAGGAGCTTGAAGGAGTTGAAGTTCATGTCCACCTTGAAAAGCCAGGATTTGAACTGAATATTAAATAAGCACATTGCCCCCTGAGGTTTCCCCTTCCAACTTTTGGGTACATTGTTTCACACATAGGAACACCTTCCCAAATCCCTGACAGTTCACATTGATCTCAAAGCCCCCGAAATTGTCTTGGTAACTGGAAACCTATAGTTTCTGAGGGGACTTCCAGTGGCAAAGGCTGTTGCTATTGGGGTGTTTGGGAAGGGGAGAGAAAATGAGGCAGGAATCCCCTTTCTCCTGGTTCCGGTCCACCTCAAAACATACTTCAGCAATGCAAAGGACAGGGAGGTCTGTGCTGATCAGAAATGTGTTAGGAACTGTTAGTGCAGTTGTGCAGAGAATTGCTGCACCTCAAGATGATCCATGAGCGCCACCTAGTGGGATGTTCTACACTGCTGCCCAAACCACTGATTTTTTTTTCTTCTTCTTCCCATTTTTGGTTCTGGGGATGATAATCCAGAGCGTCTGCATGTTAGGCAAGCACTCTAGCACCATTGAGCCAGATTCCGAGTTCCCCGGCCCCCACCACCTCCAGCTTGCAGCATGAGAATTGTGTGGCTCTGTGCACCAAGGAGGCTGGCGGGTGGCATCTGTCAGAAACAGCAGTTAGAACTAAATTGTCCCGGAAAACTGCTTTGCATAACATGCCCACTGGTGCACACCTGTAATTCCAGCAACTCTGGAGGCTGAGGTAGGAGAATCATAAGTTCAAAGCCAGCCAGCCTCAGGAAAGTATGAAGGCCCTAAGGAACTTAAAAAGACCCTCCCTGTCTCAAAATTAAAAATAATAGTCTCACACAAATCTATGGTCTCTGAATTGTTTTTTAAAAAAAAAAAAGTGTTCTTTTAACTTTGGCCCCCAGGAACATGAGAGTAAAAAATGGGGTCCTCTTTAACAGAACCTTAGAATAATCTCTGTATTAATCTTACCCATTTTTTTAACCTAACGCCCCCAAGTCATTCCTTATCTAGTTTTTATCTCATTTGAAAGATAATTCAAAAAACACTTCAAGCACCCACCTGTACCTCACTTCATGTGTCATGAGCTACATTCATCCACACCTGGTGTAACAACTTTCAATTTCAGACAGGGGTTCACAAGCTGCATCCCTTCCACTTCCTTTTTCAAGGTATTTAATGTGTTAAATTGCACTGGTGTTTTAAAACTTGCTTTCATCTGATTTGTCATGTTTTACTGACAAAATTTTAATGTACCCTTGAACCCCTCCTTCTATTGGTAAAATTTTGCACAACTTTAGGAAAACATAGGTCAACTCCTAGCAGTACAAGGGCAGGGATGGAAGGAAGTGGATCCAGCCATTTGAGAAGGAAAGGAGTGTTTCCTGCTCTATGTGAACTCAGCAACTCAGCTCTGCACTCTGCCCTTTTGGCATCCTTCCCATCAACCCAACTGACATACATTTAGTACTTATTTGGATCACAAATTAGAGGCCAGTATTAACAACTTAATGAGACCATCTCAAAAATAAAATAAATTTAAAAAAAAAAAAAGGGCAGGTGTAGCTCCATGATTGCATAGCATGTGCAAGGCCAAGTTCAATCCCCAGTACCACAGAAATTAGTTTGTAGCAACATAAAAAAACAGAATGTTTCAGACTTATGTAAGGATACAACTTGAATACATCCTATTTCATTGTTTTAACGAAATTTTGGATACACGCAGATATAAAGATTCTATTTCTATATTCTATTTCTGTATATCACTATGGCAAACAATCGTTGGTTAGATGTACTATCCCTGAAAACAATATTCCTGAACCTTGTGCATCTCTTTTTGTATTTTGAATACCAGAGTATCTTTAAAATTCTTCTCAAATACGGTTCCAAGAGGTTTTGCTCCCAAATCTTTAAGGTCCTTTAATTTGACAATTGCTTGTACATATGGTATATAATGAAGGTCACATTATCATTGATGGATTGGAAACACCTATTCTTGTTACTTAATTAAAAGGGCAAAATGCACAAGGTTGGGGATGGGGAGATCAAAAGATGGAAAAGGGGTGGGGAGTTAGAAAGGACCTAATTTAGTAGTCAGGAAATGAAATTCCAAGACCAGCAATGGTGAAACCAGTGACTCAAATTGAGAAACTATAGGAATTGGCAGTACCCCCTTATCCTCTTCCAAGGATGGGTATAAAATAAGGACTGGTGATGTGAAGTATGTGAAGATCCCTTTTGCTGTGCTACACAGCTGGGCAACTGCCTTCTCTCCACCTTTAAGACTCCAGATTCCCAGGTCAATGAATGAGTGGAAAGGGACACACATTCTCTGGGATGGCAGGAGTGCCCTACTAATGCTGAAAGCGGAAGCCCTGCTGGACAGTTGGCCCACCACCTTCAGGAAGATAAGGAACACTGAGTATCAGCAAAGACATTATTTCCCCCCAAAGAATTCACCAAATCAGATATTATTTTTAGTTGACAAACTACTCACTGCAGCTAATACACTTTAGTTCCCCACTTAGATACCAGGGTTACCAGACATTTGAGGAATGCCTTTAATCGGAAAGAAAATTTTTTAAAAAGACAATTTAAGGTAAATTAGACTATTCGCAACTGGAAGGCATTCCAAAACACTAACATTCTTAGAGATGAAAGACAGTGATGCAACCTTACTTTGCAAATGTAAAACTGCAGGGAGAAAAAATGGCTTAGAATATAAAGCTGAGAAAACATCCCAAAGTGGAGCAATTTATAAGCAGAGAATAAAGGAAGTCAATGATATCAAGATAATTAAAATTCTCACCTCCCCCTCCCCCCTAAAGTGCACTGCAGAAGGGACATTATCCATATGCAGCATCTAATATTTCCTTTCAGTTATCAAATTATATTCACATCACTTCACACCTTAGTTATCACTAACTTCTAAGGGGCTGGTTTTGTTATCCAACACAATGCTCTCCCCCGCTTCCGCCAGTGGTTTTTTCCAAGGGAAACAAAATAGCTTATTTGAAAAGTGGGAATCCAGCCATACTTAAAAGCTAATTAGCTCATTCCACATTTCATCTTCCAGCAAATGCCAGTCAAGACCAAAAACTGTTTCTTATGCCTAGGTCAGGTTTATCCCTCCCATATTGAGAGCCAACAGATATCTGAACAAATTTATTCAATATTTTTGCCTTCAAAATGGAATTTGTAGGCTTTCCTCAACTTGAATTTTGACTCATGCCAGGCAATTTGTGTAAATTACTGTACTTTTAGTCAACACCGCAGGGTAATATTAAAATCAGACCAACTGGTAAAAATAACAGCAGTGCATGACATTCTCCACTCTAAGGTACAAGGACAAAGCAGAATGCCAGAGACTAGTTACCCTGAAACTAAGCCATCAGCGAGATGGCACTTGTCAGGCAATGCAGCTAGGCCCTTTTAAGAGTTTTCTCTTAATCCCCAGTGATCTAATAAAGTTAGGTTGTTGTCTCCATCCTATATGCAAGGAAACCAAGACTCAGGGCACCTTAGAAGTGTTACGTCCCTTTAACTTTAGAAAGCTAGTACTTTCATTACCACCATGCACAGGGAGTGGCAAGCAGGAATAGAACCTGGCTGATTGGAGTCAATTTTTCATTTTTAACTGCCAACCTATATACTGGAATGCCTAAATAAGAAGTCTTTAAACCTAATGTACCTTCTGGAAAAACAGTTTCGTTATCAAGTTGCCCAATCAACAAAAGTGTTCCAAGAACAAAGAAATGCTGATATTCAATTCAGCAAAGTTCAGAGGATTTCGTGAAGCCAACAGTTGGCAAATAAGTTTGTTTTTTTTTTAACCCAATTGTGTACTGAATGTCAGTACCCACATTACATGGAATATCTAAATTTATACAAAACTATTTCATAATCCAAATCTAAAACAAAATTAGGAGGCTGATGAAATAAAGTGTGTAGAAAAGATGGCCCCTAAAACATCCTTGCTCGCTCCTATACTAAGATTCATCAAAACCTTCACTGTCGTGTATGTTAACACCCAGCATCATCTTACTAAGTTGTTTATAATGAAGACTCTGAAAAAAATAGTTGCAATATACACAAGGCTGAAATGTAAAATCTCACCTCTATTTTGTGATAGAAGCCATCTAAGTAAAACATGAGGAGGAATAAAAACGTTTTATCTGTGTATTCAGAACCACACACAAGTTACCTTTACAGTTCAATTTACTATATAGAAATCATTTGGGTTTTATATTTTCAGTTAAATTTTGAACTGAGATTACAATAGTATATAAAAAGATTTTACATTAATTCAGTTGTTAGCATACCAAATTGAAATACATAGGTTCAAACTTCAGATTTATGGTAAACAGTCTTCAAATACAATACAGACATTTCTTAAGTTTCATTCACATACATCATTCACATGTGATACCTGCAACTCTGAACTGTTGCTCTCCTATGGGATGGCAAAATTGACATGCCATGAAGCTCAAGCCTGTAAAGTTAAGCCAAATGACTCAAAACTTGTACCATATCTTTTAAAGGATTTGGCATTTCTGGACCACAATAACCAACAATATATGAAGAAGGTAGAGTGTTATTTATTCTCATTTCAGTTAATAAGAAAAAAAGATTGCATGGTAAATTGGAATTTTGCATAAAACCCCATTATACCTTGGTAAAGTCCAAGGGCAATTAGAGGACAATGGACTGGGGTCCTAAATTTTTTAGTAGAACCCATGAAATTAAAAAATGGGCATTAATTAAATCAAAAACATTAAGCACCTACTGGTTTGAGATTGAAATTAGAGATTCATGATCGATTTCTTTCCACCTTGAAATCAAGGTGTAAAAACCAGCTATTAAGTGCATTCCAAACTTCTCCTATGTAGCACAGGTAGAATTTTCTGTCCATTGGCACCAAAGTGAAGTCACATTTCCTCTTGGGGGACAGAAATTCCACATCTGAACATAGAGTAAGTTAGGAAAAAATGACCCCTGTTGTTTGTTTTATTACTATTGTGATTCTGAGATCTAGGATTACTAATACACTAGCAGTGAACAAAGCAAATTCCTGACAACTGTCAGGTTAGTGCTGCTAAGTCCCTTCCCCAACCACCATAAAATTTTAGTATGAAAGATTTTAAAGGAATTACTAAGCTGAACAAATAGAAAAACAACAAGAAACTAAGGGAATAGTTCAAACCAATAACAAAAAGAGAATCCTAAAATTTGAAATCACTGCAATTAAAAAATTGAAGAAAAAAGAAAAAATTAAGTGTGCTTCACCCCAGACCCCCTCCCCATTCTGAATTTAAATATTCTGTGCAAAAGAGCATCAGATTTCTGGTTATAGATGTAGCCCTTCTTTAAGTTTTAGTGCTCTGCAGTTTTCTGCAATTTTATCTCCCTCCCCCCCCAACCAAGTTTATTCAAAGTATTTAATAGAATCTTCCATGTCAGCCGAAAGATTTGTGATTCAAAGATTTACTAAGGTACTCTATGCATTCTACCTATACAGAAACACCTACTAATTGTTACAATTGGTTTATGCAGGATTAACGGTTTTTGGTGTTAAAATGGTTAAACATCATGCTTAATGCACATCAACTCTCCATTAATGAATCTGAACTTCACAATGATTTACCACACTTTAAATTACTAATTAAATAACTGAAAAAAAACAAAATGGACTAAGCCAAACTAAACTTAAATGGGCTATAAAGAAAAATAACCCTCAAAACAGACCATTATACACATCTATTTCAAAACTACCTTTCCTATCTAGCCCCTTTCCCAAAGTTTTAGCCTGAAAAAACAGTAAAATCTACACAAAATTTTATTGCAATCATACAAGGGTTACATTAGGTCAAATACAACAAATACTATGATGCAATTTTACATTTATTAAACTACAGTTCAAAGCACAAATTTACACATTCTAAATACACTAAACGTATCTAATGAAGTCACGTTTGCCTTCCACTGACATCTGATATATCTGGGTGAAAGACATTAACTTTACAAGACTTTTTAACACGAATCCTTAGTATAAAAACTGTGTACTTGTATGTAAACGGTTTAATGGGGAACCCAATTAGTGGGCTTCCATCTCCACTAAGTCATCCATTTTGTTGCATATTTTATTTTAAACACTTAAGGGGCTGTTCAAACTGGTAAGTTTAAATCTGGATACATTATCTAAATCTCCCATTACCCCCAAAATGAATTATAAATGAAAGCTGATTTCGTCTGGTCCCAAATAGCTATTACTATTAATTTTTGTTTCCAAGAGAATTAACAGAATAAGATTGTTTAATTTTTTTTCACCGGAATGTAGACCAGACAAGCTTAACCTGCTAACTTCAGATCTAAAGAAGCGTGAATGCCTGTTTAAGCTTCAGTGGAAAAGCTGTCTTCTTGGCTCAGCTGAATGCAAGAAGGCACAAAGAAGAAGTTCTTCATCATTGTGTCTGAAGTAATTCCAGCATCTTGCATTTCATACCTATATATAAAAAAGAAGTAAGCAAAAGTTTGCATATTGTCTTTGCAAAGAAGAATCACTTAACAAATGGATAATAGAGCCATAACTAGTCTTCCAGTAATCTTTACGATTATCATTTTTCAATTAAATTATCCACTTGTTAAGAACATATTAGCCAATCTAAAATGTCACCTCCAAATATCCTATACCTACTTGAAAATAAAAAAATCAGCTTACCAATCACTGAATGACATCATGTAATAAATAGCTGGCCTCTGAAAATCATTAAAAGCAGATGGTTCATGGAAAGAATCTGCTCCCATGTTATCAAAGATAAGCCAATCACCCACATTCAGCTCAGGAAGTAGACAGTTTTCCACAATCTGATCAAGCTCATCACAGGATGGACCCCAAAGGCTGCTTGTAAAGAGAGGCTCATCTTCCTTGTATTTCTGTAGGAAAGGAAAAGACTTTTTTTTAAAATAAGGTTTTTACTCAAACTCATGTAGGTACTGAAGTTCTAGGGTGATAATAAGCATTTTTCACTAGCTTGGATCTCAACCTAAACTGTCCATGGAAGGGAGACCTAGGACCAGGCACAAAGAAGAATGATACCATTAAACACAAACACAGCAGACTAAAGGGCTCAGTGAAAAAAAAAAGGCGGGGCGGGGACGACTCTCTAAACAGGGACATCTCCCCACTCTAAAGTTTTTCTCAAAAAAATTGGGGCACATATTAAAAATAAGACCTAGTTGTGGTTTTCTTTTTTGGGGGAGGGAGGGTTGCTGACATGACATGCTAAGCAATGGCTCTGACACTGAGCAACACCCACTCCCTACAACTAGGTTTTTAAACTACCAAATAAATTTTGGTATTATTTGTAATAGAACTTACCTTGTGAACCTCTGGAATGGTATTTAAGTCCTCAGATAGTTTACTTGCAAAAGAACCATAAACACCATCATTCATATAATACATAAAAGCTGGTTCATCACTCCCGGTTTTTCCTACTAAGAAAAAAGATACATTCATAATAATATGTCTAATATAGTTGGTTTAGAATGTATTATAAAATAAACTGAGTTTAATATCTATAAGACCAGTATAATTTTCACATTTCTCAATATAGTAACTTTAAAAAAGAGAAAAAAACTTATACAATGAAATACCTTAAAATTTAGCCTGAAAGACTGAACATACACTTCACCAAAGATGACCAATGAGCACATGAAAAAAGTTCTACATCATGAGCTACCGTCACCTCCACAAACCTACTTTCTGGATCAACTCAAAGACTGGCAATACCAAAATATCAGTAAAGATGGGGAGCAACCAGACTCATGTATATACACTGACAGTAGCAGGATGAAAAGGTAAAACTACATTGAAAAAGCCATCTAGATTCAGTTCATCAAATCTCTTTCATGCTATGGAGACTAAAATGTGATATTACTTTTATCATACCAAAGAAGCTAAATTAGGTATTCTACCAGGGAGCATATAGCCCTTTTTATTTTTTACTTTGAGATAGGTTCTCATTAAGTTGCTGAGGCTGGTCTCAAACTTGTGATATCATTCTGCCTCAGCTTTCCAAGCTGGGATATTATGGGTGTACGCCTCTTGTGCCTGGGGATCCTAGAACATCTTCATGAACCAGAAACTACAAAAGTCTTCAGTGAATAATGGGGCATGTCAAAGAACTCAAATCTGACTGTACAATAATGAAAGTAATAGATTATATAACCCATTGAGTACAATTCTCAATAAATATGTATCAATAAATATGTATCAATGTGGGGAAAGCAAAAACTATCCTTTAAAGGCCAACCTCAGTAACAAAGTTAGAATGATTTAATACATGCTAAAACCAATGGGGTAAAAGTATGATGAAAAAGGGGAAATAAATGCAATATGTGATCTTGGATTGCATTTTAATTATGGAAGAGAGGAAAAGTTTACTGTAAAGGACAGTATTGGGTAAACTGTTCATATTCCTATGCACTAATCCATTCCAAAAGCAATTAAGTCACATTAATGTAAAAGAGCCTTACTTTCCTATAGTGATACTGATACAATGAACTAACTATCTAATAATACATTTTTACTGATTTGACTTGAAGAATAAATATAAAGATTCTCTGTTGGTCCTTGTGTAAGAAAAATATAGGTTAGATTCTCCCTCTAATCCATTTGAGGCCAAGAGGAATGTTAACAGAGATCACATGAAACTGGCTTTCGATAAGGGATGAGAACCAATCATCTGGAAGTTCATCTCAAGCGTATATATATATATAAACATCAATACCAAGAGAGCTGTGTTAAAGTCTTATCAAACTACCTTTTGAAAAATTCCCTAGCTGGCTAAAAACTACCCATAATTTTGAGCACCTATTCACCACCAAACTATCTGGAATTATCTACTAACAAAAATAAAACTATGAACTTTAATAACTTACCTCCAGAGGAAAATTTATCATTTTCGACAACTTTCTTTGCAATGATATTAACTGCAAGTGTAAATGCAGAAGACACATAGTAGCTTCCAGGTTCTGAAATTATCTTAATGCCAGAGCCTTCAGGAAAGTAGATATCCAACAGAGGGCTGATAACATGATTAACCTATGGATTTTAAATTCCAGATTATGGTATCAATGCTGGATTACAGAATTCTCAATATTAAGAGCTTCACATCTATTACTAAGTTTTCCTAGGAAAATTAAAAAGCTCTAATTACAGACCACAAAGCTTAGCTATTTAGTTAGGTACCTCTCCAAAAATGCACAAGTTTGCTTTCAAGTAAAAAAAATAAAAAAAAATAAAAATGTTGGTTGGGGAAGTACCAGGGATTGAACTCAATCAAGAGCACTCAACTACTGAGCTATAGCCCCAGCCCTATTTTGTATTTTATTTAGAGACAGGGTCTCACTGAGTTGCTTAGCACCTCACCATTGCTAAGGCTAGCTTTGAACTCATAATCCTCCTGTCTCAGCCTCCCGAGGGGCTGGGATTACACATGTATGCTACCACTCAGCTTTTCAAGTTAAAATTTTCTAACAATCAGAATGGCATTAATTTTAAAAAGCCTTAATTCATTTCAAACAAATTTCTAAATATTATAGAATGAGGGAAAGAGGGCTGAACAAGAAGGCGAAAGACATCAGTTATTGAAATTAAGTTAATCTGGACTTCGAGAATAGAAACTGAAGGGCCTGGTATGGTAGCACACACCTGTAATCCCAGCAGCTTGGGAGGCTGAGGCAGGAAGATCACAGTTCAAAGCCAGATTTGGCAACTTGGAAAGACTCTAAGCAATTTAGCAGGACCCTGTCTCTAAGTGAAAATTAAAAAGGACTGGAGATGTGGTTCAGCAGTTAAGCGCCCCTGGGTTCAATCCCTGGTACCAAAAAAAAAAAAAGAATACAAACTGAAATAGGAAATCTTTGTGAGACTGACAGTATGGCTTGCCTAGTATTCACCAAGCCCTGGGCTGACCTGACTAGGACTACTAGGTGAGGGGATATTTTGTGATAATGTTACAGGGCTCAAAGATTTTTTTTTTTTTCCCTTCCCCATTGCTGGGGATTGAACTCAGGGCCTCATGTATACTAGGCAAATACTCTACCACTGAGCCAAATCACTAGCCATAGAATTCAAAAAATTTCAAGAATTTTAAACTTCAAAATTGACTAGGATTTCTCATTGCCTGTTGATTTTCTTTATGAATGTTCTGCCATTATAAAAACCTTGGTCTAGCCACTCAATAAGAAGCAAAGAAGGTAAATTATTCCAATATATCCATCAACTGAAAAATGTTTACCTCTTCCAATTGAAATTCAGTTCCTGTAAAGCCTCCACCAATGTCTAACATGTTCATTGTAAAACCAAATTCTCCCTAGAGATGAAAAACAAAACTTTTAAATGCTTTTGGATATGAGAACATTTCAAACCCCTCCCCCGAAGGTAAAGATCTGTTTTCTGATCTTCAGTAATCAAATTCTTGGTTTTTATTAACAAGCAACAGATTAACTGAATGTTAAGTATATTACCATTTCCCTGATGTTACCTGCACTCTTTTAGACATGTAAAATACTATTTCATTCCTTTACCCACTTAAGGAGTATGACTGCATTGAACCCTGAATCCTTGTACTATTAAACATATGTAAAACTGAGTAATTCACACAGACAAAAAACAATACTGAGTCTTAGTCTTAAATAATATCCTGGCTTAAAATACAAAATAATCTGAAGAACAAACTTACAGCCATGTCAAATACACATCGAGCATCAGATAGAGCATGTACGTATACTTGAGATTCTTTGCAAGCACTTGAAACATGAAATCTAAAAGAAATAAGAGTAATGAATTTAAAGCAGTACTAAGTTTTCAAAGCACTTAAATTCCTTTCAATTATCATTCACCATATTGATACCATTAGTCATACATTAATTTCATCAAATATCTAATAGAATAGTAGCCTCTAATTATCCAAGTCAAAATACTAGGCTTTTTAAGAAACGGTGATATTTGAATGATATTGTAATGCTATGAAAAAAATTTTTTAATGAGTCAGATAGTCACACTTCATTGTAATAAAAGAGGACATGCTTTTATACAAATGGGATCTCAAATTTGGTCAAATGTATCTGACCAAATATAAAATCCACAGAAATGTAAACACCCCAAAAATGTTATCTACTGTGCAGAATACAGCAATCTTCAATTTCTTTCTTTCTTTCTTTTTTTTGAGAGAGAACTTTCTTATTTAATATTTTTTTTTTTAGTTTTCGGTAGACCCAACATCTTTATTTTATTTTATTTTTTTAACGTAGTGGTGCTGAGGATCAAACCCAGCGCCCTGCGCATGCCAGGCGAGCGTGCTAACAGCTTGAGCCACATCCCCAGCCCAATCTTCAATTTCATTTAAAAGGTTACCAACTTTTTTTGTGTGTACAAAATATATGGAAAGATATACAATGAACTATACATCTTTGTGAACATTTTAAAAAGCAAGACCTTTCACTGTAATTTCAGACTAGCAATGGACTGGAAACCCAGAAAATCTGGGGCTTAGTATTATTGTATCCTTCATTTGTTCTGAGATTTTGACCAAATCATTACACTTCTGGATATAGGTTTCCTTGCATTTAAAAAATTTAAAGGATAAAACAAAGTCTGAATTATTGAAATGGCCCTGAAGGATTAAAAAGAGGAAAAAAAAATCAAATGAGAAACAAAACCTACAATAACTTAGCAATTGAATGCCATTTTAATATTCATTAAATTCTAGTAAATCCCACCCATCCAACCTAAAATGATGTGATTGATATAGGGGCTAGAGATGAGGTTCTAGAGAGAGAGAGATTATCACCAAAAAATGAAGTTTAAAACAAATACTCACTTGACCCCAATTATTTGGACATCAAGTTCCTTAGCACATTCCAAGAGATGCCTACAGTTCTTCAGTGTAGTGCCAAACTTCATGCTACCCTCTTCACCTCCAATAGTATCTTCTGTTGCAATATGTAGTAAGACCCTAAGAGAAGAGGAAGATGATTGGGGCAGAGTTGGTTTACATCATCATCAGCACATTTGAAGCCTGAAGATTGTAGGAAGTAATCGTTGACTATGTTGTCAGTGCTCCCAAATCCAGCGATGGATGAATCAAGTGAACCTAATGAAAAACAATCCTGTATAGAGAAAAAACTAGCAATTAGGGCCTAAGGCATGAAGCTTACAAGGATGGGATTTTGGAAAATGCAGCAAGTTTATGACTCTTGTAGCAGCAAGAGTCATTTGGGCTCTGTAATGAGAGACATTACTTTCAAATGAGGTCCATCAGTCCATAAATGCACCTAGAAAGACTAAATTGAATAGCAATGCCATCAATGTCTTTCAATAAAAACACTGGGACTTTTAGTGTCAAAGTTCCTAGATTTTTTTTAGCCAGGTAACCCTTCATTATACACACTAAATATTTTAGTTACTACAAGTGTCTAAATGGCAGCATTTACTATGCTTGACACAAATCTATTTCCTTTAAAACCAGGAAAACCAAGACAAACTGATTAAATGTCTCTACTATCAGGAATTAAGTAATTGATAAGCCACCAAAAGCTACGAACACATAAATGCTGCTTATAAAACCATTTACCCATGGAACTCCTAGTGAATGACAAATGATCAGAAGGCAAGACTGATGAAAACAAAATCATTCCAAGAGGAGAATCAGCTCTATGAAGAAGGTACCATTTGGTTTACAATCTAACACAGTAAATGACCACGTCAAAGTTTGTCTTAAGACCACAAAGCAGTTAGGTTTTTCTTTAAAGAAAAGTGATTCCCTATAATTTTTCTTCCAAAAGGACTTTATCCCAAGGTTTTCAGAGTAATAAACGCTGCCAGGATACCTTACAAAACTTAGAGCTCAATTAAAAAAAATACAGGTACGTTCCTTTTTTTTTCAGGAAAATATCACTCTTAATGTAGCTATGGTCTCACACACCATTTTTCCCTTGAATTTAAAATTAAGATTATATCCCAAAGTGCAGTTACTTTATCCCAATTCTACATCAAGAGGACCAAGGGAGGCAATCAATAAAAATGCTATTAGCATTTTTCATATAGGAACTCTAGATAAATTATAATTACCTACATACCACTGCTCTACCAAAAATTCCCCTCCTTCCCCGCAAAACAGACTCATGCCCTAAGTAATCCGATAATATTCAAGTACTTATTTTTTTTGGACTTACTTGGCATTTGGATGGTTACGTGCGATTTTCTTCAATTCAATCTCACTGTCACATGTCATGATATTTACTCCAATTTTTGCTGCATACTTTATCTGAGAAACTTGCTTGCAAGGACTTATGTAAATGATATTTTCTGGAGATACACCCAATTCCTGCAGTAAAGCCATTTCATTCTGTGAAAAGACATTTTGAACACTCATCTAAAAGGAAAAACTTTTGATTGCTTTCATTCAATCACTCTCATATACTTTTTTGCAGTGATGGGTTATAAGATAATCTAAGGCCTTGTCCATAAAATTCATAGGCTATTATTTTTTTTTAAAGAGAGAGAGTTTTTTTATATATATATTTATGTTTTGGAGCTGGGGATGTGGCTCAAGCGGTAGCGCGCTCGCCTGGCGTGCGATAATTTTAATCTCAGTTTAGAAGTATTTGCTAGTCAGTAGTAGTTTGGTCTAGAGAGCTAGCTCTAGGCCTAAGAATGAATAATAAATTAAAGTTCATGATTAACAGAGAAAGTTTTTCAAAAAATCATCACATTGAAACTTTTCTATTGGTAAAACTGAAGAGTTAATAGATTTTTAGTAATGGACTGTGTTTGAATAAAATTATTTAAAATCCATCCAGAAGTCAAAATTTTTTTATATTTGTTCTGCTATTGCTGTGGGTAGCTAGAAATTAAAGTGAATTCTAAATGTTGTGATTAGTAAAAAAAAAAAAAACAAATCCAAAATACTTACTTTACTGGAACAAGCAAATCCAATTCCAAGAGCTGCCAAAATCTCAAGTACAGCTGGAGTAGAGTTGCACTTCACTGTGTAAAATGGCTTTATCTGAGCCACTACATTCTGCCATTGACTATGTTTCTTCACAATCTTTCCAAGATCCCCCACGAAAAATGCATTTTTCCCTGTCTATTATGGTTAAAACAAAGAACAAAGAACCACTGAAAACAGACTATCATAAGTAGAAAAATAATCCTCACTTTTCCTTATATTCACTATCATATTCAACTTTTTTTTTAATTAACAATTAAATTAGTCCTAGTAAACATTAAAAGAAAACTTAAACACATTTATCTTCATTCTGTTTGTAGTACCTCATCCATGTGAGGCATCTAACCATTGAGCTCTAGCCCTAGTGTTGATCTTTTAAAATTTGACATTTTGCTATATGTGCTACACCGGCATATAAAATACACTCTTTTGGGGCTCTCATAAGAATCAATTTCCCAATTTTACTTTTTAGTAGAGTGAAGGAGACCTATTTCCTTCCATGCTACTGTTATTTTGGCAGTTCAGGATATAATTTTCTGACTACAGAGTAGAATTTGGAATGTTCAACAAAGTATATACCTCCATTAAAACTGCACATTAAGCTAGGCGCAGTGACACATGCCTATAATCTCAGTGAGCCCAGAGGCCAACACAGGAAGACGGGAAGTTCAAAGCCAGCCTCAGAAAATTAGTCAGACCCTTCAAAAAATAAAAAGGACTGAAGGTACAGCTCAGTGGAAAGCACCCCTGGGTTCAACTGCCAGTATTTAATGGGCTAACTGCAAAGAGAGCTGGGATAAAAAAAAAAGACAGGTATTCAGTTTTATTTATTATCTTAGACAAAACATGAAACTGGAAGAATGAGAGTAGGCAATGGAAAACTAATGAACTTGAGGGAATGGGGAAACTGTACTTAATGAATATTCAATGAAATTAAGCAGAAAATGTGAGGTTAGGAGATCACTATTCTAAATAACATGTGCAAGGCAAACCAGGGATAATGGGAGATAATACAAAGAATATTAAGGTATTTCTAAGATTATACCTGACCCAGGAAAAAAAATGTTACAGTTAGAAGAGGATGATAAAGAGAAAAGGCATTAAAATCTGACTACAAGCTTCTTAGGAGCTGGTTGAACAGTATAAGTTCAAAGTTTGATAATGAAGGATGAGAAAGTAAGAGATTTTGCTAGGGTGAGGAAAGACTGCTCTAGCATTTCTGTAGAATCCAAGTCAAAAGAAGGATAAAAGTCTTTTGGGTATCCTATTACAGAACACTAAAGTAACATGATAATCCAACAAATTTGGAGAATATAGGAAACTAGTTCCCCAAAAAATGAGCAAATCCTAGCCAGGCATCGTGGCAGATGCCTATAATCCCAACTAACCAGGAAACTAAGACAGGAGGATTCCAAGTTGAGACCAGTCTGGGCAATTTAGTAAGGTCCTATTTCAAAAAAATAGAAGGGATAGAGTGATGAGGCTCAGTGGTAGAACATTTGTCTAGCATACCCAAGGCACTGGCTTCAATCCCTAGTACTGGGGTAGGGATGGGAATCCATTAGTAAGTTAATAAATGAAAATAATTCTACTAGTCTAAAATAAAAACAAATGATCTAAATTAGAGGTGAATACAATTCTGGAATGTATGACTTTGTACAGATTGACTCTCCTGGGAAGTAAACATTCAGTATAAATTATCATATTCATAATCAACATATGTAAAGAAAATTAAATAATGAGGTTGAGAAAAATTAGTAAGAAGCCATGTGCTGATTAGGTTTTCCAGCAATGTTTTAAGAAAATAAACAGAACATAAGAGTTAGGTGCTAAAAAATAGAGAGGTGGCAATTATGAAACATTTTAAAATAATGTAGACTAAAAAGAGATATACACTGTTCAAGGTAGGGGTGTCCGTGTTAATTTAAAACCTGGAAAAGTTAACCAAATCAAACACTTTTTATCAGATAAACTTCTTAGAAATTAACAAAGCACTGATGTTTTCAAATTAGGAAAATTATTTTGAAATTATGAAATGGTGTACTTACAAGAGTATGTTCATAAACATAGTTATCAATAACATTTCCAAGGTTTGTTCCTTCATCCAACAGGCCAACAGAGTAGTTTGCATCGTCAATAAATCCTTTCATCTCAGCCGTATTCCACAAAGCCGAAAGTCATAAACCAGGAAAAACAAGAGACGGGCCACCAAGCCTATGTCTGGGTCCTTAGAATATGCAACAAACTGTCAAAATAAAAGTTATATCAAAGTCTACATTATTTCAGTAAACATTACATGAATTATTAGTGAAAGTGTGCCAAGTGCTTAATTTAGTCAAGAATTTGTGATCACTTAGCATTCGGAAACACTGAATTACTTTAATGCCCACTCTAAAAAGTTAGTAAATGTATATAATTTATTGAGAAGGTAACCCACCCAGGTACCCAGTAACAAACAGTAGGACCAGGTAACTTCAGACATGTCTTACAATATTCTAGAGTAGATAAAAATAATAGAACTAGGCTGGGTGGAGGATAGCTTCAGGGGACAAACTGTGACTTCTTTGAATATAGACTGTTCAGGTTTTATACTCAATTAGAACACCTGGCCTGTGTTGTTTTTTTAGTACTATACAAATCTTACCTCAATTTCTCAAAATCTCCCTTAACCATCTTAGTCAAAAGGCTTTGTAAACCCTGCCCTCCAAAAAAGCATATGAAACAAAAACACCTGTTCAAGTGCTAGCTCAAAGAGATAAAAACTGAGTTGCCAACTGATTTTTTTTTTTTTAAGTCCTTGGGCTAAACCCAACTTTCCCAATCAAACCTTCCCACTTTACTTGGTTCTCATTTTCTGGGGCAACACTTGCTGCTATACAAGGCTCATCTTCTCTGCTGAATTTCACTGGTCCTTAGGTGATTTTAGGAAATGATTCCTTCTAATATAGACATGATAAAACAAGTCCTTCGGATAGACAGACTACCACTCACTTTTTGTGACTAATTCTATCTTGATAAACTTTATAGTCATTCCTGAGTCCTTCATTCCTCCTGCCACCCCCATCATTTACCACCTCCCTATATCCTGTGTAGGAGTTCATGTTGGGTGATGGTCCTCATCCTGAAAATGCACTCCATTTTCAAGGGTTCCCACACATAGTAGTATCAGCTTTTTGGTTATATCAGAAGAAAACTGCTCAGTAAGCTGTAATATTAGTCAAATTTCATGAAATATAAACAATACTTAGTTTTAACTTAAAACAGCACTTGAATTCTAAGAAGCCAACTAGATTCAGTTCATCAAACCTCTTTCATGATAGGGGGAGACTAAAGTTGATGTTATTTTTATCACTCCAAAGAAGTTAATTTAGGCATATTTGCATGACAATTACTACTTATGCAGTGAAGTCAAATCATAGTCTAGATGTTCTCTAAAGGATGTTGTGCCCATCAAGTAGTCGTTTTTAGGCTAAGAATGCATATTTATCTTAAGCAATAAGGCCAACTAAGTGTGGATACTTAGTAGTAGGTTGACAGAAAAAGAACACTAAATCAAAAAGATCCATGCACCATGGTTTGGCACCACCGTTTTACCAGCCAAAATAAACAAAATAAGCTTTTGTTTATTCCGAGAACTACATTTTTAAAAAAATTATCAAGATCTTCAGCCTAAATAAAATCTCAGTTCACTAGTCTCTTTAAATGCAATACATGTAGCATTTATTTGAGAAATCTTAGGTTATGGATAGTCCACCACCAAAGGCAACTGAGGCCAAATAGTTTGAATTGGGGATTGAACCCAGCACCTCATGCATCCTAGACAAGCACTCTACCAATAAGCTACATTATCAAAAATCTAGCTTTTAAAGTCAGGACAAGATAATTTTTGTAGCTTAGGGTAACTCTGCTTTAACATTCAGTATTTACAAAAATATGAGGCCTGGGGCTGGTTGTGGCTCAAGTGGTAGCGCGCTCGCCTGGCATGCGTGCGGCCCGGGTTCGATCCTCAGCACCACATACAAAACAAAGATGTTGTATCCGCCGATAACTAAAAAATAAATATTAAAATTCTTAAAAAAAAAAAAAAAAATGAGGCCCACTGGATCCCATCTTACCTGCATAATGCCCATTCTTCAGAGTATTTCTATAGTAGTATGCTGATAACTGTAAAAATATTTTTCCAACTACAGAATCTAGAGGGTTTAATTATCATTGCCTATTAAAACTAGCTTAAATCTCAAAGCAAACATGTTCACGTCATTATAGCAGTATGGCATGCTGTTATATAAAGCTGGAAAATTGTGTTATAAACAAAATGCAGCGCCTGCCTTCCCAAAACTCATCCCTGTAAATCATAGGATCCCTTTTTGTTGGAAATAACACAATTCAGTCTCTTTAATACAACTTTACCACATCCCCATAATCAACTAACCATTTCTCATAGTTAATTTCTTCATTGTATTTCCACTGGCATTAAAAAAAAAAAAAAAAAAAAAACTCCTATTGTGCCTACTCAGCTTTTACTTATCTTTATGACTATTTTCTTTCCTTTGGTGCTAGGGACTGAACCCAGAGCTTCACAGAGGCTAAGCACTGGACTATAAAACCCAAACCCCATGACTATCTTCTCAATTTTAAACCCGATTTCTGAATCTTTTGTCTAATTTTCAGATATGCAGACCCCAAATTTGAAATTTTTCTTTCCATTTTTGAATCCATGTTAACAGTTTTACATGTAATAATGTGTACTCGTTTTGGCATGTAATTATAATCATCTACTACCACAAAGTACTCTCATGTCCTGTTTCCAATAAATTCCCAACCCAGAAACCTGCCACGATAAGACTTCTTTAGAAGTAAAATGATTTTAAAAATTAAAGGCCAAACCCAAACATCTGACAAATGTTATTAATAATATGAATAAAAATATACCACCAACAATAAAAAGAATTTCGGAAAGCATATGCTGGCTACAAAACAAACAAGAAAACGTTAGTGGAGTAGCTACACATCTTTGAAATGTAACTATCACTTCAGAAGTAACCGCAGAATTATTAACCAAACAAAAAAAAGGATTGTTAGAAAAAATAAAATTCATTTTTTATATTGGTAGTACTTGACAAAAAGGATTAAAGCACATCTGAAACCACTAAAACAGATTTAGGTGTAATGCTACTTGATTTTCTTAATTATACTGAAAATTACAATAAAATATTGATTAAAGCCAACTTATTAGCCAGAGTAGATTTTGGGAACTAAAGAAAAAGGACTTTACAACTCTTTTATTGGAAAGTTCTATTTGTTTTATTTTTTGCTGCTGAGGATCAAACCCAGGGCCTTGTGGGTACTTGTGATCTCTACCACTGAGCTATATTCCCAGCTAAATTAGGGAGTTCTTAACTTAAGAGGTGGTGATAATGTATCCCTTATGCATTGAAAAACCTGTCTTTGACATTCTTTTTGTTGTTGCTGGAATTAAGGACAGAACCCAGGGACATTTTAACACTGAGCTACATCCCCAGTCCTTTTTATTTTGAGACAGGATCTCGGCTCAATTGCTTAGGCCATCTCTATGTTGCAGGGGCTGATGTTGAACTTGTCATTTCCTGGGTGTACATGACCACAACCAGTTGTTTTTGACATTCTTAAAAAGAAGTCTTTAACTGTGATATGCAAGTGATGTGCATGTAAATGTTAAGCTTAGCTATCAGTTACTGTTAAAAGCTAAAAGCTTGTCAGTCCCAGAAAAAACAAATTCTGCAACTTGTAAAACACAAATATCTTCAGAAAACAGGCTTTCTAAGACACTTTGAGCCAATGAATTCAAATGAAATGTCTGTTATTGGAGATCCAGTATTTCCATCAAAAAGGGCCAATCAGGGTCAAAAGTAGCCTGATCATGAATGAGTCTTTCTACCTTCAATATTATACCACCATCTCACTGAAGGAATTTTTTAAAATAAGTTTAAAAACTCCAGGAGATCTTTCCTGTAATTTTCTTAATGTTAGCAAAAACACTGTATAGCTACACTGTCACAAAAAGCAAGGTTTGTGTTAACATTAAAAAAAAAAAAAAAAAAAACTAAGAAACATTTCTGCTAGAATGTTTAGAGGTATTAAAGTTAGTTGCTGCCAATATTATTAAATAAATAAAAATTCTGAGATGCAGCACGTTCTAGCAAGCAAAAAAAATAAGTGTGCATATGTTGAGGTGAGCAGAATTTATACTGTATACCAGATTCAGCAAGTTAATTCACCTCGATTTTTAACACCACAGGGATTATTCCCAGGACTTCTCCATCCTCTTAACTGAAAATACAGAATCAAACCACGATGTTAGATGAAATGTTCTAGTGGTTCTGGTTATAAATCAGAAACAAGATTAATTCTAACACATCATGCACCACTATTTATCAGTTTGGTGCTGTTGGACCTTAAATTATTTATAAAACTTTAGAAAATCTATTCTATGTAGATCTTAGATTCTCTTCACCAGAATGCTTTAGAACTTGAACTTAGTAGCAAATTTTATAAAAGCTCTGATGCTTACTGGTATCCACAATTATGAAAAGGTGTTCTCTACATACAAGCACTTTCAAAGTTATTTTCACAAACACTATTAATATATGGTTGAGAGAAACATCAGGTTACTTCACAATACTAAAGTTGCTATAATCACAAAAGTAATTTGTTAATAGGAAATTTCCTCCTGGACTCAGCTGGGGAAAAAAATTTTAACATCCCTCATTCACACCTTTATATTGGTGTTTTCATAATACATTTTCCATGAAGAGCTGCCAAAAGAAACAAAGGCTCCAAAGAACCACACACTGCTCCCTGGAGCCTTCCATGAGGCCTTGAGTCCTCATGTTCACAGGGAGGGTAGCTCCAAGAGTAGTGGTTGCAGCAGCTGGGCACTTGCCTTGTTACACACCTGCTACAAAGGCTTCTACAGTTGATTGTACTTCAGAAGAAACTGATACATCTTTCAAATAATCACAAGATAATTCTGGCAGCAACAGCCCACTTGACACCAAGCTGGATGAATATGAGTCTTGGATTTCTGAAGTGAAGACCTCCCTGGAAGTAGAACAGGGAGAGCTGAAAGGTTGAGAGTACTGTTTCAGAGACACCTAAGCAGGAAACCCAACCTTAACACATCAACCATTTTTCTAACAGGACTTTTACTCATTTAAAAGTGAAAAACTGCTATTTTGAAATTTACACTACTATAGTTACTCTGAAGATGCCTAAGGCAATGATAGGAAGTTCTTTATTTTTACATAAGCATTTGATGACTCAGCACTCAGCTTTAAAAAACATATGTCAAAAAGCCCCCTCCTCTGCATTCTACCTAAAACAGGAAAAAAAGTTACTTACCACACAGAATACCTTTAGAAGTGATCGATCAGAATAGCATTAAAAGAGGCTTCTAAAAAATGACTTTGGCACTATAGATGTAATAAGGCCTCAAGCAGGTCTGAACCAGGAAAAAAAAAAAAATTCCAGGAAGCTACATACTAAAAATGATAGGAAGTTCTAATAAATTGGGTGATGGCCATAAGATCACATAATCCATTTTTGCCATAGTGGATAAAAACAAGTGATGGAACACTCAGGATAACCAGGACAGGGCCTGCTTCAACTGACAATAACTGGAAAGCTAGTGATCACAATAAATACTCATAAAAAATTATTTTTCAGGAGATGAGTTTGGGAGGGGAGGGAAAAAAACTGAGTAAGCCTAAAGAAAGAACACTAAAAGATCTGAAGATTTTTTTTCGCCCTTAAAAGAACAAGAATGAACAAGAGATGAGAGGGAGGGTTAAGGAAATAGGCCCAACTTATTTCAAATTAGGTTCAAAATGCCTAAAAATAAATATTAAAATGTATCTTAATAAGAAAAATAAAATACAGAATTTTCACAGCAATGTTATTTTACATGTGGAATTAACACTATTAAACTCCCTTGACAATCTGAAGACTCGATTTTTTTCCCTAGAAAAAGTGTGCCTGCACAAGAAAAATACTGAAATCTCATCTTATTTAATGTAAATAAGATTTGATATATTCATACTTTAGGCAGATCTCACTAACTGGAAGCCCTAACTACTATGGAATACTTTTTTATTTTGTTGTATATAAAACATATGTGAAATACAATTACTGCAACAAAGACCAGGTTAAGCAAGCAATTAAGAAACAAGAGTCATATCTCAAAGGTCCTTCTCACAGGTGGCAGTGTGTGTGTCTCCCCTACAGATGTTTAGACTTTTGCTAAGCACCATTCCCTTATTTAATAGTTTTCTTTCATGGAATCCTAAGCAATACTTTGCAGTATGCTATTTTACAGGATACCCTGTCCTGTACTGGCTGCAAGTCTAAATAGACATAGGTGCTACAGTCTAGGACACATGCTCAAGGATGGAAATGCTAGGTTGGAAGTGACAAATGAATTTCGAGTCTATTAATCTTTTTTATAAATCGTGCTTTCCCTTTTTCTTATAACCTGTAGGAGCTCTTCGTGAATTCAGGAGAGCAAATATCTCCTTTGGAATAATACTTGGCTATTGTTACAGTTTCCAAGATGAATGTACTAGAATACACCATCCTATTTGTGATCACACCAAATATAACTCTTGTTGATTACACTAAACCTAGGTGATGAACTAAGAGAGAATACTTCCTGTAACAGCTCTTTGCAATACTTTCAGTAAAGAGCAAGGAATACATAAAAATAACCTGAAGTCGCCAGGCACAGTGGTGCACACCTATGCTTTCAGTGACTCAGACGGATAAGGCAGGAAGATCACAAGTTCAAAGCCAGGCTCAGCCATTTAGCAAGACCTTGTCGCAAAATTAAAAGGCTGGGGATGTGGTACAGTGGTTAAACACATCCCTGGGTTCAATACCTGGTACCACAAAAATAAAAAAAAAAGAAAGTCAACATAAAGCTAATATTAATTTCAATTTACATGAGGTTCAGTCACTATAAGGAGTAATATCCTAAGGATATGTTAGACAACTAAAGAATTCAGTAAGAATATACAAATAAGAAACCCTTACAAATTCAGCAACAACTTTTTATTAGACAAACCTTAGAATGTGATTCATATTTCACTTACAATAATTATCATAGAGTAGTGCTGCCCAATGTTCTATGATGAATGAATTGTTCTTTACTGGTAGTTCAAGCATTTGAAATATAAGCCTCATGCATCGGAGGAACTAAATTTTTTAAAAACAAAGCTCTCCTCCCCCAGAGTATTGGGAATCAAACCCAGGGCCTCACACATGCTAGACAAGTGCTCTATCCATGAGCTGTGTTCCCAGTTGCTAAGGTACCTGTATATGGCTATTGTTTCAAACAAAGCAGTTCTAGAAGATACTATTTTCAAACCTCTAGAGATCAAGACCATATACATCACAAGAAAAAAAACAAAACAAAAACCTCTCACCATTGTCCCCCAAAACAACTGTGTTTGAAGTATCAAAGATCAGTTCATAAACTGATTAAGCTAGATAAAATGAACAAAATAAAATCCCATAGTAAATAAATCCTGAAGAGATACTTGAAATATGTGCTTACATAAAATGAGGCAAAAAATTTATGAAGAATATTTCGAAAGAGTTTGCTATTTTGACTCCTGCTGCAAGTCAATCCATTAGACATTTCAAACCTCAAGAGTGGCTGCATACATTCCTGGGCAAACTGAACCGGACCAGGCTAATCCTTCTAAGTCAGTATGTTATCCAAATACTTTCTACTTGGACCATCAAGTGAAAAACACCAGATTAGGGAAAAGGATGGCTAAATCTCTGCTTCAATTAGCATGCAACAAACTAATTAAATAGGCATGAATCTAAACAAATAGGCAAGAATAAAACATCTGTTTCCTGGGCCTTCCATTATGTAATAAGTACTTTCACTGGAAGAGTGTCCTCAGGCTTATCTAAACAATGACCAACCTAGAACAGCAAACTACCAAATTTACCTAGTGTTTACAAAACCTTTCTCATAATTAATTCCTCCGTGTTCCAAAATGGTTTTGAGAGGTGTGAAGGAGAGGGGTAGGGGAAACCCTAAATTGAAAAAAGAATGTGTTGAGTGAAGACAGTGTGAAACAGACTGGTAGTCACTTTATTAATTCTCTCAACTAAACTATGCAGTGTAGCAAATGCAAGAAACAGTTCAACATCTTTAAAAACTGGTCTACACCATTTTCCAATCTTGTTGGCCCTCCTAGGAAAGATAAATTTGCCCCAAGCAACAATACCATATTTCCCGCCCAAACTTACTAATCTATTAACATGCTTTTAATTCACACTATGCTTATACAGAATATTTTTCTGCTACTTTATACCAGCAGAAATGCACCCTTAAGTATTTTATGCATGTCAAAGAAATAAACATACTTTAAAAATATATTTTAAGACTTGGTATGGTAGCACATGCCTATAATACCAGCTACCTGGGAGGTTGAGGCAGAGGATCAATCACAAGTTCAAGGCCAGCCTGGGCAACAGAGAATTCCCTCAAAAGTAAAATAATAACAAAACAAAATAAAAAGGGCTCATTATATAGCTCAATGGTAAGAGGCCCTGAGTTCATTCCCCAGTATGGGGGGCAAGGGTTGTTTAAAAATAATAAACACACACCCACCCCTTAAAACTATATATTACAATGATAGTTTTACTCATCTTTCTCCAAGAAAATCAACCATTAATGAATGTTATGTTGAATTTGCTTGCATCACAGTATCTTTAACTACCATAATCAAATTTCTCCTTTTTACCACAAGTAGAATCAACTTTTTTTTTTTTTTTCAGTTGTAGATGAACACAATACCTTTATTTTGTTTACTTAGTTTATGTGGTGCTGGAGATGGAACCCAGGGCTGGGGATCACACATGCTAGGCAAGTGCTTTAGCACTGAGCCCCAACCTCTCTTTTCTATTAACAATTTGTGATACATGAAGAAGCAGCACTAACAAATTCATAAAGAACGTTAAAATAATCTTAAGGTGGGGTCCTACTAAGGCTATATAAATACTAACAATTGAAAGTCAGAACCTGAATGCTGATGTCCTTTTGATGTTTCTGTAAGAACATACAGTCAACTAATAACAATCAGGTAATTTTTAAAGCAAACTTAAAAAGTACACTTAATTAATTAAGTCTCTTTCTATACTTAGATACAATATGATACTGAAAGACATATGATAGCTAGGCTTGGTGGCCCAGGTGTAAACCCAATTACTTGGAAGGGTGAGGTAAAAGACTCAGAAGTTCAAGGCCGGCCTTGTCAATTTAGTAAAGACACTGTCTCAAAATAAAAAGGGCTGGGAATGAAATTCAGTGGCAGAGTGCTGCCAGGCTCAATCCCCAACAACAACAACAAAAAGGCAGGGGGTATACAATGATTAATTCAACCCGACTTCATCATTGAATCCATTGGTAAAAGCTATTACCAAATCCACTAGTTAAAGGGAGTTTAGTTTTCTGGACTAGATAATTTTAAATATTTTCCATTAGGCTAATTTATTAATTATACTGGAGTTACAGCTAAAGTGAACTGAAAACAAAACAAACACACTAGAAACCCCTTACCGGGGTTTCCATAAAGCCCTAGGAAATTCCACTATTGCTACCTCCACCCCAGGACTGAACACAGAATAACTTTACCATTCAGGTATATGGCCAGTCCTTTATATTTTATTTTGAGACAGGGTCCTGCTAAATTGCTGAAGCTGGCCTCAAACTTGCAATCCTCCTTCTTCAGCCTCCTGAGTAGCTGGAATCGCAGGTGTGTACCACCATGCTAGGCAAACATAAGGAATTTAATCTGAGATACTAATATTAAAAATATTTGTCAAGGTATTCTCAAGTGCTGGAGTTGGCTGAAGTTGTGGCTCAGAGACTGCATGCAGAGGCCCTGAGATCTATCCTCAGCAGCAAAGATATTTTCACAATGCTCACATAATGCATCATACATATTCTAAAAACAAATTTCAAAAGAAAATTATTTACAGCTAGTGATGGGCACATGTATAATCCCAGAAATTTGGGAGGCTGAGGTAGGATTATAAATTCCAGTCTTTGGCAATTTAGTGAGATTCTAAAAACAAATTTCAAAAGAAAATAATTTACAGCTAGTGTTGGACACATCTGTAATCCCAGTAATTTGGGAAGCTGAGGTAGAAGGATCATAAATTCAATTCCAGTCTTTGGCAATTTAGTGAGATTCTGTCTCAAATAAAATGAAAAGGGGGTCTGGGGATATGGCTCAAGCGGTAGCGCGCTCGCCTGGCATGCATGCGGCCCGGGTTCGATCCTCAGCACCACATACAAACAAAGATATTGTGTCTGCCGAGAACTAAAAAAGAAATAAATATTTAAAAAAATAATAAATAAATAAATAAAATGAAAAGGGGCTGTGATGTAGCTCAGTGGTAGCATCCCTGGTTTCAATAGCCAGTATTGAGGGAGTGGGGAGAGGTTGTACTATGTAAGCAACTTCCATAGCTTCCAGATCCTTAATGACCTACCTCTAAATTCAGATGTTTATTTGATTTAAAAACCTTACCCTGAAGCAAATCCTGGAGCTCAGATCTCCTGCACAGGAATTCTACTAATATTCAACAGTTAACATGCTTTGCAATGTTATATGCAAAGTCCTCTTATTGGTTCCAAATAGTACTGTTGCTCAACAAAAGATTAATCTCAGGGTTTCAGTTTCTAGAACACACTATTATACATAAGAATATTACATTTCTGGGAGGTATGATTCTCTTACCATTTTTACTAATTCTAGTGAAACCATAGAACAAAGTATTTTCTGAGTTCACAATTTGTCAAGGTTTAGAGCAATAATGTGGTATCTATAATATATAACGTAACTCTCTCCAAGAGAATGAGTTAGCATCCTGTAATCACAATATATCTACATGAAAACTCTGGAATATTAACATTAAATGGGATAGGATAAAAATAGCCTCACCTCAGCACAGATTCAGATCACATTTTTCTCCCAAATTAGTTTGGGTCACACCAAGGAAGCTGAAGGAAAACTCTTAAGAAAAAAAGTTTTCTGGGTTTCAAAATTATATGAATAAGGGATTGTGGGCCTATAGCTTTACAGCAAAGCATCTAGTACAAGAGTATATGTTAATACCTTGTCCCTGGGCATAATAAATCTAAAAATCAGTAATTTGGGCTGCAAGAACTTACAGAATAAATAATAAACATCTTTAGCATAGTCTGTTCCCACTTCCCTCACTCAAAAGAGTAAGGACTTTCTGAATTTTTGATATTACTTATTATTCTAAAACTACTTTTTCTTGTTTGGCAAAAATTATTCTCATATATTTCAGCTTACTGTTATCAGTGTCAAATGTGTAAGAGGAAACACTACAAATGTTAAAAAAATTGAAGATTTAATTTCCAATTTAGCAAAAAACTTAACTAAAAACATCCTTCACTATAGCCTTCCTTAAAAGAAAAATTAATTTTCACCTTAGAGTTAATTTGTATCTTTGCCAATCAGACCCTCCCAGTTAACTTCAGGGAAAATATCAGATATCCTAGAAAAGACAGCCTAACAATATTAGGTAATGGACTTGGTACTAAGATGTTGGCACCATGCTTCTCTTTTAATATGCATACAAGCAATCTGTTTAAAATGCACATTCTGAGTGGGGCAATATGGTATACATGCCTGTAACCCCAGCAACTCTGGAGGATGAAACAGGAGGATCACCAAGTACAAGGTCAGCCTCAGCAATTAGCAAGATCCTGTCTCAAAAGATTCTGACTCAAGTTGGGTAGGATTCTATATTTCTGTTCTAGATGATACTAATACTACTCATCCAAGAAACACAATGCATAACCACACAGCATTACAAATTTGTTGTTGTTGTTGTTTTGCTTAGGATTAAGAATTATTCTAGTCCAACTTTATTATATGGCTGTTTCAAAAACTAAGCAATTTGCTTAAATTTATACAGATTGGAAAAAAGCCAAAATAGGAAAACCTCCAATCAGGGTTATAAGCATTAGAACTTGTAACTTATAAAATCCTAGTACTTAAAACTGTTCTGTCTCTTTAGCCTTAACCTAAAAACCTGAAATCTAAAAATCATTTAAATGAGTTAACATCAACATCAAATGGTACTTTAAGGGTTTGCTTTAACACCCTCTCATAAGATAGAATAAACATGCAACTTAGGGGCAGGGGATGTGGATGTGGCTTAGTGGTCAAGCGCCCCTGGGTTCAAACCATGGTGGTGGTGGTGGTGGTGCAGATCAGTCTAAAGAAACACTAAATTCACCAAAACTATCTTTTGGTTTTGTGAAAATTTCTAATACTATTCCTTCCAAGTTTCTGGCCAAGAGAAATAGCCTAATTTCAATACCCCAAATCAAATTTCAATAGCAAGAAATCTATAAAGTTTTTAAATGAACCAACCACACAAATCTAGCATCTCAAATATTTTACTGAGGAATGATATTTTGCATGGGGGATCAATTCTAAAAAGTCAATCCATACAGAAAATCTAGTCAAAAACTATCCTTGAAAATCTGTTAGAAAGGTAGCAGGATGGGGGAGACACAGACATCTTTCAGAAAGTCCTCTAAAAACAACCAGTTGTTCCCAACAGCTGAGTATTATACAAAAAGACATTTTATGAAAAGGAATGTAAACTAGAAAAATCATATTTAGTCTAGCATGATGTTCATGACTAAGAAAACAAAAACTAAGATTCATGTTTCAAATCCCATGCTCTGAGGTATAGATTAATGAGTGAAATGTCAGCAGAATCCTTTCCTTTATTTAAAAATGTCTTTGGGACTGGTGGTGTAGCTCTGTGATAGAATGTTAAGCATGCATGAAGCCTGAGGTTCAATCTCTAGTACCAAAAATATAAAAATGGTTTTTGACTTTTTTCTGATCAAGACCAGTACTTGAACCAAAGTTAAATGGTTGAATGATGTGGCAAACTACATCTTAAATCCAAAAACCACTGTACAGCCAGGGATGGTGGCATACGCCTGTAATCCCAGCAGCTTGGGAGGATGAGACAGGAGGATCAAAGCCAGCCTCAGCAAAAATGAGGCACTAAGCAACTCAGTGAGACCCTGTCAATACAAAATAGGGCTGGGGATGTGGCTCTATGGTTGAATGCCCCTGAGTTCAAACCCTGGTTCCAAAAAAACAAACAAAAAACAAAAACAAAAACACTCTACAATTTATTCATGTAAAATATATTATATGCATTCAAGAGAAAGTAAATTATAAATTACCCAGTTAAGTGGTGAAAAATGCATAAATTAAACTGAATAGTTAAGTCTAATCTATAACTGTCAAGAGTTTTTAAAGATCACTGCTCTTAAAGAAATACAACTTCAAGTTTTGAAAAACACAGCACTCTCACTTGCCTTCATTTTACTAGGATCCCCTAGGTACTTACATGGACAAGTTAGGAGATGGAACCCCCCTATCATCAGCTAGGTTCCCAAGGTGGCTCGGCGTTAAAGTCAAACTGCTCTCTATACAGCACTTCTCCTAGGCCTTCTGGGTAGTTGTATACTTGGTCAGAAAGTTCGCCCTAAAGAAAATAAAAGTGGCAGATAATTCCATGTTAAAAAATAAAATTCAGCTGTGCTCCAACAGCAGGTTCACTTAAACTACAGAACTTTAGTTTTAATAGAATACGTTTTGTTAAAGTCACATTACCCAAAATGTTTCAAAGTGTTTACCATAGAACCAAGCACTTTTTATTAATAATCATTTCCAAGCTGCTCTACTACAGAAGTTCACAGAACCTGGCACCAGTCACCTTATCAAGTTGTTTTTTTTAATCTACCTATTCATGAATTTCCAGTCTAATTTTGCCTCCCCCGCCCTTTTGGTGGTACTGGAGATTGCATCCAGATTGCACATGCCAGGCAAGCACTCTACTTCTGAGTTACACATCCATTCCTTTTTATTTTATCTTGAGGGAGATAGGACCCCAAACTTGTGATCCTCCCACCTCAGTCTCCTAGGTAAGTGGGACTACAGGCATGCACCACAGTGCCTGCTATAAATTTTGCTTTCATTTGTCCAAGTTCCCTCAACAATCCAGCATATATGCAAGATTTTAAATACATAACGTTCCAACTTGATCTTAAAGTCTGGAACTACCCAGAACACCCTTCAACTTCAAGTCTAAATTTTTCTTTGCTTAATATGCAAATTCTTATTACTTAAAAAAAAAAAAGTTGTACATCCTAATACCTTATGTATCTGAATTATTGAGAAGTCCTTATAATGTTAGGCAAGTAATCTCTTAAGCTTTATTTTCTCATACCCAACTTATCTAGATCTACACTTCATTCTATTACCACTAGAAGCAAATGAATTGTCAAAGTGTTTGCCACACTACACAAAATGCTGTTTTATAAATGGTCATCACCTATTACAGTTTGACTAGTTCCCAAGATAAAATGCTATACCTACATTTCTATTTGTAATTCAATAGTTACTGTTTTAAAGTAATAGAACCTGACAGTATGTGCTAGAAAAGGTTGGTATGGTAATAAGGAAACCAGAAATAATAAAACTAGAAATTTAAGGTCAAGAGTTCGAAAAATTTCAGAAGCACTCTTAAGCATGCCTAAAGCCTCCCTTTCCCTTCCACCAGGATTCAAGGATTCCTTGAAGGAAGGAATATGTTCTACTTAGCAGGGGAAACTGGTTAAAGACACTCACAGTTGATGACCAAAGAATACATATTAACTTGCAACAATGATTACAAACTTACATAAAATTCCAAATAATGTGCTACTCCGTAAACATTCCAACTCTTCCCACACCTAGATAATTTTTAAAAATAAACAAAAATACTACTCATGCCAGGGACAGTTCACTCTCAATTATCCTAGGCAACAGGATAATTATCCTTGGTGAGACATTATTCATCATTTCCCTGCTATATTACCCACAGCTATTTTGCTGTTTAAGTGATATGAAATATAAAAACATTAATCTTTAGAAATGCGAGAATATTCTTCAGTAAGATCTTTAATAAAACTTGAAGCTGGGCATTGTAGAGCATGCCTATAATCCCAGTGACTTAGGAGGTTGAGGCCTAAAGCAACTTAGGGAGAGTCTATCTCAAAATAAAAAAAAGTGGTTGGGGATGTGGCTCAATGGTTAAGCACTCTGGGTTCAATTCCAGGTTACCCACCCCACCCCCAAAGACACTAAATTTAACAAAAATATACTATCAGGGAAAGAAGGTGCCAAACTTTGAAAAGCACATTTTCAAAAGTATGAATGATTAAATAAAAAGATAAAGGAATTATGAAAAATTTTTCAGTTAGAATGGTTTGCATAAATTAGCTAGATGAGACAACTCTGCAACCAAGTTCCTCAACAATTATTTGAAGAGCATGGCATACCAGACTTGACTGAATCAGCCAGCAGACCAAGACACAAAAAACCTATCACTTTTGACATTTAGTATCTCAAAACTTAGTATCTCAAAATTATGATTTTTTTTCTACACATTGTTTTTACCAATTATTTCTAAGGTTGTTTTGTAGTATTCTTTCAAGTAATAAGAAATATCAAGACAAATCCAAATTGGAGGGTAGTCTATCAGGTATCTAACCAATACTTCTCTGCACTGAAAATCATGAAAAGCAACAGAAAATGTAAACTGTCACAGATCAGATAAGACTGGGGAGATATGACAACTAAATACAATGTGGTAGAGTTAGGACTGAATTCTGGAAAAAGTAAAGAACAACAAAAAGCAACTGTTGGCTGGGGTGTAGCTCAGTGGTAAAGCATTTGCCGAATACTAGTAAAGTTCCAGGTTCAATCCCTAGTACTCCAAAAACCAAAAGCCTGGTGAAATTTGAAGAAACTCAAGAGTTTAAGTAATAATACTTAACAAATTCAGTTTACTTTAGATTAAATGTACCACAATACTACAAGATGGTCAACTGGTTAAGTATACAGGAACTGTTACTGTCTTTGAGACTTCTTTTGTGTGCATAAGACTGAAATTTCTAAAATAAAATTATATATTTTTTTAAAAAATCAGGCAAGGTATTTATACAATGTACTACTCAGCAATAAAAAACCTACTGAAAAATGCAATGTGAACATCAAAAACATGCCAAATTAAAGCCTTTTACACAAAAGAATGCATATAGACTGATTCTACTTGTACGGAAATTCTAGAACAAACAAGACTAATCTTTTAATTTAAAAAAATCAGAATCATGGTTGAGTCTGTGGCAACTTGGAGACAGTTTGACTAGACAAAAGAGAACTAACTATCTGGGCCAACAGCACTGTTCTGCACATTAATAGAGGCTTGAGTTACTACATAGCAGTATTTTTTGTAAGGCTCAAATAGTACACTTTTGTGGATTTTACCGTCAATTTTACTCCCCCCAAATTTTTTAAATTGCTAACAGCATGGAACCCTATCTAACGACGAGGTTCCTATCTAAAGTTGGAAGGGAAGTGTTTTGGTGTCTCTAACATAACTGTGAAATTCACGCAACAATTATATAAGGCAAATAAAAGAAAATGTTAATGTTAATTATAGAATCAAAGTGGAGGTACCACTCTTTAACCCGTTTGGGATCCTATATAAATAATACGTTGGGGGACAAAAACTATAATTTGATTTCATTTTTATTCCTATAGTCAGTTATCTTTCCTACTTAATGTAAAACTCCTCGGAGCTTATTTGTCCTCAGGATCAGTATTTGCATGATATCTTATGTGTAAGGATCATTAGGCCTCGCCAAACAACCATTAGCCACATTTCTATCAGGCTTTCCTGAGCGCACAATAAGGGAGAGAGATTCCTTAAGAGTCATTCTTAACCCAAGCTAGACACAGAAAAACTTAACATATTCAACCTAGATGCCACCACAAAATCCAGTAAAATCTGCTGAAACATGACTGGACTGTAAATTGTATCCCCGACCATTTCTGGTTTCCTAGCCAGTGGTTTAGTCTAAGGAATACAAGTTCAGGGCATATATTCTCTAAGATTTGAAACACGTCATCACCATTAACTGCTGGCAGTCAAGATAATACCTGATAAGCCACCCCAGCCTACCCTTTTCCCTCTTTCTGCCCAGAAATCGCGGCGCGAACTGGAAAGCGAAGCCATGGTGACTAATACTTAGACTCCAGGAGGTGACTGGGGTGAGTGAAAGCGACTTGGCCCAATCAGGAACGCCGCAGAGGCGGAGCGGCAGCCCCGAGGCTTCCAGAAGGGGCCAAAGGCCTCCCGCACGCTACTTGACACCGGGGCTTCCCCGCCGCCGGGCCCCGAGTGGGGTCAACTTTCCTCCACCAGAGGGGGACCGCGCTCCCCTCACCCCCCAGACCAGCTTCCTCCGCAGCTGTCACAAGAGGCCGGCGCTGGGCCCGACCGGCTCCATTCATAACCCAGCGCCCAAGCCGCTGCAGCCCATCGCGCCGCCCACCCGGCTCCGGAACCAAAGGCGGCCGAGCAGAGCCAGCAGCAGATAGGGACCACGGCCCGAGGGGCCGTAGCTGGGCCCCCTCCCCGGAAACAGCAATGCACCACGGGAGAGGGGTGGGGGCCGCACGCTGCCGGGAGTGGACCACGACCCCCGGCGGCCAGACCACCGCGCGCGCCCCCGCACGCACACGCCCCCTGCCCGCTCCAACCGCTGTGGCTCGGGTTCTGCCGAGCGCCGGGCGGCCGCCTCTAAGGCCCTGAAGCGCGACCCGCCGCGCCAGCCCCGCCACCCGAGGCACCGACAGCCGCCACACACGCCGCTGTCCGCCATGTTCGAAGCGGCTGGCCGCGGGGCGCTGCGGGGACTCCAGGGCTACGCGGCCCAGCGGAGGCACCCACCGCCCCCGAGGCCGGCCCGCGCCAGCTCCTCCCGCTCTCCTACTCCCAGTACTCACGTGAGATAACGGCCCAAAGAGTCGGGTAAAGCGTCTTCTCTTTTTCGGCGGAATTTTTAAAGAGGGATGTGGTTACCTTGAGCAGAAATACCCAAGGCGGCCTGGGCCATAGGCTGCGGGGACGACGTGGGGAGAAAAGCGCGGCACCGACACCAGCTGAGCAGCAGTGGCAGCGGCGGCCAGAGAGAAATGGAGCAGCGCGGGTAAAAGGAGAAAGTCGCGGGCTGGGTGGGGAGAGGATTTGGCCTCGTCACACCGCAGAGCAGCAGAACGAGAAAGGAAAAGAAGAGGCAGAGAAGGCGACAACAGGGTGAAAAGGAAACGCTTCAGCCGCGAGGAGAGCCAAAGAGTGTGGGAAGGCGGTGCCGGAGACGCCAGTATTTATAGCCAGTGGGCGGGGTCTGGTGACGTCACAGCCGGCCAGGCAGCCGCGCGAGCGGGGCGGGGCACGGCAGTAGACTGGGGAAACTCGAGGGGCGGAAGAGGAAGGAGGCCAGCGCTGGGCTGTGGTGAGGGGAGGGGCGACCCGGCAGTGCAGGTGCAAACCCGCGGGTCGCTTCCCGCCCTCCAGCCGCTCGCAGCTTTAGGCCTGCGGAAGGCCCACCACAGTGACGTGGGCCTGAGAGTGGCCTGGCGTCTGGGCCTGATCACGGCGTGTCCCCTCCGCCTCCGCCCCGCAGCGCCTGCGCTCACGCTCGCGGCAGACTCCCGTGCTTTGTGAGCTGAACAGGTCTACACACTAGCGGCAGTCCTGAGTACTGTCTTGGGCTCGGGTCAGCGCGACCCCTGCTTTGCACGGGAGGCTGTGGGTACCATCGCAGGGTCTTTGGCGGTGGAGCTCGCTCTATTTTGTGGGGACTGTGGTCTACACCTGGGGACCGCCCTTACAAGGACAGGTCAAGCCTTCTCGGGATGCAGCAATTCCTTTATGGAAGTGATTTCCTCATGGCTAGGAAGGGTCGGTCTAGTTTTCGGCTTGTGACCCCAGGAGAATGTTCTCAGTACTCCCACGTTGCAATACGGTGCAGAAGAAAAAATTTTTTTTTTCTTTAAGGAGTGTGATTTTGAAATCTGTATTTTAAAATAGGTTGGTGCAGCCGGGCGCAGAGGTGCCCCCTTGTAATCTCAGCGGCTCCAGAGCCTGAGGCTGGAGGATCGCGAGTTCAAAGCCAGCCTAAGCAACTCAACAACAGTCTGTCTCTAATAAAATACAAAAGAGGGCGAGGGACGTGGCTCAGTGGCTAAGTGCCCCTGGTTTCATCCCTGTACTAAAAAATAAAAATAATAAAGTGGGCTGGTGCTGTCAGACCGAGCCTTAATAATGCAGAAGCAGTGTTGAAGTGTACTGTTGTTACACGCACATGACTAATCCCCCACATCTTATATGAGCATTTTGATTTTCCTACTCCTTAACAAAGTTTATACTATCGGGTCCAGGATGACTTACATAGCTTTCAATTTGTGCGCCCCCCCCCCTTTAAGGTATCTTAGTGATAATGTTGTGCAACTTAGACTTAACAGTGCAAAGCAAATAGGATAGCCTCCAAAGTTAAAGTCTTTTGAATCTTTGAGCTGGTTGCAGTGGCATAGACCTGTAATCCCTCTACTTAGGACAGGGAGGATCACAAGTTTGAAGCCAACCCTAACAATTTAGCGAGATCCTGTCTCAAAATAAAAAGGTTGAGATGTAGCCAAAGATAAGAGTGCCCCTGTGTTCCGTCCCCAGTAATGCAAAGTTAGGACCTTTGAGTTGAAAACCCTCACTTTTTCCCCTTTCATTCTGCCCCGCATTCTTTTTACATTGTGACCAGCACAGTTATTAAGAAATCGTCAAAGGAGAAAGGAAGAGAAAAAGGCAAGATATCTTGTGATGATGAAATGTAGTCTCTGGAATAGAAACATTAGGTAGAAATTAAGAGTTGTGAACTCTAACTGATTTTGTTTTTCTGTATTTTGCTCTGATGTATCTTGGCTTTCTATAATACTTCTTGAAAGTTCTGTGCAATTCAGAACACAGCAACTTTACCAGACACCCCCATCCCCACCCCCAATCCATGAAGGAAGGAAAGCTAAAATTGAATACACCACTTGACATCTTACAGTCTATCAGGAGAAATAAAACAACGACACAACTACTGCTGACAGATAAACAGATATTTTAAATGCTACAAGGAACCTAGTAAAAGGAGGAAATAATTGCAGCTAAGAGAAAACCTGCCAGAAAAAGGTACAGAGTCATTTTGTGCACCTACACTCCAAGGAAGGGAAACAGGTGATTTTGAAAGCTGATGTTCAGGCAAGGGAAACATGATCAACGGCACAAAAAGGTTTACAGAACTGAGTGGGCTTTCCACCTCCATCTTAAGAGCATGGTTACAAAAGAGATTGAAAAGGTAGGTTAGGGTTAGATCAAGAAGGAATTGGGACTTTATTCTGGAACCATTTAAACAGGGATATGATATCCTCAAAGATATGTTTTTAAGAGATTACTCTGGCATCTGTGGATGGGATTGAAAAGAAGTAGGTGATTTGGCAGTAACAGTGAGGCAGACTTAGTAGTTTTTTTAAAAGTACTAAGGGATTCAGAATGGAACAGTGAGGCAGACTCAGTAGTTTTTTTAAAAGTACTAAGGGATTCAGAATGGAAAAGGCAAGCAGTGGGAATTAAATGAGACTGCTTGGAGCTTAAGGAGTTTGAGCTGTTGACAAAATCCAGGTAAGGTCCCCTGGAAATGGGGAGATGTGGAGCTCTCTGGGTTGAGTTTGGGAATTAAGGAATTGTTGAGGTGAACAGGAAAAGGAATAAAAGCACAGGCCCTAAAGAAATGCCAGAGAGAAGAGACACTGGCAGATAAGACCAAGAGCAATGACCGAAAGTAGAAAGAAAATTATAATAGTGCAATGTCAAGCCATTCAGGGAGCGGGTGTTTGAGGATGGAATGTGTGTTCAGAATTGTCATCTTTCTCAAAACAAAAGTGGGTTCTGATTTTTGCAAATGGCAAATCATTGGTGAACCCTAATCTCATGTTAAGAAATTTGGATTTTTATCTCACAGGCATTGGGAAAGGTTGCAATCATTCTAGTGATTTGCATTTTAGAAAAGGAGAATATGGAGGTGGGAAGAGAAAGGACTAAGTGTCAGCAGGGAAAACATTTGAGAAGCAATTGTAGTCATTCATGAAGAATGATAAGAAGTTATCTTTCTGAGAAGAAATAATTTGTGACCTTTAACTGAACAATTTCAGAAGAGTGGGAGGAACAGAAGGTTGTAGAGGTTCAAGGGAGGAGTGTTTGAAGTTAAGTCATGAATAATGACCTCTCTTCAAGTGAAGGGTACTGAACTAAGGCCTAACCCAACATTGTTTACACCATGAAGCAATTCCTCAATTATTGTTACAACTATGTGCTCCGGTAATGAGTAAATTCAAACTTAAAGCATGATACTTGCTTTTAATGAATACCATAGAACTTTGAAAGCTGTGCTACATCTGAGTAGACAGAATGATAGCTTCCTAATGAGAACAGCATATTTAATTATGTTTGGGGTTTGGGTTATTTTGCCAAGTCAGCTTCCTCATACACAAATATACAGGTAGTACCAACAAAAATATTATCATTAAATAGAGAACCCTAAGATCAAATGATAGAATAATGTTCACACTTGGATCACCCTGGTCCACTGACTCAAACCAGTTTGCTTAACTAATTTAATTATTGATAGAGGCAAGTCACTGAAAATAATATCACCAGCTTATGAAAGAAATCTCATGTAGTCACATATGTGAATGTGACAAATGAAGAGTAATGAAATCTCAGTTCAAATAAATGCTGAGGTTTTGGGATATGTTATCTGAAAAGCATGTGTTAGAAACTTAATTCCCAATGCAAGCATGTTAGGAGGAGGGGCCCGCTGAGAGGTAATTAGATCCCAGAGGGGAGTAAAGGGATCAATGCCATGACTGGAGGTAGTCCATATAAAAGGACAGAGTTTAGTCCCCTCTGTCTCTCTTTCCCTTCTGCCTTTCTTTCTCATCAGCTCTTTGCCCTTCCACCATGGGATAGCACAGCAAGAATGTCCTCACCAATCTTGGATTTTCCAGTCTCCAGAACAGCCAATAAATTCCTGTTATACATTTTCCAATTTGTGGCATTGTGTGATAGCAACACCAAATGGATTCAGACAATGGAAATATTTAAAGAAAGCTCAATTCAAAAAGAATATTTTTGGTCAGGTAAATTCCTAGAGTATTTCTTATTATGTAGAAATCCAAAATATATAGGTTCACAATATTCAAAGCATTCACATTTAAAACATTATGAGGACTGGGACTGTAGCCCATGGTAGAGCACTGACCTATGGAAGGTGCTGCATTTGATCCCAGCACTGATAAACAAATTACAGTAGTTCAAATCTCTACCACATCTTTTTGAGCACTGATAACCTTTCTAAAAAGCTGGCTCACTTATCAAAAATCAGATGCTATGGTACTTATGGCCTAGTAAAAGTGGGTAAAATATTTCCAAATTATTTTGCCATATGCAAAGTTCAGATTATGTACTATTCTCTCTGCAATAACTATAACTCCATTAATTGCTGAGTAGCTGTTTAAAAATAAAAGCCTTTACAGTCATAATTTATCTGGGTTGATTTTCACTTCAGATAAGAAATCATCTAATTTTATTGTCATGTGTAATTTTTTTTTTTTCACAAAATGTAGGGCCAGTTCAATAGGGTTATATGGCATTACAGTTTAGAAGTGCTCTTCGTCCTAACACTGGCCTATATCCTCACCCATATTTTTGTTCACAGAATAATTTAATCTATAGAGTTGTATGCATGGCAAGCATAGGGAGATGGAGACCAGATACAAATCCAAGTATAAAAGGGAAAAATTGTCCTATTTTCATTTCAGTGGCTATGTATGTCATGAACTGTTGGTCAACTTTTTAACTTTTCTGAGTGACTTGGACAATTTCTTGATAAGCAAGTTATAAGCAATACACTGACGTCTTTCATTACTTTGAGGAACAACAAATTACTCATTGTTAATGTAAGAAGACTGATTTAGAAACCTACGTAAGAGGCCAAAGCAATAATCCAGTTTTGCAAATTAAAAGTAATTCACATGACTAGAATCAGTGAATGACCCATAGTTTTTTTCTTTCTTGTCTTTCTATATTCCTTGGAAGTTTGGGAAATTAATTTCATTTGTACTGTGCTGCCAGACAAGTATATAGTTTGTTGAGAAAAACATATAGCATGAAGAGTTTGTATCTCTCTATCTGAAACAGCATCCTGTCAGATAACCTAAAATTTGGGGGTTAAGCCTTAGAAAATAAGAGCTATGAAATCTAATCTTGTCTAGTTTGTAGTGTGGTTTGTTCTGTATTCTTTAATAAATAACCTTGCTTGAATACTGTCACATGAGCTAATTTTACTTCTTAAATAGTTATTAATGGTAACTGTAAACTATATTTTATTTAATGAGACTTTTAAAATGACATTTAATTTGACGTTTGACAGCACTTATGTAAACATTTCTATCAATCTAAATTTGCTTTATGTTATTGTAACTGAAAAGAAAAGCTTATGTAATAAAGACTATAAAATGTTAGTTCTTTTATCAAAATAGGGAGATGAAACATAAATTACTTGTTTTTATAAGGATAATCTTTTTGTGCCTGAATTAAAAAGGTCATTTAGCCACCTACAATATAATAGCAATTGAAAGATATTTAGTCAGAGCTAGGGATGTATCTCATTGGTTAAGCTTTAGCCTCATATATACAAACCCTGAGTTCAATCCCCAGTAAAAGAAAATAATTCTTAGCTCTACTTATCTAAGTGACTTGCTTCCTTTTATTTATGTACTTTTCCCCTGCAAAAATATATTCCCTTATTCTCTGGAGAGATTTTCCCCAGCCATACCCTGAGTTCTGTTGACAGCTACCATCTTCTTAATCCCAGCTTCACCAATCACAGGAATTGGTATAAGGGTTGACAACTTCTCATCCAGCCTTAGGGGCTAAGATAGCACAATGATTGACACGTGTCTGATTCAGACCATTCTTTCCTTGGGATTTTTCACTAACAAAATGGTTGCAGGAGTGGGGCATAGTGGCACACACCTGTAATCCTAATTTATTTGGGAGGCTGAGGCAGGAGGATTGTAAATTTGAGGCCAACCTAGACAATTTAGTGAGACCCTGACTCAAAAAGGACTGGGCTTGTAGCTCAGTGGTAGAGTGCTTGCCTCACATATGTGAGACTTTGATGTTCTTTCCCTAGAACCACCAAAAAAAAAAATTTAAAAGTGTACAGAAAAGAAATCTTAGAGAGGGAATCATTTCTTCTGTGACACTTAGGAGCCAGATCTGCCAGTAACTAGGATCCTAGAAAAAATCTATGTGAGATAATAAAACCAATGTTTATGATGATTCTAGTTAAACCATTCTTCTCCTCCTTCAGGTATACCAACAAAGAATTCCTTCTTCTGATCAAAGGTAGTTTCAGCTAGTTTTCTGTCAGTTGCAACCAAGAGTTCAGCCCTATGCAAAGAGAAACAAAAAGATCTTCATTTAGGCTCAGAAAATAAATTGCACAAGTACAAGAGAGGCCCAATTGTTTACTATTTAAATAGTGCCTAGAGATGTTGACCACAAGCTTGCCATGAACTAACAAAGGCAAGGCTGAGAGGGAGGGAATGAGAGAGAGAGAAAACTTGAATGCAATTTTGATTGCAGTAAAAGTATAGATTGGAAGGGAAATAGCAGTTTGGTTTGCAGTTGAATCTGACTCCAATTGTAGCTTTTCTGTTTTGGGGGAAAAGTTTTGTTGTAAAGTTCTAAATAATGAATGGTACAAGAGAATGAAAACTATATAGTTTGGAAGATAGTCATAAAGATGAGGGGATCTAGAAAACAATGTATTATTAAGAATAATAAAAGATAGATAAAAAAGATTAAAAAAAATAGCTGGGTGCAGTGGTACATGCTTGTAATCCCAGCAGCTCAGGAGGCTGAGGCAGGAAGATGGTTAGTTTAAAGCCAGCCTCACCAGCGAGGCCCTAAAAAACTCAGCAAGACCCTGTCTCTAAATAAAATATAAAAAAGGTCTGGGGATGTGGCTTGGTAGTTGAGCAACACTGGGTTCAATCCCCAGTACTTATAAAAGAGAGAGAGAGAGAGAGAGAGAGAGAGAGAGAGAGAGAGAGAGAGAGATTGGAGGAAAGACACAGAAGGAAAATGGAAAAATGTAAATGCAAAAGCTGTCATCTTTAAAAAAGAAAAAATATCAGTCACTATGCTAAAGTGCTTTTATGTTGTTTAATCCTTAAATAAGCTTGTTGGGTAGGTCTTATTATGCCTACTTCACAAGTGAGAAAACAAAAATACAGGGAGTTTATATAACTTGCTCATGATCACTTGGTTAAACTGAGAGCATCTAGATTCATAGCCAAAGTTGTCTCATGTGCAGGGCCAACCTCTAAGACCCTCCACTTTACTATCTCTTTGGATAACTTTTGTCTGCAGAATATGTCAAGCTCTAGCAGTTAAGTTTGAGAAATTACAGGATCAGCCAGACATAGGTAAGATCAGTGGGTTTCCTTGTCCAGACAGAAGATCTATCTCTCCCTCTGAGTTTCCACCAGGCTTGGTTTTTGTCTTTCCATGGCCTATTATTGACGTAATAATTATTGTCTAAACTTTGTGAACGGGACATTAAGCTTTTTAAGGCAAAGACTATTTGGTGGGTTTTTTAATCTTATGGAATACTTACTCAATACAGTGCCTTGCACCCAACCCTCTGATGACTTCTAGCAGAGGCCGTGACTGGCAATGCCATGGCACGTCTCATGCAGCAAAAAGCTATCTTGTCACTGGATCTATTCAGGGATAAAGAGGGAAAGTTTGCATTGGGAGCATGTTGGACCAAAGGGACCTCTTAGATAGTTTCCTTCCTTAACCATGATATAGAGGCAAAACATACTCATCGCTATTCTTTATATTCTTAAAAAAGAATTTAGCATTATTTTAACTTTATGATGATTGCATATCAACATATAAAGAAGTTGTGTGACTTTGTAATTCTTTGCTTATCCATACATAAAATTAGGATGCTTTGAACCTGTGATTTGCCATTTTATTGATTCATCTTCCTCCCCAGGGAAATCAATAGCTTACTATAGTAAAAAAAAAAAAAAAAAAAATCCCTGGTTCTATTTGAGAGGGATGAATCATATATATATATATATATATTTTTGTATACATTTTAAGCTTTTGTCATGATAATGGGAATGAACCATCAAGCAAAAACTGGGGTGTATCACGGCTGGAGGTGTTGCTCCGTGGTAGAGCTCTTGCTCAGCGCGCATACAGCCCTGAGTTCCACTCCCAGCACCTCACCTAAAAGAAACTCAGGTATTTCATGTTTATTTTTGTTCCTAGTTACTAAGAATTTTCTTTACTATTCAAGAAAGTGAATGAATAGAAAATGAAGGACACTGTAATAGTATAACATCAAGAATGCTTAAGAAAAAAAGCAACAGTCTCAGTCATTGTTCTTTGTATGTAAAAACAATGGGGCTTAACAGTATATTGGTTCCTAAATCCAATTTCCAGCTGCCAGCAGCCGCCCTTGAGTGGGAGATGACTTAAAGCAGGAGGGTCTGTGTGGCAGCATGCCTCCTACCTCCCTGGGCTCCACAACCCACGGGTGGCAGGTTACAGGACTATTGAGTACTAAGGCCTCAAATCTGGTTGCTAACAACACAGTAAAATAACGAGCTAAATATTTTAATTGTTTAAAGAGCAATAGTCAGAAGAATAACATCAATATTTTTCCAAATACTATGAGCAGGCCTTACTTAGGGGCCTCTCCCTTGTTACTTGGTCCTCCGCTCTGGTTGCTAAGATCCTGGGGAAGCTGGTTATGTTGGGCCAAAGCGTCAGTGATCAGAAAGCCTCAGAGAGCAAACCAGATGTGCAGGGGAGATTGTGATACAAGGTATTCTACAGAGATGGTCTTTTCATGGGGAGAGAAGCCCTTGGGAAACCCCCATAGTGTTCTGTCACTGTTGTTACTTTGGGAAACTGCCAGGCCTATTTATTTGAAGTTCAACCACAGTCTTAACCCTAAACTTCCAGAATAGCAAATGAATAGATAAGAAAGCAGGAAGGTACTAGAAATAAGGGGCCAAGCTCACAGAATTAGTAAAATCAATTAAACAGAAAACTAGAATTTCAGCTTTGTTATAGTAGCCCTAAAAATGGGAGAATGTTAGTTTTTCCTAAGTGCTTTCAAATTACACCCTTAAAGAATTTTCTGACCTATTTCATATGAGTTTTTAGTTGATCGATGTGCTCAAAAATATTTTTTAGAAAACATGAAATTTAGGAATGCTTATTTAGCAAAATGGCTATCAGGATCTGGTATACTGAGTTAAACTATTAGGATTTCTAAAGATAGACTTGAAATCAAATGATGAAACCCTATGAGATTTGCTCAGAATTTCACATTTTAATTGGAGATTTTTCAAATTATGAATTTATTTTGCCTATTGCTATACTTCCACTAGCCTTAACATCAGTCTAAAATCCCAGTGGCTCAGGAGGCAGAGGCAGGAGGATTGAAAGTTTGAGGCCAGCCTCAGCAATTTAGGGAGGCCCTAAATGACTTAATTCGACCCTGTCTCAAAATAAAAGATAAAGAGGACTGGTTTATACTCAGTGGTAAAGTGCCCCCCACCCTTGGGGCTGGGGTTGTGGCTCAGCGGTAGAGTGCGTGCCTAGCACGAGCAGGACCCGGGTTCTATTCTCAGCACCACATAAAAATAAAGGCATTGTGCTGTGTCCATTTATACGTAAAAATAAATAAGTAAATATGTTTTTAAAAAAATTAAAAAAAATAATAAAGTGCCCCCCTCAGTTAAGTCCCCAGTCCAAAAAAAAGCAATGCAAGCATAATTTTTCCTGGAAATTTCATGAATTTTCTTTCTAGGTAAAATTGTTTTTTGCCCTCATTGTGCCTCAACCACATCTGTGTCTAGTTTAATGGATTCAATATTTCTTTAAAAAGTTTGGTACTGGGAAAGACCTAAAAAGGGCATACTACAGGGACACAGCCACATCAATGTTTATAGCAGCACAATTCACAATAGCTAAACTGTGGAACCAACCTAGCTGACCTTCAATAGATGAAAGGATTAAAATAATTATACACAATGGAATATTACTCAGCACTAAAAAATAACAAGATCATGGCATTTGCAGGAAAATGGATGGCATTAGAGCAGATTATGCTAAGTGAAGTTAGCCAATCCCTAAAAAACAAATGGTCTTCTCTTATATAAGGGGGGTATCTCAAAATGGGATAGGGAGGAAGAGCATGAGAAGAAGATTACCACTAAATAGGGAAGAGAGGTGGGAGGGAAAAGGAGGGAGAAGGGGAGTTGCACGGAAGATGGAAGGAGATCCTCATCATTATACAGAATTCATGTATGATGATATGAGGAGAAAAAGAAAAAAAAGTGTGTCACATTAGATTGGATAGAGAGAAGTGATGGGAGGGGAGGGGAGGGGAAGGGGGGATAGGAAGGGCAGCAGAATAGAATAGACATTATGATTGCTGTATGTATATAGGTGACTTATGACCAGTGTGATTCTGTAATCAGTACAATCAGAAAAACGAGAAATTATACCCCAATTGATTCAAATGTATGAATTGCCAAGATCATTGTAATGTCATGTGTAGCTAATTAAAAAAAAAAAAGTTTAAAAGTTTGGTACTGGGGTTTGAAATCAGGAGTTCCTTATCACTGTGCTGCATCCCCAGCTGTCAGGCTGACCTAGAATTTGGGATTCTCCTACCTCAGCCTTCTGAGTTGCTAGGATTACAGGCATGTGCCACCATGCCCATCTTGGAATCAATATTTATTGATTTAACAAATAAATATGAAACTAGGTGAACTAGTTACAAAAATAAACAGGCCAGGCGTGGTGGTACCAGCCTATAATCCCAGCTACTCGGGAGGCTCAGGCTGAATTGCAAGTTCAGAGCCAGCCTGAGCAATTTATTGAGACCCTGTCTCAAAAGAAAAAGTGAAAAGGGCTGGGGATGAAGCTCAGCGGTAGAACACCCCTGGGCTCAATCCCCTACATTAAAAAAAAAAAAAGGAATTGGGTAACTAAGAATCTGTTAGATACTGCAGCAGCTTTTTAAATGCCAAATGCCCCCCCCCCCCAATGATCCTGTCTTTTGGTAGTCACACCCTTGTGTAATCCCTTCTCTTTAAATGCAGGCTGGACTTATTAACTGGTTTCTAATGAGTAACAATTTAGATAAAGTGATAGAATGTCACCTTCTGAGGTTAAGTTATGAAAAGGCTACAGCTTTGTTATGAGTACCTTCTTTTTCTCCCTTTCTCTCTCTTTAAGGAAAGTAAGCTACCATGTTGTGAGCTCTGTGGAGTAGCCTACATGGCAAGGAACTGGTGTCTCCAGCCAGCAGCCAACGAAGAGGATCTGCGTCAAAGTTCATTCACAGGCTTCCCTAAAACATGATTGTTATTCCACACGGCCAGACACAAAGTCTTGTTAGACCTAAGAGTTTAGTGAATAAGAGTTTAGTGAATCTGGTTCCCACACTATACTTATCACTGTCCACTCTTTCCAGCTAAGAACTCTCTTCTTTCAGCATTTCTGCCCATATTCTTGATCTAACTCTAATCAGTCAGGACCACCATTTTGAAAAAAATTTTGCTGTTTTTTTTCTTCTTACCTTCCCTGTATAAAATAAAGTTCTGTTTGTTTTTATTTTGAAATTATCTTTTTTCTTCTCCCTTGTCAGAGCCTGTGCCCTGTCATGTCTGGATAGTTGTAAATGTGAAGAGAGTCCAATTTTTCCTGCCCCAATCCATTTTGCATAGATATTCTCACACTAATCTTCCTTAAATGCTATTCTCATCTGTCCCTCCGCTGGTAAGAAACCATAATGATCCCCTGTTTCTTACAAATCATGTCTCGACTCCTCTGCTGGCTTAGAAGGCTCTCCAAAACCCAGCCCCACCCTTGGGAGCCAGTATCTAATCCCTAATGCAAACCTTCTGCCTGTCTGGTTTGCTCATGGGCCTTTGAGTTATTCATGCTAATGTCTACCTCTGGGACTCTGTATTGTTTTATTTTCTACCTAAATTCTATCATCTATATTATCCCAACTCAAATTCAATATCTTGCTCAAATCCCAGGAGGCCTGCTTGTTTGTTGCTCAACTGAACATCACAGGTCATTGTGGGACCATAAGGGCCACTGTTCCCTATAAAACTCCCCCATTCTCAGTCTATATCAGCATCTTCATTCATCCAGCTTATCCCGCACACTGGTCCAAGACCTCTCTGTGCCTGCTCACACTCATTCTCCACTATTCCCTTCCTTCTTACACCTTTGGCCATGCCCTCTGGAACCCCCATTTCATGGTGAGAGAGAACCTTCATCCAACATTTCCAGCCCACCTCCCATTCCTTACCATAACTGAAACTTGGCTGTCTTACAAGAATATAGCTTACCCTGCCGCCACCTTGAGTCAAGGGTGTTTGCTTTATCACTTCTATTTGCAGGGTTGGCCTTGTCTCAGCTGCACAGTGCTACTGCCAGACCATTGCTCTGAAAAAAATAAGAGATAAGGTCAGCTGGTAGGTATCCTACACCCTCCATGCATCTGTGCCTGTATCATCTGACACCTTCTGGTCACTCTGTGAGGGTTAGTCCACAAAAAGGGACCTGATTCATAATCTTCCTCTCCCAAATTAAAGTTCCTAAATTATAACCTTAAATCAATAACTCTTATTATCCTTTATTCTTAAAAAGGTGCTATAATGCTCACGTGGTAGCACGCCCAAGTAATCCCAGTGACTCAGGAGGTTGAGGCAGGAGGATTGCAAATTCAAGGCCAGCTTCAGAAACTGTGCAATTTAGCAAGTCTCCATCTCAAAATAAAAAAGTCCTGGGGATGTGGCTCAGTGGTAAATTTCCCTGGGTTAAATCCCCAGTACTAAAAACAAAGGTGCTATAATAAAATCCTTCTATAATCCTGTCCATATCCCCACCCCGTTTCCAGTGATAACCTCCATTCAGAGTTTGGTATATATTTTTCCTAAACTGCAGTCTTGAATCTCCCTCTGAAGTCAGTGTCTTTGTGAGTTACCTTTGGAGCACCTTACCTTCCTAGAGGTCTAAACCCCAACATTCTTCCCTCTGACTGCAACCTTGCTACAGCAAACCCTATCAAAATCCCAGTGGTGCTGCTTTGCAGAAATAGAAAAATCCATCCCAGAATTCATAGGAAATCTCAAGAAGCTCCAAATAGCCAAAGCAACCTTGAATAAGTACAAAGTTGGAGAACTTACACTACCTTATTTTAAACACAAATCTATAGCAGACCAATGGATCAGAATAGAGAGTCCAGAAATAAGCCCTCATATGTATGGTCAATTGATTTTTTGAGAAGGGTGTCAAGACCATTCGGTGGGGAAAGGACAGTCTTTTTCACAAAGAATACTGGGAAAGGGGATATTCACACACACACACAAAATGGACCTTTATCTTTTAATATATACAAAAATGAACTCCAAATGGATCAAAAACTTAATAGACCTGAAGCTATAAAACCCTTAGGAAAAAAAAACACAAGAAAACCTTTATGATAGTGGCAACAATTTCTTGAATATGACAGCAAAAGTACAGGCAGCAAAAGAAAAAATATACAAATTGGCCTTAATAAAAATTTAAAACTTTTTGACACTATCAGACCAGGCATGGTGGTACATGCCTATAATCCCATCTATTCAGAGAGCTAAGGCAGGAGGATTGCAAGTTTGAGGCCAGCCTAGGAAATTTAGTGAGACCCTGTTTCAAAATAAAATAAAAAGGGCTTGAGCCAGGTATGGTGGTGTATGCCTGTAATTCCATCAATTTGGGAGACTGAGGCAGGAGGATTGCAAGTTCGAGACCAGCCTTGACAACTTAGCAAGGCCCTAAGCAACTTAAGTGAGACCCTATCTCAAAAAATAAAATGGACTGGGATGTAGCCCATTGGTAAAGCATTTCTGTGTTCAATCCCCAGTACCAATAATAATAATAATCTTAAAAATAAAGAGGACTTGGGGTGTAGCTCAGCAGAATGCTTGCCAAACATGGGCCAGTCTTGGATTCAGTCCTTAGTACCACCAATAAACAAACAAAACAATGACAAAACTATCAATTGAGCAAAAGTGCAACCCACAGATTGGAAGAAAACAAATGCAAACCATATATCTGATAAGATATCCAGAATATATTAATTATATTTTACAACAAAAATGCTATTTTTGTGAGCTAAAAGATAATTAAAATGTAATTAATTTAGAAGTATATTCTGTATATGTAGTGTATGCATGTTTGTGTGTATATATTAAAAAATGCATGTGTTGAAAAGACTTATGTTTTATATGTATTATAATCTTCATGAGATTAAGGGCCGTGTCCAGCATGCATGACATTCTTTACCTACTATATTCATATACGTATTCATATATGACCTCCCGTACCATCAGAGAACAGGTAGGCCTTCCCTCCATCTGCTCTCTGTAGCTCTCTTCTTCCCTATCACGGCACAATGGAGGGAATGCTTTCCGCCTTTCTGTATCTTGGTTTATTATGGACGACAGATGCAATCAAATTGGACTGCATGAAAGGACTCTATAATCCTATGTATCACCTACCACTCCTGTAGTGACCACAATTAACAGTTTGGTGTGTATTCTTCATGAACTGCAGTCTTGAACATCCCTGTGAAATCAATGTAAAAAAGGGCTGGGGAAGCCTCAGCAAAAGCAAGGTGCTAAGCAACTCAGTGAGACCCTGTCTCTAAATTAAATACAAAATAGGGCTGGGGATGCAGCTCAGTGGTCGAGTGCCTCTGGGTTCAATTCCCTGTACCAAAAATAAAATCAAATAAATATTTCAAGCCATATCTCAAACTGCATTTGCTCAATGAAAACTTTCTGGTTCCTTTAGGATACTTAATCCATTTTTATTTTTCCATGTAATTTTATGACAGTCTCTAAGAAATGTTCATAGATGGCCTTATAATACAATTATTTCTGGGCATATCTTCTGGACATACGTGTCTATCTTCAGAGCCCTACCCAATATTTATGAAATTAATTTATTTGGGGGGGATTGGGCAGTACTGGGGACTGAATTTAGGGCCTCCCACATGCTAGGCAAGTGTTCTGCCACTGAGCTACAACCATAGCCCTGAACTGGTTGTTTGACTAGGAAATTTGGGGTCTTTAATCTCATAAACAAAATCCATAATACAATCATTCAAAGTGCACCCTCTCTATAAATAATTCCTCACTTTATGTGATAACACCCCTTGGCAGTTTAGCACACTTGCCACCCAAAGCTAGTGATAGTGCGAGCTCATGTGACTACAAGGCCTGGGAGGTAGTGATAGTGGAGGGAGGGAACAGCTGATGGAACCAACCATGCACACGTGCCTGACCTGGGAGGAGCCATGCAGAAGCCAGTGCCCTGCTCTTGTCCTACAGAACTATGAGCTAAGAAAGCACCCTTGATTTCAATCCCATGTATTGGAGGAAAGAAAAAGAACAAAGAAATCAACTGGTTTTTGTTTGTTTATTTGTTTGTTACCAGGGATTGCACTCAGGGGCACTCAACTACTGAGCCACATCCCCAGTCCTATTTTGTATTTTATTTAGAGACAAGGTCTCTCTCACAGATTTGCTTAGTGCCTCTCCATTTCTGAGGCTGACTTTGAACTTGTGATCCTCCTGCCTCAGCCTCCAGAGCTGCTGGGATTGCAGGCATGCACCACCGTGCCCAGCAAAAGCAATTGTTCAGCTGAATTTATTCCACCTATACTATGTCCAATTACCTGAATTTATATCCAGCCTTTGAATTCCTTTACTAGCTAATTATGAACTTGAGCAAATCTTTATTCATTTCATGTCTCAGTTTCTTTATGAGGTAAAAATTCATTTTTTTTCTTCTTTACTGGGGAAAGAATAGGTGCTCTATCATAAGCTACATCGTTTTCGTTTTTGTTTTTTTTTCTTTTGAGATAAGGACTTGCTAAGCTACTCAGGCTGGCCTTCAACTTGAGATCTTCCTGCCTCAGACTCCAAGTCATAAAAATGCAATTTTTACCACTTTTCCATAAGATGCTTTATCACTTTCCATACATTGTCTCATGATATTTGTAAAGTTCTTGGGATACAAGCTAAGAATTTTCCTCCACATTTTACAAAGGAAATTTCCTAAATTTCACAGTTAAGTACTAGTAAAAATGGAACTCAAATACCAGCTTCTGACTTCTACTACTAAAATGTTCATCAGCTTTACCTTGGAGAGTGATAATAGTAATAATAATAATAATAAATATTTGTAGATTGATTGAAGGTATGGATAAACAGAAAAAATGAATAAACTTTAAGAACCCTTTCTTGAGAATTTATTTTTATTTTTTTAAATGCAGATGAACACAATACCTTTATTTTATTTATTTTTATGTCATGCTGAGGATTGAACCCAGTGCCTCACACGTGCAAGGCAAGTGCTCTACCACTGAGCCACAACTCCAGCCCCTTTCTTGAGAATTTTTAGTGAAAGACTTTCCAGTTATCAGAGGTAAGAGTGACTTCATATTATATCTTTTTATGAGTTTTATTTCAAAATATATTGATATTGTATTTAACAGTAGGATCATTAGAGGGAAGATCTGGAGTTGTAATTGTAATGCCAGATTCGTGGGACCCCAATAGACCTCCAGGAGCCAAATCCGATGCAATCACACAAGAGTCTTTATTGCAAGCTTAAACCTGGACTCACAACCGTTCCCAACACAGCGGTCCCAGGGAGTGAGTTCCAGTCCTTTGTTCAGTGAGATTTTATAGGTTTTTTGGGGGATACTCTATGCGTCACAACATCACACAGCAAATCATTTCATACCGTGGGAAAATCAAACAACAACTCTTAACATTGATTAGCACATTCACTGGCGGGAACAAGTTGGGTAGGGGTGATTGGTTAGTACAAGAGGAGGATTCCATTGAACTGATTGGTTTGAGCCATGAGGGGTGTATGTGCTAAACTACATGGTTTCCCAACATGTAATCAACCACCATAAACTACTGGGAGTCATCTGGCATCCCAGGTATTTTCCCTGTCTCATGCTGATTGGTGGTTGCTAGGGGGTTGCTATGGGTCTTCACCTAGTCTGAGTCAGGGACACCTGGTGCTGCAGATCTCTCCTGTTATTTGCAGACAAACAACTCAGCAGGGTGAGTATGTGCCTAGAAAGGCTCTGTGGGTTTTTCCCAGGACAAGGGTCATGCCCTCTTCCTTAGGACAAGCCTTGAGGTAGAAGCTGGTTTCTCAAAAATGGAGTCACATCAGTTTCTCAGTAATAATATGGTCTGTTTCTAAAATTGTGCATAATCCTCCTGCCTGTGGCATCGACTTTGTGAAAATTCCAGTTACCATCTGGGAAATTTAATTTCCAGGCTCTGGGCTATTGTATGTATACCATGGGCAACACCTGGAACTTCCCCACTTTAAAGTATGCTGGCTCAGTGCTAGGACAGAATCACATGGTCCAGATCCCAGAATTCTTCCCCATGTCCCCAAGGCCACTCACACAGCCTCATCAGGTCCCACATGGCAACTTCCCTTCCTTCCTTCTACTACAGGGCTCCCTGGTGGCCTGGAGGTGCTAATGTTTGCTGCTCCTGGGAGCTTGGTGCACTGTCCTGCAGAGCCCTGCTGAGTCACCACTCCTTCCTCCAGCAGCTGCCATCAGACCATGTGACTTCTTTCTCAATTCACCCCAAAAGAGTATGTTATGCAAACTGAGTACAAGCAAGAGAACACCATCCTCCTCCTGCCTCCCACAGCAAGCATGCTGGGGGCTCCTTATGTAATTTAGAGATGAAACCAACACAGCATGTCATGATTGTGCCTATGTTAAAAGTAGATGGATGGAGAAACCAGGTTTTGAGCTGGTTTGCTGCTGAAAGGATTCACCCTCAGTTTGACCTGTTCAAGACTCAGAGAGAAGCACTAAGAGAGCATGGGTTGGAAGAGATCATATCATTAAGCTCTTTTACTATAATGATAATAGCTATCATTATAGTTGTATGTAGTATTAGTAACATTGAAGTCTACTATTGCCATAACTTGTGTTAAATCCTTTATGTACATTGTGTATATAATACATTTAAAGACTTTAACATAGTATCTGGCAAACAGTAAGTACTCAGTATGTTACAGGCAATATTAGTAATAGTACCTTATTTTAATATTATTTTACAGCCATACCACAGTCTTGGTTAAACTTTTGCTCTTCAGTTCTTCAGGACACATTCATTGAGCATGTACTATGTGCTGCACAACATTAGTCCTTAGGGGCATGTAAAAGAATTGACCTCTGCTCTCTCAGATATGGGTACCAAGTTGAAGATGTAGGCCCAGTGGTAGGGCATTTATACAGTGTGTGTGAGGCCCTCCGTTCAATCCCCAATTCGGGGGGGGG
>NW_025999949.1:4493983-4502919 GCF_001458135.2 Marmota marmota marmota
CCTGCCTCAAAATAAAATATAAAAAGGTCTGGGGATGTGACTCAGTGGTCAAGTACCCCTAGGTTCAATCCTCAATATCAAAAAATAAAAATAAATAAATAAGGACTCAGTGGTAGACTGCTTTCTTAGCATGCATAAAGCCCTGGGTTCAATCCCCTATACCTCAAAAAGAATGGGTTGGGGAATGTGGTAAAGCACCCTAGGTTCAATCTCCAGTACTGCAAATAAATGAATGAATGAATGAATGAATGAATGAATGAATGAATGAATGAATTAATAAACAAATAAATAAATAAGTTAATGCAAATCCCTTTGGAGTCTTCAGACACTTGGCATGAAACGAAGTTAATACAATAGCATTCTTAGTTCCATGATGTTTCAAGTGAAAAAGTAAGAAATATGAAGCAATAGAGCCAAGCAAATCTGAGAGAGAGAGAGAGAGAGAGAGAGAGAGAGAGAGAGAGAGAGAGAAAGAAGAAAGAACTTAGAACCAAACCTTCATCAAAAGGAATTTTTCTCTGTTGATTATCATCCAGAGATAACATGTTAGGAAGCTGAACAGAATCAGTTTGTAAAGATGAAACCCTCACTCCTCCATCTAACCCAGTACAGGAAAAATATCTTGTACTCTGAGAATTTTAAAATCTTCAAACAATTTGATCTGCAATCTCAAAGAAGAAGCTGAAGTCAAAGCTGATCTGGGGAAAAACAATTAACTTTCTGACCTCTTTGTACTCCTCTTCAGAGAATTTTTGTATACTTGTTTGTTTTCTTAATGTCTCTTGGTTATGTTTTTCTTGTTTTGGTTTCATGTATGAAATGTTCCATCTGTGCATTCATTTTCTGGATTTATTCCCTAGAATTTTAAGTGCTTCTCAAACTTTGTTGTACTTCAACCTATAGTAAGAAAATTTCACATTTTATCCTAAATATACATATATTCACATGTGTATTTAAAAGAAAATTTCCAAAAACATCCAAAGTTTTATGAACTAATACTCTTGCTAAGAGTTATGCGTTATGATTTTTTAAAATTATCTTGTACTTTATATACAAAAAGTTGGGCCAGGCCTGGTGGTGCACACCCATGAGCCCAGCTTGGTGAGGCTGAGGCAGGGAGCTTACAAGCTCAAGGTCAGCTTGTGAGAGTCATGAGACCCCGTCTTAAAATTAAAAATAAAAAGGGCTAAGGATGTACCTCAGTGATAGAGCGGCCCTGTGTTTAATCTCTAGTACCCCTCCCCCCCCAAAAAAAAAAAGTTGGACACTAAGTTCAGGAAGAGCTAAGAAGGGAGGAATAGATGGAACACAGGGCACTTTTAGGACAATGAAACTGTCTTACATGGTGTAGTAATGATGAATACATGACGTCAGGCATTTGTCAAAACCCAAAGAGCTGCACAGCACAAAGAATGGTCCTTATGTACACTCTAGTCCTTATTTAGTAATACTATATCAATATTGGTTCATCAATTGTAACAAATGTACTTTCTGTGCAGTTTTTGTATTAACTTAAAATTGCTCTAAAAAATAAAGTGTATTAAAAATGTTTCTTACAAGCTGGGCTGGGGCTGTAGCTCAGTGGCAGAGTGCTTACCTAGCATGTCTGAGGCCCTGGTATTCGATCCTCGCATCCCATAAAAATAAACAAATAAAATAAAGGCATTCTGTCATATATAACTTCAAAAAAATTTTGTTTAAATGTATTTCTTAAAAGTTAAAAAAGAGAGAAAGAAAAAAATCTGGTGCAGTGGCATACACCTATGATCCCAGCAGCTCAGGAGGCAGGAGGATTAAAAGTTCAAAGCCTGCCTCAGCAATTTAGTGAGGCCCTAAGCAACTTAGCAAGACCCTATCCCAAAATAAAAAATAGAAAAAGGCCTGAGGATGTGGTTCAGTGCTTAAGTACCTCTGGGTTCAATCCCTGGAACCAAAATAAATAAATAAATAAATAAATCCAGGCACCACTCCCATCAACTCAGGAGGCTGAGGCAGGAGGATTGAAGTTCAAGGCAGCCTCAGCAATTTACTGAGGCCCTGAGCAACTTAGACCCTGTCTCAAAATATAAAACAAAAAGGGCTAGGGATGTAGCTCAGTGGTAAAGCACCCCTGGGTTAAATCCCCAGTACAAAATAAAAAGTTGGTTGTAAACTACAAAAATTGATTTTTCCACTCATCAATGGCTCTTTCTTCAAAATTTGAAAACCTGTGGTCCAGAGGAGTCCCCTGGCTTTGTATCCAGCTGTGCCATGCCCTAGAGCCTGGCCTTAGATAAGTCATATAAGTTGTGTCTCTTTCTTTTCTGAAAAATGGGATATTTAATCAGATGAATACTAAGATCCTCTCCAGCTCCAAAATATTACACCTATTGGTATAATTTCTTTTTCTTTTTTTGGTACCAGGGATTAATTCAGGGGCACTTGGCCACTGAGCCACACTCCCAGCCCTATTTTGTATTTTATTTAGAGATAGGGTCTCACTGAGTTGCCTAGTGCCTCGTTTTTATTGAGGCTAGCTTTGAACTTGTGATCCTCCTGCCTCAGCCTCCCGAGCTGCTGGGATTAGAGGCATGTGCCACCATGCCAGCTCCTATTGGTATAGTTTGTATCTTAAAATGTCTTCAAATGAAAGATAAGCCATTAATAATGAATTATAAATTATATACACATAATTTAAGCCAAATCTATTTTTATAGGGATTTAATTCTATCTCTCCTATTGAAAGTAAATAAATAGAACAAAAAATAATGGTGTTGGGCACAATATATGAATTAGATTTTTTTTGTGGGTTCATGAGTCAAGGTCGTTGTGGAAGAAATAAAATAAAGAACTTCTAGGTCACACAAATAATCCCTCCAGTTTGGGTATTTGTCCTACTGGCATGGACTGTTGAGCATGTGCCTAAACTCAGTTCCCATTGGCCATTCAGGGTTTGCTGAGAGCCTACTGTGGGCTGGAAGGTGATCCTAGTGGTGTCCTACTTCTTGTAGGTTGGGTCAGAAAGTGGAAATAAATCTACCCCACTGCAGATCTTCCTTGTGATCCTGCTCCCAAGACCACCATGGGGAAGGCAGCACTGTGGGAAGGTAGGTGAACTCCAGTTTGGACAGGCCTAGGATGAGTTCCAGCAGTTGCTGCTCAGCAGCTGTCAGTTATCTAACCACCAGGCTCAAATGTTCTCAGATGAAAATGGGATAATAACACCCCCTTCACAGGACTTCCTAAGGATCACATAGGGAATTAACCAGCATCGGTGTCCCTGAGTGCTGCAAAGCATATAAGGGGGCCCATGGAACTTTCTTTCATTTTTTCCTATTTGCTCTGCCCCCCACCCCAGCTCCTCTTTCTGCAGCCATCGTGTTCTAGACCCTTCCCAAACACCTGGTGCTTCCTCTCCCTCATTCCATTTATTTGCCATATTTTCTAAGAACTGTTGACCCCTAAGTAAGTTTTGGAACAAATCACCTTGTATGTCCCCCCTTTTCATTCCAACAAGCCCATGGAGATTATCCCATTGACTACAAACTTCAGATGGATCCTGGAGAAGGAAACATATGCTTTACAGAAGAAGATGGCAATGCTGTCTGGGAGGTGCCTTTCCAATTCTCTGGCTTGATTTTAGTGGACTACCTTCAGGTTGAGGAACAACATGTTAGTTTCTGTTTAATGCAAGATAACAATTTGTCATGTACTAAACAGTTTACGTAAACCCTCTCAATTCCCCACAACAACTTTAAAAGGCTAGGTTTTCCCTTTTATAGTAAGTTAAAGAAATTAATTCTATAATTTATTTATTCATTAATTCTATAATTTATTTATTCATAAATAAATTAATGACTAATATATTATTTCATATATATTAGTCATTAATTTATTTACTTATATGTATATATATTTTCCCTTGGTATTGGGTATTGAATCCAGGGTGCTTTCCACTGAACTACATCCTGAACCATTTTATTTTATTTTATTGATACGAGGTCTCATTAAATTGCTGAAGGTCTTGCTGAATTGTTCAGGCTGGTCTTGAATTTATGATCTCCCTGCCTGGGCCTCCTGAGTTGCTTGGATTAAAGGTGTATGCTATCATGCCCTGCAAGGGAAAGATTTCAATAAGCACATCTCACATGACAAACATGGGATTAGATGCTGAAGATAGAAAGCTGAATAACATCTAGTCCTTGCTCTTAGAAAATTTATAGTGTGGTGGGGGGATCTGGCAGGTCCATAGACAATTGCAATCCTGGAGTAAGGCTCAGGAGGGTAAGAAAATAGGCTAACCCTGACCAGGCCAGGCTTGGAATGCAGGGGTAGGGTGGGGGTGGTGAGAATAGGGCCTCAACTCTTTTCCTAAAGCCAGTCGATCTGAGGTCTCTCCCTCCTCACCGCTACCATCCATACACACACTGGATAAGCAAACCAATAGCAATTCCCTCAAGTCCTCATAAGTACTTTTTTGCCTTCAGTTAACTAAGCTAGTAAATGAGAGTACCCAGAAACCATGTGCATCATAACAGCCATCTCCCAGAGACCTAATGCACCACACTTAGGAGGACATATAGTTTATCACCCAAAGAAAGACACTTTAGCGGACAAAATAGGCCTTGTTTACAGAATAACAGATGGAAACTAAATCAGTGTGTCCTCACAATCTGAAACACAGGTTTAAACTAAACAACTTGAATGCTGGTAATGGAGAGATTGTTAGGTGAATGCTGAATGCTGCCCAGTGGGAAAAACATTGGGGGCAGTAGCTCCTTGGTGTTCCCGAAACCCCTCCACTAAGCAGCGACATGGACCTAAATTCTGAGCCTACTTTCCCTAAGCTCAGGGAAGTGCTGCCTGATAGGAGCCGTGGGGCTAGGGGGAGGGTTGCCTTAGCACCAATCCCAGAAGTCCCTTGCAAATTGTTACCAGGGTGAGGGTACCAACCAGGGGAATACCCAAGAAAAAGCAGCCCCAGTGGGAAGGGGCCACCCTCATGGGAGACAGGAATCCAGCAATCCCACTGATTGGAGACAGCGAGCCAAGCCCGTGTCGTGCCTTGTTGATACATGGCTGGGCAGAAGAAAGAGCTCATTGACTTGTTCAAGGAAAAGAGTGGTGCTCGAAAGGCCAGGCTGGAGAAGAGGCTGCCTGGAGCACAGTGCTTGGCAGGACACCAAGGCTGAGAGGTCCAGCAAAGCCTCCCAGAATTGCTTCTCCAAGCAGGATTTTGCGTCACAAACTGGCCACTATAGAGACAGATGAGAACTCACGGGTTTTGTCTGTTTGTGGTTCATGGTAGATGATGTGTCAGAGGATGTCTGAGCTGCAACCCATCCTTCCTGTGAGGGGGAAAACCCAGAGCAGGAGGCACCTGAAGCAGGAGAGCAAAGGCCACGCCACCAGACTTTGTTAGGGGCTCCCCGCTTCCTAGAACTTTGCTTCCTGCACAAGCAGAACCCTAATGGCCAGACTTGGGTCTAATCCGGGTTCAGTAGCCTCCCAGCTGGGTGAATGAGGTCATAGTGGTAAAACAAAATTTACGGTGTCCCAAGCCTTTTTTTTTTTTTTTTTTTTTTTGTGNCCTATTTTGTATTTTATTTAGAGACAAGTTCTCACAAAGTTGTTTAGCACCACACCATTGCTGAGGCTAGCTTTGAACTCCTAATTCTCCTGCTTCAGCACCCTCTGGAATTAATTACTAAACCCTTTGTGTCTTTCATCTCACTTAGTCTTCACAGGAATTCTAGATATTATTCTTATCCAGTTTGGCTTACAATAAAGGAAACTGAGGCACTGATAGTAGTTTGCCCAGGGTCAGGTAGTGGTGGGGCCAGGGTTCAAACGTGGACATTGTGCAGTTATTCTGTGCCATGGATTATAAAATGAGAATACATGCAGCACTTCCTCCCCAGGGCATTGTGATATTCAAGTGGGATTATCTGTTTACCGCATGGGCCTGGCGCCCACTTGCTGAACAGTGTTAGCCACTGTTAGTATGATTAGTCACAGCCTCTCTGCAACCTTGCGACTCTTTGTTTCTTCTCATCCTCCTTCGGACAATTTTCTGATTGAACTTCACAAGACTTTCGGCCTCTTGAGTTAGGACACTGTGTCTATTTGGTGTATGTGTAGCAGAACAGGCAGTGAAGATCAAAGACCCTTGAGGGGAGAGAGAAAGCTATGAGTGGGTGCTCTCTGCTCACTAGAACAGTATTCCAGGAATCCTTTAAGGACCAAAGTTCAAGTTTGGTTTTCTGAGCAAAAAGTTTAGAGAAGTCCCTCTATGCCTTTGTTTAACTATAAAATAAACAAGACTCTGTAGCAACAATGACAAAGTGAACCATTCTGATTTTGTTCCTTTATGCGCGTGTGTGGCTCTGTGCATACATAGAAAAACAAAACAACAACAACAAAAATGAACTAAAATCATGTCTGTGTCCAAGACACCCATGTACAGGAAAGGATTTTTCTTTCCTGGGCAGAGTTGGATGTGTGAGTGTGGGGGTGGGGGGGTTTCCAGTTTCTACTGTTCTTTTCCAAAGCTCCAGTTCCCCTCCAAAGCCAGAACTTAAGTGAGATGGAGTGACCAATAGAGAAACCCAGGGAAATCCCAGCTCTTGCTGCCACTGCTAACAAGTGGATTCTCAAATCTCCCCTCAAAGTAGGAACCCTGCAGATGTAGCCCAACCCCTCCCTAGGGAAAATTTCCTACTCACAAGAAAGGTGCCTGGCAGATTTTCAACCTGGGGCTTGTGGATGGGGGGCTACTGGTTCTCTTCCCTGCGCCCCCTGCTGCAACAGGGATTAAACCCAGGGGCGCTCTATCAGTGAGCCATATCCCCAGCACTTTTTTATTTGGGGTTTATTTTTAATTTTTTTGGTAATGGGAATTGAACCCAGATGTGCTTTATCACTGAGCTGCATACCCAATCCTTTTTTTTTTTTTTTTTTGTTACCAGGGATTGAACCCAGAGTTGGTTAACCACTAAGCCATGTCCCCAGTCCTTTAAATATTTTGAGACAGATTTCGCTAAGTTGCTTAGGGCCTCACTAAGTTGCTGAGGCTGGCTTTGAACTCACAATCCTTCTGCTTCAGTCTACCCAGCCACTGGGATTACAGGGATGTGCCACCATGCCCGGCTCCTACCCAGTCCTTTTTACTTTGAGACAGAGTCTCACTAAAGTTGCTGAGGGTCTTGCTAAATTATTGCACAGGCTGGCCTCAAACTTGCCATTCCCCTGCCTCAGCTTCCCCAGTTGTGTCCCACCACACCTGGCCCCAGTCTTTTTCTTTAAAAATTACTTATATTTTTAGTATTGGGGATTGAACCCAGACATGCTTTACCACTGAGCTGCATACCCAGTCTTTTATTTTATTTTGAGACAGGGGCTGGCTAACTTGCTGAGGGTCTCCCCAAATTACTGAGGCTGAAATTCTCTGCCTCAGCCTCTTGAGTCCGGGGATTACAAGCCTGATGAACTGTTAAAATCTTGATGTCAATATTCCAGGACCACTGAGGGAGAGACAGTAGCAGAGAGGGCTGAGTCAGGTGGATATTTCCCTGAATGACCCAGAGAGCTGTGGAGAGTGTGCCAACAGGACAGCAGCCCTTCTGAATCATGGTCCTGCTCCTTCCCCTGGGTCCTGGCTCTGTAAATTTAAGGATTTATGACATGAAAATAATTCACTAGCTAGTGGCTTAAGACTTCTCTTGATGTTCCCAGAAAGCTTTGTGACTGACTGTTGGTGAGAATACTTTGCAAGATTTGAAGCTGTGGCAAGTTTGCATGTGAACTTGCTTGAGCTCTGCAATTAGTGAGAGAGCTGATTTGTTCTCCTTCAGAAATGTTCATGGGAGGCAAGCAACAAAGGAACAAGGAAAGATGAGGAAACAGAGAAAGAAAGTGGGGAAACCAATATTGAAAAAAACAATTGAAGATTTTTCAGGGACATCCAATCTGGATGAGAAAGATTCACAAATTTTATGCCAGGTGCCATGGCACATGCCTGTGATTCCAGCAACTCAGGAGGCTGAGGCAGGAAGATGTCAAGTTTAAGGTCACCTTGGCAACTTAGTAAGACCACATCTCTAAAGGAAATTTAAAAAGGAGTTGGGGATTGACATCAGAGCAAGAGATAAGGCTGGCAGGACAGGGAGATGGGCCCCTGATAGTAGAGCACCAACAGCACCTGCAGATATTTGCTAAGAAACTTACAAAAAAAGGCTTTGTCAAAATCAACCTGTGTGACTGGAGTCCATGCCTCTCCAAAGAAGGAAAAATGCCTGATTGATATTTTTATTGGACTAAAGGCTGCATGAATACCTTGTGGACACTGAGTGCCTTACTCAGGATTGGGCAGGGGACTAACTTCCTTAAACCTATAGATATATATAAACCCCTAGACAATAGCCACTCCTGGGTATCCCCCTCTCTTGGGACTCTTCTTTTTTGGGGAGTTCTGCTTTTTTTTATTACTCTAACAAATCCTATTACTTTGCTCTCACCCTTGTGTTGTAGATTTTATTCTTTTATTCAAATTCATGAAATAAAGAAAGAAATCTTTGTCCAACTCCATGCTCCATGCTGTAGGATGTAGCTCTGTACTAAAGCACCCCTGGGTTCAATCCCCAGTAACAAAAATATATATGTGTGTATAAATATATATGTATATATTTATTTATTTTATATATTATATATATGTATGTATATATAATATGATACTGTATATGTTTTCTATAATATATAACATTTTATATGTGATGTTTTCAAAGCAGGTAATGAGTGTGTGTGCATGATTATGAGCCCCATTTAGAAATGCCACAGGCTACAGATTGCTGGATGTGAGGCACATGCCAATAATCCCAGCTACTTCTGAGGCTGGAAAATCACAAATTCAAGGTCAGTCTGGGCAATTTAGTGAGATTTTGTCTCAAAAAAAGGGCTGG
>NW_025999949.1:4503674-4526151 GCF_001458135.2 Marmota marmota marmota
GTCTCAAAAAAAGGGCTGGGGTGGGGGGGGAAGGGGAAAAACACCACAGAAAGGGACTGAAGGTGTAATTTTGTGGTGGGGTGTGTATTTAACAGGTGGGAGAGCCTGAGTTTAACACCCTGCACCAAAAAAGAAAAAAAGAAAGAAAAATGTCAATGGGGAATTTTGCTTTTTCCTCTCTTCCCAATTTCCCTTTCGCTCTTCCCCCTCCCATTCAACAGAGAGCCCTAGTCCACCTTAAGACAATGGTGCAGGACGCGCCATTCAGCCACATTACACCAACTTTTATGAAACCAAGTGGACAAAACTTGGCACTTCCTAGGGGAAAGGACTTTCAGGGGTTCTTGGCCAGCTGCCCCAGGGAACTCCAGGGGGGAAAAACAATCTACTTTACCTGAAATTGGTGGAGTGTGGCCTGGCTACATCCTCACTTTTAGCCAAGGAAGTCTGCACTGGGCTAAGATAAGCATGGGCCTGTCTGACCCTTTTGTGGCCTTCATTTGATATTAATACAGCTAGACAAGAAGGGAGGAGGCTGACCTCTAAAAGATAAGGACTGCTTTTCCTTTGAGCCACAGGGCCTGAAGATCTGTTTTGTTTCTGCCTGGAATCCAAGTACAGCTCAGTTCAACCCTGGAAAAGGTCACGTAGGAACTGTTTCTGTGATCTCAATTGGAGGTGCGGGGGCTCTGCCAGGGGTTTTTGTTTGCTGTTTGTTTTTTGTTTTGTTTAATTTTGCAAGAGTGGTATAATGATCAGTTTAGAGTCTGTTTTCCCTGGTGCCAAAAACAAATCCGAGTACCCACAGTTTCTGGCCCCATCATCACCAGCCTTTGCAAGTAATCCAGTTGGAGCACAGAGAATAGCCAGGGATTCACCTCCTCCTCCACAGTGTGCTAGATCAGAAACAGTCATAGTGTGTCCCTACCCCACTCCCACCCCCTAGCCCCAATTATTTCACAAAACGGGAATAATTATTCGCCTCTGGTACCTAGTGCCTTATAACCTGCACAGATGAAATAGTTTGTCACAGCCTGTTTGTAATTTTAAATATACCTGTGCCCCACCCAGATTTCAACACATTAGTAATTATCCTGCTTCTAAAACCTGGTGACTGGGAGGAGGAGGGTGGAGGGGGGGAATTCGAAAGAGCAGCTGCAGGGCCCAGCTCTGCTCTCCTCTGCCTGCTAAGAATAGCTCCATATCAGCCCAAGGTACTCTGCCAGGTATGTGCTAAGCACTTTTCCTTTATCACCTGCGATCCCCACACTGGCACTGGGAAATGCAGGTGATTCCTGCTTGAGGAGAAAAGTAAGGCTTTAGAGACAGAGAACTTGCCTAAACTCTATCTCTATAGCCAGAAAGTAATGAGAGCAGGTTTGAACTCTTGCCCGATTCTCAGGCCCTTAGCTTTGAATCATGATGCTGTCCTGCTGCTTCAGTCCGATGAATTTAACAAGAGTGTGTGCCAGGAAATGCCATGACACAGGAAGGAAGCCTTTGCCAAAATGCCCAACTGAAAGGAGTTTGAAACCTGAGCATCGACAGTTCACTGCCATGAAGCCATGGGCTTGGGTGGTGGTGTCCGTGGGACACAGAGGGGACACAGACTCTGCAGGCTTATTTCGAAGCACTCAAGGGTGGTACCCTTGACCACTGCATGACACTAGCATGGGATGGCACCAGGGAAAATTTGTTTTTGACACTAGCTGAGACAGGAGGAAAGTGCAGAGGTGTGATAGGCCAGGAGAGGCTTTTAGAGTTTATTTTAATGTAATCTCTGAGTTAAAAGCTGGTGGAAAAAAAATAAAGGGGCAAATGATGTTGAAGTCATATGCAAATATAAATTGGTCTTCTTCCAATATGCTTTAAGTGGAATGAATGCCTCTACCTTAAGTATTTCCCAATAACTAATCCCAAGAGCCCAGTGGGGCTTCCTTATCCCTGATTTCCCAGGTGGCTGAGCAGGATAAGAGGGTGACCTCTCCAGTAAAGCACCAGGACCAAGGCTTGGCACTCAGCTATCTTGTTCCTCAATACACAGCCACACAGCTAGCTATCTGGGGGATTTGGGGTCATTCTCTCTGTCTCTCCTTAATAGTTAAATTTCCTTTCCACTGCTGTTTAATAGTGAATGAATCCAGAGCATTATATCCTTTTTTTTTTTTTGGTACCAGGGATTGAACCCAGAGGCACTCAACCACTGAGCCACGTCCCCAGCCCTATTTTGTATTTTATTTAGAAATAGGGTCTCACTGAGTTACTCAGTGACTCACCATTGCTGAGGCTGGCTTTGAACCCACAATCCTCTTGTCTCAGCCTCCCAAGCTGCTGGGATTGTAGGTGTGTGCTGCTGCGCCCAGCTCCCAGCCCTTTTTATTTTTTAATTTTGAGACAGGGTCTCACTAAGTTGCAGAGGCTGACATTGATCTTGTAATCATCCTCTCTCAGCCTCCCGAGTAGTTGGGATAACAGCAAATGCCACTCTACCTGAATCTAACATATATTTATAAAAAGAATACTTACTATATGGCAGGCATTGTTCAAAGACTTGCACACATTTTAACTCTTTTTATCCTCTTTAAACATCATGAAGCCAGGCACAGTGGCATAGACCTGTAATCCCAGCAACTCTGGAGGCTGAGGCAGGAGAATTCACAAGTTCGAAGCCAGTCTCTGCAACTCAGTGAGGCCCTAAGCAATTTAGCGAGAATCTGCCTCAAAAATAAAAATAAAATAGCTGGGTGTGCTGGCACACACCTATAATCTCAGCAGCTCAGGAGGCTGAAGCAGGAGGATCAGTGGTTGAGCGCCCCTGGATTAAATCCCTGGTACCAAAAATAAATAAATAAAATAAGGGCTGGGGATCTGGGAATGTGGCTCAGTGATAAAGAGCCCCTTGGTTCAATTGCCAGTACCCGTTCCAACTGCCCAAAAAGCTCAGCATGATACAAGTAAGTACTATTATCTCCATCTGATAGATGATAGATAAATATTGGGGTCCAGACAGGTTAGATAACCTGACTGATGAATAAATAGGAATCAAGGCTGACTGACTCAGTGTCCCTGCTCTGAGCTGTTGTACTATAGCGAATTCTAGCCTGAGCCAGCGTGTTCACTGGGACATCTCTTCCCGGGCACGCTATCCCTGTCTGTGCTTGGGCTGCTGCTACTATAACTGGCTCTTGGCTGCAACCCTGAAATGATATCAAGTTCCCAGGTGAGTGTGATGCTATTTTAGGAGAATATCACACAGTGTTGCTGATGATCCCCACAGGGTGGTTCCAAGTGACTCACCTTCCAATGGGAAGCTTTCTTTTGTTTTGTATCTGGGCACTGTGACTCAGTTTCTAATGTTATCACATACGAGTGTTAGATGCCTTTGGTGGCATCATTGCCTATTCATAGAATATGCAGTCAGCCACCCAGCAAAGGCACAGAGTAGAACACCATAAGGGGAGCAATATTTGGGGGTCATTCACAGGAACATGCCAATTCCAGGGCTTAAGAAGAAACTTAAGGGAGAGGGAGGGAGAAAGGGAGGATAATAATAGCTAATGCTTATTAAGGCCTCTTACAATGTGTCATCCCTGGCCTAAGCACATTCTAGGACCTATCTCATTTAACCCTTACCTTATCCCACCGATTCAGGTCCTATGACCATCATGCTTTAGTGATTAAAAAAAAAAAGAGAGAGAGACACAAAGAGATGAAATGATTTCCTAAGATTTGGGGGCTCATAAACATGAGATCCAGCAGCTTCAAATGGTAAGATGACACATGGTACTACATGAACACCTGAACCATGACCTTCCCTGCACTCAGTTTGTGGACATGGGGACTTTCACTCATCCATTTCCAGTCTGGGATGAGGCTCTTGAAACAAAGTTAAAAAAAAAAAAAAAAAACCTGGCTTGAAATAATCCTGCAGGAATCTGAAACAGGGCAGGGGTGCCCACGAGGTTGTACATTCAGAAACATGTCTCCAATTGATCCCTGGAAGGAAGAATGCAAACAAGCTTTCTCAGCCGACAGCAGCTGCAGGCCTGGTGGGGAAGAGGCACTTAGAGGCCTTTCCTTGACCCTCTGAGTTCTGAGGACAGCATTCCAGCTCAGTTCATCCTTCCCCTCCCATACCTAACCCTGCTGAGCTCTCATTCTTGACACCTGTTGCTGCTGGTTGCTTTCCCTGCTTCTAAGAGGCAGGAAGGAAGCATGTCTCCCCTGCTGGCCATGCAGGTTTTGTTTCAGCATTCCAAAGGTGATGGCTATCAATTACAGCATTACTACCTTCTTTTTTTTTTTGGTGGTGCTAGGGATTGAACCCAGGGCCTAGTGCATGCTAGGCAAGCACTCTGCCACTGAGCTACATCCCCAGCCCCAATATTGCTACTTTCTTTTGGCTTGTGCTTAAAAACTTAGGCAAGGGTTGGGGTGCAGTGGTAGAATGCTTACAAAGCATGTGCAAAGCCATAGGCTTGACTCCCAGCACTGCAAATAAATAAATAAAAGTTATGTGAATATATTTGCAAATCATATATCTTAAACATTAATATCTGGAATATATAAGGAACTACAACTCCACAACAAACAAATAAACTCAAGGAAAAAAAATACACAAAGAATTTGAATAGTTTTTTCTTCAAAGAAGATATACAAGCAGTCAATAAGCTTATTTTAAAAAATGCTCAACATCACAGCATTAGGGAGATGCAAATCCAAACTATGAAACCCATTAGAGTGGCTATTATCCAAAAATTGAAAATAAAAAATGTTGGCAAGGATGTGGAGAAATTGAAACTCTTGCGCATTGCTGGTAGGAATGTAAACTGGTGCAGTCACTGTGGAAAACAGTCTGGTTGTTCCTCAGAAACGTAAAGCAGGCATGGTGTAATCCCAGCCACCTGGGAGGCTGAGGCAGGAGGATGGAAAGTTTGAAGGCAGCCTCAGCAACTTAGACCCATATCTCAAAATAAAAAGGGCTAGGAATGTAGCTCAGTGGTAAAGCACCCTTGGGTTCAATTTCAGTGGTAAGCACTTGCCTAGCAAATGTGAGGCCCTGGGTTCAATGACTAGTACTAGAAAAAAAAATTAAATAGAATTTACATATTCAACCATTCTACTTCTAGGTTTACATCCAAAGGAATTGACCTCAGAGATTCAGAAGTTGTATACCAATGTTCCCAGTAGCATTATTCACAATAGCCTAAAGGCAAAAACAATCCAAATGCTCATCAATGGATAAACCGATTAACAAAATATGGTAGGTACATAAATGGGATATTATTTGGCCATAAACAGGAATAAAGAACTGGTACCTGCTACACCATGGATGAACCCTGAAAACATTATGTTAAGTGACACAAAAGGGCAAATATTCCACCTATATGAGATATCTAAGAATAGGCAAATTCAAATTAAAGTAGAGTGGAACTTACTTGGGCCTGGAGAAGTGGGAAATTATTATTTAATGGTCACAGAGTTTCTATTTGAGATGACAAACTAGTTCTGCAAATAGATAGTAGTTGCAAAACTTTATGAATATATTTAATGCCACTGAATTGTACATTTCATTTTTAATTTTTTAAAAATTACATTTATTTTTAACTGATATATATAAAAACAAAAATTGTACATATAATAGGCTAACATGATATTCTGATACATGTTGCATGATATTTAAATCATGCTAAAGTCAGATAATTCAGCATGCACCCAGGAGGCTGAGGCAGGAGTACCACTTGAGCCCAGAAATTCTAGACAGGCTGGGCAACATAGTGAGACCCCAATCCCCCCCAAAAAAGTTTAAAAGTTTAGATAATGTTAAACATATCTATATCGCTATATCCTCAAATATTTATTGTTTATAATGAAAACTTTCAAAATCCTTTCTTCTAGCTTTTTCAAATGTACAGTAAAATGGTTAGGTTGATAAATTTTGTTACAGGTGTTTTACACTATTTATAAAAGAATCACAGCTAGGCACTGTGGCGCACACCTGTAATTCCAGTGACTCAGGAGGCTGAGGCAGGAAGATCGAAAGTTCAAGGCCAGCCTCAGCAATTTAGTGAGACCCTGTCTTATAATAAAAATTAAAAGGACTGAAGATGTAGCTCAGTGGTAAAGCTCCTCTGGGTTCAATCTCTAGTACCAGGAAAAAAAAAAAAATTCCCCTAAAAGTCATGGAAAAATTCTGTGGGCTTTAATCTCTCAGCAGTTTCTAAGCCCATTCACAGTCAACACCCACTGGGCAGCAAGGCGTACCATGGGGAAACATACTTGGCTTTCCAGACTGGAAGTAAAAGCACCATTACTTTCCTCCTTGGAGTTTCCCCAAATGAATATGGCTGCTGTGGGGTCCTACCTGTTGCTACAGTATCACTGTGCTATGTTACTAGTGAATGAATGTGACATATCTTCACTTTCAAAGCATTCCCACTGTGACTAAGACCATTCTTGTGCTCCTTGGTATAAGGCCCCATTTCTCTATGTACTTAAGCATTAAAGGAAAAAAAAAAAAAAAAAAGGAGGTGAACTAAGGATTTATCTGGCTACAGTTTAAACTCCAATCATTATTTAGTCAGGGAGAGAGCCAAGTATAGTGTTTAAACTGCATCATTATTATTTAGACTGGAACTGAGCCAAGTTTATAGAATTCTGGAAGGCAAGCTTCACCCCAAGGTACCTTAGCAATTGTTCCACGTGGCTGGTCTTCATCTAATTCAGATCAAACTGTTCATCTATTCACAATGCAGCTTTCCTCTCTCTACTGGAAATGTAAAGATGAGTAAGACATCTTTCTTAGGCTCATGAGACTGAGAGGACAATAAAATATAGAAACAACAATAACAGAGTAGGATAAGTGTTAATGGGCATGTTCAAAGAGCCATAGGGTGACTGGAGTCAGGTTGGTACCAGGCAAAAAGAGAGGCCACACTGGGTCACAGAGATGAGGTGGCATCTGAGCCAAATCCTGAAGGAAGAACCGAGTTTTTTCCAGGTTGACAAAATATGCAGGAGATATCATGTGGAGGGCACTGCAAATGGCAAAGCCTCAGAGCAAGACAGGAAGGGACATGAGTGGGATGGGGACAAGATTCCTAGAAGCACAGAGATGGCATCTAGATCTTATCAGGATTTTATCATGTTCCAGGGACAAGTGTTGGAGGATTTTAAGCACAGAGGGAACCTCGAGGGGCATAATCAGGTTTTCATCTCAGAAAAGGAATTTGAAGTTTGGAGTTGACGGAAGGACAGACAGATGGAAGGCTATCATTGTATTTGAAGTAAAAGAGGAAGCCCAGATTTAAGAGCTTTGCAAAGGTGGCTGAGAAAAGATGATATCTCTAAGTATTTTACTAGATCCAGGTCCACAATGAGGTCGCGACCTTCTCATCCTGGAATGACACAGAGGTGGAGTCTGAGAGCTGAAGGAGGGCTGGTTTCTCTCATGCCCCCTCCTGTGACAAAGCTGCAGATGGTCTGGCCTGATGGCAGGAACTGGATCTGTAGGTGCTTCCTCTCTCCTTTCTCTAGGGTACCTCTGCTCAGCCTTCCTACATTTTCTGAAGCCATGATCTGTTATCTTATTATCATCTTACTTTATTTCATTTCCTGACAGTTTCATAGATGTTTCAAAAACCATGAAAGGAGCTGGGGATGGTGGCACACACCCAGAATCCCACTGACTTGGAAGGCTGAGTTAGGAGGATCACAAGTTTGAGTCCAGTTTGGGCAAATTAGTGAGACCCTGTCTCAAAAAATAAAATTAAAAAAAACTGGGAATGTATCTTGGGGGTACAGTGCCTTTGGGTTCAATTTCCAGTACCTAAGGGGGAATTTTTTTTTTTAAACCCAAGAAAATATGTGAAGATAGTGAGGAGTGTTCTTCATACCCACCCTTAATCTAACTAGTTCTCATTCCAACTTGCAAAAGGAAACTGCTGTTACTAGTTTCTTAGGTACTTTCCAGAGATTTTTTTTTTTAAACCTATAGTCAAGCAAATATAATTGGACATTTTTTCCTTTCCTTTTTATTTTCATTCTTTCTTGGTGGCCTGGATTAATCCATTTTCTGTTTCTATAATGAATTGCCTGAGGCTGAACACTTTGTAAAGAAAAGAGGTTTTTTAAATCACAGTTCTGGAGGTCTAAGAGTTTGGTACCAGCTTCTGTTTGGTGAACACCCTGTGGTTAATGGCATCATGGTAGGAGTGAACATGAGAGGGAGAGAACATATGGCAAGACAGGAAGCCAGAGAGCAGGGAGAGGCCAAGCTTGTTCATTTCAACAACACAATCTCATGAGAACGATTCAGGGTCCCACAAGAGCTACCTTAATCCCTTTCAGGGCAATACCTCTAGTGACATAATGACCTCACTAGGCCCTACCTCTTAAAGATCACATGGGGGTGACCAAGCTTCTAACACATAGACCCTTGGGAGACAAACCGCATCCAAACCACAGCAGGGCCCTTCTTAGGAAGCCCCAGGGGAGTTCATTCAGATCTAGGGAGTCAGTAGCCATTACCATCATGTCTACCAAAAATCCCTCTCTGCAATGTCTTAGTGCATATGGACCTCAAGAGAGAGCTGTCCAGTAGAGTGAGGCCTGATCTCATCAAGAGACCCCACAATGGCCAAGGCCCCATCCATCCCTGAACTGATGCTGCAATTGAGGCACACATGCTGGCCCACATCTGGTAGTCCTGTTGAGACCCTGAGCACAGTAGAAGGCAGTAGAAGGCAGGCCTCATGGAGGCCTGCAGCCTCAGGTATAGGAGAGAGAGAGAGAGGCCCTGAATTATGCTGACATGATTGCTCCATCCCAAGAGGGCCCATACTCTTGGTGACAAAATCTTCTGTCATAATTGACCATTTTCCCTGGGCCCAGCCATTGGGGCAGGTGGCTGGACCACAGGAAATCAGCAGCACACTGCTTCCCATAGTCAGCTCTCCAGGACAGCACCTCACCTTGACTTTGAACCCCCTCCAGGGCACTGAAGTTCTTTCCTGCCAATGGGCCTCAGCTCAAGCCACCTTGGTCTGCATGCCCTGAGTACAGCAGAGACATCACATTAACTTTGAAATTTAAAGGGAAAACTCTAGATCTCATTGCTTCCTTCCAGAAAATTCTTTGCAGGTTGCAAATATGGGTTGCTTTTGGAAGGAACACCTGCTCACTTCGCACACCAAAAGCAGCTCAACCCCCAAGGTCTTAGGGACATGAATGGATTGTTTATTTCATATGATTGTGGCTGAATTCTTTTTTTTTTTTTTTTTTTTTGGAATGTGAAGTGGATTGGTGATAAAGAAGAGAGGGCCTTGGACAGGAATTCAGTTCTGGACTTGAGACTTCTCAGCTTCTTATGATAAACAAATCATGATTTTATTATTTAATTATTTTCTGGCACTGGGGATTGAGCCCAGGGGCACTTTACCACTTTACCACAATTCCAGCCCTTTTTAAAAAAAAAAAAAAAATTTAAGCCAAGAATGGTGGTGCATGCCTGTAACCTTAGCCATTCAGGAGGCTGAGGCAGAAGCATCACGAATTCAAACCCAGCCTCAGCAATTTATGGAGGCCCTAAACAGCTCATTGAGACCCTCTTTCTAATAAAATATAAAATCACTGGGGATTGAACTCGGGGGCACCCAACCACTGAGCCACATCCCCAGCCCTTTTTTATATTTTATTAGAGACAGGATCTCACTGAGTTGCTTAGTGTCTTGCTTTTGCTGAGGCTGGCTTTGAACTTGTGATGCTCCTGCCTCAGCCTCCCAAGCTGCTGGGATTACAGGCATGGGCCACTGTGCCTAGCTTTCTGGATTTTCTTAATTAATGAAAGTCACATTCTGGAATTTAGATAAGATTGCTGCTTGAAAAGAATATGGGATGCTTAGGGGACACAAATTGGTACTCACCAAATGTAATTATAACAATGTTTAGTAATTGAACAAAGAAACTCAAATGCCAGTGAGAAGGGGATGGCTATATAGAGGATGAACTTAGAACTTCTAGGTTATTATCATGCCATGGTACAATCGGCATTCAATACAAGTAATAATAACTAATACTTGTGAGTACTCACTATGTGTCAGAAAATCTAATATTTGAATACTTTGTCCCTAAGAGGGAGGTACTGTTATTTATGTATTTTTAGTTCCACATTTTATAATAAGAAAACTGAGACCCATAGAGATAAGTAACTTGCTTTTTAATCACTGTTACCATTTAGGATATCCATTTGACTCATCAAGGCTCAACAACAACAACAACAACAACAACAAAAAAAAAAAACAAGGGACTGAGGCAAGATGGAAGTTTACTTTTATCTCATATCAGTCTCCAATTTGTGATCCACCTGCCTCAGCCTCCCAGGTAGCTGGGGTTACCTGCCACTGAACAGGGCTAAAGCTAGGATTCTTTCAGAGTATGCAGAAAGTATGAGAACATTTAAAATTTGGATACATCAAACATCATGAATTTGCCACAATTCAATAATTTTCATCAAAAGACAAATTTGATTTGTACTTGTTCCCAAGTGCTATATTTTAAAATGTGACTGTTTAGCAGGATACTATCAAAATCGGAAAGCTTCCTGATGCTTGTACCACTGCACTCTGATGCCTTTCTCTTCTCTCACCCCCGTAAAAGCAATTTTGTTTGAACCTCTCGTGGTACTGGAGACATGTTTCAGAAAACCAATTTTACATACGTATTAATTCAATCTAGCATTCCTAGTGGGACTCTTTCAGCTGTGCAGAATGCCACAGCAATGAGGAAATTGTTTGTTTCAAAGCAGGAGATGCCAATGCCATGACAGACTGTTTGCAGGCATGTAGCTGGTGGCTGTTAAATCTGAATTTCCTGACATTCATAATGGCCCGCTAGCCACTGGACGTGAACAGAGATTACTTAATAAACGAGCCTTCTTTTTCCTAGTGTGTTTAACAATGCAAAGTGTTAAACTAACCTTAACAATAACTATGAGATCAGTAGAGATATCCTGGCAACATAGAACATCCTAAACGTCATTCTCATAGAGCAAAAGGCTTCACCCCTAAGTTGGAGCCTGACTGCTTCCTAATACTAAGAAAGCACATCTATCTGGCTCCCAACAGAAGTTCATGAGTCCCTCCAGTGGGTTAATGAGTGCTCTAAGATGTTGAGGCCTGCAGAGGAACAAGGTTGCTACCCTTAAGGAATTTTGACTATCAGCAAAGAGATGAGGACACCACTGTCTGTCATCAAATGCCCAAAGTACCATAATCAATGCTTTCCGGCAAGGTCAGGAGAGGAGAAAGATGTCAGTCATGCTGAGTCCTGCAGTCGAAGTGGGATTCTGCCTGACTGAGATGTAAAGGCAGGACTTTCCAAGGAGAGGTCACAGCATCTAGGGTGGACAGAGGCTAGGACTGCATGATTTCTTCAGGGAATGTCTGGGGCAGGAAGAATGCATTCCACTAGACAGATGATGGAGGATCTTGTTTGTTGTGCTGAAGGATTTGGATTAGGGGGTGTAGGGGAGGTGGGATGGGAATGGGACAGACAGTAGAATGAATCAGACATAACTTTCCCATGTTCATATATGAATACACGACCAGTGAAACTCCGCTTTTGTGCAACCACAAGAATGGGAAGTTAGACTTGGGAAGTTAGACTCCATGTATATACGATATGTCAAAATACATTCTACTGTCACATATAAATAAAAAGAACAAATAATTTTTTTTTTAAAAAGACAGAGAGGTGTATCATGTGATAGGTGATTTCACATATTGCCTCTATTTTCCAAATGGTTCATTTCACAGTTTACGAAGCAATCCAGATATGCTAATTAATATGGTAGTTAAGAGGACAAATTCAGATTGTTTTTGAAAATGGATTAACCTCTTATCATATATATATATAACCTTAGCCTCACTGCCAATGGCTTATTTCCTCAAATTTCTAATAAAGATTATTATATTGCTTTAAAAAAATAAAAAAGAATTTGGATTAGTCCTGCAAACCAGGAAGTGGTAAAGAGTAGAATGTTGGTGATGAATCCAGACTTCAAGGGCTTGCTGACTTGAGAAAATTACTTAATTATTTATAAATTAGGGGCAAACTCATCCTTATGGTGAGTTTTTTTTTCCTTCTTTTAGTTGTGGATGGACACAATACCTTTGTTTTATTTATTTATTTTTACGTGGTTCTGAGAATCAAACCCAGTGTCTCACACGTTTTAGGCAAGTACTCTACCACTGAACCACAACCCCAGCCCCGTGGTTGTTTTGATGAGTTTTGAATGTTAGTGAGCTAGTGTATATATAGGGCTTCATGAGTACCTGGCATATGGAATGTTGAATAACTATTAACTACTACTACCTGACTAATATTTATCTTTTATGATTTGGATTTATTTGAGAATGGATAAGTACTGTCCTTATGCACAATATTTTTTACATAATTTAAGGGAGGGTCACCTATTTCTTTCTTTTTCTTTTTATTTCTTTTATTTTTATTTTTTATTTTTTGGTACTGGGGATTGAACCCAGGAGTGCTTTATCACTGAGCTATATTCTCAGCCCTTTTTATTTTTAAGACAGCTTCTCTCTAAGTTGCCGAGGGGCTCTGTGAATTGCTGGGGCTTGCTTCGAACTTGTGATCCTCCTGTCTCAGTTTCCTGAGTCACTGGGATTACAGACATATACCACTGTACCCAGCTGAGTTTCTTGAAATTAGATTCCAAGTGAAGAATCCTGATGTGAGATGGGGATTTATCTGAAAACTTTTTAAGACAATTTTTTAGAGCTCTTTGAGGTTCACAGCAAAATTAAAGGAGTTTCAGAGATTCACTATTAGTCTTCTACTCCAACACATGTATAGCTTTCCCCATTATCAACATGTATCAATACATGTCCCCAACCAGAGGTATATTTGATACTATTGATCAACCTATACTGACACATTATAATCCCCCAAAGTCCATAGTTTACATAGGGTTCACTCCTGGTGTGGTACTTTCAATGGGTTTGGACAAATATATCATGACATGTACCCATCATTATAATATCATATAGAATAATTTCATGGCCTGTGCTCTGTTTTAAAGCAGGAGAGTGCTAATATCAAATTTAAAAAAAAATGGAGAAAAATACTGGATTTGGTGATGGAAACCATCTTTCCTTCTCAGACCTGCCATACATTATAAGCATCTGTAGAAATTTTTTAAAAAATGTTCCTCCTTAGATATTCTGATCTAGTTTATCTAGAGTGGGCCTAAGTATCAGGATTTAAAAAAAAATGTTTCCAGGTGATTCTGGGCTGGGGATGTAACTCAAGGGTGGAGCACTTGCCTAGTATGCACAAGGCCTTGGTTCTTCCTCAGCACCACAAGGGGAAAACAAAAACAAAAACCTTCCAGGTTATTCTAATGTGTGGCTGGTTTTGAGGAGATCACTGTTAGTTAGCTGGAGAGAGAGAGAGAAAGAGGAGAAAAGAGGGAAAATTGAGAACATTTTGGAGATAGAATCAACTGGCCCCGATTACCAATTCCATGTGGTGAGGTAATTGTGGAAGGGTATGGATGAGGTCAGAGAAGATCAGGAAGGTCAGTCTTGGAACTCAGAGGGTCACAGCCTGGAGGCCACAATGAGCAAAAAGAAAGCCTTTGTTTGGGACAGGGAGGGCTGGGAGAGAAGGAAGCAAGGCCTGGACCAGAAGGAGCAGTTGTGTGAACCGCAGCAGAGAGATGGCCTGAGGTGAGGACCGCGGAGCAGACCCAGGTTGGATAATTAGGGGGTGACGTGGTTTTTGAGACAAAAGCCACGTTCCAAAGGGTGCAGCTGGAAAGAAAGTGAGGAAGCACAGGCAGCAGTGGAGGAAGTTTGGGTGAAAGCAATGAAAGCAGTAGCTGCAGGGGAGGAAGGGTGGAGGGACAGTCTTATTTTAGGCTGGAGTGGCATTATTGTAGTCTGAGGGGAAGGAGCCAGGCCAGAGGAAGCCATCAAAAATACAGAGGAGGGAGGAGACAGTCGGTGGAGCCAGGGCTCAGCTCCCGCAGACGGCCTGGCTGGGGCTCACCAACCCGGGCTGAAGAACTACTTGGGGAGAAGAGATGCTTGTTTCTTTGAAGCAAGAAGTGAAGAAGTTTCCAGAACAAATCCCACAGCAGCTTCGTACCGAGGTTCTCCTCTTCCAGGTCCAATTTCTGGAATCAGTCTATTTCTTTCCCTGTCAAATGCTGCCATGGCTCCAGGACTGGAGGCTGGCTGGAGGGGGAGATGGAATATTGAGGTTTCCACCTTCTCTGTCTCGAAAGAGAAGCACAGTCTCTCCCTTCTGTTTTAAGGCAATGGCTCAGCACGATGTGAGGAGTTTGGCTGAAGTTACCCAAGGTCTATGGATTCTTCCAAAGTTCTCCAGCTCTTTGGCTGAGTTTCCTTTCCTTTCACAAGTCTCTCTCCTCTGCTCTGGGGCCCCCCACATATGGCCTTTGCTTCTAGCTGTATTTTTGACTGTTCCCCCTTCTTGAAAGGTTTTCTCCTCTTGGCATTAGGGACACTTGTCCCCCATGTCTCCTCCTGCCTATTGACCTGTCCTGCTCTTGTTCTCCAGGTGCTGGATGCCCAGGGCTACATCCCATGCTCTTCTCCTCCTCCATCTGATCTTATCCCATCACTTTAAAAGTTATCTCTACACTGATGTCTCCCCGGTCCCAAACTCTCATCCCAAACTCTCATCGAACACCAGAGCTCCCCATTACGTGGCTGATGATTCCATTCAACCTGTCCCAATCAGCACTCTTTAATTTTCTCTGTCTTAATCTGTTTCTCCTTCATTTTCCATTTTCGGTATAGGCTATGATGGTTCCCTCAGCTGATTAAACAAAAATCCAAAGCTGTCCTTGATTCTTCTCTTTTGTCTGTCCTGCAAATGCAATCCATCAGTAAATCCTGTTGACTCTACCTCCAAAATCGATGGAAATCTGTCTACTTCCTGCATCTCCAGTCTAGTCCAAATTGGGCTTTGCAGACTAGCAGTAGCATCAGCACCTGGGAGCTTGTCAGCCACCTAAATGTCCATGAGTAGAGATCTGGTTAAATAAACCAGAGTGTATTGATAGAATGAGATGAGAAAGTTCATCAATGTACTGATGTAAAACGCTTTCCAAAATTGATTGCTGGGTGAAAAAATCAAGGTCTAGAATTATATATATAGTAAGGATATAGAAAAAGCAAGAAGTGGGGAAAATGTACATGTCTATATGTGGGGTTTTAAAAATTATATAAATAAAAGATCTCTGAAAAGACAGGAGGAGAAAAATTGTTATAATGCTCTTTGTTTCATGAAAAGTATATATTATTCTTTTTTTTTTTTTTTTTTTTTNAAAAAAAAAAAGAAGGAGGAAGTTATGGGCAATGTCAAGTGCAACAAAGGGGCAGAAACAAAGGACCAAACATACTAACAAGTGATAGGTTATTGGTGACCTTCACAAAGGAGTTTCTCAGGAGTAGAAGGGCCTGAGTGAGGTTCTGGCATATTGAGGAATGAGCAGGAGGTGAAAAATGCAGCGTCAGATAACTGCAGTTAACATTTATTGACCATTTTCTATATGACAAAGGTCTGTGTTAATGCAATAATTCTCTCAGCATCCAGAGGATCCAGAGAGGTAGCCATTATCCACAGCCTTATGTTACAGATAAGGAAACAGGCATAGAAAGATCAAGAAACTTGTCAGCTGTGCACGGTGGTGCATGCTTGTAATCCTAGCAGCTCAGGAGGCTGAGGCAGGAGGATCATGAGTTCAAAGCCAGCCTCAGCAAAAGCAAGGAACTAAGCAACTCAGTGTGACCCTGTCTCTAAATAAAATACAAAATAGGGCTGGGGATGTGGCTCAGTGGCCGAGTGCCTCTGATTTCAATCCCCAGAATGAAATAGAAAAGAAACTTATCGATGGTCATACATTCAGAAGTGGTAGAATCAGTAATTAAAGTCCTAGAATCCAAACTCCTGAGCACTTAGAACCTGGGATTACAGAAATGTGGCTGTTGCTAGAAAGTGAGATGAGACTAATTTATGGGCTGATTTATAGGCAGAAGGAAAGGGGTCAGGAAGAGAAGTCTAAACCCTGGGTTTGGCAGTAAGAATCTCACTGGTGGTCTCTGAGATGGAAGTTTCAGCAGGGCGGAGGAGGAGGAAGCTGAATGAAGGGGAACACAGGAGCAAGGACATAGAGGAACCATCATTAAAGCACAAAAGGAAGGAGACAGCCCAATTGCAGAAAGGGAGTGTGGTAGTTAGGATCCTCCACAGAATCTAAACCAATAGGTTGGAGAGAGAGAACAATTCGTTCATTCATTATAAGGAATTGGCTCACATGATTATGGAGGATGATAGTTACCAAGATCTGCAGTTGGCAGGCTGGAGAACCAGGAAAGCCAGTGGTTTAGTTCAAGTCCAAATGCTTGAGATCCAAAAAGTGTTGATGTTGCAGTTTGTATCCAAAGGCAAGATGAAACCAATGTCCCAACTTGAAGACAGTCATGTAGGAGCTCAGTGGAAAAGTGCCCCTGGCTCCAATCCCCAGTACGGAGAAGAAAGCAAGCCTAGGATTGAACCCCAACTCCCAGTCTCTCCATTTGTTAGCTGTGTGACATTGAGCAAGGTGCTATCCTCTTTGTGCCTCAGTTTCCTGGTCTATGTAAAGAGGAATAATGGCTTAAGTGAGTCAGCTCCTGGAAAGTGCTCAGAACAGTGCCTGGCAATTAGAAGCAGTCAGGGCTGTTTGTGTTTCAGGGGTACACATCTGTACCCTGAAAATATTCAAGCTTCTGAGTCATTTCGTGCAAGAAAACACAGAGTGAGTTTGACTCGGCGGAGGCAAATATAGAACTTTTTCCAGTTGATTCCTGGGGTGGGAGCTTGGGAGTATTTTTACAGAACTTTCCAGGTGAGTGAGTCCTAAGGTCAGCCATGTTTCCGAGCCACTGATCTGATACATTGGACACAGTTGGACGGAAGTTGGATGGAGGGTGAGACTGGGAGGATTCAGAACAGAGAGTTCAAGACAGAGTGCTCAGTCACAGTGGCCCTTTGTAAAGAGCAAAGCAGGGTGATGTGATATTTAAAAGTGGAACCTTATCAGCAAAGAGGCAGTTGAGATAAAGAGGCCCAAGCAACAGAAAGGTAGAGGTTTCCTTCTCAAGTTAGTACTTACGCAGAGACATTTTTTTCTTCTTTTTAATCCATTTGGTTTTGTGTTGTGTGAATGTTAATTTTTTAAAATATTTATTTTTTTACTTGCAGTTGGACACAATACCTTTATTTATTTTTATGTGGTGCTGAGGATCAAACTGAGGGCCTCACATGTGCTAGGTGAGTGCTCTACCGCTGAGCCACAACCCCAGCCCCTGTGTGTGTGTTATTGAGGACTGAGCCCAGGGGCACTTTACCACTGAGCTACATTCCCAGTCCTTTTTATTTGAGACAGAGTCTAAGTTTTTCGGGGTCTCACTAAGTTGCCCAGGCTGGCCTCAAACTTGTCATCCTGCTGTATCAGCCTCTGAGTAGTTGGGATCACAGGTGTGAGCCACCACACCTATCTGAGATGATGTGACTTCTGAGATCCTATATTGCACCGCCCTCCAATCTATATGAAACAGCCAGGCCAAACCACTGCAAATTCCAAAATCAACAGGAACAGATTTCCTTCAATCACCTATTAAGTAAATGTCAAGATATTCTTATTGAAAATCATTTATCTTCACAAGAACCTTGTGGCACAGATAAGTCTACTGTAAGAATATTTTAACACAGTCATCAAAATGGTGTTGAAGCCAGGCATGGTGGTGCACACCTGTAATCCCAGCAACTTGGAAGGCTAAGGCTGGAGGATGGCAAATTCAAGGTCAGCCTCAGTGTTGGGTTCCAGTTGTGTTTGCAGAGTGGTGAAGCTATTGGTTTTAGTCTAACGGATGTGGGTTTAAATGTTGGTGAGACACTTCCTGGTTGTGACAGATGTCATAGAACTTCCCAGCCTTACTCACGCTCTATCTATGGGAAGGTTCTGATGTCACTGGAGAAGAGATGTCACTGAAGAAGGGTTCCAGGAGTTTCCAGAGAAAAGGGGGAACTAGACTCAGGACCACCAGGATTCTTGGCAGGCGTGACTGAAAAGAGTTTCAGTACACTCCAGTCAAAGGCATGGACAGAGCTTTGTTTAAGAAGGAGATACACATTCAAGGGAGAATGTGGGTCATCTCCACAGGGACAGACAGCCACCCGTTGGTGGAGGATGTTAAAATTTATACAGAGCAAGTGCTTGGGGCTGGACAAGAGGTGGAGCTACACAATTCCAGGCCAGTTTTTCCTTTGCTTGAGCATTTCTTCATTTTACAAGGCATGGGCCAAGAACATGGCAATAGATATTTACAACTGTGCTTTCTGCACCTCAATGACTTGTGTTTCTTTAAAATTCAGTATCTCTATTCTAGATCACTCTCACTGGGAAGGTGAGGGGTCGGGGGCATTTAGCAGGCCTGAACACATGTATTTATGAACCTGATATAGAAGGTAGTGATTATGGTTTGAGTCTGTCATCCTTGGAACAAAACTCAAGAGTTATTAAATATCAATCACAAAACTGGTGCATTTTTGGTTAATAAAACATGGTTAATGATTTACTAATTTGAACTTGGCATCCTCTCTTGTGAAGAGATATGAGAAATGGAAAAGGTCTGCCTGCCCTCAGGGATCCAGCCAAAGTTGGCTTAAGCATTATTTCTAGATCGATGTTCCCTGGGAGAAGCAATGGTTTGTCATCTTCAAAATTGTCTGTTTTCCAAAACAGATTTATCTGTAATCATACTTGGCCTTATCTCCCTGTGATGCTTCATTTTATATGTCAGTTTGACCCGGCCAGGAATGATCAGATATATCTGGTCAAGCATTATTCAGGGTGTGTCCTTGACAATGTTTTCTCAATGAGATTAATATTTGAATCAGTAGACTCAGAAAAGTGATTGCTTTCAGCAAATGTGGGTGGGCCTCATCCAATCAGTTGAAATCTAAATCTAACAAAACAACTGATTACTCTCATCCAGCAAGTAAGAGAGGGTCTCACTGAATTACCTAGGCTGACCTTGATTTTGCAATTCTCCTGTCAGGTTTCTGAGTTGCTGGAATTACAGGTATATACCATCACTCAGGGCTTTGACCTTTTTAAATTTTTATATATATTTTTTGAGACTGGGGATTGAACCTAGGGGTGCTTAGCCATTGAGCCACATCTCCAGCCCTTTTTATATTTTATTTTGAGACATGGTCTCATTAAGTTGCTTAGGCCCTTGCTAAATTGCTGAAGCTGGCTTTGAAATTGTGATCCTCCTGCCTCCAGAGTCACTGAGATTACAGGCTTGCACTACCACACCCAGCTACCTTATTTTTAAAAGCATTCAGAGGAACATTTTTTCCTCCTTGTGCTAATAGATACTGTTAATTTGTGTCAGGCATTGTGCTAGCAATGTGTAGGCTTTGTTTCATGTAACCTTCCAGATGATTATATGAGGCATTGTTCTCATTTTAAAAATGGAAAAATTTGGAGAAGCTGGGCTTGGTGGTACACACCTGTAATCCCAGCAACTTGGAAGACCGAGGCCAGAGGATCTCAAGTTGGAAGCCAGCCTCAGCAACTTAACAAGGCCTTCAGCAGTTTAGTGAGAACTTGTTTCTAAATAAATAAAAAATACAAAGGACTGGGGATGTAACTCAGTGGTAACGAGCCCCTTGGGTTCAATCACCAGTACCAGAAAAAATTTTTTTGAAGAAGTTAATCAATTTCTACAAGATGCTATATCTTCCAGGCACAGTGACAAACTCCTGTAATCCCAGCAGCTCAGGAGGCTGAGGCAGGAGGATCATGAGTTCAAAGCCAGCCTCAGCAATGGTGAGATGTTAAGCAACTCAGTGAGACCCTGTCTCTAAATAAAATAAAAAATAGGGCTGGGGATATGGCTCAGTGGTTGAGTACCCCTGAGCTCAATCCCTGGTACCACCACCAACAACAAAAAGTTGCTATATCTATTTTCTCTTTCTTCTTTAGTAACAGAATTGGTAACAAACCCAGTGAAAACACTACATTTTCCAGTAGCCCTGGTAGCACCTATAAAAAACAGGTGACTTAGTTTTAGCCATCTCCAGCAAATGAAGTACTTTGATGTGGGTCTTCTGAGAAGACTCCTTCCAAGTACTGACTCTGCAATGAAGTACACCCCTACTTACCTTTTCCCTTCCTTCTTCCTGGTGCCGAACATACAGACATGATGACAGGAGCTTCGGCAGCTGTCTTGGATTTTGAGGATATGAACCACACATTAATCGATGGTGGGGAAAGGAGGAGCTTTGGTCCCTAGCGAGTGTGGAACTGCTATAAAAGATGTGGGCTGCCTATCTCTGATTTATTTTATTTGAAAGATAAATTTTTATCTTGTCAAAATTTATCTTATCAACAAACCTGATCCAAACTATAATCATTGTTTAACCTTACATTGTTCTTTATCAAAACTGACTACATGCTGGATATTTTTCTACATAGTTTTCATGCATTAACTCATTCCTTTCTCACAGCAATCATAGAATGTAGGTGTTGTTATTATTCTGATTTTGTAAATATGGTTATTGAGGCAAAGAGAGGTTAACTTTTCCAAAGTCACCAGGTAAACAATTCAAAGACAGCAGCACAAGCCAGGTGTAGTGATACACACCTGTAATCCTAGCAGCTGGGGAGGCTGAGGCAGAGGGATCACAAGTTCAAACCAGCCTCAGCAACTTAGTGAGATTTGTCTCAAAAAAAAAAAAAAAAAAAAGGCCTGGAGATGTGAAGCACCCCTGCGTTCAATCCCCAGTACAAAAAAAAAAAAAAGACAATGACACAGGCTAATAATAATCCAAAGTGGAAGAAAAATTAATTCTGTTTTATATGACACCCAAATTCATGCTGTCGCAATATGCTTTATGGCCTCTGACATATTCTGTGTGAATGTGGTATGTTTTGGGGATTTCTTTACCTGACCATTACCTTCTGCTTTAAGACTCAATTTTGGAGGGACTACGCCCATGTAGCAGTGCTCACTTGGCACCCAGCAACTCTGGAGGTTGAGGTAGAAGGATTGCAAGTTCAAGGCCAGCCTCAGCAACTTAGAGAGACCCTGTTCAAAATAAGAAAGTGGCGGGGGGGTGGGGTTGCAGATGTAGCTCAGAGGTAGAGTGACCCTTGGTTCAATCCCCAGTAATGGAAAAAGAGAGGGGGGCATAAAGTGAGGTCAGAAAGTTCGATTGGGTCAGATCATGCTTGCCATCAATGCCAGATTTAGAGAATTTAGGTGAGAGGAAAAGGTATTGGAAGGATTTGAGCAATATGGTGGACATTGGTCATCCAGATGGGCCAGCACCCCAAAGCCCTTCTCATTATGGAGAATCACAGAATTTACAGGAGGCAAAGACCCATTTCCTACTAGGGAAGCCAATGCTTAGAAGAGATCACCCAATCACCACAGGGCACTCAGAACAGGTCCATCAGGAATTCCAACCAGGAACTTAGAATCATAAGGGCAACTGCAAAGATGCAAGGTCACTGAGAAATGTTAAGGTGGCTGTGGTGGAGTCGGTGCCCAGGGATGAGTGTAGTGTGCAAGGGGAGCAGATTCCAGCATATGGTGACTAATATCCACTGACCCCTGGCTGCCCAAATGTTTCCTGGGAGATGATATCAGAGCAGCATCCTCAGCAAACCATTTGTGCTTTGCTGCACAAACCTTCTTTGGTACCTTATTCTCTCTCCTGTCTTCCCCTTGATTCTCTGAGTTCCCTGGTTACTTTTAATACATTCCTCTTCCATTGAAATATTAGCCAGCATTGCCATCCATGGTTTGAAACCAGTCACCTTGACAACAGTAGGGACGTGAGTAACATTTCTTTTCCTTTTCTCCTTTTTTTTCAGTTCAGAAGAGGGATTGAACCCTAGGTAGGGGTATTCTACCATTGAGCTACATGGGATAGATACAGGTGGGGTATCCAATTGGGGGCCAGGTTCTTGGCATCTTGAACAAAAAATTAAGCAAGGCAAGTGGAAGTAACAGACAGAGCATAGATTTAGTGAAAGTGGAAGTAACACGGGTTAAGTAAAGCAGAGTGGGCCCCGTGAGAGGGTGACTCAAGTCCCCGTGTCTGAGTGAGTCTTGTCTTGTAGGCGGAGCTGTACCTTAGTCACCTCTCTGATTGAAGACCCTGCCCTATTTGTTCCCATTGGTTTACTTTCATCTAATTAGAATACAGTTTCCATTCTTTACTTGATTTTTTCTTTTTTTTTTTTTTTTCAATTTTTTTTTTCAATTATTTTATTTTTTTATGTTTTTCGGCGGTACATCAATTCATTCTTTTTGTTTGTATGTGGTGCTGAGGATCGAACCCTGGGCCTGCACGCATGCCAGGC
>NW_025999949.1:4527763-4544700 GCF_001458135.2 Marmota marmota marmota
ATATATATGGTTTTACTCCTACATGGTATGGTGAGACACCCTCAGATTGGCAAGTAGAACCTCATAGGTACAGGAATAAATTTCTGGATTTTATATATATTCATATTTTCATGGTTATGTGTGCTTCTGCATGTTCTATCAAGATACTTTTGAGTTTGAATATAGGTAAATATTTATCAGACTGGACTATGTGCAGAGGAGGAAGCCATAAAGTTCTGTCCACACCACCCAGGAGCAGGGCTGCTAGTGCAAAGTCCCCTGCCAGAGTGAGTTTTAATATGCAAATGTGGACTTTCCCCAGCTCTGTCTAAAAGCTCCCTTCTGTCTAGCAGAAGTTGGGCACCAGAGCACTATGGCCACATCTAAAGATGTTTTGTTTAGCTCCCACAGTGTTTTTTACAAACTTTGGAATAATTGCCAACTTTAAAAAGCTGAATCTGCCTGATAAAAATCAGGAATTCCAACTTTTCTTTATAACTCTCAAGATTTGGTATCTCTGGACCGGCATAACTCCAATAGCAACACCTGGCCCAAACTGAGGGGCAGTTATTTTCTTCCTTTATTTGAGAACACGTTCAATTTGCCAAGATTCCAGATGGGCCTTTTGCACTCCCCTGTTTATCCTGGACCTTCCAAGCATTTGAGCTCTGGGACTCCAAGGTCAAGGGAATAAAGTTTGAATGTCTTACTTCAGCTTCTGAGACCTTCACTGATCTCTTCCTGCCTATGTTTACTCCTATGTCTCCTGGGCTCCAGCTCCACATAGATCACTTACACCACTGTGCTTTTTTGAGGGGCAGGGGTAATGGGGATTAAACCCAGGGGTCCTTTACTACTGAGTTACATCCCCAGCCCCTTTTTATTTATTTATTTTGAAAGACAGGGTCTTGCTAAATTGCTGAAGTTGGCCTTGAATTGTAGTCCTCTTGCCTCAGATTCCCAAATTGCTGGGATTACAGGCATGCACCACTGCTTGCTCTTGTCCTGGGAAGGCTGGGGTGCCTCTTGATGAACGTCCACACCTCATTGCCACCTGAGGCCTCCTCTTCATTCTTCAGGTCCTAGCTTGGGTCAACCTCCTCTGGGAAGGCTTCCTCCCTAGCAATATTCATTCCTCTTCTTTTTTTTTTTGGTACTGGGGATTGAGCCCAGGGGGGTCACTGAGTCACATCCTCAGCCCTTCTTAGCTTTTACTTTGAGAAAAGTTCTTACTAAGTTGGTCGGGCTTACTAATGCTGATCCTCCTGCCTGGGAACTCTAGTAGCTCATGTTTGAAAAAGATAACTGAAAAACCTCATTAGTGCCCGTTATGCCCCTAGATTCCACCGTGGTTTGTTCTATTTTGCTCCTATGTGTTGATTTGAAGCTAGTTTTGTAGTCTGAAATGTTTGTCTACAGCTGAAACACTAGACTTGCAAGTGGTCCCAAGGGAAGATGACCCTACTCCTTCAATGTTATTCTTTTCTTTTTCTTTTTGGGTACCAGGGATTGAACTCAGGGGCACTCAACCACTAAGCCACATCCCCAGCCCTATTTTGTATTTTATTTAGAGGCAGAGTCTCATGGAGTTGCTTAGCGCCTTGCTGTTGTCTAGGCTGGCTTTGAACTTGCAATTCTCCTGTCTCAGCCTCTGGAGCCACTGGGATTACAGTATGCGCCTCTGCATCTAGCTCAGTGTTGTTCTTGATCAGTGATGTTTCTCTCTTGGTTTCTTTAGTTGACAATCTTGGCTTACCATTCCCCCAAAGCCTACCTTTCATACCAAGGTGATGGCAACTTGAGGACACTTTTCCCTTTGCTCCTGGTAAATTCCTCTCTGTAGCATTTTTTCCTTTATCATCAGGTGATCTCAGTTGGGACCATCCCATTTACCAGAGAAGGTCAGTAGCTCCAGGTCTCCTTTCCTTCCCTCCCAGGAAGCTCCTGGTCCTTGTTCTAAGTAGTCCACATTTTCCACAACAGATCAGCTCTGTGCTCTGGGACAGCTAAGGCCTGCCCAACTTTTTCCCACAACAAATACTCTCTTCCTCCAGGGCCATGAGTGCCTTCTGTCTTATATTTACACAATGCACAGGGGCTCTCTATGTTATTCTTCCCTGAAGACTTGCTCCAAAGTAACCAGTACTCTCTATTTGGAAAGCATGCCCTGGCAGCTTGTGAACATTTCAACTTTTTCTGATAAGAATTTTCTAAGTTGTACCTCGCTTTGGTGGGATTCCCCATAAAATAGATTCCGTGATGAAGATTTGTATGCAGCCAATTTTTTGGAGAATGTTCTCTGGAACTACACGCATAAGGAAGGGACAGAAGCAGAGCAGAGCAAAGGAAGGAGTTGAACTGTGTTGCAATGGAAACAGATGTGTCAGCTGATCCCTCAAGGAGCTCTGGTACAGGATGACCCTACAGTGTTGTCTCCAATTAAGACAAGGAGGAGCCAGGCACAGTGGCACATGCCTGTAATCCCAGCGTCTCAGGAGGCAGAGCTAGCCTCAGCAAACATGAGGCACTAAGCAACTCAGTGAGACCCTGTCTCTAAATAAATACAAAATAGGGCTGGGGATATGGCTCAGTGGCAGAGTGCCCCTGAGTTCAATCTGCAGTACCCGCCCCCCCCGCCCCCCCCAAAAAAAAAGAGAAAAAAATTTTGGGGGTTGGTGATATGGCTCAGTGGACAAAGCCCGGTACACAAAGCCCTGATTTCCATTCCCAACATGAAAGAAAGGAAAGGAAAAGAAAGAGGTTTGAAACCAGGCATGGTAGTACACACCTGTAATCTCAGCCATTCAGGAGTCTGAGGCAGAAGGACCTCTAGTTCCAGGTCAGCCATGGCAATTTACCGAGACCCTCAGCAACTCAATGCGACCCTGTCTCAAAATAAAAAATAAAAGGACTGGAGATGTAGCTCAGTGGTAGAGTGCCCCTGAATTCAATTCCCAGTACAAAATGAAAAAAAAAAGAAAAAAAGATGTCTGTTCTATTGTTTAAGACAGAAATCCTATGGTATTTCATTATAGCAGCCTTTACAAACTAAGACACAACCTGAAGGCAGAAACAAGGGGTATCCAAAGGATGCTTGGAATAAGTATCCACTCAATTAATAGATGATAAATGAATAGACACATGCATGTAGGAGCAAATATGAACCAAGAACAGTGTGTACACTCTTAATTCTAGCTACTTGGGTAAGACCCAAGTAAGACCTGTCTCAAAATAATATATGAAAAGATGTATCTCATTGGTATAGTGCTTGCCTAGCATGTGGTCTGTGTTCCAGTCCCCAGCACTGGAAAAAACAGAGGTGTGGTGGGTTGTAAATATAAGCCCACTGACTCTGGGCTTGATTGGTTGCATTTATGTAGAACTTTACATATGCAAAAATTCTGCTAGAAATATGTTATGAACATATAAACGTTCTGAGCAATAATTGCTAATAAAACCTGTTGTCAAAATGAATTAATATTTAGTGGGCATGAACTAGTAGCATGACCTTGCATTAGTTAACTCTTCCAAAATGTATCTGCCTTAATAGCAGAATTATTAAAAGATCTCAGAACTGGCATCCTAATTCATCTCTGCTGTGGTTTGGCTGTGGTTTTTCTCTTAAGGGTTCATACACTGGAAGCCTGATCCCCCATGTGGAAGTGTTAAGGTGGTGGCCCTTTAAGAGGCAGAACCTAGTAGGAGGTTGCAAGACACACTTCCCTCTCCCTGGCTTCCTGTGTTGTGATGTGGTCATTCCTCAAGTGTTCCTGCATTGTGGTGCCATCCACATTGAGGTGATGCAGCCAAAGGGCCTCTCACCAAAGTTGGCACTATGCTATTTGGATTTTGAGACTCAAAACTGTGATCTAAACAAATCTCTCTCTGTCTCCCCACCTCCCCCCAGGGATTGAACCTAGGGTCACACATCCTCTACCCTTTTTATTTTTTATTTTGAGATAAGGTCTCACTAAGTTGCCGAGGCTGGCCTTGAATCTGCAATACCCCTGCATCAGCAGCCTGAGGTTCTGGGATTGCATGTGTGCTCCACCACAGCAGGGCAGACCTCTTTTATTTGTGAATACTCAGCCTTGGATATTTCATTATAGCAACAAAAGAAATGGACTAATCTCTTAAATTGCTTTTTAAACCCTCTATTAACCTAAATCTCTTCTCCTTATGCCTAATGCAGTTTTTGTGATGTTTCCAAAGTTTACTAAGTATTTTATCTTTGGTATCAAACTACTGCTCTCTTCTTCTTCTTCCTTCATTTTCTCCTCTTCCTTTTTTTTTGGTGGTAGGGGTGGTGGTGGTGGTGGTGGTGGTGGTGGTGGTGGTGGTGTGTGTGTGTGTGTTTCTGGGAATTGAATCCAGGGTCTCACACACACTAGACACATTTTCTACCATTGAGCTACATCCCCAGTTCTCAAATTTATCCTGGCTGCTTTTGTATTTCTTCAGATGTTTGTAATTTCTTGCTGGACATTCATTGTTTGACCAACTAGAACAACGGCTCTTTTCTGGGAAAATCTCCATCAATGCCAATAGGAGGGCTGGGCTGTAGTTCAGTGGTAGAACAGGTGCTTAGCACATGTGAGTCCCTGGGTTCCTCCCCAGCACGTGCACATGCATGCACATGAACACACACACACATAAGCCCAGTGTGTCCCTTGTGGGGGCAGCTGAGGAAAGAACCTTGCTCCAGAGCCATAATGATTAGCCCACCATTGGACACAAGATCTAAGCTGTATCAATTATTGTGCTTCCCTGGGAATTCTTTACCTTAGGAAAAAGAGGGAAAGAAGAGGACTTTTATTGTTTTTACTTATGGAATTGCTTACTGAGCTAGTCGCTCAGACCATCTCCTAACCCATGAAGCAAGGAACTTTGTAATAGAAGACGTCTCAGTCAACCTCAGAAAGTAACAGGGAGAGATTTGGGAGAGTCCCAAAGGCTTTCAAATCCCTGATTCCAGGAGCTAAAGTCTTAGGGATTCTGTTTCCTGACCTGCCAAGGCTTAATTGTCAAATTCATCCTTCATTCTGCAGTCCCCAAAGTCGGCTGTCAAAAATCTCCCTTTTGTAGAAATGAGTTTAAACTATGTTTCTGTCACTTCCTATCCCCTACTCCTGACACACACTCACCCACACATTTGTCATTGGATTTAAACATTAATCTGAATACTCATCTTAATGTAAGGTTCAGTGCCCACCATCCTTCACAAGGTGATAGAGCATAGGGTAAAGGTCACCAGCTCAAGAGCCTTGGGTTAATCCTAACTTCCTTACCAACTGGCTAAGTGATCTTGGGATAGATATTTATTTTGTTTGGTTGGTTGGTTTGGGGATAGATATTTAAATCACCTGCACCTTAGCATCTCATCTGTACAAACTGAAATGTTAAGAGCATTATGCACATTAGATGGGATTATATTTTTTAAAGTCACAGGACAGCACCTGAACATAACACAAACCCAATAAATAGAGCTATTATGATCTGGTTCCTCTTATGTCATTGATGTTTTCCATGGCATAATCATCCTATAGAATTCCTTATACATTCATTCATTCCAGACCTTGATTTTCTTCCTTTCTCTCCTCCCTTTTTCCCCTTCCTTCTCTTGCATTAGTTAATTAATAGTTAACTGATGCAAGAGTTCTTTCTTTTTTTTTTTTTTTGAGGGTTTTATTTTTTTATTTGTTCTTTTTAGATACATATGACAATAGAGTGTATTTTGACATATTATACATACATAGAGTATAACTTATTCTAATTAGGATCCCATTCTTGTGGTTGTACATGATGTGGAATTTCACTGGTAATGTATTCCTGTATGAACATAGGAAAATTATGTCTAATTCATTCTACTGTCTTTCCTATTCTCTTTTTTTTTAAATTTTTTATTGTTGGCTGTTCAAAACATTACATAGTTCTTGATATATCATATTTCACACTTTGATTCAAGTGGGTTATGAGCTCCCATTTTTACCCCATATACAGATTGCAGAATCACATCAGTTACACATCCATTGATTTACATATTGCCATACTAGTGTCTGTTGTGTTCTGCTGCCTTTCCTATCCTCTACTATCCCCCCTCCCCTCCCCTCCCCTCCCCTCTTCTCTCTCTGCCCCCTCTACTGACATTCATTTGTCCCCCTTGTATTATTTTTCCCTTTCCCCTCACTTCCTCTTGTATGTACTTTTGTATAACTCTGAGGGTCTCCTTCCATTTCCATGCAATTTCCCTTCTCTCTCCCTTTCCCTCCCACCTCTCATCCCTGTTTAATGTTAATCTTCTTCTCATGCTCTTCGACCCTACTCTGTTCTTAGTTACTCTCCTTATATCAAAGAAGACATTTGGCATTTGTTTTTTAGGGATTGGCTAGCTTCACTTAGCATAATCTGCTCTAATGCCATCCATTTCCCTGTAAATTCTATGATTTTGTCATTTTTTAATGCAGAGTAATACTCCATTGTGTATAAATGCCACATTTTTTTTATCCATTCATCTATTGAAGGGCATCTAGGTTGGTTCCACAGTCTTGCTATTGTGAATTGTGCTGCTATGAACCTCGATGTAGCAGTGTCCCTGTAGCATGCTCAAGAGTTCTTTCTAATGGTACTAGAACTCAAACTCAGGGGCCCTCTACCACTGACCTATATCCCTAGCCCTTTTTATTTTTTATTTGGAGACAGGTCTCACTAAAGTGCCAAGGCTGACCTTGAACTTGTCATCCTCCCACTTCAGCCTCATGAGTTGCTAGTATTACAGTCATGCACCACTGCACCCAGCTCAAATTTCTTTTATTTATTTATTTATTTATTTATTTTTACTTTTATATTTTTAAAATAAATATTTATTTTTATTTCATGGCCTTTCTCATGGACCACATTCTGCTTCTCTTTCTTTTTGCTAATGGTTCCATCCTGCGTATTGTTCTTTCCATATTTCTTTTCCACAATACCTTCTGTTCCTATTTCCCCACACCATGCTTCTTTTTATGCCCACACACTGGAACTTTCCAACTACAAGGAGCAGTTTGCTGCGTGTTTATTTTCTTTGGAATCATCTTCCCTTTATGGAAACAGGATTATTTATCAGCCAAGGATAAAGCTGTTCCTGGTTTGGTTAGGGCATGCTGCAAATGGCCCCCGTAATTGCAAGTCTCTGTAATAATGCTTTTTTTGGCCAGGACACAAACCACAGTCAAAAAGGTCTTCCTGAGTTCTGAAGGTCAAGCAATTAGAATTTTCTCAGGGCTTTAGAAGAGTGGAATTCTGGAACCAAGCCTGCTCCCTGTGGGGAGCGTCTGCTGGTGGTAGTTCTGTAGGTTGGAACTGGACTTGGCAGATGGTGGCACCTGGGCGCTAGTCCTGCCTCTGCTCTTCCTATCACACCTTATCTTTCAGAGCCTCAATTTCTTTATCTATAACATAGTTTTACAGCAGAATTACCTTGATTTTGTATGAAAATCAAACTGAAACAATTCGGTAGTTTGTAAGTTGTGAAGTGTTCATAATGAGAGATGCTATTAATGTTAGTTTGGGGTAAGGGAGATTGAACCCTGGGTTTCTCTATCACTGAGCTACATCCGGTCCCACGCCCACACCCTTTTTCGAATTTTTAAAATTTGAGACCGGGTCTCACTAAATTCCTGAGGCTGACCTCCAACTTTCAATCCTCCTGCCTCAGCCTTCAAAATGTCAGCTTAAATAGGAATCTGGTGACAGATATAAAACAAGGGATGGTCCTCTTTAATTCACTTTGCCAGTGCCATGTGTGGACAGACAAGACAAATTCAGGATACTCTGGTGAAGACTCACACTGAGAATCTTCTTAAGTAAGGCAGACAAATGGAGTCACTTATTTGTGGCCCCAGTCCCTCCTTGAAGTTCCAGAGATAGGACACTTCAAGGAATAACTGCAATTTGTGCAGCTCAGTAGGAGTTTTCAGAAGCAGACTAAAAGGACCCCTGTGGCTCTCTGGGCCTTCCCTTATTCCAACTGCCCTGCCTTCATTGCTGGGTCCCTGTCCTCACTGGGTCTAGAGGGGCCATCAGAAGACTCTTACCCCATCTGGCTCATGGGATACAGAATTTTCTAGCACCTGTGGCCACCCTACCTGTTTTCCCAGAGTGCTGTTGCTCTATAAGCTTAGATTTTGCCTGCCTGTAAAATGGGGATAGTGAAGTCTATAACGCAGGTCTCAACACAGAGCGGTGACTAACCCTGCCCGGGGAAGGGCCGACTTCACAAGGAAGCTAATTTTAGAGCTAAGTAGTGAAGGCGAAGGAGGTGTTGCCAGAAGGTAAAGGTTGCAGAGGATCCCCCGCTCCCTGTCCCCCTAGAGGGAACAGCGTGTGCCTTTGACAAAGGCATGAAAGAGCTTGTTGTATTCGGGAAACAGCACGGAGCAATCCTGGCTGCAGCGAGAGCCGCTGGGTGGGAGGGGCCTGGACGAGCTGCAACCGAAGGGGACACTTGGGAAGAGCTGCCCAAGTCCAGCCCCGGGGCCTGTTTCCCCAGCCACCCTCTGCCGGCGACACAGCTGCACGACGAGGTATCGCTTTTCGGTCCCCGTGGGGAATATGATTCAGTTAGATGCTCTTTCAGCCAGCTTTTGATAGGAGTTAAAGTGATTTCCGAGATGAGGTCTGATGAGTCTTCTGAGAGATGGGCGGCTTCGTCCCCGCCCCTTTCTTTTAACCTCAGCATCTCAGTCTTTCTCCCTGGGGACAGAGGGCCTCTCATGCAAATAAGGGACAGGCCCACGGTTACCAAGGTCAACGTTTAGATCAGGTTTTTGATTCTCCAAATACTGTGTACACAGTAGAGCCAACTACTCAACTTTCCCCAACCTCAGTTTCCACATTGGGAAAAAGGCTTTTGTAAGAATTAAATTAGATGATATGTTGTAGGCTTCTCTGTTCCCAAATCCTGGTTCCTTCCTACCTTGGTGAAATGCATTCACCTAACTACCCAAACCAGAAACCTAAGGGTCAGTCTCAAGTTCTTGCTAATATTCCTCAGCAGGTCCTATGGACCCTACCTCCCAATTATACCTTTCTTCTCTCCACTTGCATTTCCATAAGTTCTGGCCAACACTGTCACTCACAGCACTGCTGGACCATCATGATCTCTCCCTGCGTCTCTATCCACCCATAACCTCCACGGGGTGGCCAGGACTTTGTGCCACAGCTGAAAACCCTCCAGTCATATTCTACTCACCTGAACTCCCAAGTCTTTATCATGGCCTACAAGATCCTGCAAGAGCTGGCCTCCACCTTTCGTGACCCCTGCTCCCATCAATTCCTGCCATCCATCCATACTGGTCTCGGTACAACTCCTAGAACATGCCAAGTGGCAAGCTCTCTCATGCCCTTTCCATTTCCCTGGCTTTCCTGTACCTGGCTCCTCATCTACCCTCCTTGCCTAGAGCAGCTTTTTCTGTTGTTCTTTCTCCACCACAATACTCCTTTCTCCATAGACTGACTGCAGCTTTTCATTATTGATTCACTTGCTGTCTTATGTCAGGAGCACAAGGAACCAACCGATCCTGAGATGAAGAGACACGTACAAGTGATTTGTTATTTTCATTTTGGGGAAATATTTCCAAAGGGCAACTGGTAGGGGAGAGGGGAAGAAGGACCATAATGGTGGGATTTCAGGTAAAGTCCCCTTCAACCTCCTCCCACGTGGGAGCCCTGCAATGTAAATTTTGCCTCTGAGTTTATCCCAACTTGAAGCACCATATTCCACAGCACTCTGTCATTAGATAAGGGCGCTGGGGTAGGCAGGGACAAACTCCCAAGGCGGCCTCTGGAAAGTGGCAGGTGCACTCATCTCTCTGAACATACCGGAGTCAGCCAGGCATGGTGGTGCATGCCTGTAATCCCAGAGGCTCAGTAGGCTGAGGCAAGAGGATCTCGAGTTCAAAGCCAGCCTCATCAATGTAGTGAAACCCTGTCTCTAATTAAAATATAAAAATGGGCTGGGGATGTAGCTCAGTGCTTAAGCGTCCCTGGGTCCAATCTCCAGTACCAAAAATAAATAAACAAACAAATAGGAGCCAGTGCTCTCAGTGTGGGCCTCAGCTTACCCTACAGGAGGCTCTGAGGTTGGCTTGGTCAGAGTTGCCTTGAGTTTAGTGCTATCTGAGTTAGCAAATAAAAATGTAAGATGTCCAGTTAAATCTGAATTTCAGATACACAATGAATAATTTTTAATGTAAGTATGTCTGATACAAACTTGCAACATAGTTACATCTTTTTCATTGTTTATCTGAAATTCAAAGCATCATGGTTGCTATTTGGCAATAGAGTGAGGGGGTCAGCCCTTTGTGCCCTATATTGGCCAATCTCTGAGTTCAGACTGCGCCAGTGGTGGGGCTTAACCCTAGGTAATGAGACTGTTCTCAGCTGAGCAATTCTCTGGCGGCTACCAGCTGAGGGCTGCCTGCCAGCAACCCACTCAACAACTGAGGGAGTAAATTCTTCAGACTCAGAAGAGAATGAAGAGAATTGGGAGGGCCTCTCCCAGTGTCTACTACAGAAACTCCTTGTCCATAACTTACTTGCTTGCATGTACTGAAGGATATTATATGGCACAGAATCAGAGAGAGGTGGAGAATCAGCACCAGAAAATAGACAAAGATCAACTACCTGGGAGGCCAAGGCAGGAGGATTGCAAGTTCAAGGCTAGCCTGGGGAACTCAGTGAGAACCTATCTCAAAATAAAAATAAGAGAAAAAGAAAAAGGACTAGGGATGTAGCTCAGTGGAAGAGCAGCCCCAAGTTTAATCCCAGTACCATGAGGAGGAGATAAGAGGCAGAAAAAAGATTCCAAAGTTCTAGCAGAGCAAAAAGTCTGGCAAAGTTGTTGCTGTGGGTACCCCAACCCACACCCCACACTCACCAGTAGATTCTCAACCTTGCTGCTGCCATCTTGAATAATGTCCCTCCAGTATTGTGTCAGTCCTTCAAGGTGCCAAGTCCTGGTTCGAGCCTCTAATCAACTGATTTGGGTCACTGCACTTCAGCTCTGTGGCCTCTCATGGGGGCTCTCACAAATGGAGATGCTTCCAAAAGATTGAAAGACTAAACTGGGCGCAGTGACACGTGCTTGGAATCCCAGCAGCTCTGGAGGCTGAGGCAGGAGGATCACAAGTCTGAGGTCAGCCTCAGCAACTAAGTGAGGCCCCAAGCAACTTAATGAGACTTAAAAAATAAAGATTGGGGATGTGATTTAGTGGTAAAGTGCCTCTGAATTCAATCCCCAGTACTCACTCCCTAAAAAAAAAAAAAAAGATTATCAGGGCCGATGACAAGGACATTAGGAAGGGATGATGTCTCTAAAAGGAGTGCACAGCCATCTGAAGCATGGTCCAGATTGGTCTTGACTGACCCCAAGGACTGTGACTGTAAGACACACGAGAGAAACTCACATGTGATTACAGATATGATTCTCTCAAATATGATATGCAAGTAGCAGAAGGTAACCCTAATAACTCCAGGAGCAGGAACGAATCTAATTATATAGATACTTTGCTCAAACACAAAGGTGACTTTCTAATGCAGAGAAAAGCATTTTTTTATGTGGAACTTACTTTCTGGGGCAGAAGAGAACAGTATGTCATATTTCAAATCTGAGTCCCTAATGGAGAGGGAAGAGGAGGCACACCACTCCTCCAAATGATAGAGGAGTCCTGTCCCTTGTTTAAGGAATGTTTTTAAGTTTTTAGGCTTCTGTAGCATATCAATGAGGAATATACATTTTTGACATATGGAATATAATTTATAAATAAGTGAACTCAGAAGCACTTCACAGCAAAGAGGTACAGGAGCTATTTCAGGGAAAGCCTCAATGGGTAGATGTAACATATGGGATCACAGCTTTCAGGGGTCCTCAGTTATGTAGATTCAGGAACTTTTAATCTCTCTTCCATCCATCATCCATCCTTACATTATCTGTGCATCCATCCAACCATCTATTCAATAGCTGTTTCTTGGGCATCTAACCTGTGTCGGGCACTGTGTATTGGTCCTGGAGAAACACTGATGAACAGGAGAGTCAGGTTGTGCCTTAGACAGCTTACAGCCACTAAGATAAACAGACAAGCCCCCAGCAAGCAGATAAATTAATTGTAAATTTTCATCTGCAAGGAAGTAATTAAGAGGCTGAAATAGAAAATAAAAAATGGGAAGAGAAGATAGCTTATTTTAGAAGGGCGGTAGGAACTAATGCTTACTAAATGAAACCCATTTGTAAACCCAAATTTACCTTTTCAAGGATACGAGAGGGCTGGGAATGTAGCTCAGGGGCAGAACACTTGCCTAACATGTACAAAGTCCTGAGTTTAATGCCCAGTACCAATAAATAAATAAATTAAGAATACAACAATAATTCTCAGAGAGGCAAGTCTTCACCACTTTCTCTTTTGAAAGATGTTTTTTATTTGTTTTGCTTTGTTTTTGTTGCTGTTATTTTGAATTTGGTTTTGTTGTTGTTGTTACGATGGGTCTTATTATGTTGTCTACACTGGCCTGAAACTCCTGGGCTCAAGTGATCCTCCTACCTCAGTCTCCAGAGTAGCTGGTACTACAAATGTGAGCCACCACATCCAGTGACATTACTGTTTTCTGTGACTTTTGATGATTTTATTCTGTTTATTTTGTCTATTAGTAAACAGAAGGCTGCTTGATGGTTTGCAATAGAATATAAATTGGACATTTCTAAAGGACAGTATTCTTTAAACTTTGAGTCTCAATCTACATGTGAGCTGTGAGGTTTTTTTGGCAGGGGGTACCAGATATTGAACTCAGGGGCACTGGACCACTGAGCCACATCTCCAGCCCTATTTTGTTTTTTGTTTAGAAATAGGGTCTCACTGAGTTGCTTAGCATCTCACTTTTGTTGACGGTAGCTTTGAACTCACGTTCCTCCTGCCTCAGCCTCTGGAGCCACTGGGAATACAGATGTGCGCCACTGCACCTGGCCAGTTCCAATTTTTTAAAAACTTATTTGTTTTGATACTGGAGACTGAACTCAGGAGTGTTCTACCACTGCATTATATCCATCCCTAGCCCCTTTTCTTTTTGAGACAGGGTCTCACTAATGTGCCCAGGTTGGTCTTGAATTTGTGATCCTCCTGCTTCAGTTTCCCAAATTGCTGGGATAACAGGCATGTACCACTGTGCCCCCACTGTTATTGTTGTTGTTGTTATTGTTAATATGAGAGTTCGTAGCACATAGCCTGAGTACTACTGCATTGCATTTCACTTGTTATATGAGAACATATACTGGGGCTGAAATCAAATCTCTTCTTATTGTGGAACATAAGAATTTCTACAACTCTAATTTTTTTTTCTCAGAAAAAAAGAAATATGCAAGAAATGTGAAAAAAATGTATTATTAAAAGCATAGCAAACCAGGTACAGTGGCACATGCCTGTAATCCCAGCAACTTGGGAGGCTGAGGCAAGAGGATTGCAAGTTCAAGGCCAGTCTTAGCAATTTAGCAGGCCCTCAGTAACTTAGCAAGAACCTGTCTCAAATTGTAAAATAAAGCGGGCTGGGGATCTGACTCAATGGTAGAGCTCCCCTGAGTTCAATACCCAGTACCCACACCCCACCAAAAGAAAAAAAAAGCAAGAAATCCTATAAAAGCATAGCATGTGAATGCTGCAAAAATATACATAACCCTAAAAGGCAGATTGGCACAGAAAAGAAACAAATGAGCCCATGCTCGAATCCTAGCTCTGCCCCATCAACTGAGTGGCAGAGTTGGACAAGTTCCCAATAATGATAGTAACTAACTTTCATGAACATTCACATTGTGTCAAGCACCAGGCTGGCTGATTTGCATGTATTAACACATCTAATTCTCAGAACCACCGTCTGAGTTAGATATCTTCAGTTCCATTTTTCAGATGAAGATACTTTGGTCCTGAGAGGTTAAGAACTTTATCCAGGGTAACACTGATGAATGTTGAACTGGGGTGGGAAGGAGGCAGGCTGGGTTTTACATGACACTCTTATTTATTTATTTATTTATTTATTTATTTATTTATTTATGTACTGGGAATCGAACCAATTGAATTGAGCCAATTAAATCTCACTACCCTACCACTGGAACAGTCTGAATTCAGAGACTGGCCAACATAGGGCATAAAGGGCTGACCCCCTCACTCTATTGCCGGATAGCAAACATGATGCTCAGTTAATTTGAATTTCAGATAAACAATGAAAAAGATATAACTATGTTGCAAGTTTGTATCAGACATACTTAAATTCAGAATTATCCATTGTTTATCTGAAATTCAGATTTAACTGGACACCCTACATTTTTATTTGCTAACTCTGACCAAGCCAGTCTCAGAGTCTCTTGCTGGGTAAGCTGAGGCCCATACTGAGATTCCACTGTGGCCTCTCCACTGGCTCCTATATGTTTGTTTGTTTATTTTATTTTATTTTTTTTATTTTTGGTACTGGGGATTGGACCCAGGGGGGCTTAACCACTGAGTCACATCCCCGGCCCATTTTTATATTTTATTTAGCAACAGGATCTCAGTAAGTTGCTAAGGGCCTCACTAAGTTGCTGAGGCTGGCTTTGAGATCCTCTTACCTCAGCCCGCCCCACAACCCCAAACTGCTGGGATTACAGGAATGTACTACCACACTTCGCTTCACTTCTTCTTTTTTTTTTTTTTTTTCTTTTGTGGTGCTCAAGATTGAATCCAGGGCCTTGTGCATGCAAGGCAGGCACTCTACCAACTGAGCTATATCCCCAGCCCTTCCACTCTTATTTTCTAATTCATACATTATCATTATACATAATAGTGGGATTCATTGTTACATATTCATACTTAAACACAACATATGCATGCACACGCTTAACCACGGTGCCACACCTCCTCTTATTCAAAACCTCTTCATGTCTGATTCCTGTCTGTGGAGGAACACCTGGATTGCTTCATGGTCTCTGTTGTTTTCTGCCTTTCTCATCTCCACCACTTGATGAGACCCAGCTAGTTAGCAGAATCTTTCCTGAGTTAATGCCCGCCTCCACTTTACATCTCTTCCCCCCCCACCCCCCAGTGCTAGAGATAAACACCAGGGCCTTGCATGTGTTAAGTGTATGTTCTACCACTGAGCCAGGTCCCCTGTCCCTCTACTACCCACCTAGAGCATTACATCCCATGCCTTTGCTCATGCTGTTCTCCTACTGCTAGAAGATCCTAGCTTTAGGTGGGTTGTAACTTAAATGGTATATTCAGAGAAAGGCATTTTGAGAAGATGGTATATGAACAAACACCACCCAAAAGGTGAAACAGCCACCTGCAAAGCTGGGAAGAAGACCTTTCTGAACAGAAGGAATGGCAAGTACAAAGGCCCTGAGGTAAGAGTGTGCCAGACATCCTTAAGGAATAACAAGGAGACCATTGTGGCTAAGAGAAGAGCTAAGTCACTGGACACATTGATGCACACCTGTAATCCCAGTGACTTGGGAGCCTAAGGCAAGAGGATCAAAAGTTTGAGGTCAGCCTCAGCAATATGAGGCCCTAAGCAACTTAGTGAGACCCTGTCTCAAAATAAGAAGGGCTGGGGATGTAGCTCAGTGGCAGAGCACTCCTGGGTTCATTCCCCAGTACTGAAACAAAAACAGTAACAACAAAAGAACTAAGTCCTACAATTTCCTTTGTCCTGTCACTGATGATCTTTCAAAATCCTCAAGGGTACCCATCAATATATACAACTATAATGCACCAATAAAAAATAGAAAAAAAATTCTCAAGGGTAGGCTGGGCATGGTGGCACATGCCTGTAATCCCAGCTACTCAGGAGGCTGAGGCAGAAGGATCAAAAATTTGAGACTGGGGGTGGGGATGTGGCTCAAGCGGTATCGCGCTCGCCTGGCATGCGTGCGGCCCGGGTTCGATCCTCAGCACCACATACAAACAAAGATGTTGTGTCCGCCGAAAAATAAAAAATAAATATTAAAATTCTCTCTCTCTCTCTCTTTAAAAAAAAAATTTTGAGACTGGCTTGGGCAATTTAATGAGACCTTGTCTCAAAATAAAACAATATAAATAACTGGGGATGTAGGTAAATGATAGAGCTCCCTCCTGGGTTCAATTCCCAGTATTAAACACACACACACACACACAATCCTCAAGGCAGGTTAGACTTTTTTAATTCCAATGAAACTCTGAAATCACCCAAGGAAGAACTGTTCCACAGACGAGTTCTGGATTAATTCTGAGCTGTGCTGACCCAGATCTTCAAAGCTAAATGGGAAGTGGCAGTGGAGGGGGGAGGAGTGCCTGGCTGGGTCCTCTTTGTTCACTGGAGTCATCTCAGGGGCAGAAGGGTTATCCTCCACAGAGCAGCCCTCTATCCAGCTTGGTACATTAAAATGCTAATTGATACTTGGTGGCTGGCCTTGAGTAAGTAATTAAGTGGAAATATCTTCAGGGCTTTCTTTTTTCCTTTGAAATCTAGCTAAGGGGTCAGTAAACTATGGACCGAGAACCAAATACCAATGGACCCCCTGTTTCTGTGTGGCCTTTGAGCTAAGAATTGTTTCTACACATTGAAATGGTTGAAACAATAAAAAATAATTTCTTGACACACGAAATAAAGTGAGATGCAAATTTAGTGTCAGTCATTTATGCCTGACACTGTGGGATACAGCCACACGAATTCATCTGTAGATTATTTTTCAGTACCCTCCTGCTACAATAGCAGAGAGAGGAGTCGAGATAGAGATGATGCCTGAGGTATTTACTATTGAGAGCAGGACATAGAATAGAGATGTGCTAGGCAGACAGGGTTCAGACATCCACCCCAGAGTTTACAAATGGGGAGACAGCGTCTGATCAGGGACTCCTCTGGAGCCTGAAAGTATGCCTAGGAACCCTGAGCCAGTCCCTGAATTAAGGCGGGGGGGAGGGGGT
>NW_025999949.1:4544721-4556094 GCF_001458135.2 Marmota marmota marmota
GGGGGGGGGGGGGGGGGGGTGATCAACATCCTGATTGGACAGGGGGCTGGTGAACACCAATTGCTCTAGTGTAACTGGACTCAAAGACTCACTTTTAAAAAAATCCTTAGCCTATTTTTTTTTCCCTTACTGGGGATTGGACTCAGGGGCACTCGACCACTGAGCCACATCCCTAGCCCTGTTTTGTGTTTTATTTAGAGACAGGGTCTCACTGAGTTGCTTAGTGCCTCGCTGTTGCTGAGGCTGGCTTTGAACTTGCGATCCAACTGCTTCAGCCTCTGGAGCCACTGAGATTACAGGTGTGTGCCACCATGCCCAGCTAGCCTATGGTCTTCAAGGCCACATAACTTTCCTTTAATCTTATCATATAAACCCCTAGATACCAGTGAGCAACCTTCTCTTAGGACCTCTTCCCCTGTGGAAGCTTTTCTTCATTTCTCCCCCCCACACACACTCCGGATTCCCTCCTTCCCTCCCTCCTTTCCTCTCTCTCTTTCTTATACTGGGAATTGAACACAGGGGTGCTTTACCAACTAAGCCACATCCCAGCCTCTTTTAATTTTTTGAGACAGGATCTCACTAAGTTTGCTTAGGGCCTTGCTAAGAGGCTGAGGCTGGCCTCAAACTTACCATTCTCCTGACTCAGCCTCCAGAATCACTGGGATTGCCAAGGTGTGCCGCCATGAACGGCTCTGCTTGTTGTCTATTACTTTAATAAATCCTGTTACTTTGCTCTCACTTTTCATGTTCCATGGATCTTATTATGTGAATTCACGATAGAAAGAACCACACAGAACCTTCACCTCATTATCAAATTATTTACAGAAAAAGAAAATGGGGTGGTGGAGGGGCTGCAGTGTAGCTCCGTAGAGAGCACTTGCCTGGTATGCACGAGGCCCTGGGTTCCATTTTGCTGATGCCTGACCTAAACCATTATTTTGGGGTTTGACTGCATTTTGGAATTATTTGGAAAACTTTAAAAAATACTGAGCTACTGATGACTGAGCTCAGGGATGTTGATTAATTAGTCTAAACACTCTTTTAAAAGCTATCCAAGTGATCACCATGTGGAGGCAACTTCAACAATAGCTGACCCAGATTACTGTTCTCTGTGTTTAAGGGACTGTGGACACCTGATGGCCTGTTAAAATGCAGATTCTGACTTAGTTATTCTGGGGAGGGGCCTGAGGTTCTGCATTTTTAATAAGTTCCTTGGAGGTACAAAGGCTACCTGTCTTTGGACCACAGGTTGAGTGTAAAGGATCTGCACTAGCCTGCCTTCTTGTATTGTTTTTGGCCATGGGTGATGAGGATTAAACCCAGGGGTGCTTAACCACTGGGTTATCTATTTTGATTTTATATTTTGAGACAGGGCCTCACTAAATTGCTTAGAGTCTCTAAATTGCTGAGGCTGGCCTCAAACTTGTGATTCTCCTGCTCAGTCTCCAAACTGCTGGGATTACAGGCATGGGCCACCACACCCAGCTCAGTCCTTTCAAATATGAACCCAAGTCTCACTAAATTGCTGAGGGTCTCACTAAATTACCAAGGCTGGCCTTGAACTTGTGATCCTCCTGCCTCGGCCTCCCAAATTTCCCATGACTGGATTACAGGTGTGTGCCATAGGGCCCAGCTTTAGCCTGTCTTATTTTCGCTTAAAGTTAGATTAAAAGGTGCTATAAAACAAATGTGACTCATGTCATGGTCTTCTTAGGCAATTTCACTGGACTGAAAATTACCCCCTGAAAGGGATTTTTGATCCTTTCTCAGAAAACAAATGGTTTTTGCCTCACTCGCCTGTCATCCCTGTGACTTTTGAAGCTGAGGCAGGAGGATCACAGATTTGAAGCCAGCCTCGGCAAGTTAGCAAGACCCTGAGCAATTTAGTGAAAACCTGTCTCCAAATAAAAAGGGATGGGGATGTGACTCAAAAGTGTTTCTGAGCTCAATTTCCAGTACCCCAGTAACAAAAAACAAACAAAAAAAGGTTTTGAATACCTGCCCTAACATCAATCCTTTAAGACTTCATGTGTTCCTGTTGCGATGAAAGAATAATTACAGCTCTCTCTTTTCACACGCCCATTCCTTGGGGAAAGTTTTTGAGGACTGTACATAAAGAAACCCTCTGTTGGTTAACTGCCTTGAAATTGTGTGTGGATTGTCAATTAGTCTGAGTCCAATGCCTGGGAGAAATGCTTCCCCACTGGCTATGGTTGCACTTTAGGAATTAACTTGGAGGACTAGAATGTCCTTCTGGGCATGGAATGCTCTGGAATCTCTCAGCTGAGTCATTTGAAATCCTTTGCTAGTAAAATTGAAAAGGAAGACCCAATCCAATTCGATGGAGACATTTTACCCCTAACTTCTCCCTGCTTTGCTATAAGGAAGGTTAAGATTGTAGAATTTCAAAATCTCTTTAGTTAATCTCGTTGTTAGTTTGGTGGATTAGAAACACACTGTCCTTTTAAATACTTTTGCCTCTCCATCACCTCCCCAACACCTGAGTGTTTATCGCCCTAAACCCATTTATTATCGGGATCTGCTTGATCTTAAGAAATATAAATCTACCTGAACCTTAAGTACATTAATATGATAGTAATGGTTTCTATGGAGAAAGGTTTCACTTCTGTTTCCTTTTACCTGAAGTAACAAGCCACCTCAAGGAAATTATCTTATCATGGCCCCAATTTGCATAGAAAAAAAAATGTCTTCTCCTAAAAGTAGTAGTTTCAAGTTTGAGATTTAAGTAACCTGACAACAACTGAAACTTTTGTGACTCAATTGCAAATTTCATAAGGCAACTGAAAGCCCATGCAGAATGGAGACCTGGGAAGCCATACAACCATGGTAGTTGGTGGTATGCAAGGAGGGGGGGACTTTGAAGAGAGTAGGAGGCTCAGCTGGAAATGCCCCTGGATTAATTAGTCCACATCTAACTCAGTGCCCCTGTCTGTATAACACATCCCTGCCCCCTGCCCTCTTCCCCACTCCCAGCCATGCTCTTCCTCGAATTTCTTTATTCATTTGAAAGAAAAGTAATAGAGAGCAAGGGGAAATGCAGAGAGTTGATTTTTTTTTTTTTTTAATAGTACTAGGCATGGGCTAGGGCTGTAGCTCAGTGGTAGAGCACTTGCCTAGCACATGTGAGGCACTGGGTTCGATCCTCAGCACCACATAAAAATAAATAAATAAAATAGAGGCATTGTGTCCATCTACAACTAAAAATTATATTTAAAAAAAAAAAAGTACTAGGCATTGAACCCAGAGCCTTACACATGCTAGGCAAGTGCCTTACCACTTTCTATATCCCCATTCTTTCTATGATGATGATTACTACTATTATTATTTTGTGTGGTGCTGGGGATTGAACACAGGGCTTTGTGCATGCAAGGCAAGCATTCATCCAACTGAGCTATATCCCCAGCCCCTCTATTAGGAGACAGGGTCCCAGGCTCGCCTCCAACTTGCAATCCTCCTTGCCATAGCCTCCCAAGCAGCTGGGATTATAGGCATGCGCCAATGCACCCAGCATAATATATATATATATTTATTTATATTTATATTTTATACTGGAGATTGAACCCAGACATGCTTTACTACTGAGCTACATTCAAAGGGATTTTTAGTGAAATCCTGTCTCAAAATAAAAAGGGGTTTTTTGTTGTTATTGGGTGTTTTTTTTTTTTTTTGAGATTGAACCCAGGGGTGCTTTACATCAAGTCATTTTAGAGTTGTTTTATCTATTGTCCAGAAGCAAAAAAAAAAAAAAAAAAAGGTATTTAGGTCTCAACCTGTAGATAGGTTTTTATCACTTTACCAGCCGTTTCTTATTTTTTATTTTGAGACAGGGTCTCATTAAGTTGCTTAGGGCCTTGTTTAGTTGCTGAAGCTAGCCTCGAACTTGTGATCCTGCTTCCTCAGCCTCCTGAGTCCCTGGGATTACAGATATGTGCCACCACACCCAGCTCATGAATTTTTTCATATAATAGTTTTATTAAGATATAATTCATATACCATAAACTCACAGATTTAAAGTATACAGCCCCATGGCATTTAGTACATGCGCAGATGTGAGCCATTTCTGCTCTAATTTTAGAACTTTGTCATCACCCCAGAAACAAACCTTTTCCATAGTCACTCTCTGTTGACCCCCTCCCTAACCCCTGACAAGCACTAATCTACTTTCTGTTTCTATAGAATTGAGAAAGAAGGTTTTTGTAGTCAGAAGTCTGGGTGCTGGTATCAAAATTTGGGACCCTCAGCTGGCTCTTTCACTTCATCTCTCTCTGGGTCTCAGTTTCCTCATCTGCCAGATGCGGGATTCTCAGTCTTGGCTGCATATTAGACACAGTGAACTCTGAAAAATTTCTGATGCTCAGATGCTACTTGATCTGGGGTGGGGCTGAGGCATTGAAATTTTAAAAAAGAATTTTAGAAACATCTCTGTCCCAGATATTTTCCATAATCTTGCTAGCCCAAAGTGATCCCTAGACCAGGAGAATGAATTCCCTCCCGAGGACCCAGTCTCCAAATAAAAATAGCATGTTGATATTAATAAGACCCCTCAGGTGACGGTAGGCACACTGAAATTTGGGAAGCCCTGCTGTCAGCTTCCCTCTGGCTTCAACAGTCCGACAGTTTTGTGATCTCGGCTCTTTCCTACCTGAGGCACCAGGTGATATTACTAATCAGTTCCCACAAACCAAAGTTTACCCCACACTGGAAAACTGGCTCTCAGTTTTGCTCACTGAACAGGATATAGGAATATGCCATTGGCAAAGCCCTGCAAGAAGTTTGTTCAGTGATAGTTAATTACACAGTAATTTGGAAGAACATCAAGTCATTTTAGAGTTGTTTTATCTACTGTCCAGAAGCAAAAAAAAAAAAAAAAAAAGGTATTTAGGTCTCAACCTGTAGACAGCTTTGAAGCATTCTATACTTTCCATAAATCACACATCAGGAAAGCCATCCTTTTTACATTTGAAGCAGTAAGAGAGGTCCTTAGCTTTGGCTGCCAATTAGAATCACTTGGGATATTAGCACTGGGGGGTCAAACCAGGGCCTTAGCATGCAAGGCAAGTGCTTTACCATTGAGCCACGCCCCCCCATCCCACCTGGGGACCTTTTAAAACTCCTGCTTTAGCAAGATCTTTTCTCAAAATTAAAATTTTGAGAAATTTCATTTCTCTGAGCTACCATGGAGATATAGTTCAAGGTCATTGCTAGAATGCCCCTGGGTTCTATCCCCAGTACAAAAGCAAAACAAAACAATCAAAAAACAACTCCTGTTATCCAAGGCCCCCACCCAGACCAAATAAACCAGAATCTTTTTTTTTTTTAAAAGAGAGAGAGAGGCAGAGAATTTTAATATTTATTATTTATTTATTTTTTAAATTATTGGCGGACACAACATCTTTGTTTGTATGTGGTGCTGAGGATCAAACCCGGGCCGCACACATGCCAGGCGACCGCGCTACTGCTTGAGCCACATCCCCAGCCCCAGAATCTTGGTATTTTTATTTATTTATTTATTTATTCATTTTTAGTACCAGGGGTGCTTAACAATACTGAGCCACATTTCCAGCCCTTTTTATATTTTACCTAGAGACAGGGCCCCGATGAGGTGCTGAGGCTGGCTTTGAACTTACAATCCTCCTGCCTGAGCCTCCCAAGTTGCTGTGATTACAGGCATGTGTCACTGTGCCTGGTCTACACAGATATTTTAAATAAGACCTTTCCTTCCTACCTATAGATTTTAGGAATTATCCCATCAGTTATGTAGGTTTGATTTTCCCCTTGCCTTCAAGTACATGATGGTGGTTGTTATGATGTGGATCTCAAATGTCCCCCAAAGGCCATGTATTGAAGACTTGGTCCTCAGCCTGTGGCACTAGTGGGAACTTTTCGGAGGTAAGGTCAAGTGGAAGAGAGGTCACTTGGGGCATGCCCTTGCAGGGAACATTGGGACCTAGCTCCTCCTTTCTTTTTCTCTCTTGGCTTCCTGACAGCCATGAAGTGAGCAGCTTCTTCTGCCACCTGCCGCCCCCGCCCCACCATGCTATACTATCTCACCACAGGCCCACAGGAAACAGGCCCAGAGACCATGGAAACTGTGAGTCAAAATCAATTGATTTTCTCAATTATTCTGTCATAGCCATGGAGAGTTTAATAAGGCAGTGATACTAGACAGTTAATCAGCAGGGCTGGGGTATAGCTCATTGGTAGAGTGTTTGCCTAGCAAGTGCAAGGCCCAGGATTCAATCCCCACACCTAAAAAAGGAAAAAAAAAAAAAAAAAGAAAGAAAAAGATTAGTTAACAGATATCTACTAAAAATGCCTTCCAGTGTACCTCAGGGAAGGACCGATAAAGAAACTTCGAGGCCTCCAGGCTCTGACCAATAAGATAAGGCATCCATTAATTGGACAGTTAGCAAACAGTACAAGGCTGAGAGAGGGGATGGTAAAATCAGCAAGGACTGCAGAAATTGGGAGGAAGAGAAATCAGTGCTCACTGGAACAGAATGGAGAAGCGTTACAACCCAGGTGGTAAGATGGCTCATGGAGGAGGGAAGAAGGGTCTCGGAGGAGGTGAACAATTTTTATGATATTCTTATGACTGTCAGTTCCATAGAACATTATTTGTTACTGTGAGCCAGGTATTGTAGTAAATGATTTCCATGCATTGTCTTATTGATTCCTCCCAACATTGTAAGAATGATAATTGTCCCCATTCTGTAGATAATGATACTGAGGCACAAAGAAGCTAAGTAACTTACCCAAGGACCCAATGCAGGAAGGTGACAGAGAAAGAGTTTGAACCTGTCATACAGATGACTGCCAAGGCCAGGATGCCACTGTGCTATATTGAACAACCACTTAACACTCACTAAGAAGATGCCAGTGTGTATGTTCCTGACCTTCTACATGAGCTTATTTATCCTCAAGACAACCTCCCTTGGGTAGGCAGTAGTATTTTCAAGTTCCAGAAAAGGAAATTTGGGTAGAGAGACATTAAGTAACTTGCCTGAGGTCTATGTTGCCAGATAAAATACAAGACATCCAGTTTTTTATTTTTTTTTATTTTTTATTTTTATTTTTTTAAAGAGAGAGAGAATTTTAATATTTATTTATTATTATTTTTTTTTTAGTTTTCGGGACACAACATCTTTGTTAGTATGTGGTGCTGAGGATCGAACCGGGCTGCATGCATGCCAGGCGAGCGCGCTACCGCTTGAGCCACATCCCCAGCCCCAAGACATCCAGTTTTTTAAAAAATTTATTTTTTCAGTTCTGGAGATTGAATTAGGGGGACTCTATCACTGAGCTGAATCCTCAGCCCTTTTAATTTCTTTTTTTCTTTTAATTTTGAGACAATCTCACCAAGTGGCCAACATTGGCCTTAAACTTGCGATCTTCCTTGCTCAGGTCCCCCACCCCCAGTAGCTGGGATTATGGGTGTGTGCTTCCATGCCCAGCTTAAATTTGAAAAATAATAAACATGTTGGTATAAATAGCTCATAGGACATGCTTATTCTAAAAATTCATTGTTTATCTAAAATTTACATTTCAATATCTATCCTGTTTGTGTCTGATTTTGCTAAAAAGCAAGGTTTGAATTAGGTGGTCTGATTATATTAGATGGCCTATACTTTTTTTTTTTTTTCTTGTAGCACTGGGGATAGAACCCAAGGCCTTGTGCGTGCTTGTCACATTTCTAGCAGATAGTTTGTGTCAAACAAGAAGAGTTTGGCTATCAGCAGACCAGGACACAAAGTTGCACTGGGGACTCTGCTTTCCTACTGGCGCTGATAACTTCTTGCTTCCCTCTTGCCCCTCAAGTCTCAGTCTTGATTCCAACGAAGGTTGAGATCCCATAGCATGGCCTGGCCGCCCTTGCTTCCAGATGCAGCGGGATCCATTTGGGAAATCACAGTGTTCTCACAGTCCATGTGGCCAATGAGGGCTCACCCACTTTGGCTACCGCATTCCAGTTTGGCTAGAGGTGCTGGGTTGGAGATAATAGCAGCGCCTTTGGGAAGAAGTAGTTCTAGGCTTCCTTGCTTTCTTACATCTGAGCTGATGGTTGAGAAGTGAGGAGTTGGACTCTGCTCCCTCCTGTACCCTGTGCTCACATGATGTTTCTGTCACCCCCACCAGCAGGTAATAAAATCCTTAAAAGTGCTGGGTGACACAGTTTCAGGGTCTAGTAACAAATGCTTGTTTCTGATGCCCAAAGCAGAAGGAAAAGAAAACAGCAAAAAAATAAGGGAGAGTCATTATGTGGTTCTGTAGACACCCTCACGGGACCACTACGTGAATGAATTGCAGAACTGCCCACAGGAATAGACCATCACAGACACCCATGGCACAAACCACAGCAACTGCAGTTCCGTGACCACCCTGCAGGCCACTATTGTCCAAGGAACTAGAACTCTCAAGGAACCTTTGAACCAATCAGATAACTTAGACCTAGGGGCAATCAGTCAGATGGCCATGTGGCCAGAGTGTCACTTAGAGAAAAAGAAGGCCTGAGAAAATGAGGCATCTCCAGGGTAGATGTTGCATTCAGTTCCAACACTCCCCGCCATGGCATTCTGGCCTAGCATAGGGAGCAGCAGGGGACTGCAGCTGCAGAAACAACCGCCCCTGGGTCAAAGGCGGTGAGCACTTATATAAGTGAACATCAAGCAAACAGAACAGATCTGAGAGCTTAATGGGACCAAAGCGACTCTCAGAAAGAAGCAATAAGAATTAGCAATAAGAAGACAAGCAGAACCAGGAAAACTGCTCCCTCCTGTGCACTAACAGGGATTCATAAGCAGATTCACCACATATTAAAATGTACACATATATTTATGCTTGGTAAAGCTATATAGGATATTGTAGAGTTTATATTTATATTTCGTATTGGTTTTTTTAAAAAATGATTTTTATTAGTTCTTTTAGTTGTTTTTTAAATGTCCAAGTGAAAGAACTCCTTGAGGTGGGATATGTTCAAGCAGTAAGGAAATGGCTAAGTTGTGGCCCAAAGATACCAGATATTGTCAGCTTAGATCTCATTCCAAGACTGTTTTGAAGATTTATTGCTCAGTTGCCCTACTTTCCATCTCTTGCCCTCCGGTTAGCCTTCCATGCTGCTATTATCCCTCTAAAACATGGCTGATTTAGATCACTATCAATTGCATAAAAGATAAAATTGCAAAAATTCAGTACCTTTTGCAATCTCTTCCCAAACTGTTTTCTAGATTCTTCTTTCATGCTTTTTCTTCTATTCCAGACTACACTGTCTTTTCTTTTGGATCTCTGATTCATACTACGCATGCTCCTCTATTTCCATGTCTCTTCCGGCCCCGATTTTACACTATGTGGGACAACAGCTAACTAATCTTCAACCCTCCATGTCTTGGCATGTGCGGTCTCCTTCACCTGATCCCTCTGGTGGAGTGCTGATGCTGCTCTTACTGTTGTGTGCAGCTAGTTACAGTGCTCGGTGACATAATCTTGGTAGTCATAGTAAGAATATTTACACCATAGAAATTGGCAAATGCTGTGCATCAGGGCTCTCTTTCCCTCCTGGAGTGCTGGCTGTAACATTCAACAATGTTACTTCCTAATCTTCACCTAGAAGATTCCTTTTTATACTCAAAGACTAAGTGGTTCTCTCTCTGTGAGGCTTTCTTGGACTCCCACAGAAGAACAGGGAGATGAAATAACTTCTCTTTGCTGAGCATCTGGTCTGGGTGCTTTACATACATATTCTCATGCCTCATTAAAACAGTTGTGTCATATTGTAAGCATATTGTTGTAATGGTCTCCTTGGTCAGTGCTAAGGGCAAAGACTGTAATCTACATTGATCTGTAAAATCCTAGTGGCCTTCCAAGTATCTCATAAATAATGAGTTTAGTGATTGCCATACTATTTAAGTAAAAATCAGGAAGAAAAACTGCGCTTCTTTGTTTCATCTTTCTCTGTTCTTCCAGAAAGTCCCCATCACACCATAAGCAATGCTGGACATTTCCCCAAGGTCTCCAGATGGTTGACTTTTTTCTTTTTTTGGTACTGGGGATTGACCCAGGGGTGCTTTTCCACTGAGCTATATCCCCAGTCCTTTAAATTTTTTATTTTAAGACTCACTAAGTTGCTCAGGGTATCACTAAGTAATTTGTGATACTGCTGCCCCAGCCTCTCAAGTCACTGGGATTATAGGCATGCACCACTGCCCCTGGCTGATGGGTGAGTTAAAAAAAAAAAAAATCTCCATAAACATACATACTAAGGAATCACCGGTAAAATTCTTCTGGAGTGTTTACAGATGTAAAAGAGGCTACAGGAACTAACGTACAAAGGTGAAAATGTTAGGTCTGTGAATAACAGGTGAGGAAGACATTTTTGAAAAGGGGGACCTTCCAGTGATCGCTCTTGGTAAATGTTTTAGGGTAGAGGAGATTCCCTATTTGCATTTGTTTTTGCTAAATTTGGCAATTTTATGAAGGTCCCCTTGCAAATCAAAATTTGGGGATCAGGTGGTCTGGCTATAGGGCCCACACTTAAAAAATAATAATAATTTTATCACCAGCGTACAGAGTAGGCGATAGGATCAGGGTTCCCCTTGGTGGAATGGGCTGGCTGAGAAATAAAAGCCAAGAAAAATAGAACAATGAAAAAGCCACAGGACACAGAAAATATTTTCAAAAAGCAGGGGCCAGACAGGCTAGCTGATCATATAGATAGAGCTTCTACGCTATGGCAAAGTGGAGTCCCCCCGTATAGATAAAGCAGGCGCAGGCATCAAAGGGCTTCCATAGAATGTTCTTCTCCAAAAAGGTTACAGGTGGGCTGTGCAGTTCCCAGTGGGTTACGCCCATAGTTGGGGGGTGGACAACAAGAGATCTTCCTAGCAGAGCCAAGATACAGGTCATATATGTGCCATGGGCAATCTATTGCTTGGGAGAGTCATGGATAGTTCCCAAGATTAAACCTAAAATCTCCCTGGCTGTATGCCAAGAGAAGATCCTCACGTGTTTTTCACAGATGGCTCCCCACAATTTAATTTATCTATCTATCTATCTATCTATCTATCTATTTATTTATTTATTATATTTGAAGCTCTTCCATAAATTTGTAGTACCAGTGGTCACCTGCCACACTCACACCATGCAGTTCACATTGAACCAGCAAACAGGGTCTGGCTTTTGGCAGGGCAAGCCAGACCAGAGAGGTGTACTGTGTAGCTCTAATACTGATAACTTCTTGCTTAGGGACAAGGTTCCTGGCCTAAAATAGGGCCTTTATAAAAGTCCCCATTGCCACTGGTTCTACCACCTCCCCGTCCCCTCCCCTCCTCCTCCCTTCCCCCTCCCCTCCCCTCCCCT
>NW_025999949.1:4556412-4561252 GCF_001458135.2 Marmota marmota marmota
AGGCAAAGCTGAGAAACCCTTCAACTGATTTGAAGCTATTTTTGGAAACTTGTAATTCTCCTTGTTTCACGCTCTCACTTCTTAAATTTATTAAAGCATCAAAACGTGATGAAGAAATCGATTTTGTTGTGGCTGTTGGGGTGCTTTATAGGACTGCGGATGTGGTTCAGTGGTAGAATGCTTGCCTGGCATGCAGAGGCCCTAGTTCCAGCCCCAGCACCCCAAAAAGAAAGAGAGATTCTTTGTAAATATGACTCACCCACCCTTACCTCCCAGTGAGAGAAGCAGACAATAAATATTAATTTAACCTGCCTTCAATAGAAGCTGCAAAATGATTGGCTAAGAGTTTCTTTCTTGGGGCTGGGGATGTGGCTCAAGCGGTAGCACGCTCGCCTGGCATGCGTGAGGCCCAGGTTCGATCCTCAGCACCACATACAAACGAAGATGTTGTGTCCGCCGAGAACTAAAAAATAAATATTTTAAAAAAAAATTCTTACTCTCTCTCTCTCTCTCTCACTTTCTTTAAAAAAAAAAAAGCAATAGTATAGCAAGGTGTGGTGGCAGACACCAGTAATCCCACTTGAGGCTGAGGCAGGAGGATTGCAAGTTCAAGGCCACTGTAGGCGATTTAGTGAGACCCAATCTCAACATTAAAAAAAAAAAAAGCAGTAGTATATAAAGAAGCAATAGTTTGTCTTACGTCATCTGAATTTAACAGCTGCATAATAACTTTTCTGCTGCAGTAGCAAAGTATTCTGATCTTATTGGTCTTTCCCTAAAGGCAGACCTTTACAGCAACAAGATCAGAATAGAGATAACTGTGGGCTGCAGAGGTGGCTTCATTGAAGAGATGAGACCCGAAGCACAGCTAGGCAAGGAGCTTGGATGTTGTCCTAAGGGACCAAAGTAACTGGGGCAAATGTTCAGAGCAGCATTTCCTGCTCTGTGTTTTGCAGAACAGCAGTTAGCAAAAACCCATAGACATTTAGGAAATGCAAATACCCAACTTGGATTAGACTATTATAGACTGAGAAGTCCTGAAGGAAAGAAACCTGTTTAGCTTCGTTTAATCTAAGTTTCCCAAATGTGCTTGATCATAGAACACTCTTTAACATCTTCCAGAATATTCATCTTCTGTGGAACACTGTTGGGCAATACTAATTGTTTTAGTCAGCTTTTTTGCTGCTGTGACTAAAGGATCTGACCAGAACAACTATAGAGGAGGAAAAGTTTATTTGAGAGCTCATGGTTTCAGAGGTCTTAGTTCATAGAAGGCTGGCTCTATTCCTTGGGGCTCTAGATGAGACTGAACATCATGATGGAGTGTGTGGCAGAGGGATGCAGCTCACATCGTGGTGATCAAGCAGCAGAGAGAGACTTCACTCTCCAGACACAAATCTATACCCCATAGTGACACCTCCAATTAATCACTTCCTGCAGCCACACCCCACCTGCCTCTAGTTAGCACTCAGTTAATCCCACCTGGGATTAGTTAACTGATTAGGTTAAGACTCTCACAACCCAATCATTTCTCCTCTGAACCTTCTTGCATTGTCTCACATGTGAGCTTTTGAGGGACACCTCACATCCAAAACTTAACACTAATTAATAGCATGATTTTTAAAAAATTAAATTAATTATTTTAGCTAGATATGGTGGCACCTGCCTATAATACTAGCTACTAGAAAGGCTGAAGCAGGAGGATTGTTTGAGCCTAGAAGTTTGAGGCCAACCTGGGCAACAGAGAAAGACCAGTATCTTAAACTTAAAAAGGAAATTTGTTTTAATCATTAAAACAGGGACTGAGAGTATAGCTCAGTGATAGAGTGTGTGTTAGCAATTCAAGGCTCTCGGTTGCATACCAGCACCAAAATAATTAAGTACTTTTTTGAAATTGTGCATTTTTATGGGGTACCATGTGAGGTGTCAATACATGTATACATTATGTAATATTTGAATCAGGTTAAATATATCTGCGTCCTCAAACATTTATCATTTCTTTATAGTGAAGACATTTAAAATCCTTTCTTTTAGCTTTTAAAACTATACAGCACATGATTGTTACCTACAGTCATCTTGCTGTGCGATAACACAGCAGAACCTCTTGCTACCATCTAACTGTACCTTACTACCATTGACCAGCCTCCCTCCCTCACTCCCTCCCCCTCCTCTCCTCTGCCTTTGGGAACCTCCATTCCACTCTCAACTTCTATGAGATCCGCTTTCTAAAATTGCATTTATACAAGGGAGATCAGGTGGTACTTGTCCTTCTATATCTGGCTTATTTCCTTTCACAAAATAATCTCCAGTTCCAACCATGTGGTCATAAATGACAGTACTTCATCCTTTCTTATAGTTGAATAGTGTTCCTTATACACAAGTTCCATATTCTCTTTATCAGTTCTTCAGTTGATGGACACTTAGGTTGTTTCTATTTCTTGCTTATTGTGAATTGTGTTTCAATAAAATAGGAGTGCAAATACTGACATACTGATTTTTTCCCTTTATTTATTTATTTTTATGTGGTGCTGAGTGTCAAACTTAGTGTCTCCCATGTGCCAGGCAAGTGGCACTGAACTACAGCCTCAGCCCATTTTTTCCCCTTTAGATATATACACAGTATGAGATTGCCAGATCATATGGTAGTTCAATTTTTTATTTTATTTTATTTTTTGGTACTGAGGATTGAACCCAGGAGCACTCTACCACTAAGCCACATTCCCAGCCCTTTTTATGTTCTATTTTGAGACAGGGTCTTGCTAAATTGTTTAGGAACTCCTTAAATTGCTGAGATTGGCCTTGAACTTGCAGTCCTCTTGGCTCAGCCTTGCCTGAGCTGCTGGGATTAAAGGCATATCCATCCCCCCACCTAATGCTTTTATTTTATTTTATTTTTGAGACCTCAAAAGAGTTAATCTCACTTCTCAGTTCACAGTACCTTATCATCACATTTTCAGCAAAGTTTTTCTTGTTCTATTTTGCTCCCTCCCCCATTTCTGAACCATATTTTCTTCCCTAAGTACCCACTTTCATGTTTCCTATGTTTCCTTAAACACACCTTTATCATGGGCTGAGGTTGTGGCTCAGTGGTAGAACAATCCCCTAGCACATGGGAGGCACTGGGTTTGATCCTCACCAGCACATAAAAATAAATAAATAAGTAAATTGTGTCCATCTATAACTTGAAAAAATATTTTTTAAAAAACATGCCTTTGGGCTGGGGATGTGGCTCAAGCGGTAGCGTGCTCGCCTGGCATGTGTGCGGCCCAGGTTCGATCCTCAGCACCACATACAAAGATGTTGTGTCCGCCAATAACTAGAAAATAAATATTAAAATTCTCTCTCTCTCTCTCTCTCTCTCTCTCTCTCTCTCTCTCTCCCTCTCTCTTTAAAAAAAATGCCTTTATCATTTCAAATAAAATATATTGCTTAATGTATATATGGCATAAATTTTATTCTTTATTACAATTTTTTTTTGTACTGGCGATTGAACCTATGGGAATTTTACTTCTGAGCCACATCCCCAGCTCTTTTCATTTTAATTTTTAAAATTTTGAGACAAGGTCTTTGCCTAAGTTGCTGAGGCTGGCCTTGAACTTGAATCCTCTTGCCTCAGCCTCCCACATCACTGGGATTACAGGTGTGTGCCACTACTTGCAGCTCATGCAGATATATATTTTATTTTCTGTTTGTTTATTTTGGGGTATTGGGGATTGAACCCAGGGATTCTCTACCACTGAGCTACATCCCAGTCTTTTTTTTTTAATATTTATATTTTGGTTGTAGTTGGACACAATGCCTTTATTTTATTTATTTTTATGTAGTCTAAGGATCAAACTCAGGGCCTCCTCGCACGTGGTAAGTGAGTGCTCTACTGCTAACCATAACCCCAGCCCCACCAATCCTTTTTACTTCTTATTTTGAGAGGGTCTTGCTGCATTGCCCAAGCTGGCCTCAAAATTTGTGATCCTCCTGCCTTGGACACTGGAGCCACTGGGATTACAGGCATGTGTCACCAAGCTGGGTCCAGTAATACGTTATTTTATTTTATTTTTAACTTTTCTTTTCCCATAGCTTCAGTAATACATTTTAAAGAACTGATTGGCTGTTATGAGTTCATCCCTTCTGATTTTGTTATGGTGGTGGTGTTGCTGCTGCAGACAGAACTCAGGGCCTTGTGCGTGGTAGGCAAGCACGGTAGAGCGACTCCTTTAGTCCTTGTATGTTCTTTTTATCACTGCCCCAGAGTTATTCATCCTCTCCTGCACTATAGGACACCAAGTTCAGGATCTTGAGATTCGGGTACCAGGGCAAAAAATAGTCACTATTATTGGGTTTGAAGAGTTTTCTTCTGTTAAATAAATAACCTGATCAGTTTTGGCATTCGGACCCGGTCAGGTTCTAGAAGGATGAGGAGTAAGTTTCAGAAGCAACAGCATTTGGTAGCAGAAGAACAGGAACTAAAAATCAACTTGCCTCAGAGAATTCAAAACTATGATCTTTGTCCAATTTTCAAAACTGGACCCCTGGCCTTAAAGTATGATGGTTGAAAATAAATTTTTTTTTAAGATTTAAGAAAGAAAAGTTGGGCATGATGGTGTACTGCCTGTAATGTGAGTGATTTGGGAGGCTGAGGCATGAGAATTGCAAGTTCAAGGCCAGCCTCACTCAGCAACAGGGAACCCCCATCTCAAAATAGAATAAAAGAGGACTAGGGATGTGGTTCAGTGGTAGAGTACCCTGGGGTTAAATCCCCAGTGTGTGTGTTGTGTGTGTGTGTCTGTCAGTCTGTCTGTCTGTCTCTCTCTCTCTCTCACACACACACACACAGTGGTCTCTT
>NW_025999949.1:4561936-4575777 GCF_001458135.2 Marmota marmota marmota
TCTCTCTGCTCACACACACACAGCCGGTGGCGGGGCGGGGGGGGGGAGACAAACAGTTATAAGTCTATGGCAAATTGCCCCAAACTGAGGCCCGAGCTGTCTGCCCAGTTGAGCAAGGCCGAGGAGGAGGGAGGATTGGCATGAGTCCCTCTGAGTCTCTTGGGACGTTCATAATGAGACACACTGACCTTCCCTCCTCTCCCAGCCCCTGTTTAGTAGGACAAGTAGAGCATTTGAGAGTAGGAATTCCTCGCTTCAGGTAGTAACTATGGAAGAGAATCCTGGCAAGTGGGAGGGTCGAGAGGAATGACCATCTCAGAGGAAGTGGCCAATGATGCTGAACAGGAAGTATCATAGAGTTCAAGAACTTCTGAGCAATCAAGGAAACTATTCCTGGTAATCAAAGTACCTGGAATTGTTCTCAGCTTGGAAGTTCTTCACTTCCTTTGAAGCGTGTGTGACTGTGAAAGCCCTCTGAACACTCACCACAGTTCTGATGGACAGCAAAAGCCAGGTTTTGTCAGGACATCTGGTTTCAGCCTGAACTGTGAAAAATATGTATTAATAAAGAAGAAATCCCTTAAATTCCAGTATTATATGGATTCCTACTTTAACCAATTTTCATGAATTGACAAAGAGGCAGCTGAACTTAGAGAATGAATTTTGTGTGTGTACAAATGGAGAGACAGAATTTTCTGTAATTGGGATTAAAAACCACAGACAGCACAAACTCTTGAGAGGCAGGAAAGGTTTCTAGACAATAAGAAAAAGAGCTGAGTCGAACCACAGAGAGACTTCTGGATAAGACTGGATTGGTTTTCAACCAATCCATAGCAGCAGAAGGACAGGTTTATATATTAAAAAAACCTACTGTATATCATTTGTAATATTGTTTCCTTTCCTTGACTCAGTAGCCCAGTGCCTGGAACATAGGAAGCACTGGGTAAATATTTTTTTGATTGAAGTATCTTAAATTAACTGCTGACAGAGCTGGGTGCAGTGGTGTATGCCTATAATCGCAGCAACTTTGGAGGCTGAGACAGGAGGATCACAAGTTTGAGGCCAGCCTCAGCAATTTAGTGAGACCCTGAGCAACTTAATGAGACCCTGTCTCTAAATAATAAGTGCTGGCAATGTAGCTCAGTGGTAAAGTGCCCTTGGGTTTAATTCCCAGTGCCGATAAACAAACTACTGCACAGATTTTATTTCATTTATTTATTTATTTATTTATTTATTTATTTATTTATTTATTGTGTGTGTGTGTGTGTGTGTGTGTGTGTGATGCTGCGGATGGAATCCAGGGCCTTGCACATTCCAGGCAAGTGCTCTACCACTGAGCTACATCTCCAAGTCAGAGTTCATTTTATTACATATATTTATAAAACTGTAAGTCAAAGAACCCCTTCAGTTATGTAGCAGGTGAACCATGTCTAACAATTGTTTTCTGAGCCCAGAGAACACAGTGGAAGGGTCAGGTTAGCTGCTGACTTTTAGCTGGGGAACTCAACAAGGTTTGTTTTTGGCAGGGTCTGATGCATGTTGGATTATCCTAGGGGGGAAAATGCCAAATATCGGGCCTAATACCAACATTTCATTATTGGATTAGATTTATCTGGTGTCTCTTAAGTCACAGGGAAATGTAGTCCTCCATTTAAGTGTGAGATTTATGCATTCATAACCTCAGCTCTAGGTCTTCTGTGCTGTCCCAGTATGACATAGTCAAATGAAGCTGCGCCTAGATTAGTGTCTGGCGTATTGCTCTGCCAGCCACGTATATGGTTCTAGCCAAGCAAGGCCTAAGCTTGCCAGATGTTTCGGCAGAGCTTACAACCCATCTGTGCCTTTGGCACTTTGCTGATGCTTGTGGGAAAATGCACAGATGCGAGGGCCTGGCTCCCAGCACTAGCAACAACAGTCATGACTTCGGAAGAGTATTTGTTTTCTGTATTTTCTCAGATGTTTGGAAGTAAGATTTAAAAAAAATCAATAAAAATAACACAAGCTGAAAGGAAACTTCAGGATAATCAGTGCATTCTCCCTGGTGTTGAACAACAATTATCTTATAACTCTACATTTTGAAGGAAACTAAACAAAACTGTAGAGTTTCTAGCCAGACAGGAGTCTAAACTGCAATCTCTCTCTCTCCCTACACACACACACACACACACACACAGTGTGTCAGCTTTCTATAACTATAACAAAATACTTGAGGTAATCAACTTACAAAGAGAAAAAAGTTATTTTGGCTTTTGGTTTTGAATATTTCAATCCATAATTGATTGGCTCCATTGCTTTGGGCCTATGGAGAGGCAATACCTCCTGACAGAAGCACATGGTAGAAATAATCACTCACCTCTTGACCTAGGAAGCAAAAGAGGTGAGAATGGGGTGAAGATCACTTAATCCCCTTCAAGGGCACACCCCCAGTCGCCTAAAAGCCTCCCACTAGGCTTCTCCTTTCAAAGGTTCCTCCCTCTCTCAATAGTGCCATGCTGGGGACCAAGCCTTTGACACAAGGCCCATTGGGGGACATTCAACATCCAAACTATAGCACCCAAACACATACACATATATCTATATACCTCTATATATCTCTATATCCATAGCCATACACATATCTATAAATGCACATACTCATCTATCTGTACATACACATATGTGTGCATACATATATATCAATATGTTAATATATACATCTATCTATCAACATTTCATTGGGAATATGGGGAGGCAAAGAAAATAGGTTATGATCTTGTTCGTTTCTGAAAAAGATTTTTTCTTAAGTCACCTACAAAATTCTACCAATTAACCCTTTTTATTAGGTTTACTTAGTGGAGTGGTCTGCAGGAGGGGCCAGGATATCTGCAGTTTCCTCCTTTTGGTGCTGCAAAAACGTGTTAACCTGGGTTGGAGGTGTAGCTCAAGGTAGGGTGCTTGCCTAGTGTGAAGAAGGTCCTGGGTTCAATCCCCAGCACTATAGGAAAAAAAAAAAAAAAGTCTTAACATTATAGAAGTTGTTAATTTCTCTGGATTCAATTGATTCAGTTACACAGTAAATGTGGCCACCTCTGACATCTTGTCATCCTAGGATTCTGACTTCCTTCTCTTTTTTTTTTTTCATAGTGCTAGGAATAGTGATCAAATAATGATCATAGTGATCAAACCCTCATGTGTGCTAGGCAATGCTCTGAGCCACATCCCCAGCCTCTGACTTCCTTTTTGATCATTGAGTCCTCTCTCTCACACACACCTTCCCACACAGTCACATGACTGAAAAATGTACAAACGCTGGTGGTCTTCTTGCCAGTCTGGCATTCTGTGTGAGGAAGAATATGGAGGCCACCCCAGCATCTGTGTCCTTTCCATTGCTAACAGCACTGAATTCTTTTGGGACAGCTGTCCCTCCTCAACACAGTGTCCTGATACTTGGACGGAGGCGGGGAGGTGTGGGGCGGGGATTCTGATAGGATATAAGAAAATGCAGTTCTAGATGGAATTTAAATTACCTTCACTCATTGCAGTCACCAAACATGGGACACATTTCCTAAGCACCACACTGTGCTCAGTGCTTCTCAGGAGCGGGACACAGGTACTGCATTGATTTTCCATCACTGCTGTAGCAAATCACACAAACTTAATACATTTATTATGTTTTTTTTGCCCCCACCCTTACTGGGGATTGAGCCAAAGGCCTTGAGCATGCTAGACAAACCCTCTACCACCGAGTTACACCCCCAGCATTTATAATTATTTTATTATGAGACAGGGCCTCACAAGTTGCCCAGGTTGGCCTCGAACTTGCCATCCTCCTGCCTTAGACTCTCCAGTAGCTGGGATTATAGGTTGTGCGCCTGCTTCAAACATCCTGATCTTTGCTGTCAAGGATGAAACAGTCTTCGTTGCTCTCTGTGATCCTCTGGTTGAAGCTGGTGTTAAGAATACTTTCATGTCTCAAAAATCTGAACATAATCACTTTCCGGAATTTGATATGTAAGATATTTTGACATAACATTTCTTTGCTCCTTTCATTCTCTGGGTTGAAACTTACTTGATAGAAGATCTCTGTTTCCTTGATGATTTCAACCTATAAGAAGCACACACTATTCAAAAAGCACTGTGGTTAGGACAGAGGTATAATAATAAAAGAAGTACACGGTATTAAGTAGAATTTAGGATTAATAAATCAGGTTGAATTCAACCTTGGAGAGTTTGGAATAAATGCTGGGTACTCCTACATAGCCACATGCCTCAGCAGTTTATCAAAAGAGAGAGGGCCATGAATGATTATGTAACACAAATCTCATCATTATGTACAACTATAATGCACCATAAAAATGTGGGGAAAAAATTAAAAAATAAAATCCCTTGATCACACACACAAAGAGGAAGGGGGGTGCTTCTTTCCCAAGTAGATATTAAGGTGGTTCGTCCTTGCTTTACCCAGACGCGAAAAAATGAATTTTTTCTACCTCCTGCTCCTCCCTGAACCTGATGCCAGTTAAGACTGAACAGGGTAGAAGGAACTTGTGCATCCCAACAAGAGCTCAGTGAGCAAGTCCTTTCTCCCTCACTCCCTCAGTTTTCAGTAGGCCTCACCAACTCCTGAACCAACTCCTTTCAGGCAGTGCTCTGTGGGCCTCCGCCCACCTGATCTACAATCAGCGGCTGTGATACTGCTCAAGCCAGTGTCAGGCTGGGTCATGGTGCTCACTGCCCACTGTGCTTAGCCTGGGGCTAAATCTCATTGTGATGGAGGTGGGGAAGGAGGGGAAGAGGGGAAGGGGAAGGAATGGGTAGGGTGTGGCCATTCCTTTCCCTCAGACTTTCACAGTGCACCTTTTGTATTCTAGAATTAGAAATCTGCAAGTGGGAAGAAGTGGGTTAGCCCTGGAGAAAGGGAAATGAGGGATGTGGTTCTCTGCAAAGAGCTGGAAGCTAAAAAATCAGGATGTTCTTCTTTACCAACTACGGTTTGATGTGGTCTCTGCCAGCCTCCAATACAGCAAAAAATTTCTCCAAAGCGCTCCTGAGTCCAAAGACTCTGGAGACTGAAGCAGGAGGATCATAGGTTCAAGGCCAGCCTCAGCAATTTATTTATTTATTTGGGGCTCAATGGCTGAGCCACATCCCCAGCCCCCCCTTTTTTAAATTTTTTATTTTGAGACAGGGTCTCTCTAAGTTGCTTAGGCCCCACTAAGTTGCTAAGGCTGGCCTTGAACTTGCAATCCTCCTACCTCAGCCTTCCAACCTGCTGGGATTACATGCATGTGCACCACAACTGGCTAGCCTCAGCCATTTATCAAGGCTCTTGGCAACATAGTGAGACCCTGTCTCAAAATAAAATAAAAAGAGCTGAGGATGTAGTTCAGTGGCAAAGAGTTGCTGGGTTCAATATCCCGTACCAGAAAATAAAAGTTCTCTGTATGTATAAATACTTAATATTGTTTTCACTATTCAACAATTTTTCACTATTTAAATAATTTAAAAATATTTAAAATTTACCTAAATTTTATCATAGTGCATATATTCTGAAACTTTCATTTTAGTGACTCAATATTATATGTAGACACTTGGATTTATATTGAGGTTTCATATGTATTTTATTTGGTACTGGGAATTGAACCTGGGGCACTTTACCACTGAGATACATCTCCAGTCTTTTTTTTTTTTTCTTTCTTTTTCTTTTTTTAGACAGAGTCTCAGTTGCTCAGTTGCTGAGGCTGGCCTTGAACCTGTGATCCTCTTGCCTCAGTCTCCTGAGTTACTGGAATTACAGATAGGCACCTCTGCATCTGGCTGTATTTTTAATTATATATTTAACCTGTTTTAATTGTAATTTGTGCATTTTTTTAGTCACATTTTATTTATCCATTCCCCTATTAAGAATCATTTGAGAGCTGGAGATGTAGCTCAGTGGTACAGAGCTCACGTGACTTAAGCAAGGCCCTGGGTTCACTCCTCAGCACACACAGACATAAAAGAATAATTTAGGTTGTTCCAGTTTTGCATATTAAAAATCCTACATGAATAACCTTGCATTTTCTCCATGAGCACAAATGGTATATTTCTTATAGATAATTTCGCAGTCTAACTTTTGTTTTCTCTAAAGAGAGAAGATAAACATCTACCCAGTGCATGGAATGACTGTGATGAATAAGAAACTCTGTAAATATAAAATTGCTTTGTGAATTGTGACACATCATATAAATATACAGTATCATTCACAACCTACTATAGTGATCCTTACTATCTGAGTTACTAAAGCTCTCTGACCAGGCATATTTTGGGGGACAATCAATCTTCTTCCAGTTATAACATCTTCACCATCACAGAATAAAATTGTTAAAAATCACTTGAAAAACAAAATCCAAATATGAAGATTACATGATAGGTTGTCTTATTCAATAAGGTCTCAAGGACACAGACACACATCGTTGCAGGTTGAGCTTTTCAGAAGCAGAAACAGAGGAATCTGGAGTGTAAGATATTTATAAGGGATCAACTCCAACAGAAGAAGCTGAACTGTGGTGTAGGCCCCACAAAGGCTTCAATCCAGTGGGCAGCATGATGGGAATATGGCCCATCAGAGCCCTGAGGTGGGTTGAAAGGGGCTGGGTCAGCAAACAAAGGTATGAACTCGGGAGAAATGGGGTTTGCAGCTGAAGCAGCCCTGAAGCAAACAACAGCTGGAATTTATTTGCTGGCCCCTTTCCCTGGGTGGGCAGCATGTCCAACCTTCCTTGAAAAGTCTTGGAGGGTGTGTCTCCATGGCCACCACTGTCCACCCCTATGCGATTATTCTCTGCGGACATTTTGGTGGCACATCCCTGTAATCACAGCTACTGGGTAGGTTGAGGCTGGAGGATTGCAAGTTCAAGGCCATCCAGGGCAATTTAGCAAGATCCTGTCTCAAAAGGAAAAATACAAAGGGTTGGGGATGTAATTTGTGCATCTGTGGTAGAGCATCCCTGGATTCAGTCCCCACTATCACAAACAAAACAAAGTAAAACAATTTTAGATAAAATAAATTTCAATAGTTTATTTTGAGCAAAGAATGATTCATGAATTGGGTAGTACTCAGAATCAGGTGAGTCAAAGGGCTCCACAGCAGTAGCAGGTTGCTACGCAAAGGGGAAGACAGAGAAAATGGACTTGATTGATTCAGAATGGAAAGACTCTAGTTAAAGGTTAGTTGATGATTTCTGATTGGTAAAGTCTGTGGTTTTGTTTTACTACTTACATTGAGCTCTGGTTTGCTTATCTAGGAATCTGAAATATTGGAACTGACTCAGTCCACCATTTTCCTTTTTGTTTTTTGGGGGACCAGGGATTGAACCCAGTGATGTTTAACCACTGAGTCACATCCCCAGCCCTTTTTATTTTTTATTTTGAGGCAGGATCTCGCTAAGTTGCTTAGGGCCTTTCTAAGTTGTGAGACTGGCCTTGAATTTGTGATCCTCTTGCCTCAGCCTCCCAAGTCACTGGGATTATAGGCATGCACCACCATGCCTGGCTGGGATTGGCTGAGTCTCATAGCCTTCCTGTTAGGCTGTTTTTAAAACAACTGTTCCCCTTTGTTCAACCTCTCATTTGTGACCAAGTCATGGTCTTAGGCTGATTGAGGAAAGATTTCTTTTATTGATCCTCTCATTTTAATTGCTCTAGTCACCGTGAGACCATTTGGTGTACCCTTAATAGCTGTGGACACATATTGAAGACTTTGAGAGAATACAGTGCACCGGGAAAATTACAATGATGACTATATTAGGAGTTTAATACCAAGAGACTAGAGTATGTCAAGGTCCCTAAGAACCAAACTAGTTGAAAATCAAACAATGGATGTAGCAGGGGTTTCCAATCTATTTTAACCAGGTGGTCTGTTTGTTAATTTCTTGCAATTGAGTTTCTGTAATACCAAAGGCATTTATCCAGGTAAAAAAAGGAGTCATTAGTTACTATACATATTACCAGAGTTGTAGGCCAGAGGTCTGACTCTGCAGGTCCCAAAAAACCAGATCTGGCTGCCTGCCACCTTGAGAGTCCAATCAGAGACAATAATGGTGGCAAAGTAGGAAAGAAATATATTCAATATGGCCATATAGGAAGAACTGGGTTGGGGAGGGAACCAACATCCTAAGTCCTGCCTTTGGAGTACTGACATCAGCTCTAGGATTGTACAGGGGACAGACAAAATCAGGGCCCACTGATATGCATAGTAATCAGTCTTGGTCAAACTGTGGTCTGGTTGATCACTATCTCAGGTCTGGTTCTGTGGGATCCTCATGGTGCTGCAAAAATTGTTATTGCTGGGGGGGGAGGGCAATTCATTTTCCATCATGAAGTAATCTGCCTACAAGTCTAGCTGTTCCTGGAACCTGTGATAAGCTGAGGAGAAGGTGACTCTAAGAGAAATCAGTTTTGACAGACAAAAATGGAGTTAGGCTGGGTACAGTAGTGCATGCCTGTAATCCCAGAAGCTGGGGAGGCTGAGGCAGGAGGATCGTGTGTTCAAAAGCAGCCTCAACAACTTAGTGAGGCCCTGAACAACTCAGTGAGACCCAGTCTCAAAATAAAATATAAAAAGGGCTGGGGATGTGGCTCAGTGATTAAGTGCCCCTGGGTTCAATCCTTGGTACTAAAAAAAAAAAAAAAAAAAAACCTGGAGTTAGGACAATGACAAAAATCCTCCTTCACACAGACTCCTCTTTATTCAACTAATAGATAGTTTGATGCAATACTATTACCTAACACTACTTGAGTAAGAGAATTCAGAGACTTTTGCTGGGCATCTATAGTCTTAGTTATAGAACCAACCATAGTAACCAATGTCAAAGACAAATTTCTAATCATATTTTATTTGTATTCACCCCAAACCCTGGGGAAAGGGACTTAACAAATGATGCCCACCCAGCAATGTTGAAATCTGCTGAAATCTTTCATTTTCATAGATGATGCAGGTTCCCAGGGATGGACAGATAATTAGCTTCTGATTGGTTATGGAGTAACAGTGGTGCCATCAAAACTGCTAGTCTCCATTGGCCTATGAATCTCCATCCATCAAGGAATGGAATGGCCCAAGCATATGGCTAAGTTCAATCCTCCACAGACAAAGATATACCCTGGGGATACACATAAGGTTTCTCCTTGGATGACTTAATTTATGAAGCCATTATTTGGAACAGAAGCATTTTCAGTTTTTAACCAAGAGACTAGTGCTGAGTTATTACATGTTAGAAGGCTGCCAAAATACATGGGTAGATAGGCATCCTTGAAAATAGCTCTATTTAAATTCCTTTGGCTGCATAGCCTCCTTTCAATGTAGTCAGCAGACCTGTTCATCCCATTCCATGGTTGGGTTAGATTAAAACAAGGAATAAGAATATACAGGTCTAGAGATTTAATTCTGTAACAATCTAAACAGATGGTTGCATTTGAAATTCTGGTAAAACAGTCACAAGGTAGACCAAAGGATCTCTAAAGTTTTATCTGTATTTTGGCTTAGGGTACAAAACCCAGAATTCAGTTTAATTTCCTGCAGAAGCTATTGACTATGAGATTCTAATTATGGACTGTCATTACTATGCACAGATAGAAAGGAAGAGGAAGAAACAGGCGAGAAAAAGGAATATGGCTTCTTGATAGGGAGAGGAAGATCTTCATTTGTAATCTTGTGAAAGCTGCATACGCTCACGATACCATCTGCTTCTGGGGAGGGACCTCTCTGGTCAACTTTACCTTGAGGTCTGCAACTGGTAAATAGTTCTGAAAGTCTGGAGGGGGCCTTTTGACCAGAGACACGGAGATCCAAGCCCCCAGGTCCTGAAATTTTGCTGCAGTGTGAGGGGTGAGAAGAACTTGGCATGATCCCTTCCAGTGAGGCTGTGGAACAGTCTTTCTTTGGTATCTTTTCTGAAAGACCAAATTTCCTGTTCTAAGTCATGGAAAATCTAATCACCAATTAGTGGGTCACAGAAAACATCTTTTTAATGATGGAAATGTGCTTTGGCATAATGTATGAAGGCCTGGCAATTCTGAGTCACATCAGAGGTCAGAAGTACCAGGGATACATGAGATTCTATCATGAAGACGCAGTTCTTCCGGTTAGTATTGTTCGCAGGTATCAGCTTGTGCTTTCCACCAGGACTATCTCAATTGTCATTAAAACCAGTGGCAGCTAAGCGTGGTGGTGCACACTTGTAATCCCAGTGGTTCCAGGAGGTTTAGGCAGGAGGATTGAGCCAGCTCCAGCAATGGCAAAGCAGTAAGCAACTCAGTGAGACCCTGTATCTAAATAAAATACAATAAAGGCCTGGGGATATAACTCAGTGGTTGAGTACCTCTGATCTCAATCCCCATAGCCCCCACCCCCGCCTTACCTCTCCCACTCCCTCACTCCCCCAAGCCTGGCTGCAAAAAAACCAAAACAAACAAACAACAACAACAACAACAAAACAGTGGTAAATTTTTTGGCTACAGAATGCCTAGTGCAGCAGGACATGCCTGTAACACCAACAACTCAGAAGGCTGAAGCAACTTTGAGGCCAGTCTGGACAAATTAGTGAGACCCTGTCTCAAAATAAAATTTAAAAAGAGCTGTGGATATAGCTGGGTGGTAGAGCACTAATGGGTTCAATACCTAGTATGAATATTAATTCTTTATTTTTTGGTCTGGAAAATCTAGTATATTCAATTAGATTAGACAATTATAGTTTTAGAAAGCCTCTGTTCATTCAAACTTTCCAGAAGGCTGGGGATGATAAAGACAATGATAGTGCTGTCGTTTTTACTGTCCCAAACTACTACGGAAAGTGAGGACTGCTGTTCTGTGCTATTGGAAGCACAGATGACCTTCGATTCTGTCACTACTCCATTCATGTGTCCGTTGTACCAGTTCTAGTTGATGGTTTAGGAAGGTCAGAGTTTGAAATGTTAAAATCTTTACAAATACACACAAGATGTCTCCATCCTATTTGTTAGGGTTAAAAGACACCCAACCCATTGTCCTTATACCTATCTCTTCCTTCAAAGACTGATACACTGTACCTGCTCAGACATCTACTCCCATTGGTACACATTTCCATTTCACCCCAGAGAAAGATTTAACAAGTGAATGGCCACCTGTGTTAGTGGGGTCTGGGCTATACTTGCCACCATGATGGGGTCATCACAGGCAGCCTGTTGGTGTGTGGTCTACTTCCCTAACCTTATATCGCCTGCTTTTTTGGACCATACCCAACATCAACTGTGGCAGTTTAGAGTCTCTGGAAGTTTGAGGTGCAAGGGATTTATTAGAGATCAACACTTGAAAAAGGGCGTGTGTGAGAGGAAGCAGGACTGTACCCAGGAAGAAGTTAACTATTATGTCAGCCCACCTAAGCCTTTGGCAAACTAGCAGGAAAATCTGAAGCAAGCATTGCTTGTCAGAGTTTCTCCAGGTCAAAATGGCTGCACCTTTTTATCCCTGCCACTCCCCTCATTCCTTAAGCCGTTGACCTGGAAAGGGCATGACCTTAGATGAAGCAACTGAGGACCTTTAAGGAACTGACAACTGAAGGCTTTTGGCTGGCCACATTTTTACAGCTGAGCAGCATGCTGTCCTTCAGGGGGGATTTTGATGACATATCAGTGTCTACCATATCTTTGGGGTCACATTCCTCATACCCAGCTCTGTTGTAAATAGAAAAATTAACAAAAGATCCTTCCAGTTGCAAACCAATTGTAGAATACTGTAAAACTAGAATAGAAGTCTAACAGCATAAGTCTCTTCCTGACATAGGAAAAAAAAAAAAAGGATAGGAGGTCATTTATTCATGCATATTGGGGGTGGGGGGAAACTCTACCTTTTTGCAATTTCTTTATTACAAAATGGATACTCCCAAAGAATAGTGGTTTATATTTCCCTCTTTTAAGTCTCCTAGATGAAAATCTTGAAGGATTTTTCCTTTCCAGTCTCATTGGAAAGACAGAGTCATCTGTTAAACCCTGTTACTAATACAGTTAAACAGTACAAAGCTAAACTCATCTCACATGACTGTCATGGGTTCTCTCCAAGGGGCTGAATCACATATACAAAAGCAATCTCTCTTAGAAAAGAAAATAGAAACATGGAAAATGAGAGGAAGCCTCACTGTTAGAGACCCTGCACGAAGGGAGCTTGGAGGTTAGCCATGAGCTGAACTCCTAAGGTGCTAAATTGGTCACATGATTTCAGCCTGCCAACAAGTGTGTGCTTAGCAATACTGCTTCTGAGGTCACGGTTCCTGAGGGGACTGTGAGGACCACAGGGACTAAATAAGTCCCTCAAGGTCACATTGCTCACTTCTGACAAAACAGGGGCTAAATCCCAGACCTCCTAACCCCTGCTGTATTCCTCTCTTCAGCACCCAGTGATGTGTCTGGTGGACTCATGGATACAAAAAATGGAGGCTTTGCTGCTTTTCATGACCCCACTCCACTCTCAAGATCCCCATAGCAGATGCTATGTGTGCAGGGGTCTGGGGGTGCTTTCTGCCCACAGGCCACAGCTTCTTCTCTATCAGAGCACTTGTATGCGTAAGAGAGCCCCACGTGCCTGGGGAGTCTACCTGCCCCTGACTCCCAGCTGTCCTTAATTAATGACTGGCAGGTTTGGGGATACAAGTATTTCTACCTCCTTGCTTCCCAGGAGACAATTCTGAGATGAGACCTACTCTGTCACCAGGTCAACCCTGCTCAATATCGCTTCCTTTCCTTGTTTGGTCCCTTCCCTTTCCTGACCCACTTCTTCATTCCTCTCATGATTTTTCCCCAGGAATACTCCTTAATAAATCATTTTCATACAAATTCTCCTTCTTTCAAATCTGCTTCTGGAGAATCCAGATGAAAAAAAAAAAAAAACTACTGACTCTGAAATTATGATTATAACCACTCTTTCCCGAGCACTGGCTGCCTGGATGTGGGCCTTAAAAATCTTTGGTTAAAATCCTGGACTCATTGCTGACTCATTGTTTGTCTTGGGACATGCAATTGAACCTCTTCTATCATAAGTTTTCTTGTAAAACATGGAAAAGAGTCTCTCTTTCTCTCCAGAATGCTTAGTGCCTATCTATTGTGTCTATCTACAATTTATGTGAGTGTGCCAGGGGATTGGCATTTATTTCAGAAGAAGGTCAGGCCACTGCCTTAGCACACAATAAGTCTGCAGCTAAATAACTTACCCAGTGTCTATCTTGAGTACTTGTAACCAGAGAGTGAAAAAAATTATTTCAAAACTTTACTGATCAGTGGGGCAAGAGAAATAGCATTTTTCTGCATCCCTCACAGGACTAGACTGTTGCGCCCCCTTGCCCGCAAGGAAGACGCAACACTCAGGAATCTTCTTTCAGTAGTTTATTTCAGGCCCTTGATAGTTCTTCTTCTCCCTCTCGGATGCCCCTCCCAGCCTTAATAAAGCATCTCAAGCCCCAATGCAAAGCAGCCACGTGGAGCTTTCTCATAGGGTGATGAAAAGTCATGCGCCAACTCTCCCAAATAAGGAGTTGTTTGTCACAGACCACAGCGGAGCCAGCGCCATCTTGTAATGGCGACCATAATTTGCATAAACGGCAGAAGCGGCTCACCACAGTTCCCCCTTTCTATTTTCTTAAAACGATACAGGCAAGAGTAGAGGTCCTATCCCACTGTGCAGAAGTGGCTGCATAGTATGGCTCAGTCTTAAGGAGGGCCCTTCCCCAGATCCGAGACCATATCAGCCGACGCCTTTTTTCGTGGGGCGGGGAGTGGACGCGTCTAACCCGCATGCAATAGGACATGCTCTCCTTGAGGTCCACGTCAAGGATCACTCAAGTGCAGTGCTTTGCCTC
>NW_025999949.1:4579663-4658461 GCF_001458135.2 Marmota marmota marmota
TGCGGCACCCATGACACAACAACAAAAGAAGCACAAAAAACAAAAGCAAAATGACACAACAAAAGAAACACAGAAAACAAAAGCGAAAGTAAAAACGAAAGTACACAATGCAGCTGCTGCCCCGCTTTGGTCGCGGATCCCACTTACTTGGGACTATTTCCCGCTTTGATCGCGGATCCCACTTACCTGGGACTACGGTGCACCCCCCTGACTGCTGAAAGTTCTGGTTCCCGGGTTTCGGCACCACTTGTTGCGCCCCCTTGCCCGCAAGGAAGACGCAACACTCAGGAATCTTCTTTCAGTAGTTTATTTCAGGCCCTTGATAGTTCTTCTTCTCCCTCTCGGATGCCCCTCCCAGCCTTAATAAAGCATCTCAAGCCCCAATGCAAAGCAGCCACGTGGAGCTTTCTCATAGGGTGATGAAAAGTCATGCGCCAACTCTCCCAAATAAGGAGTTGTTTGTCACAGACCACAGCGGAGCCAGCGCCATCTTGTAATGGCGACCATAATTTGCATAAACGGCAGAAGTGGCTCACCACACTAGACCATGAAAGGGTTTTGCAAGCATTTGTTGATAGATTGGAGTCCTACAGTCAGGTGATCTCCCAGAGCTTCCCAGGGGACACAGGCAAAGAAGAAACTGAAGTGGAGGGAGTGGAATAGGCATGAGCCAGAGCAGCAAGTCTGAGGTCTTAAGGAGCACCTGAAGATTCTAGAAAAAGAGGATGGCCATGAGAGTGGAATGGTCTGGAGGGGGTGAAACTGGTGGGTGCACAAAACACACACAAACACCCCAGGGAGAGAAGCTTCCAAAAATGTTTAATTACTTACAAAATGCCAGGCAAAGAGACTATCAGAGACTTATAGCTAAACAACCCTGCACCACGCATCCTATTTGCATAGGAAGAGCCTGCAATGGCCAATTGAGATGCCTGAAATTCCTATAATTAATCCAGCCAACAATCTTTAGGGCAAGACATCTTAATCTGATAGCTAAGGATCTTGAAGTCAGGTATGTGAACATGGATAAGGAAAAAAAATTATCTCTTCGTTATCACCAAATTGTAAGTATAATATAAATTATATTTTCACACTCATTGAACTAAAATTTTAATGATGATTTGTAGTCAATGAAATTAGCACTCTGACTTTGTTACCAATAGAAATCACAGATATTTTCGCATAACATTACTGTTGCTGTGGATATTCCAAAATATTTATGTTTTCCATATTTTGAACTTAAGAAAGCTACCAGATCTGCCTCTAGATCTTATTTTTAACTTATTAATGAAGAACATATATTACTACTTCACATTTTAAAATGTTTTTATGGTAAGATTTCAATATTATTGATTTATTTTTTAAAAATGTATGTATTTAAAACTATTCTGAAGAGAATCATAGAAGAAAAAATGACCATGTTATTGAAAGTCGTAGAAAAAGCTCATGGAAATTTTAGTTTTTTCTTTAAATCTTTATCCGATGAGCTTCACCTACCCATGGAACCTGTAAGAAAGGATACATGGAAAAGGTGAATTCTGATAAAGGAAAGGGATAAATGTAAGAAGTGGAGAACAGGGTGCAGGGGGGTGGTACTGCACCTGGGGAATCTTCAGCACCTTGGAAGGACATACTTCAAAGAGAAAGACAGGCTGGGGTTGTGTCTCCGTGAGAGAGCACTCACCTAGGGCATGTGAGGCACTGGGTTTGATCCTCAGCACCGCATAAAAATAAATAAATAAAATAAAGGTATTGTGTCTATCTACAACTAAAAAAGAAAAATTAAAGAGAGAGAGAGAGAGAGAGGGCTGTTACATAAACACAACAATAAACAAACCATCTGCTCACCTGCTTAGCTCAAAATGACTGGGGATTAAAGGCTGGGTCACCGCAAACGTGGGTGTTTGTTAAAAATACAGATTCCCAGGTCTTGGCTGAACATGGGAATCTGCATTTTTGGGGTGGAGGGGTCTGTATTTTTAAACAAGCACTCCAAGTGATTTAAGCGTAAAGCTTATGTAGGGGGTCTTGCCTACATAGCAATGTTGGGGAGAGAAGAAAATGCTGTAGTTTTCCAAGGAACAACTCAGCTGTCCTTGACATACTAATTTGTACCTGGTTTCCAGAGAAATGGAGATTGCAACCCTTGCTGGGTTGTAATCCAGCCCCCTACTGAGGCAGGTTCACTTTCCACTCCCCTAAACTTTAATTCCCGTCATTCATGTGTGTAAATTACCCTATTTCTCAAAGCTCAGTTTTGGGCCTTTCTTCAAACTAGATGAATCATTTTTAGTAAGTAGGTCTGAGTTCTAACTAAAATTTCTATCCAGATTTAGAAACAGTGAGATATTTACTTATTAACTAATACTTATGTAAATCAGCATTCTAACCTTGGTGTAATTGAATGCAGGATTTTTTTTTTTTTTCAGAAGCTCTGTGGAATAAATCCGTGGCACAGTTCAAAGGGAGATTTAAATTGCTAATTTCCCAGCACTGGAATGTGAGGAAGGATTGTCACAGATTTAGCATGAAAGGCACATATTTAACATTCCTGTGTAATAACCCTCTCTTAAATTACATTTGGGTTTGAGAAACACCAAGAATAAATTCAGTACAAGGGGGACACTTTGTTGTTTATTTTACAGAAATGAAAATTGATAAAGAACTTCTGCTAGCCAGGAAAAAAAATCTTTTTCTTTAGTCTCCCACATGATTTTATACCATTGATCACATTGGAAATAACTTCTTTTTCCCTAGTGCTGTCTGAGTTCTGTGTTTTGGGGCCCAGAACAAGGAAGTGAAGGGATACGTAAGAGACACACATGATGGAAATGTAAAGAACAAGCGTGTCACCAGACAATAGATGTCATTTGGAACAAGGACATTTTTATTTGCCTAAGGCTCAGAAAGTCACGCCAAAGGATGCTGGGAGGAACTGGTTAGGTCTCTCCTTTTCCAAACTACTTCCTTGGCTCTTTGTTTTCAGGTGGCCAAGACAGGTATTTTTGACTGCTAGCAGAATGTCATCGTGACGTCTCAATGACATAGTGACAATCAGTTTTTATGGGTGTCTTCCACATACCTCAGGGACTGGGCTCAGCCCTTTATGTACACAGGCTTACTGACACCTCACTATAATCCCATTAGGTAGAGGGATTTTCCAGTGGCTGGCCTAGAGACAGCACCTAAGGAATGGTGGCTACCATCTTAACTCATCATTACTTTCAAGAATAACTTCTATATGAGGCAATAAGAAATTTTTAAATTTCAATATAAGCCTCGGAATAAAGATTCAGTTTTAGTAGCTGGAGAAAGGTGGGAAGGAGGCAGAGAGCCGGCTAAAATAAACGCAAGGCTGCAAGAAGGAAAGTCGAGAAGGAAAGTCGAAGGACTGTGAGGGTGATTAGGAGAAAACTGGTTTGTTTAAATTGAAGAGTTTGTTCACAGGCTTATCTGGAGTCCTACCATCCTAGGTGATGACCTAATTACCTCTGAAAAGTTCCACCTCTCAACAATGTCCCCATGGCAACTAAATTCCGAAAGGAGTTTTGGAGGAAGCATTCAAACCACAGCAGTAGGAGTAGACCCCCTACTCCTGAAATCACTTAATGAATCATCAAATTAAAGAACTAGCAGTTTATCCTCTGATACTTATAAAGAGATTGCTCAGATCCGCAAAATAATGTTTATTGTTCTTAACCACATGTACAAAGAGTTGTGCAACTTTTCCTTGCTGGACCTAAAGTAATTACCTAATGAGGAAAAGGTGCATTGTATCTTAACAGTTAAATAATGTTTCCAAGTTTGAAAGTATTTGTTTTATTTTATAATATAATCACATAAAATTATCAGGTTCCTTTTTGATAACGAATGCTAAACATTTGCTCATGTTTTTTCATCTGCAACACCAAGTTATTCCATTGAATTTCTTTATAATTGATTGTACCCAGCAAACTGACAGGTATACAGGGAGACTATTATTTCCTCCTTGATTACAAGATGTTTATTGAAAGAAAACTTTTGGCAACTTGGGAGGCTGAGGCAGGAGGATTGCAAGTTCGAGGTCAGCCTCAGCAACTCTGTGAGACCCCGTCTCAAAACAAACGGAAACCAAAATGTAGCTTAGTGGTAAAGCAACCGTGGTTCAATCCCCAGTACCAAAAAAAGAAAAGGGGGAAAAGAAAGAAAGAGAGAGAGAGAAAGAGAAAGAAAGAAACAAGTTTATCATACTACTTATTTAGCTGTTCAAATAAAGAAATAGGGTCTAAATGGCAGCTATTAGATTTATGCATGCTTACTTTCATTTTACCAATTTTATTTTCATTTAATGTCCCATTACTATTTCTCTCTCTTTAATTCATTTTTTTCGTTCTAGGTGGTAGTCACTCGCTTTGCTTTGGGAATGTACATGTATTTTCTCAATTAACCCACCAGTATTAATACACCATTTGGGATTGGGTATTGTAAAGTCTAACTGGGAAATGTTTCTTATAATCATTATCATAATTAAAACTAAGTAGTAACCATGATTTCAAATACTCTCCCCTCATTATCTCTAACCTTAAAATTTGTGAGGTGCTAAAATGAATCCCATTTAACAGGCTAGTACTTGATATTTTCTCAGGCTCATATGACTAGTAAATGATGGAGCCATGGAATTTACTTATTTATGTATTTATTTATACAATTGTGGATTTGGTAGTGTTATATAAATAATTTACTGTCGTAGGATTTAAAAAATTATCAGTTATCTCATATTTTTTATAGTATGGACTGTATCTAGGTATGCTGAGTTGATAACTTTAGGGTACTATTAATGTCAGGGATTGTTTTAGTGCGATCTGATGTTTAGCTTCGGCATCAGCTTTTAAAAACAAAAGTTAAATAAAAAGGTTTTTCAAGTGTGTGTGTGTATTTAATTTTTCCAACATTTTTTATTGGTGCACTACAGTTGTACACACTTGAAAAGTTTTAAAAGTGTGTGTGTGTATGTGTGTGTTAACAGAAAACAGGTTGTGATTGTTCTTTACAGGCTACTTGTGTACAGTATCTTTGGCAATTTTTTTCCAGAGGCTCAGGGTTTGCTTCCATCTCTGAGGCTTACCCTGCTGAAGCAGAGAAGTGAGGCCCTCTGGCTCACCAAGCTGAGATTCATGATCATCCCTCTTGGACCTGACTAGGGGCCTCTGTTCAGATAACTTGGCTACTACCTTTTTGAGACTCAATTCCCTTTCTTGTATTCCAATTCTATTCATAACAATGATAATGTGCTGGGCTGGGTGGGGCACACCTGTAATCCCAGCAGCTTGAAAGGCTGAGGCAAGAGGATCAACAGTTCAAAGTCAGCCTCAGCAACTTAGCAAGGCCCTAAATAACTTAGAGAGACCCTGTCTCTAAGTAAAAAATAAAAAGGGCTGGGGATGTGTGTGGCTCAGGGGTTAAGCACCCCTGACTTCAATCTCCTCACCCCCAGTGATAATGATCACTATAACTAGCATTATATGGGAGTCATTTTATGCCAGGTGCTTGCTTAAATGCATTGTATGTATTATCTTACTTGATCCTCTTAATAAGCCCACTGAGGGGTTCACAGGTGGGAAAATTGAGCTCATACACATTAGCAAGTTGGTAGAGCCAGGCCCACCTGACTTGTGTGCAAAGCCCATGCCCCTGTAATGTCTATAGGCTTCCTGAGTTCTCAAGTTCATGCTCCTTCTTAATAATCAGAAAACTCTCATGCCCCCCAGACAATCACTTATGCCAAGAATAGTTTGTCAGTTGTTAATTTCCATAAATTGTATTAAAAGCAGTGTCAACTCCCGTCCATGTCACCCTCATCCAAAAAGATAATTTTAATTTTACTTTTCAGGATACATTCCTCCCTATCCTGTTTGAGGCCCCTTACCACAGATTCCAGGTCCCACATCCTGCATCCTTTTGCTGCTGATCAGTTCAGGACTAGATTTCTATTGCTGAACTTCAGGCCAGGAGCCAGGGGCCTGCTAATGGCTCAGTTTCTGCTGGAATATCCTTTTACTGTGCTCTGCTGGAGTGACTTCCATTTGCAGCCCCCACATGTCCTTTCATGCAATGCCTGAGGTCTGTTTCCTACATCCCCTGGACACCATGTTGGATTGATTGGTCTGGACGTCCCTCTCAGACCTTATAGTTCTTACCAGTCTAGTTTCCTCAACTCTCCATTTTTCTCTCATCTTCATCCCCACAATGGTCGCCTTGCTTCTTTGGGTTTGGATAACATCCTTTATTTTCTTCCAATCGATAAACAAAGACTGTTTGATATGGCCAAGTTCTATGCAGAACTCTAGCCTTGAATTCATCCTACGCAATTATTAGCCTGTTTAGTTCAGTTCAATAAGTATTTATCAAACAGGAATGTGTTCATGTCTTCAAGGAGCATGTAGTCATTTGGGGAATTATTGTTGTTGGTGGTGGTGCAGTGATTGTCAAAAATGTGAAGGGTTTTGGATTTTTACCCTACTTGTAAGCTAGCAAGTTAATTTGCCATATTTTAATGGATACTGGTTTAAGACACAAATCTGTCAGAGAAAAGGACCTTATTACTCATGGCAGGGAATTCAGCATGAACATCAGCATTTTTATGTCAGTTGTCTTTGCCTTCTCGTCCCTTAGTTATGGTGTAGACAGATTTGGGCAGATGCCTGCACACAGTGGGTTGTGTTACAGGATAGAAACTCTGAGCTCAGGGAACTTGAATTTTACCTACACAGATATACCACACTAACATAAAATGATAAAATACTGCAAACTGAACATGGGATATATGAGAACGCTCTGCTTCCTTAGTAACTTTTCTATAAATCTAAAACTATTCTAAAATAAATATTTGTTAAGTTTTTAGAAAGCTTACCTCCTCTTTGTTCTGAAGGGGGTTTCTATTTCTATCTTCTAACACTGTTTGTTATACAAACACTTGTGAAAAGAGTTCCCAGAACAAAAGCAGAAATGCAAGCAATTCATGGAGTACCTGTCGCCCAATAATATCTACTCTTCTGTCTACATTGTCTTCCCACTCTGCTGGCCTCTTTGATTGACCTGATTGGTAGTAAGCTTTCTGTCACTCTAACAAATACCTGAGAAACATCAAATTATGACAAGGAAAGGTTTGTTTTGGCTCACAGGCTTGGAGGTCAGTTGGTCCCAAAGCTTTGGGGCTGGTAGCCAGGCAGACATCATGACAGGGAGTATGGGAATATAGAGTGGAACCATCTGCTCACCTCATGGTGGGTGGGAAGGAGAGAGAGGGAGAAGGCAAGAGACTGGAGTCCCACAGTGCTCCTCCCCCTTTGTTTTGTTTTTGTACCTGGCATTGAATCCAGGGCACTTAACCATTAAGCCACATCCCCAGCCCTTTTTGTATTTTTTAAAATTTTGAGACAGGGTCTCACCAAGTTGGTTAGGCCCTTGCTAAATTGCTGAGGCTGGTTTTGAACTCACAATCCTCCTGCCTCAGCCTCCTGAGCTTCTAAGATTAAAGGCATGAGCCATCCTACCTGGCCACAATACCCTTTGAGGGAATGCCCTAGTGAACAAAAAACTTTGCATTATGCCCCGTCTCTTAAAAATTTCTGGCTTCTTGCCATGTGGTCAATATTCTGGGTCAAATCACCATATCCACCCAATAATAATAATAATTATATTATTATTATTATTATTATTATTATTATTATTCCACTACCTTCCAAAAGTGCCACGTTGGGGATCAAGACTTTTTTTTTTTTTTTTTTTTGCACTGGAGTTTGAACTCAGGGCCTTGCACATGCTGGGCAAGTGCTCTACCATTGAGGTACATTCCCAAGCCCTTTTGGATTTTTTAAAACATTTTTAGACAGGTCTTGTTAAATTTCCCAGGATGGCCTCAAATTTGTGATCCTCCTGGCTCAGCCTCTTAAGTAGCTGGTGTGAGCCAACATATCCAATTGGGAATAAGCCTTTAACACATGGACCTTTGGAAGACATTCCAGATCCAAACTACAGCAGCACTTAAAATGAGTGGTCATGGTTTCAACTGATAATTTTTGCATTATTAACTATTATGTATTAATAACTGTCTTGGAAGATAAATACATTAAATGCATCCCTATAAACATAGTTGTTGGGCTGGGGATATAGCTCAGTTGGTGGTAGAGTGCTTGCCTTGCAATGTACAAGGCCCTGGGTTCAATCCCCATTATATCTTCCGTTATAATGTAAACATAGATCATGGAAGATAAATGTTTGCACCAGGTGTGGTGGTGCATGCTTATAATCCCAGCTACTGTGGAGGCTGGGGCAGGAGGATTGCAAGTTCCAGGCTAGCCTAGGCAATTTAGCAAGACCATATCTCAAAATAAAAAATAAAAAGGGCTGTGGATGTAGCTCAGTAGCTCAGTAGCTCAGTGACAAAGCACCCCTGGGTTCGATTCCTTGTACCCAAAATATAAAAATAAAAATAAAAAAATAATACAAGTGAAATTAGCAAGCAGAGGTTTTACACTGCAGAGGACATGGGTCTTTGTTAAGAGCATGAAACTCACAGAGTCCACATCTGGGGCTCGGGTATAGCTCAGTGGTAGAGCACTTGTCTAGCATGAGTGAGGACTTGTTTTTGATTGTTAGCAATGGGAAAAAAAAAAAAAACACATCTGCAGCTTGCTAACTTCTTGGGCCTGTGGCACAGGTCACATATGCACAACCACATGAATAGACATATTCTCGAAAAATGTCCTTAAGTGATTTTAAGGCAAGGCCCAGGGGGGCCTCAGATATGCTTCTGGCAATGGGTAGCTTTCATGAAGGAGTCATGGTGAGTTGCGGCTAAGAAATTCTTGGAAATCTAGTTGTCCATCACTGTTGAAGTCCACTTCATTATGTAGTTAAGGACACCAGGATCCTTCTGTTTCTTTGTGAAGCCAGCCAGTTCTGTACTCATGAAGCTTAGGAACCCTATCTTGGAGAGTGCAGCTGCTCCCATTCTTTACGGCATACTTCTAGAAAATAGCAATCAGGGACTCCATGCACGACTCAGTCTCTGTAGGGTGGGACATTTTTGCTGAGTTGGAGTGGAGCCAGGAACAAGCAATTGCAGCTGGGAGTGGTTCCTGACTGATGTTGGATCAGGTAATTCTCTTTTGAGGCTGTCCTGTGTGTTGGCTTCCACCCAGCAGATACTGGTTGTATATCTCCCTCCAGGGTATGCTAACCAAATGTCTCCAGATACTGCCAAATGATCACTGGTTAAGAACCACTGGTCTAGTATATTCTATTCATTAACCCTGTGCATTATACTCTAAAAATTCAAGATAGAAACCTCATACCATTTTTAATACTTAACTTTCAGAGGGGCTTAGTTCTCCAACTAATCTTTAACAAATGATAATAAAACAACTATGTTTATTTGTGGTGCTGGAGATTGAATCCAGGGCCTTGTACATTGCAAGGCAAGCACTCTACCAACTGAGCTATATCCCCAGCCCAACAACTATGTTTGTTTTTTTTTGAACAACTATGTTTATAGTGATGCATTCAATGTATTTTGTGTAAGATTTCTCCCTATCTTTTGTATTATTTCCGATCTCACGATATCAAATGGAATCAGCAGTTTTCAGGCTTCTTGTCCATACTGTCAAATGGATGACAACAAAAGTTGTATCAATTTCCATTTCCATTTCCATTGGCAACTGTTTCCTTATTGTGATTGAGAACCCTGGGCCTTGCTCAGCATGTGCTCTACCACTGACTTGCCCTGGGAGTCTAGCTTAGCACATCCTCACCAAAAATGTATGTGTATATTTGTATCTTTGCTAATATAAGTTCTTAATTTATATATACATTTATTGTTCACACACACACACAAATATTTTTGGTACTAGGGATTGAACCCAGGGGCACTTAACCACTGAGCCACATCCCCAGCCCTTTTTTATATTTTATTTAGAGAAAGGGTCTCACTAAGTTGCTTAGGGCCTTGCTAAGTTGCTGAGGCTGGTTTTGAACTCAAGATCCTCCTGCCTAGGCTCCTGAGCTGCTGGGATTACAGGTGTGTGCCACCGCATCTGGCTCTTATTTATATTTGAACACTAGTAAGCATGAACATTTCCTCACATATTTTGGTTAGTGGTATATCTTCTTTCCTCAGTTATTCATGCTTACTGCTCCTTTGTTGGGGTTTTTGTATAATTCTCATCAATTTGTCAGAAGTCTTTATGTAATTTAACTTGGATGTCATAAGATTATCCAAAAAATAGCTTCACATAAAGCATTTGAGCTTAGGCTTTGTTAAAGGTTGGGCAGATGGCAAAGGATTTATAGCACTGAAAATGAAGCAATCTCAAATGAAGTTCTCATTTTTTTTTTTTTTTACAAGTCCTTGGTTATCTTGCTTTTTTTTTTTTTTTTTGGTTTTCTCCTTTCTCTTCCCTATGCCTTCTTCCCACCTCTCCACTCCCAGCCCCTGATTCCAGTTCCTCTCCATTGGAAAAAAGATATCATTTAGATATCTTTTTTTAAAAAATATTTTTTATTGTTGATGGACTTTATTGTCTTTATTTTTATGTGGTGCTGAGGTTCGAACCCAGTGCCTCATGCATGCTAGATGAGGACGCTACCACTGAGCCACAACCCCAGCCCAAGATATCTTTTTGATTTCTTCTTGTTTACCTAAGTACTTTGTCTTCTGCCTTAGTAGTTTATCAAGGTACTTTCCTAAACAAGGACACTTCCTTTCCTAAGGGGAATACCAGTACCAAATTTTAAGATATTTTTAACATTGTAAGACAGTGAAAAAAAAAATTATGAATTCAATTGTTCTATTTGCTTCAAGTGCTTTCCCGATTTCAATTTAAAAATTTTATTGTGGCTGTCATTCCATTCTGCAGGGTATTTTCTGGAACATGGTTGTTTATCTACATCCCTTCTGTCCCATCTAAGTGCATGCCATCACTCCAAGGAAGAGTCAAGAGACATGAACATGAGCTTTCAGAGACACCAAAACTATCTTTTCTATTGTGAACTAAAGGCTGACAAAGATTATCACTTTATAGTGGATAATGATGAAAATGAGCACCAGTTATCTCTAAGAATGATCAATTTAGGAGCTGGTACAAAGGACAAATTGCACATTATTGAAGCAAAGACAATGAGTTATGGAGGCAGTCTGATTAAAATCATGCTGGCAACTTTGAAGTAGTCTGTACAGCCAAGGGTTTCCCTTGGGGGCTTTAAACAAACACTGCCTGTGGCCTTATGGTTGAAGCGCAGTTCAGGGCCCAGGCCCATTAGTGGACAGGACTCGACAGCTGTGGAGAAAGATGCAGAGTCAGAAGATGAAGAGGAGAAGGATGTAAAACTCTTATTTATCTGGAAATTGACCTGCCACTGGAAATGGTAGCATTTTCAAATAAGAAAAAGTAAATTTGCTGCAAGATGAAGATTTCGTTGAGTATGAAACTGAAGAAAAAACTCAATGAAGAAATCTTTTTATCATATACTCTAGTAAAAAAATGCATAAAACTCAAGTCAGGATAGGAAAGACTCAAAATCAGCAACAACAAGATCAAAAGATTAAGACCTCCCCCCCCCCAAAAAAAAAAACAGTAAAAGAATAATTAAAACACCAAAAAGACATAATTCTGAAGAAAAAAAAAGCAAATATGCAAGTGAGTATAGAAAAAGCTAGTTCTTTTCACAAATTAAAAGCCAGGTAAATTGTTTCTGTATGACTAAGAGACTACTCAAAATCTCTGGCTGTATAAGTCTCTTTAATAAAATAGTTTAAACAAGTTGTTAAAATTTCCTGTATTACCTGGTATGGTGGTGCACAACTGTAATCTCAGCTATTTAGGAGGCTGAGGTAGGAGGACGGCAAATACAAGGCCACCCTTGGCAATATAGAGAGACCCCATCTCAAAATAAAAAATAAAAAAGGGGGCTGGGGTTGTAGCTCAGTGGTAAAGCAGGACTCCAATCCCCAGTATTGAGGTGAAGGAAAATTTTCTGTCTTGTTTAATTTCCGTAACAGTTGATATCTGGCTGTCCTTTTTAGAATGCAGAGAGAACTTTCCTTACCATGTTCGATAAATGTTGCCCAGGTTCCATTGCCAAGAAAGTGTCATCTAAAAATGCCAGTTTAGGTTTTAAAGATGGAGCTCCTCTCTTTGCTTAGTTTTAATGTATGGACTGTTATGATAGGACATAATAGCAGCCGTGGTCAGACATGGAAATAGTGGGGAGACAGAAAATATACAAGTGAAACATTTTAACAAAATGAAAATATTTAATAAACTTGTATTTTTCCTTTAAAAATGTTAGGGGGCTGGGTTGTGGCTCAGTGGTAGAGCACTTGCCTAGCACATGTAAGGCTCTGGGTTCGATCCCCAGCACCATATAAAAGATAAATAAATAAAATAAAGCCATTGTGTCCATCCACAACTTACACACACACACACACACACACACACGTTGTCAGGAAAAAATAAATCTTTAGACGTCTTTTATGACTTTTTTTTTTTTTTTTTTTTTTTTAAGACAGGCTCTTGCTAAATTGCTCAGGTTGGCCTCAAACTTGCAGTCCCACTCCTCAGCCTCTAGAATAGCTGGGGTTACAGGGATGTGCCACTCACTTGGCTTTATGCACCTTATGCTTTAAGTTTAGAAGGCACTTCTAGATGGGTAGTATTTAGAGTTGGAATAGAAGAAAATGTGTGGCATACCTGTTACATTCTTAGATAATTATGTATGCTTTTGTTAAGGGCAGAGAGAAGTGAGCCTCCCTTATCTTTGTAAACATATTCTTTACTATTATAAACCAATAAAAAGCAAATATGTCCAGGTTTTGTTAAACACATTTGCTAGATTTTTAAGTGAGATATGCTAGGCCAGTAATGATTAGGGATAACATTTATTGAGCATTATTCTGCCTACCAACTATTACATGGAGGTTGGAAAATGGAGCAAGGTCGGAAGTAGATGCATTTGATTTAAAACTCAAGAATCCAAGATGAGAAGTCTACTCAGGACGACATACAACAAGAAGAAACCAAGGAGTTTCAAATGCAGGCCCTAAAATTTCACTGTCTAAAGCTATTATCACCAGCCTCGTGTGGCTATTTAAATTTTAACTAATGTGAAATAACTTTTAAAAGTCAATTCCTAAGTCACATTAATCACATTCAAGTACTCAATAGCCCATGGGACTAGTGGGTACTAGATGGATAGCAAGCACAGAATAACATTTCTATCATTACAGGAAGTTTTGACATGGAACTAATGAAAAATTGCCTTTAGGTTCACGTTGTGATGCCAGATAAAGTCTATGGAATTTCTGACAAGTTTCCAAAGCTGTGAAACGAACTGAAAGTCATCCAAAATTGTGCAGTTTGATTGGTGTTTTACTTTCTGTTCAACCTAATTCTGTAACTCTAAGAAATTTTGTGGTGAATTTCTGCAGGGACACATAACAGAAAATGTATAAGATAGATCAGAAAACCTATGCCACTGGCATTTCCTATGTGCCAAGCACCATGCTATTGCAACTACATCTAACCTGCAGGATAGCTCTATCGGTATTTATTTATTTTTGTATTGGGAATAAACCCAGGGGTGCTTAACCACTGAGCCATATCCCCAGTCCATTTAAATATTTTATTTAGAGACGGGGTCTTCCTGAGTTGCTCAGGGCCTCACTAAATTGCTGAGGCTGATTTTGAACAAGTCATCCTCCTGCCTCAGTCTCCCAAACTGCTGGGATTACAAGAGTGCACCACGGTGCCTGGCTATCTGGTTTATTGTTAATCACCATTTTGCAGATGAAGAAGCTGAAGTTTAAAGGTAGAAGGTCACAAGCTAGCAAGGAGGAAGGCCAGGATTTAACACCAGGAGTGTTTATGGTGCTATTTGGCTCTGTGCCTTCTAGTTCTTCACTTTCCTTAACTATAAATCTAAAAGGATCAACTTAGTAAAAACCTCAAAATCCTCTACTGTTTCTAAAACTCAATGTTCTAAATTAGAATAATACTACCTATCTACCCAAGCTAATGAACTATGCATGAATAGGAAGGGCAGTTTGCTATCTATTTTTCCCCCAAAGGATAATGCTTCCCTCTGTCGTGCCTCTGTCCTGAAGCTTTGCTTGGTTTCCCTTATCTAATGTGGTTTGGATCATTTATAATCACCACACACCACAGACCCTCCCCCTGCCTAACTTGATAAGAAGCTCAAGGTAAGCGGCGATTTGCTCCAGGAATCCTAAAAACAACCAACCAGCTGCGAGTATACAGCGGGTGCCCAGTCCATGGACGTTTATGGAACTAAGTGGAACTGGACTGCAAGGAAACTGTGAATCAGCCGAAGAGCACGATTAAGGATATTACTCAGAAAACTGGCCTGGCCAAGAAGAAGCCTGTGCAGGGGGTTGGAGATAAATTCTGACCAGCAGAAATCTCAAGCGGGAAAACTTTAGGGATAGGGTCCGTCACACTCGCAAGTGGCTAGCCCGCAGCCGCCGCCAACCCCACCCACTCCGAGCAGCCGCCGCAGCCCCTCTCCTGGCTCCCAGGCTCCCCGGAGCGTCCCGGGCCCGCCCTCTCCGGCGGCAGCGGCTGCGGCTGCGCAGTGGCGCGCGCCGCGGTCAGCTGACTGCTCCGGCCGGCACGTGACTTGTTCTGTGGGCTCTGGGGTCGAGAAAGCTGTGAGGCCGGAGCTTAGGTCCGGGAGGGATGGAGCGCTGAGCCGTTAACGTTTGCCAGGCCGCCCGCCTCCTCACCAGTTTCCGCCGCCGCCGCCACTTCCTCGTTTGACACCTTCCCGGGTCCGTGAGCGATGACTATCCCTGAGGGGGACCCCTGGCCAGGCCCAGGCTTGCGCTGCTGTCGCCGCTTGGGAGGGATGGGGGCGGGGGTGGGCCCGAGACCGTAGCGTTGGCGTTGGAGCTGGAGCAGGCAGGCCTGGTGCCTGTGTCTGCTCCGCGTCTGTTGGTCACTGCTTTAGGCCTAGGTTCAGTCTCTAAGGAAGAGGAAGGAGGGAAAAGAGAAACGGCCTCAGGGGGTACTCAGTAGTTGAGGCCGAAAGGAGAGGCAGAGCGGACTTGGGACCTTGCTTAGGCAAGGGTTACTGAGAATCCACGCCGTCTGATGGAGGGGATGGAAGGTGACAGAGTGGTTCAAGTGAGGATCTGGGGTGGTGTGAGTGAGGTCACAGGCAGCGCCAGAGCCCGGGACTGGGTGTATGGACTTGTGAGTAGGGGGATGGCAGTTTTAAAGGGCCTAACAGCTCCTCTGCACGCAGGGATCGTCACAGGGAAAAACAGGGTCGGTCTAGGTAGGAGAAAGCACAAGAATCCAGGGAACTCAAACGGTTTTTTTTTTTTCTGTTCTTGGTAGAATGGGGGAAGGGTAGGCAAAAATCTCCGAAAGGGAACTTGTGCGGAGAGTCTGTTAAGGCATATTGAATCACCTGCGAAACAGGAGTAAGAGGAAAGCTGATCTTATTTTCAGAGGAAAAAATCTGAGGGTTCTATCCTAAGGGTGCAGCAAGTTTAAACAAACCAACCTTAGGAGTTCCACCTAATGATATTGGGAAGAAAAGTCACATATGCGACACATTAAAGTACTCTGAGGTTATATATAATTGTCAAAAAGAATGCAAAGTGTTTTGAAAGTGTGAAGCAGGAGCCATGGGAACTAGCGCTATGGGAAAATACCCTGGAGGCAAGAAAACTTGAATTGGGTCTTGTCAATCCAGTGGGATTTGAACTGGTTGAGGAAAATGGGGACAACTTTCTAGGCATGGAAAGCCACAGGTTTTGAGAGCCTGAAGATGAGGGGAAAAGTTTTGGAGAGTGGAGGACAAAGGCCAGGTTTTGGTGGGTTGTGTAGTGGATCAGTGGGGAATAAAGTTGGGCTCAAATAATGAGAACTTTGAATGACTTATTTACTTACTCAACTAATGTATTGAGTACATGCTATATGCTGGTATTATGGTGATGCAAAGATTCAGAAAATAAAGGATTTCTATTCACACAGAACTTTTAATAGTCAAATTGGAGGCGATAGAGTTTAGTAATGATCATGCAAGTGTGAAATGTGCTTTGAAGGAATATCAGTGGTGTGAACTAGTTTACCAGGAATATAACCTTTATGGAAGAATGTTCAAAGAAGATTTTTTGAGCCTATGACCTGAGGTCTGCAAAGAGGCTGAAAAGGGGATGTGATGGTACCAGTAGAAAGAACCTTAACTGAGGAACAGTGTATGTGAGGAGGAATAAAGTGTTTGAGAAGTTGTTGGAGGGCTAGGGTGGCTGAAAAGTGGGTAGAAGTTATGAGACCTAGGGTCAGGCCCAGCAGGGCTTTTACCCTAAAAGCAAAGAAGCCAGTAATGATACAAGCAGTGGAATGAGTCAGACTGTGGTTTTTGAAGAGATAATTTTGTGAAGAATGATGAAGAGGGTGGCAAAAGTGAATGAGAAAGCCAGCTGAGGAAAACATTGTTGTAGTCCACTGAAGGATTTGAGGGCATTTTTCTCTCTTTACTGGGGATTTAAGGAGAACTTTTAACTTTACTCACCTTGAGAGGATTAAGGAGTTGGGAAAGAGGAAGAATGATAGTTCTGTTTGTCCCTTTCCCTGAAGGTAGTTATAACTACCTCCTAAGCAGTCCTGAAATACACAGGGAGGCCTGGATTGTTTTGAAGTTCATGGGAGACTTTGTAAAAATTTATTTTGACCTTTCAAATGTGTTCCTTAGTAATGTCATCTGTTTCAGAATAGCTTTTGTTGAAATATAGTCACAGGAAGAAATCAGTTACCTTTCATATATTTTTTTTTGTTGTTGTTGTTCTTACAGGTCTTTGAGGGATGGTAGTTGAAAATGCTCTCACTGGATAGATAGGGACCTGTCTCGATCTTTGGAACTAGAAACAGAAGTAAAGTGATTTGGCTAAGCTTGGCCTGACTTCCACAGTCTTCTGACTGCTCATAGATTATTCCTGCTGATTACCTACCCAGTACTTACTACAATTCAACATGTAGAGAGCAGGGTGAGTTTTTCAAAGTACCTTGTAATCTTTGATTTAGCATTTTGGGTGAAATTTCTCTAGGATAGCTTCAAGGGATTTGGCAGTCTATACTTTAGAAACTGCTTCTCTAAGAGCTTGGGGAAAGCACTTCCATTTACAATCCAGTTGGGGGAGATAATAAGCAGCAAGGTGAGCTGAAAGTACTCAGTTTGCCATTCTCAGTTCTTTGGCAACAAGGGAGTTTCAAATTTTTCTGAAGATGGAGCCTCAGGGTTGTGTCTCAGAACTCTGGAATCTCTTTCCCCTTTTGTTATTCTTTGCAGAGACTATATAAAATTTCAAGAAACAGTACTCAGGATCTAACTAAATGCTGAGAGCTATGTGACTAGAATAATTTTACTTTTAAAACTGGATAGGAAATACTCATTTTTATTTTTTGGTGTATAAGTCTTAGGAGCCTCCTTTATTTAGCTTTTGCAACCCAGAAAGAAGCTTCTGGGCTTCACAAATTTGATTCTGTGATTATTTTCACAATTTGTGAAATAATTTCATTGGCCAAAGAGCAAAACTGGCCCCAAAACAAAACTTCTGCAAAGGTAAACCTTTGCAAAAGGGTCTTCTTGCAACCTACCTGTCCTTAGCTGTAAGTCTTGATTTTGCTTAGGAATAACAATTTTGATTGACAATAGTTTTGACTGAGCACATCCTAGTTTAATTTTTTTCTTGAACATATTTTGATCTATCTGCAGAATACATCTTTTCTACTTTTTGGATGTAGACTTACATACCATTTTAGTTATAAATCAATTCATGTTCAATTTTCTTTCTCTTTTTTTTTTTTTTTCAGTATTGGGGGTTAATCCCAGAGCTTCATGCATGCTAGGCAAGTGCTCTACCACTGAGATACATCCCTAGCTCTAGATTTTCATGTCATCAATGTTTTTTGTTTTTTTTTTAATATTTATCTATTTTTTAGTTGTAGTTGCACAGGATACCTTTATTTATATGTGGTGCTGAGGATAGAACCCAGGGCCCTCACACCTGCTAGGTGAGCGCTCTATCACTAAGCCACAACCCCAGCCCTGTCATCAGTGTTTTTAAGACAGTGAAAACAGGCTGCAGTTGTAGCTCAATGGTAGAGTGCTTGCCTAGAATGTGTGAGGCACTGGGTTCGATCCTCAGCAGCACATAAAAATAAATAAATAAAATAAAGGTATTGTGTTCATCTACAAATAATTAAAAAAAAAAAGACAGTGAAAACATTAGCATGATGCTCTTGGAAAGAGCTCAGGAAATGTAAAAATTTCCTATTGACATGAGTCTTAGAATTAGAAATTTCATTTTATTTTTTGATAATGAAACAAAATTATTTTCCAAAGGGAAAAGGAACTACTTCTAACATTATGTGAATATGCATATGTGCTATAAACTTATTGAGTTTAAAAACAATCCAAGTAGGCAGGAGGTTAGGTGCTTTGGTTATATCATGAGATGAAAGGCAGAATATTAGCTAGGTATCTAAAAAGTGACTGGTATCTGTATGTATTTTAAAATAGAGAGTGATGTGTCTTCTGAGGTATATTAAGTAAATTTATCAATGAACAGTGAAGTTATTTGTATATTAAGCTAACCAGCGGTTGAATTAACCTTACCATGAAAGGTTATCTTCTTGACCCAGCCTATAAGTTCAGTGTTTTTGCATGGGTGCTGTTGGTATTTTGGACAGTACTATCTTATGTTTAGCCTTCATCCATCAAATGCTAATTAATGATCCTCACATTGGGACAACCCCAAATGCTCCCATTTACTTTAGACTTCTAGAGGAGAGGGATGCCATTTGTTGCAAAACATGCATGTGGTGCCATCATTTATATGTTAAACAAATATTGAATATTGAAAATACAGAGGCTAAGAGAAAGGTCTTTTTTTTTTTGGCAACAGGGGTTGAACTCAGGGCATCCAACCACTGAGCCACATCACCAGCCCTATTTTGTATTTTATTTAGAGATAGGGTCTCACTGAGTTGCTTAGTGCCTCACTTTTGCTAAGGCTGGCTTTGAACTCGTGATCCTCCTGCCTCAGCCTCTGGAGCTGCTGGGATTACAGGCATGTGCCACTGTGCCCAGCTAGAGTAATATTTTAATAGATTCAGTTCTTGATGTTTTAATGTAATTCCTTTAGTATGAAAATACAGAAACTAGTCTGATATTTCTTTGAGGAACTTATCTGTTCAAAAGCTGCTTGAATAACTCAAATAGGTTTTCTGTACCAATAAAATGTAGTGACCAATAAAATGTACCAATAAAATGTAGCTGTGTGACCTTGAACAAGTGTTGTCATTAACTCTTCCCTCTTCTGCAAGAGGAGGGCAGTGATAATGTCTACTTTGAAGGAATTAAGTACAAAATTGCCTAACATACTGAATGAAATGCTTGTCATTGGGCACTGCACATAGTATATATTCAATAAGTAGTTGTCCTTACCATTTAACAGAATCTCAAGCTTACTGGAGTTAAAATAGGGAAAATTTATTTTAACTCTTTAACTTGATAAATTTCAGGCCAGAATACATTGCAACAGAGACATCAGCACCTTCTAGCAGAGTGTGGTACTGTGGTTCAGTCAAGATTATAAGTGATTAACCCAAAAGAAAGGGAAGTAACATTTGGGGAGCCATGAATGTAGATTCAGGGAATCCCCTGGCATGGAAGGAATTGTCTGCTCCCTTTGTTGAGTTGCCTGTACAGAGAGGAGTCTCTGGGAGCCCAGAAGATTTTGATGATGACTTTCAGTAGTAGCCATTCAACTGTTCCCTATTGGCTATATCTGCCGTTTCAACCAGCTTTATCAGAAATTACTAGAAACTTTCCAACATTGTATTTTGTGTAACTACTTCCTGCAACATGTTGCAAGTCTTTTTTTTCCCCTGTATTTGGGATGGAGCCCAGGGCCTCATGTATGCTAGGCAGGTGCTCTACCCCTGAGCTACATCCCCAGCTCTTGTTTCCAGTTTTTATGGCATCTTGTGTGAAAGGAAGGCTTTCCTTTTACAAATTTATTTCTTGTCAACTGTGGCATGAAAAGAGTGTAGTGGTTTATAAAATGTATCTATTAAAGATTAAATTTTCTTTTATATTTAAGTATATTTATTCAGTGAACTTGAGGTAGTCTTTAATGGGAGATAGAGTATTTATAAATAATGTTGAAAACAAAATATATAAGAGTTAAAATTTGTTTAATGAAGGTGTAAGTTGTGACAGTTTTTAAATCTCATTCCATATGAATCATGGAAATATTCCCTGAAAAGTAAAATTCCCCTTTTAGTTATTGGAAACATTTAAGCAAGTTATAATAAAAGTAAGCCTCTCCCACCATCCCATTTAAGATGCTTATGTTCTGAAGGATGAAATCTTTACATTCAAAGAGGAAATGGTCATTCTTTCTTTCATTTTATGCAGTGTAAGTGATTTCTAGGCAACTAAATTTTAAAATGAATGGCTTATCTGGGCATGGTGGCTTTCATCTATAATCCCAATGACCTGGGAAACTGAGGAAGGACGATTTTAAGTTTGGTCAGCATGGACAATTTAGCCAGATTCTGTGTCAAAATAAAAAATAAAAAGGGCTAAGTATGATGGTGAATGCTTGGGAGGTTGAGAGGCAGGAGGATCACAAGTTTGAGATTAGCTTCATAAACTGAGTGAGACCCTGTCTCAAAATAAAAGGGTCTGGGGATATAGCTCAGTGATAAAGCACCCCTGAGTTTAATCTCCAGTACTGAAATGCATACATAAATAAATAAATAGGGATGGAGATGTAGCTCTGTGGTAGAGTGTCCTTGGGCTAATTCCTCAGTACCCAAATAAATATTTTGTGTTAAATGTTTCATACTGGTCAGTTTCACTAAAAGTTGAAGTGCATATTTGGAAGGCCATGTGATATTTCACTGATACCTGAGGCATCCATTTTCCTTGTGCTTGTTGAAATAAACTGCTTTAGTAAACTTGGTACAGTTGCCCTTTGGTGTCTGAGAGGACTTGGTTCCAAGACTTCTCACTGATTCCCTGGTGGATACCAAAATACAAGGATGCTCAAGTCTTTGTATAAAATGGCATAGTATCTACATACATTACACACGCTTTCCCATATACTTTAAATTATTTCCAGATTAATTATACTGGGTAATATAATGATAAGGATAAGAGTCTGCATATTCAGCACAGATGAATATTTTCATTCCATGGTTGGTTGATGCCTGAGATGAGGAATCTGTGGATATGGAGGCCTAACTAATTATAAAATCTGAAAAGGAAGTTGTTTGCATATTGGCCAGTTTCTAGGCTTAATATATTGTGAAAGATGACTGCATTTCAGAGACTGCAGTATTCTTAAAAGCATTAAAATCAGTTAAGGGTTGGAGCACTTTTTGGGGTGGTGCTGTTTTCTGCAGCCCTGTCATGGGTCAGGCTCGTATCTTCCATTCACAGAGGCAATGCATAGCAGATCTCCTGTTCAGGCTGAGCACCCCCACTTTTTGTGTTGTTGAATAAATTACTACATTATTGTTTTAATTTTACATTTTAATTAATTGTGGTAGGAAAATAATTCATTGTTTTCAAACTCCTAGAACTGAGAGATACAGTATATAAAAAGTCCCTGAGGGGCTGGGGATGTGGCTCAAGCGGTAGTGCGCTTGCCTGGTATGCACCGGGTGCGGGTTAGATCCTCAGCACCACATAAAAATAAAATAAAGATGTTGTGTCCACCGAAAACTAAAAATAAATATTAAAAAACTCTCTCTCTCTTTAAAAAAAAAAAGTCCCTGAGGTTTGGACCCAGGTTTATCTTTCATTTCTCCTTCCCACTTGGCCTGAGGTCAAAATGGATGAAGAGTCCAGGAAGATTGTGAGGATAAAACATGAAAACTCAGACAAGGACTAGTGCTTGATAAGGACTAGTGCTTGATGACAGTGAAGACTGGCAGATTTGAGTTGTATTTCTAAGAAGCAGGGTTAGGGGCATATGTTTTGTGTTATTTAGTCTTCTGTCCCTTGGAGAAGGAACACTGGTCACAAACCTATCTGATATTGTATGTAAGGTTGTACTCTGTTCTTTAATAAATTCCATATACTTTTAGGAAACTATATATTTTTAAATTTTGAGATGTCTCATTAAGTAACCCAGGTTGGCTTTGAACTTGTGATCCTCTTGCCTCATCCTCCCAAGTAGCAAGGATTATAGGCGTTGTGCCACTACACTTAACTGATTTATACATTCTTCCTTTTCTAGTACTGGGGATTAAACTCAAACTTAAGGGTGTTGTACCACTAAGTGACATACACATTCTTTTTTTTTTTTAATTTGAGATCAGGTCTCTAAGGTTTTAAGGGTCTCACTAAACCGAAGAGCCTGGCTTCAAACTTGTGATCCTTCTGCCTCAGTCTTCCAAGTTGGTAGGATTATGGGTGTGTTTAGCCTGCGGCCAGCACAGGCTTCATAAATGAAGGTTCAGCTAAGTGAGAAATCTGAAGGGAGTTTTGAATTAAAGAGACAGGCTCTAATTACCTTTAAACCAGCTCCAGGACGGCTTCCCCCAGCTCCAGCCACCTATTATGGTAGCAGGTAGCAAGGTTTACTGAAGAGGCGAGAGAGAGAGAGAGAGAGAGAGAGAGAGAATCCCATCCAATGAAGATTAAGGAGGGGCAGTGTCCCAAGGTCTGGTGCCATGATTGGGTCTTCCGGGTAGTGGCCAGACGCGCTTCCACACGGACAAGCCCTCGGATCTGAGAAGAGTGGGGAAAACTCTGGACACAAGGATGTGTCTAAGTGCCTCTCGCCCAGCCAGGGAGGTAACTCAAATCACGTGTGAGGATGGCCTTCCACAGGTGTGCACTACTGTACTTGGTTGAATTATGCATTCTTTTTTTTTTTTTTTTGATTTTTTTTTTAATATTTATTTTTAGTTTTTGGCAGACACAACATCTTTGTTTGTATGTGGTGCTGAGGATTGAACTCGGGCCGCATGCATGCCAGGCGAGCGCGCTACCGCTTGAGCCACATCCCCAGCCCTGAATTATGCATTCTTGAGCAAAGCAAGAGTTTACTCAGATTTCATTTTGTTCTATACTTGATTTCATATGTTGTTGTTGACTTTATTTTTTCAGCTTGTTAGTTGTCATCAAAAACATATACAAAGTGGTTTGATATATGTGTCAGTATATGTGTGTGTATATATGGTTTCTAAATTTCGTAGAACAAAAAAGCATTTATGTGTTATAGAACTAAAAATGCTATGTGGTTCTTGATGATGATATGACATTTAGCTATATTTTAATAAGCATATTGACATTTCTTGTCACATTGAACTCACTATATAATCATGAAAATGCCTGTTTTGGAATAGTGGCTCAGAAATCTGGCAGATCATCTGATTTACCTGAAGGGCTTAATAAGAAAAAAGGATAGTCCTGGGCCTCACCCAGTATAGATTCAGGAAATGAGTGAAGGAGCAGAATAGGTTTTTGGATAAACAAAATCTAATCCTCTCATTTTACAAATGAGGAAATTTTTACAGACAGTAATATTCAGAACTGGGGTTAGATCCCAAGGCTTCAGTTTGTCAGTGCAATGCTCTGTCGGTTACACTGTGCTTTGTGAGGTTAGCATTTGGGTTTTCTCTGGCTATCATTCCTAGTGAGATAAAAACTTTGTTGACCAGCCTTGATCCCATGCTTGAGATGTAGCTGCTGTTAATCAGCTTTATTCTTCTGCTTTGTATCATCATCAGGTTTCTTTGTTATAATACCATGTTAATAGCTTTTAAACTTTTCACTGTTTTCAAGTATGAGAGTAATGTGCTAATAAGGGTTTTTTTCTTTGCTGTTGTTTTTGGAATGCATGCTTACATATATAATTCATTTTTTAAAAATTGAGAAACAGGAATCTGCACAAAAAATGAAAATAAAAACATTCATGAGCCACTCCCAAGAGGTAATCATTAACGGCTTTTTAAAAAAAACATAAATTAATGTTTTATGCTTATCTCTATCCTTATTTCCTTTATTAAAGTTGATATAGCTGGGTCAAAGGATATGCACATTTTTAGATAGTGATGATATAGTATTCTAAAACATTTTAGATCTTTTATTAATGATGTCAAATTATTATAGCTTCAACAGTGCTTTTATTTATATAGGTACTGGGGGTTGAACCCAGGGGTACTTTACTCCTGAGCTATATCCCTAGTACTTTAAAAAAGTTTTTATTTTGAGACAGGGTCTTGGTAAGTTGTTTAGGGCTTTGCTAAGTTGCTGAGGCTATCCTTGAACTTGTAATCCTCTTGCTTTAGCCTCCTGAGTTCATGGGATCACAGGCATATGTCAATGCTCCTTGCTTTATCAATGTTTTTAAATGACTTTATAATTTACCAATCAAAATATCTTGCCCTATGTTTGCAAATTAATGGCACATATATGAATGTAAGTGACATCTATTCAGACTGCATCTGTTGTTGTTTTTCAAACAAAAGTGAGTATTTCTTCCTTTGTTACCAAAGTAATACATGTTCATTGTTTTGTTCCATTCTTCATACACAGTATTCAGTCTTTCAGCCTAGATTTGTTAAATTTTTGGTGTTCATTGTTATAATTCTGTTTTCTGTTAAATGTAAAACATAGGACTGAGATAGGCTGGGAGGTTATGGCTGAATTCCCACACAGAAATAAATAGTAATTAGCAAAACCAAAAACTCATGAATAATATGTATAACACAACTGGCTGGGACTTCAGTTTCTGACTGCAGTGGAGTAACTGGTACGCAGATGTGCTTTCCCACCATAAACAACTACAAACGTGGACAAGACATAGGAAGAAACTGCTTCTAGGTAGTGAATAGCGAGCAGTACAAGAACTGAGAGAAAGGAAACAAGTGTGAGCTCTGTAATATCTCCAGCTTTCTTCCTGTACATACATACTCTGCACCATAGTTAGCAAGGGTAAAACCCAAGAAGAGCATATTGATCTTACTGATTTAAGGAGATTAGGTTTGGGGAAGGCTTATCTGGCTAGAATTTGCAAGTCTGATTGTCAGAGACATAAAACCCCAGAAAGTGACATAGGTCTCTCTCTAGGAGGATCAACAGGGTTTTAAACTGAACAATTGCTGGAGCTCACAGGATTGGGACATTCAATAAAATCCCCAGTGGTCAGTAACAAAACTAAATTAGTAAAGTTGAGGGCTCATTTTAACAAAGTTTAAGAACGAGCCTTGAGTAGATCAAGCTGATCCTCATGTCACTTAACTGCCTGTCAGAACAAAGTACAACACTCTTAAAAGGAAGACAGCAAAACCCAGTGATCAACAGTGTAACATTGTGAATTATAGTAGGCTCAATGACTTAACAGAAAACATGAACGTAATGAAGAAAGAAATGGAGAACATTAAAAATGGAACTTATAATGTAGAAAAAGGCACCTGAAGTGAGATACTCACTGGATGAAATGAATGATAGATTAGAGACTATAAAGAAAGGTCAACAAAATAAAATGTAGAGCAAGAGACTATCCAAACTTAATGCAGAAAGAGAGAAACAACTGGAGGAAAACAAACAAGCAAACAAAAAATGAAGCTCAGAGACCTGTAGAATAATATCAAGTGGTTTAAAATGTGATTTTATCTCAAGAGAGGGGAGCATAAAAAATTTTTGAAGAAAATATTGGCTGAAAAAAATTAAAGATTTGATGAAACCTATAAATACAGATCCAAGACACTCAGCAAATTTCAAGCAGGACAAATAATTATTACCTTGGGGTAGGCACATTTTACATCTACCACAGAAAGCATCTATTATTTTAAAAAATATACATTGGACACTGGCAGAATTGAAAATTTCTATTCAGAAGCACCATTAAGAAAAGGTAAGCCACAAATTGAGAGAAAAATATGTAAATGTCTGTGTAGTTTGGATATTTAGTGTCCCACAAAATTCCATGTGGACAGGCTTGGTCCCAGCGTGGCACTGTTGGGAGGTGGTAGGAAATTTAAGAGGTTGCCAGGGGTACACACCTGTAATCCCAATGGCTTGGGAGGCTGAGGTTCAGAGCCAGTCTCAGCAAACTCGAGGTGCTAAGCAACTCAGACCCTGTCTCTAGATAAAATACAAAATAGGGCTGGGGATGTGGCTTAGTGGTCAAGTGCCCTGACTTCAATCCCCAGTAACCCTTGCTGCCCACCCCCCCCCCAAAAAAAAAAATCAAAAAAGAAGAAATTAAGAGATGATGCTNGTCTCTGACTCTTCCCAAATTTTGACAAAAAAAAAAAAAAGAAAAAGAAAGAAAATTTAAGAGATGATGCCTTGTTGGGAGGCTTTTAGCTCATGGGGTATCTGTGAAAAACTATGCCCCTTTCATACCTTTTCTTTCTTTTTCTATGTGGCCACAGGTGAGTGCTTTTGCTCTACCACATGCTTCCGCCATGATCCACTGCATCACCGTAGCCCTGAAAGTAACGTGGCCAACCAGTGATCATAGACTGGCACCTCCAAAACTGAGCCAAAATAAACCTTTTGTTTTTCTAAGTTGATTATCTCAGGTGTTTGTTTGTTTGTTTGTTTTATAGTACTGGGGATTGAAACCCAGAGCTTTGTGCCTGTTAGGCAAGTGCTCTACAACTGAGTTGTACTCCTAGCCCACAGGTATTTGTTGTAATGGCATAAAGCCTACTAGTACCATGTATGTATATCACAAAGAAATTGTATCAGTATACAATTTCTACAACTCAGTAATAAGTCACCTTATTATTATTATTTTTTTAAATTGGGCAAAAGACTTGAAAAGAGACTGCACAAATGAAGATCCAAAATGGCTAATATCATGGAAAGGTACTGAACTTCATTATTATGAAAATGCAAGGTATCCCTGCAGCCCTGGAATGGCTAAAAATGAAAAGACTGAGAACCCTAAGTGCGAGTGAGCATGTGGAACAACTAGAGCTTGCATACCTTGTAAGGAATATAAAATGTTAGAATCTCTACTTAGAAATTCTGTTCCTAGAATTTTACCCAGGAGAAATGGAAATACATCTTTACAAAAAAAACTTTGTAGAGGAATGTTCAGAGTGCCTTTGTTCCTTTTTTTTTTTGGCACTGAGGATTAAACTCAGGGGCACCCAAACACTGAGCCACACCCTTTTTTATATTTTATTTAGAGATAAGAGTCTTGCTAAGTTGTTAGGGTCTTGCTAAATTGCTGAGGCTGGCTTTGAATTTGGTGATCCTCCTGCCTCAGCTTCCCAAGCCATTGGGATTACAGGTGTGTTCCACCATGCCTGGCAGTGCCTTTGTTCTTAATGGTACCAAATTAGTAACAATTCAGATGACCATCAGTAGCTGAACAGATAAATTGTAGTATATTCATGCAGTGCTGTTCTAAGCAATAAAACTTAATGAAGTACTGATATACACAACATGGACAAATATCAAGGACATGCTCAGCAGAAGCAGCTAGATAGAGAAAAATACATGATGTATGCTTCCATTAACAATGAAATTTTAGATCATATAAAACTAATCTGTGGTGACATAAAGCAGATCAGCATTTGTCCAGAGCTGGCAGTTGGGCAGGGATTGATGGGGCTAGATGTGAGGGAAGGTTTTGAGATGTTAGAAATGATAGACTTTTTTTTCTTCAATACTGGGGATTGTACCCAGGGTCTCAGTTTAGCAGTGGTTACACAGATCTATATGTATGCCAAAAACTAATTGAACTCTTGGATATATGATTGTATGTAGATTATATTTAAATAAAGTCGATTTAAGAAATAAATTGGGAAGTGAAAGGAGCCCACCAGTTATGAGTTAAGTAATTTATATATTATTAAGTTTCACATTGTTTATCCAAGAATATTCAACAAAGACATTTTGACACTCTGTCATGCCAGCTTCTATGCCATATATTGAGAGAATACCATAGTGAGCAAAAACTACATGATTTCTACTTTATTTAGAAGGCAGATATTAGTAAAAAGTGTTCTATAGAGAATGTGCTATAAGAATATATAATATCACCCTTAGCATATAATATATAGTCTCATCTAGTATATAACCTGCTACATAATATATATCATCTGAGGTATTTTCTGTGCCTTGGTTTCTTTGTAATTACTATCCCTCTCATGGGGTTGTTTTAATAAGTTAATGAATTAATATATGGGAAGTACTTTGGTGAAGTAGCTAGGAAGCATCTGATCAGTATTGGTTGCTGCCTTTAGAATATTTGACGATCTTAATTGTCTGGTGTTGCAGAGGTACACCTAGGCTAGCTCAGGGAACACTGGATTAGGACCAAGGTTAGGGAAAGGGATGATGAGCTAGCTAGAAGTGTTAGGTGCTTTTGAGACATAAGAGTGGAAAGGTAGTCAGTGGCTGATATCGTTGGGGTACAGTTCTTTTTGTTGCAGGAGAGCCCAGGCTGACAATACAGTTTGGGAGTGTCCAGCATTTAGCCTGGAATTGCCTAGGGTATAGAGAAAACCAACAGGAGAGAAACACATTTACACATTTGCACAAGGGAGGAATGTAGATTTGAGTCTGAGTCTTAAGAACCCCAACCTTTAGTCAGTGTGCCTATTTGATAATTTTTTCTTCTGTTTAGCATATGATGTATCTGCATTTATGTTTGATTTCAAAAATACAAGATGAAGCAAAAGGAAATAGTTAGCAATAAAAACAAGTAATTTGGCTGGGCATGGTGGTGTGTGCCTGTAATCACAGTTGTTCAGGAGACTGAGGCAGGAGGATTGTGAGTTCAAAGCCAGCCTCAGCAAAAGTGAGGCGCCAAACTTGCTATCTCTAAATAAAATATTAAAAAAAGGGCTGGGGATGTGGCTCAGTGGTTGAGTGCCTCTGAGTTCAATCCCTGGTACCAAAACAAAATCAAACAAACAAACTCCCCCACAAAACCAAGTCATTTGAAGCAGTGGAGGTGTTCAGGTTCTTTTTAAGTTCCTAACCATTGGCCACTTATTTTGACTCTTTCCTCGCATCTGAGAGAAAAAGGGAAATGTGTTAAGCAACATGGATTTTATTTTCTCAGCCTCCCCACTCCCCAAATAGTACAGTGTATTCCCAAATAGTAAAATGTATCCCCAAATAGTAAATTATATCTACATTTTATTTGCAACTAAGTTAAATTATTCTTAAATTTCAAGAATTTTTTTAAAAATGTGACACATGTAAGAGTTTAACTGTGGACATTGTGTAAGGCTCTGGGTTCTATCCTCAGCACCAAAAAAAAAAAAAAAAGCTTGGGGTGGGGATAATGTGATAAGTGCATGATAGTGGCATTCATAACGTATAAGTAAACAGGATATTTCCCTCCTGGGACACTGGGGAGAGCCTGAGAACGAGAATGTGTTAGGGACGTAGTTAATACAGTTACCTCCAAAAAGATCTAGGTCATCATTTTATTCATTCCTTCCAACAGTTGTGTAAAGAGGTTTGTGGAATTTCCATTTTGCACATGAGAGGACTTACAAGGGAGTAGAGTAAGGGTTTTAACTCTTGTGAGACTCCAAAGTTTTTGGGTTCTTCTATGATCTGACAGGTTAGGTCCCTTGAATCTCTAAATTTTTTTTTTTTAAATCTTTTTGTGTGAAGTAACCATTGTTCCTTTTAGGACGTAGGATAGTTTTGGATGCCAGGTTCTGGACTATTTTAGAAATTTAGAAATTGTGGGTGAAAATAGAAGAGTCAGACACTTTTATGTAGCAGAATCCATTAGACTTCCAGGGTACTCTGAACTTGGAACTGAACAGGGTGAAGGGGTTCCAGGTTGCTTGTGGATCTCTCTTCAAATGGAAGACCTCAGGCATATGTGACTGCAGAGCATTCCTCTTTCCTAACCTGACACAGTAAAGAGAACATGGCCTTTATAGTCAAACACAACTGGATTTGAATCCCATCTGCCAGATGTGTGGCCTTAGATAAATTACTAATCTCTGAGTGTCTCATAGGGTGGTTGTAGGAATTAACTAAGGTAATTCATGAGAAATGTGTAGCACAGTACCAAACATAAAGGGCATATTTATTTATTTATTTATTTGTAGTATGGTGGTACTGGGAATTGAACCCATGTGTGAACTACCATTGATCTACATCCCCAGCTCTTTTTTTACTTTTTATTTTGAGACAGGGTTTCACTAGGTTGCTGAGGTTGACCTTGAAATTTGCTATCTTCCTACTTCAGCCTCCCAAGTTGTTGGGGTTATAGGATACACCGCTGCATCCATCTTATTACAGTCTTTGAAACAGGTGCAGTTTAAATAATAAAACACTGCTGTCAGGGAGAATTGCAACACGTGACTTCATTACCTGTCATTTATTGGGGAGGTATAAAAATGTATTTCAACAGAGCTAGTTGTATAAAGTAAATACATAAAAGCTCAGTTTTTCCAAAAACCATAGTCACTTTGAAGATCTGGATTACTAACAGAAATTTAAAGATGCCATTGGATTCTCTTGATAAACTGAGGAATTTAAAATACTGTGATTGGTGTTGAGCTAAATAGCTAGATTTGGTTAAGTGCAAGAGTATTAGATAAAGGAAACTAGAGATAGGGAAATAGCTAAGGCCAAAGTAGTCAAAGGAAAGTGAAAAGGGTACCAGTTGTTGGAGCAGTTTTGGTGAAGTGACCTAAATGTGGTGGAGCACAGAAACCAGATGACAGGAAGGCAGCAGATAGGTCCACAACATTTCATCAGGAATTAATTATAAAAGGCAACTTCCTGAATAGGTTTTGGAGTTAGTATAGGTGTAGTCTAAGCTCCTATCCTTTAGCATTGTTAAATATATGCAACATTATTAAATATATGGACCCTAAAGGAGGATTAACTTGATAGATTATTCTGTTCTCTGAATATGCCACTTGATAGTTCACTAACATTTTATAGTTTATAAATTGTACTAAGCAGTGTTATATTTTAACTCATAAATTAATTACATTCTTATAACAGTTTGAGATTTAAAAAAACATTTCATATACAGAAAAATTCAAATATTGCAAATTAGCAGACATCCACACATCTACTACTTAGATTTAATAGCTATTAACATTTTGCCATGTTTGCCCCAGATTGATTGATCATCCATTCATCCAGGAGGAGGTAGGGATGGATCCTTCCTTCCCTCCCTGAACTCAGTGTCTTGGGCATGTTAGGCAAATGTTCTACCACTGAGCTACATCCACAGTCAAATCTTTTTCTTAAATAAAATCCTGAATTCCTGGAATTACAGGTGAGTGTCACTGCATGTGGTTTAAGTTTACTTTAATGATACCATACATAATAAGTAGACAGGTTTACTTTCATTAAAGTGGGCTACTGAGATTATGAAAGTTCATTATGATTAACTATATTTTGAAGAAAATTTATTAAGTCTTTTCCCATTCATTATCTGATTTTGTTCTTAGGACAGATATATATTCAATTTACAGACATGGAGTCCAGTTTCAGGAGAGGTTAAATGAGCAGTAGTGGTAGAGAGCTTATGATGGTTCTCCTGTAGGCAATTAGATTGGAAAATGATACCGCAATGTTATCATTTTTATGAGTTATTTTATGTTGTATTTTTTATCTACTTCGATTCTGTGTAGATTTATATTTTACCCACTCCCTCCTGTGTGTGTTTGGGGAGGGGAGGAAGAGGAAGGAAAAAAGATTGTAGAAGAGGGTTGGATGTATTTTAATGGGAGTCTTTGGGTAGAAGGATCCACAGCTGCTTCTGTAACTCAGCTTCAATAGTGTTTTTACTCCTCCCCACAACCTTGTATTTGAACAAAACCAGGTAGGTTAGCAAGACACTTTTTTTTTTTCTTCAAATGTTTGATGGTAACTAAGAACATATTGGAGATTTGAGGAGATTCCTTTAGGTTGAATATGGATAATCATCAATTTGACTACTTTGCGGGATTTTCTAAATTAATGTGGCAAATTTATTTGGTCACTACTATTCAAATGCACTGATTCAATTAAGTCTTTCTCGGGTTGATTATGCATAGCTTTAATTTTTTTTTCATTTTGTTTATATGTGTTAAATTTAAGGGAAATCTATAAATTTGTGACCCTTGGATTTGGTTGAATGAAAACTTCTGACTGGTATTTTGGGTAGTCTCACTTCTTGAATAATTTCTATTTAGGATGTTATATAATGTTGAAAACATTAAGTAATTCATATATTAGGTCTTTTTGCCCTTTGGTTCTGGGGATTGAACCTAGGTCTTCATACATGCTAGGTAAGCACTCTGTTATTGAGTCATATCCCCAGCCCCCTATATTAGATCTTTATCATCTTTTTTTTTAGTGTCACAAATAAATCACAGATGTATTTACTTCCAGATAAGTAAATTTGCTTGATATTATATGCCAGTGTTAGATTACTTTTGAAACAGGTTTGTGCTAGCTTTTTGTCACTGTGACAAAATACTTGAAAGAATCAATTTAAAGGGAAGAAAGGTTTATTTTGGCTCATGGTTTCAGAAGTTCCAGTCTGTGGTCACATGGCCCCGTTGCTTTGGACTGTGGTGGTGCAATATATCATGGAAGGAACACATGGCAAAGTAGGACTGATTAGCTCATAGCCGTGAGAAGCAAAAAGGGAGAAGCTAGGCATAGTGGCGCATGCCTATAGTCCCATCTACTTGGGAGACTGAGGTGGGAGAATTGCTTGAATCCTGGAGTTTGAGGCTAGCCTGGGCGACATAATAAGACACCAGTTTAAAGAGTGAGTGAGGGAGGGAGTGGCCAGAGTTCTATGTCTACGAATGACATAACTTTCTCCAGTTAGGCCCAGTAGCACCTTGGGCTGTGGGCCAAATCTTTAACACATGGGTTTATGGAGTACATTTTAGATATAAACTTTATCATTTATCCTGTGACTGAAACATTTTAGAAATGAATGATATTAAATATACTTTTGTGTGTTTGCTTTGTTTTACATTATAGCTTCTTTATTGATTTCCAAAGAAGTTCCTGGTAATAAACATGACTGAATTCTGGCTTATATCTGCTCCTGGGGAGAAAACCTGTCAGCAAACATGGGAGAAACTGCATGCAGCGACTTCGAAGAACAATAACCTTGCTATTTCTTCCAAGTTCAACATTCCTGACTTAAAGGTAAAGCTGCACTGTGTAAGAGTATAATCAGGAGTGTAGTCAAAGTGTTTGGAATCAGGAGGGGCCAATTCTTTCTTTTGGTAGAAATGAGATACCCAGTTCCTTCAGTAGAAAACCCTCTGTAGTTAATCTAGTTTCGTTTCTTTGAGATGTTGTAACTACCCAAACTAAATAACAATTTTTTTCTTGCTAGACTTTTTTGTGCTTTTTGAAATATGATTTTCAGAGTTGAAAATCTTAGTAATATATATGTATGTATGTATATACACATATATATAATTTTTTAATAGTTGTAGATGGACAGAATGCCTTTATTTTGTTTGTTTATTTATATGTGGTGTTAAGGATTGAACCCACTGCCTCACACATGTTAGGCAAGAGCTCTGCCATTGAGCTATAGCCCAAGCCCAGAATTAATTTTTCTGTTAATTGATATTCTGCTAACACAGTAAATATCTTACTATAGCACCTACTTAATCATATTTGCCAAATCTAACCTCATTATTTAATCCATTTAATCTATTTACAATTCTATTCTGATCTGATCTACTGATGCTAGAGCAGTAATCTAGCAGCTTCAGTGTGAAACAGGCTGCCAGTAGTCAGTTGATGAAGCTGCTAGTAATTGGTTTAATGAACTTTTGTTAAGAATGGTGATATTTACATTTTGCTAGTTAACTAAGTAAGGTGGTCATATACAGTATTCATTTAAGACTTACTGAACATATTCAGCGTTTGATATTTTTTTTGGAGTTTGGATTCCATTTGGACAGGATGTTTCTTCCAAAATAGGATCTTTTGCATGCAATTTTGCATAGAGATTCAATTATAGATCCTCAGATGCACATCCATGGACCTTCTGCTAAGGGTCCTTGTTGTAGAGCAGGACTTCAAATGACCAACTGTCACTGGACAGTACAGGTGTAGGCATACCTTGAAAAGTCTTCACATCCTAAATGGTGCTTGTACCCATGAATCAGAGGATTCGTTGTATGTATAAATAGATTTGAAATGTCTGACAAATATCTTTTTAGTACACTTGCATGTTATAAAATAAAACATGAAGAATTTAAGATTTGTGGGCCCTTTAAATCAAGATATTGTATAATCTTGTAAAAAGGGTGGGTAGGGATGAAAGCTAAATAATAAAATGCCATCTTTCCCTTCCAGGTTGGCACACTGGATGTCTTGGTTGGCCTGTCAGATGAACTGGCTAAACTGGATGCATTTGTAGAAGGGTAATGTACATATATGCACGGGGTAGTACAAAATGAGAGACATTATCATGCTACCTGGACATTGGATTTGTTATCACATATATACTCTGTTTATAGAAATGGTTTTAGAAAATAATGAGTTTTTTTCTTTATAAAGCAATTTTGTGAAGATACAGTTTATGTACAAGAAAATATACCGGTTTGAAGTATGAAAATAATAATATTCTTTTTAATATCTTTATTGAGATAATTTACATGTCATATAGTTTACCTATTTAAAGTGTACACTTCAGTTATGTTAAATACATTCACAGAGATGTGTTACCAATATCACAGTTTTAAAACATTTTTATTGGGCTGGGGATGTGGCTCAAGTGGTAGCGCGCTCGCCTGGCATGCGTGCGGCCCGGGTTTGATCCTCAGCACCACATACAAACAAAGATGTTGTGTCCGCCGATAACTAAAAAATAAATATTAAAATTCTCTCTCTCTCTCTCTCTCTCTCTCCTCCCCCTCTCTCATTCTCTCTTTAAAAAAATAAAATAAAACATTTTTATCGCCCTCCCTCCTTCAATAAAACATCCTGTTCCCATCAGTAGTCACTCTCTGTCCACCACCCACTGATCTACTGTCTGACATTATAGATTTGCCTGTTCTGTGTGATTGTTTTTTTTTTTTGGGGGGGGGGCAGTGCTAGGGGTTGAACCTGGGGGTACTCTACCATTGAGTTATATCCCCACGGTGCTACTCCCCACCCACTCCTGCTTTTATTTTTTTTGTTGTGCTGAGGATTGAATCCAGGACATGCTAGGCAAGCACTCTACCATTGAGCTACATCCTCAGTACTCCTGGTCTGTTTTAAAATTTTTTTATTTTGAGATAGGATCTTGTCAAAGTTGTCCAGGTTGGCCTTGAACCTGTTACCTTCCTGCCACAGCCTCCCAAGTTTGGGGTTACATTATGTACCACTGCACCTGGTTAAGACTGGCTTTTTTGTTTAGCATAATGTTTTGAAATTTTAGCCATGTTATAGCAAATATCAGCATCTCATTTCTTTTTATTATCAATTCTATTATCATCAAATAATATTATCAAATAATTGATTTGATATTAATCCACTCATCAGTTAATTGGACATTTAGTTTGTTTCTTCTTTTTGGTTTACATGAACAATATTGCTATGAACACTTGCATGCAAAGTTTTTGTGTGTTCAGTGTTTTCATTTGTCTTAGATATGTACCTAGAAGTGGAATTTCTGTGTCACTTGGTTCTTTTTTTTTTTTTTTAATATTTTTTAGTTACAGATGGACACAATATCTTTATTTTGTTTATTTTATTTATTTTTTTTAAATGTGGTGTTGAGGATCAAATCTATGCCTCACATGTACGAGGCAAGCTGTCTGCCACTAAGCCACAACCAGAACCCTACTTGGTTCCTTTTTGAAGAACTGCCATATTGTTTTCCAAAGTGGCTAGATTTTTTTTGTATTTTCAACATCAGTGTTTAAGGGTTGTAATTTCTCCATGTTGCTACTATCAGTCTTTTTGATTGTATCCATCCTAGTGGGTATGAAGTAGTGTCTCATTGTATTTTTGATTTGCACTTCCCTGATGACTAATGATAAATGTTGAGTTTCTTTTCATGTGTTTATTGGCCATTTATTTTTCTTCTTTGGAAATGTCTATTTGGATCCTTTGCCCATATTTAATTGGCTTATTTTTCTTTTTATTATTGAGTTGTAAGTGTTCTTTACATATTCTAAATACAAGTCCTTTGTGAGATATGACTTGCTAATAATTTCTCCCAATCTGTGTGTTGTCTTCATTCTCTTTTTCTTTCTTTTCTCCTCCTCCGCCTTCCCCTCTTGTCTTCCTGCTTCTTCCTCCTCTTCCCCTTCTCCCCCTCACCCTCCCCTTGTTCCCCTCTATGGAGATTGAACACAGTGATACTCTACCACTGAGCCACATCCCTAGTCCTTTCTGTTTTTTATTTTGAGACAGGGTCTCAATAAGTTGCTTAGGGCCTTGTTAAGTTGATGAGGCTTGTCTGGAACTTGTGATCTTCCTAACTCAGTCTCCTGAGTCTCTGATATTACAAGTGTGCACCAGCCCCTTTTTATTTTTTATTTAAAGACAGGGTCTTGCTAAGTTGCCCAGGTTGACCTCAAACGTTTGACCCTTCTGCCTTAGCTTCCTGAGTGGCTGAGATTACAGGTGCACACCACTCCACCTACCTTGTCTTTACTTTGTTGATTTTTGTTCTAGAAAGCACAAGAATTTTTAATTTTGATGAAGTCCAATTTATCTACTTTTGTTACTTGTGTTTTTGGTGTCATATCTAGAAAACAGTCACAGTATACATCTGTGTTTTTTTTCTAGAGTTTTATAGTTATAGCTTTGATCCATTTTGAGTTCATTTGTATAGATGGCTTGAGATAGAGCTACCACTTCATTCTTGAGTTTGTGGACACCTAGTTGTCCAACAGTGGTAGAGTGTTTGCCTAGCATGTCTTGGATTTGATACCCAACAATGCAAGGAAAAAAAAATTAGGGACTAGTGTGTATCTCAGTGATAGTTGTCCAGGCACCATGTGAATTATCTTGGCACATTTCCTGAAAATCAGTTGAACATAATAATGAGGGCTTATTTCTGGACTCTCAGTTCTGTTTTATTGATCTGTTGTTTTTATCCTTTGCTATTACTGCATTATCTTGATTATTGTGGCTTCATAGTAAGTTTTTAAATCAAAGTGTGAGTTCTCTTCTTTTCAAGATTGTTCATTCTTGGTTTCTTGCATTTTCAAATGAATTTTAGGATTGCTACATCAAGTTTCTGTGAGTCATCTGGAATTTTGAAGAGAATTGTGTCTAGTCTGTGATTCAATTTGGGGTATATTGCCATCCTAACAATGTTGTCTTTGATCCATTTTTTTGAAGATGCTGATACTTCTGTCTGCAGAATTTAGTTATAACTATTTAATATAATGCTTATTCCATAAGCCCTATATTCCCCTTACTACTTAATTTCTAGTTTCATATGCTACTTATAATACTTAAAGTGACATTAATGTGTACAAATAATATATAATACATGTCAGCTGTATTCTTGTCAAATCTGTAAAACAATAAACATTACATGTTGACTGTTTGAAGAGCTTACCGTTAATTATAACTTCAATTATAATATAGTTTTGAGTCTAACCCTCAATTAAAATAACTTTAAGGGGCTGAGGATGTGGCTCAAGCGGTAGCGTGCTCTCCTGGCATGCGTGTGGCCCGGGTTCGATCCTCAGCACCACATACAAACAAAGATGTTGTGTCTGCTGAAAACTAAAAAATAAATGTTACAAAAATTCTCTAAAAAAAAAAAAAAAGTTAAAAAAATAACTTTAAAAACTGCAAAATTCCTAAAAATTTTTAGGCTTAGTGAAATAGAACACACCCTACACCCTCTTTGTGTATTTGTGTGAGAGAATGTGTGTATTTACCACCTATTGCCCCAATGCTTACATAGCACTTGAACCCAAACCCTCTATGGTGGGGAGACTAATACCCCCTAATTTAAGTATAACTTCAACTATAATGAAGTTTCTAGTGTAATTCTCAAAGCAACTTTACAAACTGCAAAAATTTTGAAGATTTTTAGGTTTAGTGAAGTAGACCATCTCCTTATATATATATTTTCTTACCAATTTTTCCCCAATACTTACATAGCAATCAGAGACAAAATTAATTACAACTTCATGCAACTGTATTTATTCTGATAGTTAATATAGCTAATTCATTAAAGTAAAGCATGAAAACATTTAGATGAGTATTTTAACATAAAATTTTAGTCCCGGCCTTTTAATTAATTTATACTAGAATTATACATGCAGTGAGAATGCTGTCTATATCAAAGAGAGAAAAGGAGCAAGTTTCAAGTCCACTATCGTAGTAGCTCATAACACCTTATTGAACCACATCTATGTGGGATATAGTAGTGATTAAAATTAAGCAATATGGGGCCAGGGTTGTAGTGGTGGAGTGCTTGCTTAGCATGTGTGAGGCACTAGGTTTGATCCCTGGCACCACATAAAAATAAACAAATAAAATAAAGGTATTGTGTTCATCTACAATTAAAAAAATATTTTTAAAAAATTAAGTAATATGAACAAAAGTTCAACAGTCATACTATAATAGGGTGATAAATTTTGTGCCAGCTACTGCAGTCATACAGTTAACCCAAATTAATACAATTTGGCATAAAATGTGTTTTAAATGTATTACAATAAGGTTCAGTCTTAACTAAGCTATGAAAAACTTTATTTAAAATAAAACTCTGAGTAACCTTAACACACAATAGCTAAGACACAAACTTTATGAGATATGACTTGTAAATAATTTCTCCCAATCTGTGAGTTGTCTTCATTTCTTTTTCTTTCTTTTCTTCTCCTCTTTCTCTTCCTATTTTTCCCCTTCTCTCCCTCCCCTTCCTCATCTATACTGCAGATTATACATAGTGATGCTCCACTACTGAGCCATATCCCTAGCCCTTTTTATTTTTATTTTTTGTGGTGCTGGGGATTGAAACCAGGGCCTTGTGCATGCAAGGCAAGCACTCTACCAACTGAGCTATGTCCCCAGCCCCCCTTTTTATTTTTACTCTTTGTTTTTTGGTACTAAGGATTGAACCCAGGGATGCCTCAGTATGCTTAGCCATAAACATAAGTACTTAAATAGCAAAATTAGAGCCTAAAACTCAAAGGACTTTACATCTCTCTAGAGGAACCCGTTCTATAACTGATAAACCCAGACTCATCCCAGCACTTTTTGCAGTATTAGCCTATGTACTGCCATCTTCAGTAAACCCTAATGTGGTCTTATTGTAAACACAAATATACACATAAAAAGTCAAGATGTAGATTATAAGATGGAAAGAAATGGGCTACATTTTCTATTTTAGAACATCTCAAAATAGCTCTTATGAAATCCAAGAATCAAAGGCAGATTTAGTAGTAAGTTAAGAATAGAGAGCCTAACTAAATAGGGATATAAAGCTCATACATACCATCTGTCACCCTCCTGAAATATTATAAACTAAAAAATATAATTTTATTAACACATAAGAAGACATAAGTTGTAACAAGGTAAATGTACTCGAGAATATGTTTGGAATAACCAAAATATAGCTTAATATAAAGTACCCAGCCTACACCTGGGAGATTTCACATAATTTGAACATTTTGAACTAATCCTAGCTCACCAACCTTACAAACTCCAATACTATTTACAAAACATTTGTACCCAATAAAAATTTAGGTGATAGAAATTACTGGAGCTATGGAGACAATACCATAAGGGAAAGATAAAAGATACAAAAGCACAAAATAGCAGAGACTGTTACCTTTTACATAATTACTAACCAGAACTTCACAGAAAGTACTTAAACTAAGAACTCTGAAAGTAGCTCTGAGATGAGCTACTCAAAAGTAGCTGAAAGAGCAAATTAATCTATGTAATGAAATTGTGGGTGGCTTATGAGTGGAAGTTTCCTAAACTTAAGTTTTGTCACTTGAAATTGAGTTTCACTGTATTTTAGCTGAAGATGGACATGGGTATAACTTTCTGCATTTTGATTAATTGGTGGAATCAATCTAAAATTCCTTTGACTCTGGAATGCAGATTGTTTAAATGTATATGACTTAGTTAAATGCTGTAATTTGTAAAATTCAGAATTTTGGAGAGTCATTTGCTTGAAATTTTAAGGGAATAGGCTTGAATAGAAGGAGCATTTCCTAGAACCCTGTGCAGACAGTTTTCTCATTTATGCTGCCAATTTGTTTCTGAATTAATTTGAACCATCCTAAAGCAACTGCTCTGGCCTTAGAGTCTAACATCAGGGTTGCAGAGAGAATCTTCTAACCTAACCTAAGGAAGTAAACAGACTTCATGTTGAAGAGATGGTCCTGAATATTGAAGGCAAGAAAGCCCTGTAGGAGGGAGTTTTATAGTAGGTTAGTCAAGAGATATTAGAAGCCTCAAATGAGGCCAAGTATTTGGTTATAAATGGAAAAGAGAAGATAAAAAGTAGTAGATTACATTTAGGGTTTTAATTCCATATATTCATACAGAGTAAATAATTATTATGAATTATTGTGAATATAGTAAAAATACTTATTGAAGAAATACTCAGAGGACAAACTGATGGAAAAAATAGTCTCTTGATTTCTGGATTATAGGGTTTTTTGGTTTTTGTTTTTGTTTGGTTTGGTTTGTATGCTGGGAGTGGAATCCAGGACCTTGAGCATGCTAAGCACACACTCTACCACTGGCTACACTCCTAGCTCAATTATAGGTATTTAATTAAAAAAGAGCTTAAGGAGACTTATTTTTAGTTGTAATCCCTGAGAGGCTATTGGCTTCCTGAGGTCCCATCTACCTCATTCATTACAGTTTCAGGTCATGACAACCAGAGAGACTGAGAAAGGAAGTTCCTGGGAATACAGTTATTAACATTATATATGGAACTTTATTAATCACCTTGATGACTTTTTAAAAAATTGGTTGTGAGAACTGAACCTTGCTCTACACTAAGCTACATTCCCAGCCCTTTTTATTTTGTATTTTGAGGCAAAGTCTCACTAAGTTATGGAGGCTGACCTTGAATTTGAAATACTCCTGCGTCAGCCTCCTGAATTGCTGAAATTATGGGCATCTGTCATCACACCTGGCTGACCTTGATGGCTTATATAGGTCTTGTCAATGATATCCTGAATACAGTTTAAAGTTTGCCAAGAGCTTTTAGAGAAGGGATCTGAAAAAGTTGATTTGAGGCAAATGTACTAAGCTTGGCCAATAGAATTGAAAGTTACCTACACTATTTGTCAGCTCTTCTTTTTTGTGCTGCTCTGCAAACACCATCTTTTTTTAGTCTACCTGAAAGATATGAGAAGCATAAAGATCCTGTGGTGGTCGTGTTAGTCCTTGGTGGCCAACTGACAGATGGTAGCTTAATGACCCAAATGATTCAGCTTTTTAGAGTCAAAACATGGTGATATGTTGATATTGAAGTTTATGCTTTCTCAGTAATCTAATCATTAGGTGTTTTGTTTTTGTCTTTTTTTTTTTTTTTTTTAGGTGACTGCATGCATTGGCATAGGTACTCTTGTAAAGATGCATAGGGAGATCATGGAGACACAGCCAAGTGTATATACAAACCCCACATTCAGCATATTGAATAGTTAAGGCTTGCTTTATTGTTTCTGAAATTGTTTTACTTTCTTAAGTTTGAAGATCATGTACTATAGGATTGTCATTCAAGTTTAGTCCTTTTGTCATATTTTCCTGGCCTTTCATGTTTATAATGTTTATACCATTACAAATCTTCCAGTTTCCTCTCTCAGCAGTTGAGCCACCAGGACTTCAGTGTGTGTCCTAAGACTTTTTTTTTTTCCTTTTTAAAAATATTATTTTAGTTGTGAGGGACCTTTATTTTATTTATTTATTTATATATGGTGCTAAGAATCAAACCCAGTGTCTCACACATGCTAGGTAAGCGCTCTACTACTGAGCTACAACCCCAGCCCCTCCCCTGAAGACCTGTTTTGATCATGCTGTATCCCTGTCTAGAGTCTGCACTGAGGAGAGCTAGCTGCACTCTTGCCCTCCCACTTCCTAGCATAAGCCCCCTTACTCAGCATGCTGCTCTTGTAAGACTTAGCTTAACCATTCTCTGAATCCCATGCTTTTCACCTATTCTTGTCCTGATGCAGATGATACATAGTGGCAATGATGTAGTTTCTTCCCATGTAGCCAACCATTCAAAATCCTTCCTATCCTTCTTTGCCCATATCCTGAACTTCTGTTTTCTTGATTATAGTAGCTGGAACTGATCTCCCTTTTTTTATGCTTCTCTGTTTGTAATCTCAGCTGGCACTTAACTCAAATTGTTTGTCATTTATATATATTTATATCTCTCCAGATAGATTTTAAGCACTGTGAAAGTAGTGATTTTGTAATTTTCAATTCAGCCAGGACCTAAAAGACCCCAGGGAAAGGAGAAAAGAACCCCAAGAGTCAAGAGACCATCTAGAAACATGGGTCTTGTGACTTTGTTTTTTTTTTTTTTTAAAGAGAGAGAGAGAGAATTTTAATATTTATTTTTTAGTTTTCGGCGGACACAACATCTTTGTTTGTATGTGGTGCTGAGGATCGAACCCGGGCTGCACGCATTGCCAGGCGAGCGCGCTACCGCTTGAGCCACATCCCCAGCCCGGGTCTTGTGACTTTGGATAAGTCACTTATTTTCTTTATTCTTGTCTTACTTATAATAGATTGACAAGATCAAATCTGAGTGCCTTTGTGATGTTGGCAGTATGGTTTCTTCTGTTGCATAACTCCTTCCAAATAGTAGTTGCTCCAAATAAATAAATGCAGGACCCCAGCCTTCTTCACAAAGTTGTTGACTGTATATCCCTTTCCTTCTAAGTGAAAGCGCAGTGTCTGGCTCGTAGTACATTGGTAGTATGTACCTTTTTTGTTCTTGGCCCTTGTCCATTGTTAATTTTCTCAGCATATAATATATGGCTATTCACAGACTATTTTTCTTTAGTTTCCCCCTACTTCCTTTCCAGGTTAATAAATACATTGCTTATAGTCTCCTTAAAACCCTACAGCTATTTAATTAATATTTGCACTTAACAAAATCTTGATGTGTTTTATTGTTAAAATGTTACATATAAAATAGAACCATTTCTTCTCTATTATATAGATGTATATAATGGGAAAAATATATATGGTTAAATTCATGTCTTTTTGTAATATAGTCATTGTATAGCATGGAATATAGTTATTTTTCCTGAAAATGGTGGTGCTGTTTTTTTTTATTCTCCAGGGTGGTTAAGAAAGTGGCTCAGTACATGGCTGACGTATTGGAGGATAGTAAAGATAAAGTTCAGGAGAATCTTTTGGCTAATGGAGGTAAGTTAATGTTTCATGATTCTATAATTATTAACTTATGTAAAATGAGTGATTGAGCAAAAAAAAAAAGGATGTAAAAACAATCTATATATAAGATGTTAAATACAACAGAAAGCCATTAAATACAGTTGTTACTACTAAATTTGGTGATATTGTCAGTTATATCCTATTCCCTGAACTATAACCTATGATATGATGTTGAGTTTTCTGCAAAAGCAGTATTACAAAATTGTACCTTAACTGTTCTGGAATTTGTTTGCTTACTTATGTTTATATCTCCACATTACATTTCTCAGCATTGTTCTCTAGCTACCTGCTATCTTTTCTAGCATTTTATATTTAATAGCGTCTAACTGCTCAAGCCCTAGAATAGAAATTATTAATTTTTAAAAAGACTTATTAAAGGAGGACACAATATCTTTATTTATTTTATCGATTTTTATGTGGTGCTGAGGATCAAACCCAGCACCTCACATGTGCGAGGCAAGCACTCTACCACTGAGCTATAACCCCAGCCCTGAAATTACTAATTTGATTGCAGAGCAGTGCCTCTTCCTCTCAAATTTGAGTATGACTTTTCTTAGTACCCATAAAATAGTCTATGGGCATCTCTGTAGCTACAAGCTAATATTTACAGAGCTTGCTCTGTATAATAATGGCTTTATACAGACAGCTTTGACCTCTTTGTTGATATTTTTACTTGGATTCATTGTTTTCTTATGAATTATTACTTTAGCATTTGTTTCATTTTAAATTAGGTCTATCTTTAGATGTTATTATAGTAGGAAATAACCCTTTTCATTCTATACTGTATTGCCCTCAGTGACAGAACACTGGTTTTTAAATCCAGTGTTCTTGTAGTCTTATTTATTCTTACAAGTAGTAGATGCTCAATAAATATTCAATCAATTACAATATAGTAATTTATTCTTGCTTGTCATAGTAATTATCCTGATCCAATTGCTTGCTATTTCTGTTAACTTTTTAGAACAAAATAGAAGGTATATGTGTTGACTTGTGACACCTTCATTGATCTTCAGTATGTGGCATGGCAGTTGACAATTTGGTTGTCTGCTGCATCTGAGATTGCTTTTGGAAATACCTGCTATTGCCTCCTTGGTATTATGTAAAGAGCAATTGAGGAGAGAGATATTTGATATGAATTATTTTTGGCAGTTAGGTTTGTCACACTTGACATTTATTTTTCCTAGCCTTGATCCTCTTGGACTTGAGGGGCGAAGTTATTTTGATTACTAATGCAGCAGTTGTTGAATATCTGTTTTTTTTTTTCAGTTCTTCATTTGAAAATGAAAGGCTTCATGTTTCAAAGATTGTTGGTATGTAGACTTAGAAACAGTCATCACATGGCTTTAACAGATAAGCTTATTTTCAATTTGGGGAAGTTGTCAAAGAAAGAACCCTTTTGTCAAATCAGATTTATCAAGGACACAATTTGAAGTAGTTTTTTAATCTTTGCCTTTCACTTTCATATGAGGCACATCATGGATATGTACATATTCCACTTACTAAATTGTCAAATTAAGAGCATCTTTATATATGTTGAATTTTGCATCAGAAGAAGTGTCTAGAAGGTAAATTTTGATTAATTCATGTTGCTTAATCTAATTAAATGTTTATTTAATCAGGACTCTTCAGAAATGACATCTTTGCTGATGTTCTCAATGTTGATTTCAGCATTAAAATGTATTGCTGTGTGAAAAATCTGTAAAAAAAAAAATATTGTTGCTTCTCTTTGGTAATAAATATATTCCCTTATTTCAGTTGATTTGGTTACTTATATAACAAGGTTCCAGTGGGATATGGCCAAATATCCAATCAAGCAATCCCTGAAAAATATTTCTGAAATAATTGCCAAGGTAAGATAAAAATTAGGATAGGTCGTACATACTGATTTATAGTGGCTTTTATAATTTAGTTATGATACATAGGCTTTTTAGGCTTTTGATATGCAGTTAACTTACAGATTGCAGATAAAAATTAAATGATCCCTATTACAGTGTGAGATGTTAAAATATATTAGATTTTTGTGATGCTGAGGATTGAACCCAGGGTCTCACACCAAAAGGCAAGGTATATAAATTTTAAAGATGTTATAAAGTATAATGTCAGTAATGTAAGTATATGGATTATCTAAGTTGGATAGTTTACTTATTTACATAGCTACTTAAATATGGCATCAACAGGGTTTAAACGAGAAACTATAAATTCTATAATTATTATTTATACAAGTTTTAAGGATAATTTAGATCATGTAGTATAAGGAATTGGAATCCAGTAAAGATTTATGAGTTATCCAAATAAATGATAATTGCCACTTAGGTATGTATGTATGCAGTACTTTTTCAAACATTAAACCTTATGGGTTCTCTGACTCCTTCTGACTAATAGTATTGACCCTTTGCTCCAAAGTGCCTATGTTCATGTACCACATGATTTTATGTACAGTTTTCAGAGAGCACGTGGACACTCAAGCCCATCCATTAACTCACCAAGGGCCCCTTTTTATTGAAATGTCCTTCAGCTTGAGAGAATATGTAAAAGTCTTAGTACAGACCTTAATGAAACAAATAGACAAGGACCTGTTAATTTGCTAGCATTCTTAATGACCTGTCTGGAGGGAAAGTATGGTTTAAATTATTGGGCAGACTTCCCTTGGCTCCCAATGACTTCAATTGTACAGTATGTTCTAGAGTTAAATGAAAATGAATTGACTATCAAAAAATTTTATCATGCTGAAATAATATTTTTTAATGTAGTCCTGGGAATTGAACCCAGGACCTTACACATGCTAGCTAGGCAAGTTCTCTGCCACTGAGCTTTTTTTCTGTTTTTGGTAATGCTGAGATAGGGTCTTACTAAATTGCCCAGGCTGGCCTCAAACTTGTTATGTTCCTGCCTCAATCTCCCAAATAGCTAGAATTATAGGTATGCACCACCACACCCTGCTAAAGTCATTGTGTAATTTAAAGAAAGTGATTCTTTTACAGTAACTGAACCTTACTCTCTTTGGATCCTTATCAAGGATTTAATCTGCTTCCCTATACTTTTATAGATATTGTAGAGAGGTGAAGTGAAGTGACTTAACCTAGCGCAACACATGGAACTGATTCAGAACCTTTTCTTCAAATATTAACCTACTTTATGTTTTCTCCCTAAGTAGTTAATAGTTTTAATCCTCTTTGGAAAATCAGCTTTTGTAACATTTATAAATTCAACTACATTAATTTTATTGAGGAAACATTTTGTGTAATTATAGCGGAATTTTTGACAACAAATTCTATGCAAAATTCTTTAGCCTTGTGAATTGAAGCCTTAAAATTAATAATCTTCAAATCCAGTGGCCTAGATCCCATTTACATGGTTTACAAAGTAATACAGTAATAGGTTGATGTACATGTAGATTAAAACATTAATAAAAAGGTTCATATGGAAATTATCCTATTAAAAATGAAGTTGGTTAAAAAAAACGGAATTGGTTATTTAAAAAATTACCCTTTAAGGTTGTGCTTTTAAAGTAATAAGATAGTCTTACATCAGAAACTAATGTGTTTTGTGGGAAGTTAAGTTCAGGTACTTTAATTTTATTAGTAGAAGCAGGGAAATTTTGACTCTTTCTTTTCTCTTTTGAAGGGAGTAACTCAGATTGATAATGATCTGAAATCTCGAGCATCTGCATATAATAACCTAAAAGGAAATCTTCAGAATTTGGAGCGAAAGAATGCGTAAGCATAGCAAGTATATGTGAATATTAAGCATAGGGGCAGCATGCTAGCATCATTAATGAGGTGTTGTTGGGGTTTAGTAAGATCCAGTGTAAGCTGTTTCTATAATCAAAATGGTGTTTTTTTTAATATCATGGAGAAAGTTGAATAAGGTTAAGTGTATAGAATTCAGACAAGTTGAAAACAGATGTGAGGCTGATTTATTGTGTTTGCTTCATAAATAGTACTTGTGAATTGGGTTCTGGTTTATTCATTTATCTATTCGCTGTTTCTCAGAAAAATTCTAAAATTAGCTGTTTTAAATTACATTTATAGTGTCTGCATAGCAATAAACTGCTTAATTCTATAGAAGAATTCATTTATTATGTAATAATTCTTTGACTTATCTGTTTAGATTTTTTTCACACATCACATTTTCTTAAACTGTTTGGATTGATCTCCTTGTACTGTAACTACAACAAGGGTAGTTTTAAGCATATAACTATTCAAGCTGTATGTTCATAAACCATAGGGAAAGTTGATTGGGAGATCATCAGTGATACAAACAGGACAAGACATTTTCGTCATGGCAACATCATTACTAGAATACCAAATGAAGACTGATTCAAAAGTTGATTATTGGGTTTAGTAACAAAAATTGCTTGGTATCAAATGAAACCTAGAGAGATGGAAGAAAACCAAAGGTCAGCTTAAATGTCATAATTTCATAATTACAATGAAATGACTTACGAATAGCATCTTACCAGTCAACATGTAATCAAGAGAAAAGCTGAGTTATAATCATTAATCATACACAAAGGTAGATACTGGAGGCAAATTTTGAAAATGTTGCCATTTCTTTGGTTGTAAGATTGGGATATATTTGGCTAACTGTTGGCTTATAAAGCAAAAATGCTAAGACTAATTCCTCCTGAGATATATATGTAGCAAATGTGAATATGATCAGCCTGCTGTTTCTTGAGTTACAGAAGCACATAATTATCCACCTAATGATTTTTTTTTTTCCCTCTTTAGAGGAAGTTTGCTAACTCGAAGCCTGGCAGAAATTGTGAAAAAGGATGACTTTGTTCTTGATTCAGAATATCTCGTCACATTACTGGTTGTAGTTCCCAAGTATGTTTTTCTATTACAAAGGATTTTACTTGTTAAAATACAAGATTAGTATCTGGTATTGCAATATAAAGTTTTCCTTAAAACCCAAGTGTAAAATAAGTATAACCTTGTTATTCGTTCTGTCAACCAACATTTTCTCATAAAGTCAAATTTGGTGTATAACTTGGTTATAGAGACACCAATTATAAATTGAGATTGGTATAGTTGGATCATCAAAAAATGAAGTAATGCCCAATTATTGGATTTTTAAGAATACAGATTTTATATTTTTTCAAAATAAGTCTTTGGGTTTGTTTTTCTGAAAAATCTTTATGACTAGTTAGGATAAGTTTAAACCCTGTAGGAAGCAAAGAATGAATTAGATTGTGATGAGCAGGTTTTTTTTTTTAAATAACATCTTTAAAGTTTTTGCAAAGGTAAAATATCAAACTTAAAATAGTTCTTAGTACATGAACATATTAAGTTCTCTAATTGTATTTTAAGATAGTCTTTAAAACTTAATATCCATATACCATAGAAGAGTATTCTTGATCTGCAGTTATACAGAATGAATTTTACAAACATATTTATATCCTTACTTAACACATAACAGTATAGCAGTTGACAGTAGTAGCTCACAAAAGCAAAAAGATTAGCTCTGCAAATTTTTTTCTATAAAGGGCCAGATAGTAGGTGTTTTGGGCTTTGCCAACTGTCTGATCTCTGTCACAACCACTTAGCTTTACTATGTCAGCTTTGTGGTTATAGCTGAAGCAGCCACAGACAACATAATAGGTCCTAGAACAGACAGACAAAGCACCTCCACGGAATTCATAGTGGCTACGACATTAGCCTGGCTTGTATACTTTTTCCCTTTTACTGCAATAACCAGACTTTTGGATTTTTCTTTGCACATGGAGAAGAGCTTAAAACTAAGGGTTTGGCTTCAAACCCTTAATTTTGTGTTTTGGTTATATAACTCCCCTGCTATATTGGAACACTGGTTATTTGTAGTAAATACTGTGTTTTTGCACCAATAGGAAAATTACACTATGTAAAAAAATAACCTTTGCCCATATAGTTGTCTCAACCTTTATTAAAAATTTATGTTTAAAACCAGAATTTTTTAGTTTTCTGTACCTTGTAGTTGAAAACACTAAACCTACATAGGGCACCTTACATAATGAATTATTCTCTATCCTGGCCTACAAACACTATAATTATTTTAAATCTCAAACATAGTCGTCTCTTTACACACTTCCAGAAGCCACTGGCCTCTAGAGTAGGTGGTTGCACAATGTTCTATGGTGACGTAATTTACTGTCACTTGCTTTACTTGCTACTTCCTGGTACTCTTTTGCTTTTTGTACTTTTATTCAGTCCTGCTAATGGCCACTGAATAGAAATGATAGTGATTTCAGTATGACCTTTTTCTTGTTTTTTAAATGAGGCATAATACTTACCAACCATATAGTTTGAAAATAATATAGAATGTATATGGTGCTCTGCTTCCTTTCCATACTAAGTTCTAGCATATGCTGCTTTTGCAATAGTTACTGGATATAAGAGGGTGGTGATCTGTACTTCCTGCATCACTCAGTGAATCTGAAATTCATTCTCAGTAGAAAACTTGAAATTGTTACGTTTATTTGACGTATTTCCCTGAAACCGTATATCCTATCTGTCCTGTAACTTTTTTCTTCCTGGATATGGCAGGAAGTAGGACTTGTTTTTCTTTTCCAGTGCTTATTGTATCTTTTCTGCAGGTTAAACCACAATGACTGGATTAAGCAGTATGAAACACTAGCTGAAATGGTAGTTCCAAGGTCTAGCAAGTAAGTAGCAGTCTTTGTAAAACTGTTTTATTTCCTAGAATTCTTCTTAGAGTTTGGTTGTTGGATTAGAAAATATCTTTGCATCTTTCCTTTATTTATAATTTAGAACGATAATTTTATAATTTTAGAACGATCATTTTTAGCTTATAAATGAAATATATTAACATTAGCTATCATAATGTTAGACTTGGAAGGGACTTGGCACAGTCTTTTTCACCCATTCATGTTTATAGACATAGAAATTTGAGGCCAGCGAGGTGAAGTAGTTTGCCCAGAGTCACACATATCATTAGTGGCAGGGCTAGAACTGGAACCAGGTCTCTGGTGTGGTGCTTTCTCTGCTCACTGTGCTGCCTTTAGAACAGTCCTCATTCTCTGTATGACTGTAATTTTTAATTTTACCTTGCAAAGAAAGCCTTCCAGGTGGCTCTTAAGAGTATTGATCTCCAAATGTTTACTGTCACTTTGAGCATAGATTTTGCCAAATCTGTACACTCCTGAAAAACCAAAAAACTAACAAAAAACTCAAACCAGGTGTAATGATGCACACCTGTAATCCCAGCTACTCAAGAGGTTGAGGTGAGAGCATCACAAGTTCAAGATCAGCCTAAGCATATTGGTGGGACCCTTTTGCAAAATAAAGAGGAAGGGCTGGGGATGTGGCTTAGTAGTAGAGCACCTGTCTAGCATGTAGCCCTGGGTTCAATCCCCAGTACTGGGGGTAAAAAAATCTTTTTAAATTTAATATACATTGTCTAATTTGATATTTACACCCGTTCTGTGAAGTAGTTTGGGCAGTCATCCTTTTTTTCTCAGAGATGAGGAAGACAAATGGTTGCCGAGAGCATATGGTTATGTAAGTGTGCAGTGGCAGAGTTATGTCTAGAACTCAGATCTTTGAACTCTAGGTCCCATAAATATTCTCTTACATCATTCCCTGTCATGTTCCCTACATCCCCTATATCCCTTGTGTGATAATATTCTGCCATTATCACATACGACCTTCTTTGAGAAAATACTAAATACAGTGTATGTGCTCCCAAAGAATTCCTTTGTATATAAATGCCTGAAGAAGAGACGACCTTGTGAAAGAAAGGTGTAGGAGATAGTGAAGAATTGGAATTAGTAAGGTCAGGCCCATGAAATATTTTCTTTTCCAGTTTCATTGTGTCATATGGGAGGTAGCTTAGTATTTTGGAAAGAGTCCTGGACCCAGGGATCTGAGTTCTATTGCTGGTTCTGCTACCAACTTGCTGTGTGACCTGGGGTAAGTCTTTTAACTTCTCTGGGCCTCATTTTCTGTGTCTGTAAAATGAGCATAGCATCTTTCTTGTATATGTTATGAAGATAGTTAGTTTAAAGCTTGATAGGATATATCAGATAGTATTATTGTCATTTCACAAATATTGATCTTTTGAGAATTAAACCACAAACCTGTGCCCATCATGAGTCTATTTCCCACTGGAGGGAATACCTTCTATGCAAACCAACCCTTCACATGCTAACTAGAGACCACAGTTGTGTCTTGGTATTAGATTCTATTTGGGCCATTTATCCTGATAGATAACACCTTCTTACCTATGGAGGATTCATACTGCAGGGGTTGACTATGCCCAGGTGGCAGTGGAGGAGGAGGATAAGGACTCAGTGCACAGAGTGGACACACACCACCCAGATGTCCAGGGGTTGGTGTGTAGGCTAATTAAGCAGCCCCAAATTTACTCTGAAAAGGGGGACTTTAGACATATTACTTCAGAATTACCTCTTGCAAATTACTCTAGTAGTCTAAAGGAAAAAATTCCAGGCAAGAACAGTTTAAAACAGGCCTCTGAATGACCTGTAAGTGCACACTGATGGCCTGAGTCTCCAGCCCTTTCTCGCTTGGTGCAAACATCTGTTCTACCTATTTCTCAGTCCAAAGTACATTTGGTTCATTGACTCAAAAACATAGCTGTTTAAATGTCATTATAGAGAACGTGGCGCTAGCTCAGGTTCAGATCATCAGAAGAGCTGTAGCTTAGGTAGAGCAGATAGGCTTCAGAGTCAGTCTGACATTTCCCCCACTGTTTAGGAACAACCTTAGGATTGATGCTGGTTTTTAAACTAACATTTTTGAGTAATTACTATGTGCTAGTCATTGGTCTAAGTGCTTTATACAAATAAAGTAAAAAAAAATTAAAGTATCACTTTCATTTGATACTTTTTAGCATGGTACCTGAATGATGATGAGTCTTGGAAGCAGTGAAGATGAAAGTGGAATTTTGAGGTAGAAGAATAGATTGAAAAATATCATCCTTAACCCTCAAGAAATGATTACATTTTTAAAGTGCACAAAATCTAGCCATCCTACTGAGTTGGGAGGCTGAGGCAGGAAGCTTGCAAATTTGAGGGCAGCCTGGGCAACTTAGCAAAACCCTATCTTAAAACAGAAGTTCTGGGGATGTAGCTCAGTGGTAAATAGTCCTGGGTTCAATCCCTAGTACCAGAAAGGGGGAGAGAAATCTGGGTATTTACAAGATGTTTTACATAAGATTGGCCAATTTGAAATATTGCTGTTTTGAAAAACAGGGATGTGTAGGAATGCTTGTCAAGGCTATGGCCAAGAAAGTAGAGGTCGGGCTGCTGTTCTGCTTTTTGTTGGAATACTTCAGAGAAGGGTTCTTTTTACTTCTACTTTCAGAATTACCACTTTCCTTATTTTCTGTCTACTTTTGTTTATTACAAAAATAACAAATTGAAGGCTGGGAGTCAAGTTTGGTGGTGGAGCACTGGCCTAGTGTGCACAAAGCTGTGGGTATGACCCCAGCACTGGGGGTGGGGGTCTGATTGGCTCAGATCAGGGGTTAATTTTTGCCCTTCTTCTGTCCTTGGAAACTACCACAAAGACAGTGGAGCTTCTTAGCGGATTTGTTCAGTGAGCTAGAGTTTCTGAAGAACCTTGCTAGGAAAGATTACACCAGCCATTATGTAGAGAAGTTTCTCTTTTTGGAGGTTTGCAAAGGTAACTTGCAAAGGTATGATGCAGGGGCAGGGCAGAAGTAGTGGATTAACTGGTTAGGGAGAAGCAAGCCTTAGGAGGGCCGCAAGGTGAAGCAGTAAGAAGAGCTCCTGAGTTCCAGAAAAAACTGCCCCTCACAGAAGTCACTGAAAAAGCCATGAGATGGCTTAAAAACAAACTGGCAACAGACTTAATTTCCTCTGGGCCCAGTGATACCTACAAGATATAACAGGAGAACTAAATGAATAGAGTGAGTTTGGCTCTTATTTGAATCTGGTAGGACCTTTGCAAGTTGTGTTAGACTAAGCTTCCTGCTAGGTACAATTCCTGGCCAACATTGTATCTGAGAATAGTTCAGGTTCATGTTTACTCATGAAGAAGTGTGATTTTCCTATCTCTTTTCTGTCCTTGTGGCTTTCATTTTGTTGCTTTACTTTGGTTTCACATATCATTTAAAACTTTTATGGGATTTGCCTTGGTTGGAAATCCATCTGTCATCTGCCAACTCTCTTCTTTGATGCTCTCATCACTTTCACTTGTTTTTTTTTTTTTTTTTTTTTTTGAGAGAGAGAGAGAATTTTAATATTTATTTTTTAGTTATCGGCGGACACAACATCTTTGTTTGTATGTGGTGCTGAGGATCAAACCCGGGCCGCACGCATGCCAGACGAGCGCGCTACCACTTGAGCCACATCCCCAGCCCCTCCACTTGGTTTCTCTTGCCTCACCCTTGACATCTAGAAAGGTTTACCTCTGGAGTCAAATCTTTAATCCAGCTCTTTACCAGATCTTCTCTGAAGGACATTGCTTTTGTACTTTGTTCACCATCTCAGGTCCCTAACCCTGTGTTTGCATTGACTTTGATTTCCTTTGATCGAGCTTTGTTTCCTGTTTAGCCTGGACTCTACTGATCACTTCAGCCATTCATCTGCAGAGCCATTAGCTCTGCAAACTCACACCTCAAATTAATCTGTAATGCAGTCCGATAGCTTTGGTATCTGAGTTGCTTGAGTGAGCTGAAGAGACGCTGTAAATCCACACTCAGGTTGTTCTGTCTCAGGGATACTCTGCTCTTTCATAGCTCTTACCTTCACTGCAATTTAAGAATTTTTAAAGCTCCACCTGTATTCTGCATGAACCCTGTAGCTTCAGACTCACATATGGGGTTCCAATTGGGTACTCCATGTGATGATCTCTAGGAAAACAGCATGATCTCCTCCATTTTGGACTCAAACTGTCTTATAAAGCAGCCTCAGAGGCTGCCACTTTCTGTGGTAGTTGGTTGAACTATATGAAATTGGTTCAAAATGGCCAAACATCCCTAATTTCATATGGTTTATTCTATTTTAACCCCTCCCTCTACTGCTGCTTCAGTTTAGACTCCTCTCATCTCTGGCCTGGACACTCTGATGGCCATCAGTTGGTCTCCTTTTTCCCTCTCACACAACTGATATATAAATCTGTTACTGCCGTGTTTATTTAACTTAGATTTTTGCAGTGCTGGGGATTGAACCAAGGGCCTCCCACATTCTAGGCAAATGCTCCATCACTGAACTGCACTCCCACTCCCTGCTGCCCTTTCAAAACTCTGCTTCTTCCTCCCCACTTTACTGCCTCTACTCAGCACACCCCTGCCTCCACCTTGCCAATACTGTGTTTCAGCTGTGCTTATTTCAGGCAGTTCCCCAAATGACCATGCTGTTCCCTACTTGTTTTCATTTGCCTGGAATATTCTCTTGCCTGTCCTCCAGTTTTCTAATTGGCACCACTACTGTGAAACTCTTGAATCCACCCAGATAAAAGTACCATTTCCCCATCTCATGTTCGTTCTCTGTTATAGCACTTACAGCCATGTTGTACTGACCTCTTTACATCTGTTTCCTTCATTGGACCCATCCCTTGAGTCAGGGAATGAGGTCTTAATTGGTTTTACTCCTAGTAGTTAATAAGAGCTTGGCACAGGGTAGTACTCCAGGTAAGTGCGCTACCACTGAGCCCCAGCCACAATTCAATAGGGTAGTACTCCAGTACGTGGTAAACAACTAAAAAGTCCCTTATATTAAGGACTCATTGTTTATTTTTTATAAGGCTTTAAGAAATACCCTTCCTGGAGGGGAGAAGTAAAAACCAAGTGGCTTTTATTTTTTTCTTGATAAGGTGACACAGTAGGATCTCGTCATAAAACAAGATTGGGTTTTTCTGTCAGGATTTTGAATAAACAGTACAACTTTGCTGGTTGTCAAGCATCAGATATTTTAGAAAGGGCCTTCAAATAGCAAAGTATTACATAAGATTGATATGTTAATGGTGGAATATTGTTTATGGTTCTGAAATAACCTGTCAAGTTAGATTTGGGTTTGTTTTAACCTCAACCAATTTGCACATCACCAAGTCAATCTTGGCAAACCAAAGGATCATTAAAAGCTTTTTTTTTAATCTAGTTCTGTCCATTTAGTAGCTGCCCTGCTTTGGGTTTGAAAGGCACTTAGGAGCAAGAACTAAAGATAACAGTTTTATAACTATAGTTTAAAATATTTAAAGGTCCTAATCCAGTGTAATTGAATTCCTCAGCACATCAGTGATCATGGTGATGGGTACTTCCTGGTATCTGTTGGTCTTACACTTGGGAGGTGGCCCCTGCTGACTGACCCACCCAGAGCCAGGGTGGATGTGGGTCTTAAAGCCATTCTTTGGTTAAGTACTGAAGTTACCACCTTAATTTACTCAGCTAACCAGGCAATTCTTACACATCTGGGAAAAATGAAACTTGTTTTTTTAAAAAATAAAATTTAATAAGTTATCTTTAAATTCTATAAGCACTCCCTCGTTTTGTGAAACTTTTTTTTTTCTAAATTTCTAAAGTACAACTTTGTAAATAAAAACTAAAAATAACAAAAGATACAGGAAACTTTTGGAAGTAATGATGTGCTTATTACCTTAACTGTGGTGTTGATTTCATGGGCATGAATATGTCCAAATCTTCAGATGATGTACACTAAATATGTACAGTTATCTTATTTCAGTTATACCTCAGTAAAGCTGTATTAAAAAAAAAAAAAAGACATGAACATTGGAAAACCCTCAATACAGGAAAGAAAGATCGCCTTGCCCTTTGTAACATTCCCCTGCCCCAGTTGAGCATACCGTTTCATAGGCCTTACATGTGGGGCTCTATACAAAGGAGCTATCAGCAGTAAACTTTTTTTTTTTTTGCTACTGATAGTTTTTGAAAGCCAGATTACATGTAGTATGATCATGCAGTTGCCCTTCCAAGTAGTGAGCTTTTCCTCACAGCATTACAAATTTATATGACAGTTAAAATTTTCTGGCACTTAAGTTGAAAAGGTCTTCCCAGTGATGTCCACAGAGCTGTGAGTGAACAGAGGCTCTGCCTTAGGGGCACCTTTAAAGCCTGAAGTGGAGTCTGAGATGCACACAGATGCATTTATTCAGAGGTTATTTAGGCAGTTGTATTTGTGATTTTTGATTTGGGGTGTGATGGTAGAAAAGGTATGAGGTAGTGGTCATACAGGGGGACTGGGCCAGGCCTCCATGGGGCTGGCTGGATTGTGCTGGAGAGAGGAGAGAATTAGGCTTCCAGAAGCAAAGAGTGTGCTTAGCAAGGAGATACCATAACCAGTTCTCCTGGTACTGACAGAGTGTAGATTGTGCTTCTTAAAGTTTGATGCTTTACTTGAGTTAATGTTTAATTCTGTTGGTTAATAGGAAGTAAATGTAATACAGGATGTGAAGGCATCATAACCATAAAACAGACAGACAGTGTCTTCAGTGTTTGAGGGTACAGATAAGAGCATCCAGGTGGTTTCGGAAGGGCCAATATCCCCTAATGCTGCTGCTCTTCCTCTTGTTTCTGAATTCTGCCCTTAATATGAAAGAGAAAAGAATGTATAAAACTTCAAATGACCTACAAACTTCTTTTTTTCCTTAGTGTTCTCTCAGAGGACCAAGACAGTTACCTTTGTAATGTCACCCTGTTTAGGAAGGCAGTTGATGACTTCAGACATAAAGCCAGGGAAAACAAGTAAGATTATTGTTTGTTTTCTTTAATTTGTTAAATTAGCCATATATGATATGAACAAGTTTCCCCTCCCCCAAATTTAGATTCATCGTTCGTGACTTCCAGTATAATGAAGAGGAGATGAAAGCAGATAAAGAAGAAATGAACAGGCTTTCTACTGACAAGAAAAAGCAATTTGTACGTGTTCTATTTTTCTTTGACTTAAAATTAAAAAAAGCAAATTTCTCTGATTTTGTTTTAAAGACATTTCATTTTAGTTTTCTTTTGAATCATCAGAATGAATTTCCTCTAAACAGGCTAAGAGCTATAGTAATCTTAAAATACTACCAAAAAATTATGTACTCCAACTAAATTCATGTCAGAAACAAATTTTAAATGTAAATGTTTTGGTTACTATATTTGTAGAGAAGGACGATTTTTAAGTAAATAATGAAGTTCTCTCTTCAGGAAGAATATTCATTTTCTTAAGAGAAACCTTTCTGTCTTTTAATGAAGCAATTTATACTTAAACTATTGAAAAGCTGTATGTTGTGGTCATAACAGAATAGGGACAAATGGATTTGGAAAATCAAGATGGCACCAACTTACTTGCCATCTTCAAGTGCAAAATTATTGTAAAGACTAAAAACTTATATGAAGAGGGAAGTGTGATGAGTTAAAAAGTGTGTCGCTCTGGTAAAGTGAGGGGAAATAAAGGCAGATTTCATTGGAAATTATTTCCAAGTGCTTCATAAACCATTCCTTCCCAAATGGGAGAAAACCATCCTTGACCAGTCAGTATCCAGCATAACCAACTTATTAGGGAAGATCCTAAACCTTCTTAAAGAATAGCTATTTTGACCAAAGATCTCATTTTTTTCTTGTCCTCATTGCTTAAATTAGTTGATTGGTACATCCCAATGAGCTTCTTAATGTTATCAAAGTATTTGTTAGCACGGTTGATGATGTATGTCTTTGCAGTGTGGAGAGGAGATTTTTTATTTGAATTGTGTTTTCTTTAAAGAGGCATTTAATCATAACATATTTTAAGTTCAAAAAGAATTTATGCTACATAATAGAATCACTGAAAATTTAGAGCATGAAGAGGTTTTAGAGACCTAATAAGAGCTCAGGATAGTGAATGACTTGCCTACATAGCTGTTTATCTTTATTCCTAAATTCTTTGTAAGTTAAATTCCATATAAATGTATTAAATGTTTTAGAGTATTGAATAGTAAGTTCATATTTTTATGTTTTGTTTTACATATTCAGAGTACCTTTTATTTTGTACCAGTTTAGACTACTTTCACAAAAATATTTTTTGAAAGTAGTCTAAACTGGTATAAAATAGAGGGGAGTACTCACTGTATTAGTGAGTTGTTTCAGTTCATTTTAGTGTCTGTTGAGATTACTGAGTATTGGCTAACCTTTTAGTCTAATTTAACCTTTTGGTGTAACAGAGACATAAGATAATTTGGTATCTAATATAATTAGAATAATTCTTAAAACTTAAAAATTTTTTTTGTAGTTATGTCTGAAGAGAATGCCTTTCTTAATTTTTATGTGATGCTGAGGATCAAACCCAGTGCCTCATACATGCTAGGCAAGCGCTCTGCCACTGAGCTACAGCCCTAGCCCATAATACTTAAACTTTTAAAAGGTGAATTACATGACTTAATTTTCCTATAGATTCTCAGTACTCAGTAGGTAGTTACTCTAAAAATATTTGTTCTAGATGGGTGGCACACACCTGCAATCCCAGTGATGGGGGAGACTAAGGCAAGAGAATCACAAGCTTGAGGACATCCTCAGCAATTTAGGGAGGCCCTAAGCAACTTAGTGAGACCCTCACTGCCTCAAAATAAAAAGGGCTGGGGATATGGTTCAGTGGTAAAGCACCCCTGGGTTCAATCCCCACACCCCCCCCAAAATATTATTTTTTAATTTATCTATCTAATTGTAAGACCAAACTTGTGTTTTTTTTTTTCTTTTAAAGGGACCACTCGTGCGGTGGCTGAAAGTGAATTTCAGTGAGGCATTTATTGCATGGATTCATGTGAAAGCATTAAGGGTTTTTGTTGAGTCTGTTTTAAGGTAAAGAAAATTGGGAAACTTGGAGCTGAAGAGTGTATAGATGCTGAAGGGTACTTGAAACCTCTTTGTTATAACACAGACCAGCACTATGAAATTGATGAGAAACCAAAAAGCCAGTCATGAGGGAATACTGTCATTTTCACACAGTTTTAAGTATGCATTTGTTTTGTCCTTTAATTCCAACTTTGGAAGAAGTGATGCAGACTGCTATACTCTCTGGTTCTGTTCTTAGGTGTATCATGCATTGCTTAATTATAAGCTTAATGCTGAAAAATTCTCGATTTTGTTGTTGTCCAAACACCACACAGAGCACTTACACAGACCTAGGTGGTATGGGTCAATCACTTGACATGGCACCTGGATGCAGGCAAGAGATGCAGTAAGGAGATGTGTGAGGCTGTTGCTTGTACAGGGCATACTGTTGTATAGTAAGCTTCTTTAAACTTCTGACGAGAATACTCCCTAAAATAATAAGTATAATAAATACTAAACCAGTAATAGTCATTTATTTTTCAAGTAATACATGCTTATATGTTCTGTACTTTTATATGACTGACAGCACAGGCTTGTTTGCACCACATCACCATAAACATGAGTCATGCATTACAGTGACTATAACATCACTAGGTGATGGGAATTTTTCAGCTCCATTGTGATCTTATAGGAACACAGTATATGTGATCTGTCACTGATCAGAAGCATCAGTCTGCAGTGCATGACTTGTAGATTATAAAAATTAGCCAATGTTTATTTAAAAGGAAGATATTTCAGTTATTTTACATTTAGTTTGGTATACAGTATATTGATGATCTGTTGAAATTATTTCATATTGACCTAAAATGCTTTATTATTTTGAGATACTTAAATTCAGTTATCTGTGAGCCTCTGTACATGTTGCTCAGACTAGAAATAATTCTTTTTTAGCCAGGCGTGGTGGTGTATGCCTGTAATCCCAGCAGCTCGGGAGGCTGAGGCAGGAGGATCGAAAGTTCAAAGCCAGCCTCAGCAATTTAGCGAGGCCCTGAACAACTAACTCAGTGAGACCCTGTCTCTAAATATAAAAAAGGCTAGGGATGTAGCTTAGTGGTTAAGCACCCCTGGGTTCAAAGAAATAATTTGTTTTTTAAAAAACAACTTCTCTATAGCTATACTATTTTTAGGTTTCTTAACCCACATGTACTTTGAAATTTTTATCTCATTATTTATTTTAAAGTAATGTGGTAGCCTTACATGTTATCTTTACTTCTTGAGAGTGTGCATAGATTACCTTAAAAATGGAACAGTATTGAAGTAGTTCTTAGTAACTAACTTTTTTAAAATAGATGTTTCTATTGGGCATTGAAGACCAGAGAACGTTTGCACTTCTATGTAAAAATTTCTATGGCTGCTGTGTGCACACTCCTGGAATTCCAGAGACTCAGAAGTCTGAGGCAGGAGGATCATAAGTTTGAGACTAGCCTCAGCAACTTAGTGAAGACTTAAGCAATTTAGCAAGACTTTGTCTCAAAAAAAATAAAAAGGGTTGGGGAATGTGGTCAGTGATAGAGCACCTCTGGGTTCAATTCCTGGTACCCCAAAATAAAAAAAATAATAAGAATTTCTGTAACTACTTGTCATACTTGTGAAGGGAGTCCTTAAAATGAGATACCCTCTACCCATAAATGATGATTATAGTAGGAAAATATTTGTTCTAAAAAGGAAATCTTTTTATAAGCCTGTGTTGCACTTTGTATTTCTTCTTTACAAGGTATGGCTTGCCAGTGAACTTCCAAGCAATGCTACTTCAGCCTAATAAGAAGATGATGAAGAAACTGAGAGAAGTATTATATGAATTGTATAAACATCTAGACAGCAGTGCAGCAGCTATTATTGATGTAAGTACTTACTAGATGGCTTGGCAGAGTGGGAATTGGAAAGACAGAAAAAAATTATTACAAGATAGGAAAGGGGAGGTAAATATGTATCATGGTAATCATTTTTTATTACCTTGAAGTTCTCAGTTTTTTAGACAGACAAAGCAAGTAAAATTCAGGTGTTTATCCTATTACATGCTTTCTAAAAGCCAGTCATCATCTGGCTGAATATCAGATGTTTATAGCTTCAGAAATACAGAAACAACCATGCAAGTTGTTGTTGCAGGAATTATAAATTGAAGAGAGGAAGAAAATAAGTAGTTATTTTAATTTTATTTGGTAAAAAGAAGAAACAGAGTCAATAGGTAAGCATTTTAAAGAGAACTATCAGTTTTCTAAAATGGTTCTTTTATTAAACAAAAATATAAATAGTATAAGTGTTTTCTGTTATTGTTTAATCTTTCAGTGGGCTTTTATTTTAGATATTTGATTTCACATATCTTGCTGATTTTTTTCTCTCTTTAGGATGGTAGTATACTATATGTGCACTAGTTAAAACTATGAAAAATCAATTTTTTCTTGATAGATGGGAAATGACTTGCTACATTTTCATGGAATAGTGAATATAATGAGGTCTATCTCTTTCATACATAATTTTCTAGCAGTAAATTCATATATATATGTGATACCTTTAAAGACATACTTGGTTTATTTTTATATAACATTTTATAAGTCTTGTATCTCATAAGCCCTTATCCTAAGCCAGAGATATAGAAAGTAACTTTTGCAGCATCCAGAAGGGTCGTGAGCTGATAGTTAGACACACAGGCTCTGGAGGCATCACTTGAACCTGGCTTTACTACTGTGCACTGTGCCTCTTAGCCTTTTAGAGACTACTTCCTCATTTGCAAAATGGAGTTCTATAAGTATACACCTGGTTTTGTGTTTTTCCGTAGGCTCCCATGGATATTCCTGGCTTAAACCTGAGCCAACAGGAATACTACCCCTATGTGTACTACAAGATTGATTGCAACTTGCTGGAATTCAAGTAAAACTGAAGCCCTCTCAGACGCCCTGTGCTTGTGTTGCTGTGTGTTAGCAGAACTAGGCTGCAGTATCATAATACTTTTAACTCTGTCCTTTGCTTGCTCCCACCCCTTTCCCTGGTGAGTTCTCCCTAGTGGTCCTATCTCAGTGTTTTCTTTTTAAAGGAAAATATATATATATATTGCTTCTTTTTATTGGATCGGGTCTGTAAATGTGTACTAAAAAAATCAGAGTTTATTTATAAACAGAATAGTTTATTTAAAGAGAAGTTCCTCATTGATATTATGATATGCATTAATTCCATTTGTTACCATTGTGCACAAAAGCCTTGTTTACAAGGGAATGGTGTAAGCATTTATACCATTTTGTTCACTGTATGTAGTAGACATAACTGTTTAATAGTTATTGAATCGTGATGTAAAGAAATGTGACAATATTCAGGTATGTGCTTTCTGAATGTTTCTGATTACAATCTATGAGCACTGTTGACACCCACAGGAGAGAATAAAATTACCTGTGCAAAGGTGTATTGTGGTGTGTGTAACTTCAGATTACAATTCAGTGTGAGAGTTTAATAAATTATGTCATAGCTAACTTGCTATGCTACTTTCAGGATTTTGTCATATGCTGAGGTGTGACTATTTGTGTCTGGCCTGTGTATGATTTAATTGTGCCAAATTTGGGTCAGAGCACAGATTTGATTATTCTTCAACATATGAGTATTTACATTTGGATACTAGACTTTTAGTTCTTGCAAATAAGTGGGACCAATTTTGAATAAAGCCTAGCAAAAACTATGCAGTTTTAGTAATTTGTCTAAGTCTTCATTTTGCTTATTTTTTAAACTTTTTTTTTTTTTTTTTTTTTGTACTGGGCATTAAACCCTGGGGCATTCTACCACTGAGCTACATCTCCAGCCCTTTTTAATTTTTGAGACAGGATCTTACTAAGTTGCCCAGAATGTCCTCAAACTTGCCATCTTCCTGCCTCAGCCTTTGGAGTTGCTGGGATTACAGGTGTACACTCTTGTGCCTGGTATATTTCTTTTTTAAAGTCTATAATTATAAAAAATTTCATTTTGACAGTTATATAATTTATGACAGCCTCTGAAAATAGAGGTATTGCTGTTTTTAAAGCAGGGTTCTGTGGTGATGTTGCCCTTCCTGTGGACTCTTCAGCCTTGCAAATGGGAGGAAGAAGTTTGTATCATAAGGGCGTCTCTAAACAGTCCATTCCCTTTAGGAAATTAGTCTCCAGATTCCTTTTTATTATGGAATTTTATATTATCATTAAATATTAACTTCAAGCAAACAAGATGTCTATAAAGAGCACAGGAAATGCCCTGTACTTCCTAACTTCTAACTCCCAAGGGAAGCTTTGTATTCTTCGTGCCCTCCTCTATAACATACAGAGCTTTCGTCTTATAAAACTAGGATCATACTATGTTCTATCACTTGCTTTTTTGCTTAAAACTATATCCCAAATACCCTCCCCTGTCAGCATAGCTGGAGCAACCTCATTCTTTTTTTGGAACCGGGGATTGAACTCAGTGGCACTTGGCCACTGAGCCACATCCCCAGCCCTATTTTGTATTTTAGAGACAGGGTCTCACTGAGTTGCTTAGTGCCTCAGTGTTGTGGAGGTTGGCTTTGAACTTGCGATCCTCCTGCCTCCGCCTCCCGAGCTGCTGGGATTACAGGTGTGTGCGCCCCAGGCTAGAGCCACCTCATTCTTTAGACCAAAATCACATGTCTTTGCCATAACGTATTTAGCCAATGTCGGATATTCAGGTTGTTTAGTTTTGTTCCTCACAAACACCACTGCAGTAAGCAAGCATCCTCGTACAGATCGATATGTACTTGTATCAATCTCTCTGGAGGGAGAGACCCTAAAGTGGAACCTGCAGCATCATTGAATATTGTATAGTTGAAATTTTGACATACTGCCAAATTACCATTCAGAATTCTAAATTCCAGATGTATTTGGAATGCAGATTTATTTTCAGTTTTCCTTTGAATAAGAGGAAAATTTTGGGTTCTGATGTCAAAAAACTCTTCTGGTTGCAAATGTTGAGTAAGACGGGGATACCATGGGAGAGTGTTTTGACAATTGACAATTGCCAGGCCCACACTATGCCTTAAGTTTGTATTTCGACTGTGATATTATTCTGATGGGAGGGGTAGGGGCTGTGTCAGGTTTAGACTTCACCGTAGCCTCTGTCAGGGACGCAGTACAGCAGCGGGACCAGGTGGCTCTGGAACCAGACTGTAGCTCTGCTGCTGCTGAACTCTGCAGTTCTGGGCACACCATCCAAGTCCTTCTCTTTGCACAGTGGGGCTGAGGAGAGTGCCCAGCATAGTGCTGTCGTGATGAGTAAAGGAGACAGACCCCTTGCCCCCAGAAGAGTGTCGGGTGAAAGCTTGACCCCTGTACTGAGGGTCCGTGAGCATGTGCAGCTCTTCTTCACTGATTTGGGAATTTTAAGGATCACAATTATTGTAGAGCCTGAAGGTTAGATGTAATTGTGTGTAGAGGAGGAATGGTGGCATTTGTGTCTGAAACATAACACTAAGACAGTTTGAATGTCACTGAGCCTCAGTCCGTGTTGGAGAATTTCTGTTGTTCATGGAGGCCACCGTTCCTGGGAAAGGACTCCCTTGCCTTCCTGAGGAATCTCTTGTTCCCCGAGGATGGAACTCAGCTAACTTTGAGATTCATTAAACATGTAGAGACCATTCTTGTCTGTTGCCTCAGCCCTTCACTGTGCTGTTTGGGATGGGAGGACTGGTTGTCCCATTTTATATATGGAGAGACTCAGGGCAAAGAAGTTAGGTGATTTCTGTGCTAGAAGTCACAAATTTCGAGTCTGAGTCAGAACAGAATCTGAACCTATGATTTCTGACTGCTGGGTTCTTGTCATGCCACCTGCCCTCCCCAGGTAGTGTAAAGGGAGCCAAACCCACCCATCCCTCAACCCTCGTCCAAGACAGCGATACAGGAGAGGTTTCAGGGATGGATTTAGGTTTTAGGGTGTTAAATTATGCTGTCATTTGGCAGGAGCCAGAACATCCCCAGTGATGGGTGATGGTGTGTTCACCTGTTGCATGCTAATTTAGTAGTCTACAGCCTTCAGCCAAGGAAGATACTCCCCTGCTGAAGTTGCTGTTGAGCAGAAACTCTTCGTGGAACATATTCCATGTGGATTTTTGAATGAGCTTATATCAAGTAGCAGTAATACTTTGTATATATATACTCAGCAATGTGAACTTTACTTGCTTTCAGTTCAAAATTCTGGTTCCAGATGTTGGAAATAAAGTATAAGAAATTGATCTAGATATGAAGGTTTTCTTCTTTTTTCTTGGCTGCCCTTTCTTTCATCTTAAGAAGAAATCAAAGAACATGTGCACAAGGTTAAAAACCACATATGCAAATATAACAGCTCACAGTAAAAACCTTGCCTGCTTTGGAATCAGTGTGGTGGTCCTCTTGTTAACATCAATAAAAGATGGTGTGTCAGAGATCTGTAACAGTATTACATTCTAGAGAAAGCTTAGAAAACTTTCCTAATTGATTACTTGTCTCTAAATGAAAGTTTACCCATTTCAATAATGTAAATTTATACATAGTTTTTATTTTCTAGCACAAACAAGCATTAGAACCTTTAGACTAATATCTGAGTGTCATTTTTTAAAAGAATATGGTACATTGTAATTCATCAGCAAATTTCATTTATCAGCAGATTTAACTTTAGACTAATTTTAGACCTGAATACTATAATATATGAGAGGGAAATGGAACAAGAAATTCATAGAAGGTAAAATGGATGAGAAACAAGACAACCAGTAATAGTTGAAATAACACAAGAGGGGAAAAGCTTTAAAAAGAAGCAGAAGATGGTCAGCAAACAGGAACACTTCCTGGCAGTTGCTCAGTACTGAAACATCATTCAGTGTTTCTTGAACACAGTGATTCTTTCTTGGGGAATTTAATAAAATTACAGATTTGTTATTAAACTCTACAGAGATGTGATTTCTAGTTTTGAGGAATACTCTGCATTTTTAACCAGCACCCAGGAGATTCTTTAAAAAATATTCTTCCTCTGAACCCCCAGCTGGTACGTTGTCTTACAGTTTGTGAGCGCATCTTGAGGTCTTGTTCAGATAGTGATTCAGTTTCATGAGACCACGCTCTGTAGGGTCCCATGATTGGCTTTCCCTGCTCTCACCTGAGGAAGCACCCCATCAGACCCAGTCTGTGAGATGGCTTTACTCATGAGATCACAGAACATGGAATTAACATTTGCAAAAAAATCCTGTCCACAAGGATCAAGGTCAAATTGTTATCTCTTAGTTGGAAACCCATTTGGCATGTTTTCCCACTAGTTATAAAGTGTAAAAGAACAACCAAAATAGACTTTGAAAGACTGGTTTGTATGAGGAAATCAAGAAAAGGGTAAAATCAAAGTGGAGACAGTAAAGATTATTTTTGATGTTAGACAAATGAAGGAATACATCTCATGTACAGTATTACTTTGAACTTGAAGGTAGTTGTTTAACTAGAGGATGAACAGAAACTATTCAGAATATTAAATCCCAAGAGTAGCTTTTCTGCATTTCACCATTTCCTACCTAGGTGGACGACCTCTTAAATAAGAATTCTTAGTTATCTTTTTCTAGTCTTGTATAGGTCTGAGGAATAATCTGCATTACAACTTGCTGTATTTTATATATATTTAGGTACGTATTTTGACTGCCTCTGAGAGCAGATATAAGTCAGTTATAAATTCACTTGCTTTTTAAATAAAAATTGTGACTACACAAGTACTATATCTTACCACAAGAGGGCACTCTGGCACCATTGAAAAGTTAGCAAGTAGTTTCTTCCCCCTCTCCCTCTTGTGGTTGGTTCTGAAGTACACAATTTAAAGAAGTCCACACACCCAACCAGACGCATTCTGATTTGGAGTATTTTATTACACACATTTAATACAAAATTCTCAAAAATTTTAGCTGACTTGTATTCATTTTGTGATGATACATTGTGTGTGTGTGTGTGTGTGTGTGTAAAATCCAGAATACATTTCAGCATATTTACACTAGCCAGTCACAAAGTTTTCAACAGGTGTGTGCATATATAATCGCTTACTTAGCAGATTTATTGAGCACATACTATGGACCAGGCAGTATTTTAGGAACTAGGGACAAAGCCGAGCAGCTGGAGAGGCATAAAGCCTATCATCATGGGACTTTAAACCTAGCAATCTGATGGCAGCCCTGCTTGAAAAACTGCCGACTTGTCAGCACCAAATTATGAAAAGGAGTTTACTGATTAGTGAAATCCACAATCTAAAAATATACTTAGTTTTGGGTTTCTGTTCAGAAAAGTCAACCTATAGTGTCAGTTCATAATAAAGAATAATCCATATATATTTTTTTTTTACTATGATCACATAGGTGTGATTGAACACTGTCCAGAATAATTCATTATGATGAACTTTCTATGCCTGTGCTACACACTGTGATAGTCCCTGGCAATCACTGGACATGTGGCTAGTGTGACCCCAAACTAGAATTATTAATAAATTTAAATAGCTACACATGGCTGGTGGCTACTGCATTGAGCAGGTCTAGCTGGTCACCTATAGGTAAGGAGCTCTGTTTTAGTCAGCTTTTCACTGCTGCAATTTAAAGATCTGAACAGAACAACTGTAAAGGAGGAAGAATTTATTTGAGGGCTCACAGTTTCAGACATCTTAATCCCTGGAAGGCTGGCTGCATTCCTTGGGGCTCAAGTGAGGCAGAACATCATGGCGAAGAGTGTGGCAGAGGGAAACGGCTTCCATGAAGATCAGAAAGCAGAGAGACAGAGTCCACTCTCCAGATAGGAATATATACACCAAAGCCACGCCTAATTCCCACCTGCTCCAGCTACGCCCTACCATCTCAGTTACCACTCAGTTATTCCTACCAGGGGATTAATTCACTGATTGGGTTAAGACTCTAAAAACCCAATCATGTCTCCTCTGAACTGTCTTGTGTTATCTCACATGTGAGCTTTTGGGGGACACCTCACATCCAAACCATAACAAATCCCTATTATCCTTGAGTTTCCAATATACTCCATCTCTTTTGGCCTTTTATTGTCCCTGTAACTGGAAGAACCAGCTCAGCTTCTGTTCACTTTGATTGCCAGTTTTAATTTCCCAATAAGTCTGAGAAATAAGGGAAGACTGCTCTCTGAATCATTGTTGATGTGCCTCAGATTGCTACAGACAGCATTCTCTTTGATCACAAAGACACTTTATGTGCATGAGGATAAACCGGATGCAATATTGAAAGACCAAAAAGCTGTTTGTGATGGGAAATATTGAATCAGCAGAATTAAAAACACAGCTGTGTGGTTCTAATGGGAATATCATTTCCTCTGTCAATCAGTGCTCACTTAGCATCCATTGTGTACACGGCCTTCACCGTGCCAGACTCTGTAGGGAGACAAAGCTCAGCAAAGTTCTTGAATGACATTACTCGTCTCTACTGACTGAGGAATCTAAGAGGTTCAGAACATGATGAAGCGGTTAAGTTCTCTAAAGAAGTCTGACAAATGATGGGTGCCCTTAGGAAGAGGCAGATTGCATAGCATAGGATGTGTTCTAGCACTGGCGTATTGGCATGAGTCTTGCCTCCCTCCTGGGTCAATGGTGCCACCCTGCAGGACTGTGGGTCAGAAGAAGCAGGCACCAGACCCCACACTTCTTGCTGCAGTCCTGCACTCCCCGTCCCCAGCTCATTACCCCATTTTCTTTCTCAGCCTTTGTGTCCAAACAAGTGGCACATTCTGGAAGCCCCCTCTCTTCCTCCTGGCTTTCCAATCTGACAGCTCCCAAATGGGCCATTTTGTCCCTGATCTCTGTTCCCATCAGTTCACTCTAGTTCTGCAACCAGAGAATGGGCTAGTCACTCCATGCACAGAATTAAAGCCCCTTTGTTAAAATTGGATTCCCAACCCTTTTTTTTTTATTTTTGGTTTAAATTGCCTTCTCTATGTTTTTCTCTAAAAGCAGAATATGTTTAATATGTCTTTTTTTGGTACCAGGGATTGAATTCAGGGGCACTCGACCTCTGAGCCACATCCCAGCCCTATTTTGTATTTTATTGAGAGACAGGAGCTCACTGAGTTGCTTAGCACCTCCTTGTTGCTGAGGCTGGCTTTGAACTCACTATCCTCCTGCCTCAGCCTCTCAAGCCTCTGAGATTACAGGCGTGTGCCACCACATCCGGCTGTCTTTTTTATTTTGATGGGAGAAGTGTTTGCTAGGAATGTGCCAAGGGTCTGCTTTCTCTCCTGCTTTCTTGGAGCTGGCTGTGTTGGCTGGCATCAGATCTGTGCTTTCTCAGAGTCTGATCTGGGGCAGCTTCATATCCTGGGGTCTAAACTGTATCTTCATCTGTAGAAGAGGGATGATCACAATAATGCTGTAGGACTATTGTGAAGATGAGGGTTAAACCTTAAATTCAAATTTTCTAACAAGGCCCATGACATTGAGAAGAGGTCAACATATTAACTGTTTTTGTTATTGTTGTCAGTGTTATCAAAGGAATCAAAAAGATTCTTGTTTTTGATATCTTAAGTGAAGTTAGTTGCCCTTTGACTACATCTATTTAGACGGCATATTCCCCTTTAAATAGCTACCAGAATCACATGACTAGCAGTTTTACTCCTAGGTGTATGTATACTCAAGAGAATTGAAACCATATGTCCTTACAAAAACTTGGACATGAAAGTCCAAAACAACATTGCTAATAAGGGTAGAAACAACCAAGTGCCCTCATGGAGGGTGAATGGATCAACGACATGTGATGTACCCATATAATAGAGCATTATTCTACCATGAAAAGGAAGGATGGACTGATCATGCCATCACAAAAAGTGCCTTGAAAACGTGCTAAGTGACACCAGACACAAAAAGTCACACATGATATGATTCCATTTATAAGAAAGGTCAGACACATCCATAGATTCAGAAACATGAGTGTTTGACAGGTACCGGGGAGGGGTTTGTAGCCGGGTTTCTTAGGGGAGCAATAAAGATGGGAAGTTAGGTAGCAGTGATAGCTACACAACTTGGTAAACACCGAAAAACACTCAATTAGACACTTTAAAAGGGTCAGTTTTATAGTATGTGAATTATTTCCCAATTAAACCTATCAGGGATTATCTGAAATTCTCTTCTTTAATGTTTGTGTGCTTTTTAAAAATTAATATGAATTCCCTTTTATGAAAGACAGGGAGCTGTGGACTTCAGAGTCTCACTCGGCAGCTATCCATCAGTCTGTCTCTGTTTGCACTTGCTTCACTCATCCTCTGACTCGCTGTGGCGATCTGCAGAGCCCCCTCCACTTCTGTGACTGTTACAGATCTGTCCCAGGAGAGCTCAGGGATGGTAATGGGAAAGACAGTAGAATGAATCGGACACAACTTTCCTATGTTCATATATGTACACGACCAGCATAACTCCACATCATGTACAATCCAAGAATGGGAAGTTAGACTCCATGTATGTGTATGTCAAAATACATTCTACTGTCATGTATAACTAAAAAGAACATTTTTTTAAAAAAGATGGCGTTTTGCTCTCTTTTAATAACATAGTTGGGTAGAGTCCAATATATGCTGTTCCCCACATAGGACACATTGGCACTTGAGCAAACGGCAGAAGCAGTAATGTCACCTGACAGGAGTCTAAGGAGGTCCTTGTAGAAGGGCAGTGGAACCTCTACTTGGCCTTGGCAGGTTCTTGACTTAAGCCTCTGAAAAAGAATTTCAGTGATGCTTTGAAAGCAAGTGCAACATAAGATTTATTAAAGACAGTGCCACAGTACAAAGGTATACCCATCCCAAAGCAGGGTGCAGACATCCCTCACCTCAGGGAAGAGAAGTGACACGGGGCTCAGCGCTCTGGCTACATGTGATTTTCCTGGGAAGAAAAGTGCAGGTTCCCAGGCAAGCTTTTGTGAAATCAAATCCAATGTCAATTATTTGCTATTTGGGGATCAGAATTTTTTTTTTTTTTTTTGGTTAAACGTTCAGCCATAAATCAGTTGTGGGCACGTTGTATAGGTCTTTTTAAAATCTGGTATACTGTTTAAATTGATCATGTTTTTCTTCTAGTTGATCTGGCATAAGCATATGCTGGAGGTTTTGTTCATCTAACTAAAGGGACAACTGTAGCTGGCCATGCAGATGCAGGGCTCCTTTTCCCTCTCCCCTAGAGTCCACTTGTCTCAGTCAGGTCCCTCTTAGCCTCCTCCACACTTCTTCCCTGAAGCAGGTCCTAATTCTGACCTCACTTTGAAGAAGTTCTCAAGACCCTGATGGGAGAGTTGCCTTCTCTGAACCCGGAGGGAAAAGAACATCCTTATCCCTGGACAGGAAGAGGAATCCAGTCAAATGGGCCTTGCCAAGTCTCCTCCAGGTACTACCAAACCATTGGGCCATACAATTATATTTCTTCGCAGCTGCCCACTCTTCAGCAAACAGCATGAAAAGACACAAGCTTATTTATTATGCATCTCTGTCTACCTGATTTGTTTTCCTCCATGTTTATTTTTCTATTTGTCAGCTTCGTGTCTCCCAGTTCCTTTTTTTTTTTTTTTTAGTTTTTAAATAGAACTGAGGTTTTTTTTTTTTTTAAATACACATAAAAGGAATAAAAAACTGGAAATAAAAGAATATTACAGAAGCTAACAAGGTGCTAGAGGCCTGTATGCAGAAAGGCAGGCATGAGATGGTAAGATCAGAGCAGATCATTCATATGAAGGGCAGAGACAGCCGGCTGAGGAAGGCACAGATTTCCAGGAATGAGGACAGAGGCGTACAGGAGTCTAAGATGTTTGGAGATGGGGGTGTTTAGCACCTGGCGAGGAGTCTAGCACCCAGTGGACCCCCAGGACTAACAAGCAAAATGCTTCCAACTAAATCCCAGTCAGACCATTCAGCAGAGGTGTGACCTTAGCAAGCCAACTAACTGCTGTGGTCTTGGTTTCTCCATCTGTGAAGGAGAAGATGAGATCTTGTGCAGAGAGCGAATGGGCAGGGGCTTGAGCAGTGAGTGACCTTGGGAAAAGGGGAGAAGATCTGAAACACTTTCTGTGGGGAATGGGAGACAGTTGAACCGAGACTGGTAAAATGAACATGTACAATACACAGCACAAGGGAATGCAGCCAGGACATAAAGCCAGAGGATTGCAAAACTAAAATAATGCCATGGCTGTGAACTGAGGTTGCAATTCTTTTCTTTGATTTAGCTTCTGTATACACCAAACAACAAATAATCCCCAACCCAGGGCTGGGCTGTGTGGTCACTGGGAAAGCAAGAGATGCCTGTGATCATTCATCTTATGTGGACACTTGACTGAGCCTTCAAGTTGGGACGTTGGCTCTTCCAAGTTCTACATCAGCTTCTGGCCTTCAGACTCAGTAATACTGCATGACCCAATTCCTTGTTCATATATATAATATATATTGCATATATATTACATAATAAACATTATATACATGTATAAATACACAAGTGCATATTTACACACATACACATTCCATTTCCCTGGAGAACTCTGATATACTATCTCACTGCACAATTTTATCAATATTTCCCTCAACTTCAGAAAATATTTGAAATAACTGCTTAGCTGCATGAAGTGTCAGGCAAGCAGGTTTTATTTTTTATTTTTTTACTTCAATCCTAATAAGAAAATTTCACTGGAAAGGGATCCCAAAATGAAGTAAGCAAAAAGCAAGAATAAACAGAATGACCAAGGTGAAAAAGTCAAAAGGGAACCAGAAGGTTCAAGATTCTGACCAAACAAAATTAAGTAGCAAAAAATGTGGTAGAGACAGAAAAAGGCTAGAAAAATTAATAAATAATGACATTCAAAAATTAAAAAAGGAGTCTAATAGATACAACTGTCCCCTCAGTTTCAACGTGGGGATTAATGAGTTTTGGAAGCCGACAGGAACCACAGTGTGTACCAGATGGTGGCTGAAGAGTTAAATTGCCTGGTCAGGAGCTGGGGCTGGAGTCTGGCTGTGGAGATAAGAGCCTTCCAAAATATTTATTTTAAGAAAAGGAGCTCTGACGGGAGGGCAAGGAGCCAATTAAAATCTGGATAGTTCCAACTATGGAAAATTTTACATTTCCTTTCAACATAAGTGCCTGATGATACCCGCCCTGATTCCAGAAGGTAGGCTAACATTTTCAAGCAATCACTTCAACACTCCAGGGGTCACGTCTCCCTAAAGACTGCATTCCCACCCCCACCCACCACCCCCAAGAATGGGAGGGATGCAATAAAGCTGGCCCAAACAAATGCCTTAAGTGGCCTAAGATCTTGGCAGAGGCAAGAGAGAAGGCAGACAGCAATGTACAAGATACTTGTACTTCTGCTGACCAGAGGTCATCGCCTCTGTCTCCCACCACAAAACTGTTACAGTCTGAAGAAAGATATCCCTTCCCACTAAGGATAGTGGAAGGAAGGAATGGAGACATTGGAAAAATGAAAAGGAAATGAGTGTCCCTGCCCCACGCCAAAAGACCCATTGTCTTTTGTTGGCTCTTGGCAAAAAGACTACTGTGTGACTAGTAGGGATCTACAGAGTCAGATATGTGCCAACTATTATTTAAAATGCCTAATAATTTTATAAACAGGTGACAATTATGTTTTTAAAGAAATCAGAGCAGCTACAAAAGAATTTTAGTAATAAAGCTTACAAACTGCTAAATTCTGCCTGGATCTTCATGGGTATTTGTAGGATAGCATTAAATATGTTTATATAACACTCTTCAAAGGGAGAAGAAGGTACCCTTGCCTAGCATTTGTGAAGCCCTGCAAGACAAAAAAAAAAAAAAAAATGGGGGGGAAGACTTTCAAGTGCAGAGTCTTGTACACTTCCTGGTATAGACTAGACTCGGTGAATTCAGTCACTGGAGCCAGCCAGAGAGTGGCCATGTTAGTTTCAGGGGCGAGATCCCAGGGGCAGGGCTGCCAGTGGGGTTCACATCACAGCTCTGTGTGCCCCAGATGCTGGACATGGAGCTATAGGAATAATATTTGCCCAGCTGGGTTTCGGTCTGTCTTTCATCTGATTCCTCCTAGCTATTTTGTTTACTCTGTGCCATTGTATGTTAGAAGTGTTTACTTTTCTCTTTGAATTTTTAGAGGGCTCACAGCTGAATTTGCCTTGCGTCTTGGAGACTTGGACTAGGACATTTTAGCCATGCTGAACAGTTAAGACTTTGGGGACTCTTGGAGATGAACTGCTTGCATTTTGCATGTGGGATACACATGAGCCTTTGGGGCTGGGGGTGGAAAGTCAGGCTTCAGATCTTAAATAGCCTCCAAAGTCTCATGTTTCATGGCTCATAGCTTGGTCATCACCCAGTGGCACTACTGGGAGGTGGCGGAATCTTTAGGCGGTGAGGCCTATGGGAAAAAGTTAGATCACTGGGGATGTACCCTTGAAGGAGATATTGGGACCCTGGTCCCTCTCTTTTCTTTTCTTCCCTGCGGCTGGAGGTAAACAGCTTCCACCATGCACCCCTATGACGTTCTGCCTCACCACAGGCCCCCAAACAACAAAGAACCCCAGCCTCTGAAACCATAAGCCAAAAAAAATCTTCCTCTTAAGAAAATCGATTTTCTCAGTTGTTCTGTCATAGCCATGGAAACCTAACATAGGTAGGTCTCACCTTGTTCAGTAGGTGTTTATTGCCTGTTATCCACAAGTAGTTAAGTTCCAGGTGCGTAGGGTCCTTTCTGTCATTTAAACATCCAGGTATTCAGCAGCCGTTCAACCTTTGCTGAGTGGCTGAGGTTTCTGCCATCAGTAAATGGTTCTTGAATGAATGAATGATCTAAGGGCACTTTTACCTAAGCAAACTGTGACTGGCACATACTAAACCAAGAAGGATATCATCAGACCAGTAGAGTCTGACAATTTATCCTCAGCCAGCCGTCCTCTGTTCAGGGACTGCTGGGGATGAATGGTGACTGTTGATGTGATAGCCACTGAGTGAGCTCTCATTGTCAGGAAATACTTTAGAGATGCCAGGTTCAGAAAAGCTGAGTTGCTGGGAAGCAGGAACTTGGAGGAGATGGGGAAGGGTTCCACAGATGTTCCATGAAAGAGAAAGATCTCCCCCTCCCACTTCTTCTCACCTGATATCATTCCTTACCCCAGAACCTGGAGAGAGCTTAGACTCTCACAAAGCAAGAGCTATGTCAGTGTCCGTCTGTGGCTGTCGTGCTCTGTGATAGTTCCCAGGTGATCAAACATCTGAGAGGTTCATCAGCAGTGGGAGTGCTGGTCTGAACTCTCTGCAGGCCTCTTTTGGGCAGATGGGACATCTCTGTCCCAACCTTTCCCAGCATCATGGGACTAGATTCCTTATGCTGCCTGCAATTAGAACATTCCAGAAGATACAGGCTGGGGGAGGTACAAAAGTGGGGAGAACAGGGACAATGAGACATCTGCTTTGCTGTTGCAATGGGCAAAAGTGCAACTTATGCAGTCGAGGAGAAGAAATAAAGAGTGTCAGAATCACTCAATACAATTTCACTCTATAGGTCCTTCAAGAAATGACAATCCTTAATCCTGGGCACTGCAATAGATATAATCAAGTCAAAGCAAAAAATTCTAAGTTACTCTAAGCACTGCAAACACTCTTAATCATGACAGGCTCATGACAGACATTCCCTCTGCATGCTAAGCCTAAGTGCTCGATTTAAATCTTAAGTCTCAGGCCTTAAGTCCAGCAGATGCTCACTCACTCAGACCGCAGCGATGGGGTCAGGAGCTGATGGAGGCTTTTCCTGTTGTGGAGTTGACGGCTGCCTGAGAAGGCACCTTTCTCACCAGGGTCAAGAGGCTGCTGTAGAGTTTGAGAGCGGTGAGGACGATGCAGAGGATCAGGCAGATGAGACAAGTTGGGATGTCAGTCTAGGTTCTCATCAGGCTCTCGGCATGTGTGCATCAGTATCGGCTGGCTGAATGTCTGTTCATTTGTTCCATTATTTACACTAAATTTGGGGGGCTTCTGCTCACCCTTTTGGTACCTATCAGCTGTTACCAGGTTTCTTAGTGACATCCTACATCTTAGTGAGGACATATGGTCTGGTGGTTTCCACCCTGATATTACCCTTCTGGCTCTTATCAGGGTCATGACAAATGACATGTGATGTCACCCCAACTCTTATCAGGGTTGTGGAAAGTGACTTGTTTTATCAGGCTATGCCTGTTGACATATTGGAAGGCTCTGTGGCTTGCCTGATGAGACTGCAGGTTTATTTTAAAATGGAGTTGCTTAGCCTCAGGCCTAAGGTCATCCTTACATTTAGGTAGTTCTGGTTCTTTCCATATAGCAAAGAGCCCCAAGATACTGAAGCCAGAATTAAAAGAGGCAGGCAGTATAGATAGGTAAATCAGGTCAGAATGATCAAGAAGGCCACTATGGGTCTGGGAAGCCTTATCAAGATAACCTGCCCCTGCTCCAACTTGTGGTTAAGGTAATCTGTCTCAGAGATTGTCCCTCCCTACAGGGAGTTGTTAATTATACCCCTTTCCTGCCCAGATAACTCCAACTTGGCTCCTCTAGCCCATCTGCTTCTCTTTTGGCCGTCCCACCAAGCATTTCCTGGGCCTAGTCAGGAAGGAGACAGAGGGGAAGAGAGCAGGAGAACAAAGAAAGCCTAGGACATATAAAAAAAAAAAAAAGGCAGAATGTGCTCACTTCTTGGGATTCCAGCTACGGACCCCTTCTCCCTCCCAGGAGAAGTCTGTGTTACCCTTTTTTATTTACTTATTACATATACATATGTTGTAGGTGAACATAATACTTTTAATTTTACCCAGTGCCTCACGCATGCTAGGCGAGTGCTCTACCACTGAGCCACAACCCCAGCCCCTACCCCTTTTAAAATAAACCCTGCTTTATATGCTTGCCCCGGCTTGCTTCTCTAATGTTATACTTCAACATGTGAGGAAGCAGGACTCGTCACCAGTAACTGGCGGTATCAATACTTCCAGTACAGACGTGCAGTGAGAGGATTCTCAACTCATTGCGAGAATGGAGGCTCTTATTGGGGTGTGGGGGGAAGACACTAGAATAATCAAAAAGCAATGAGAAAACCCATCTTTTCCTACTCTTGTAGGGGAGGCCCATTATCATGGAGAGGGCAGGTTTCCCTATGTTCTTAGCAGTGTGGGATGGGTTAACTGATCCTCCTGAGCCTCACTAGGATTCTTCATAGAAGGACCCCAAGAGTTTATCTGGAAATTGAATGAAAAACAAATTAAACAAAACAAAACAAAATACCAAAAAGAACAACAACAACAACAAAAAAAGAAAACAGGTAAGTTGGGGCTTTACCAACAGTAGGGGGCTCCAGGCACCCATATGATCCATGTAAAATAATGTTTTCATTATTGATTTGTTTTGGTAGCCTGACTGGAGAGAGAGTTTTAAAAAATGCTTAGGGATGGGGCTGTAGCTCAGTTGTAGAGCATCCTAAGACCCTGGGTTCCATCTCTAGCAACAACAACAAAAAAGCCATCATAGAAATGCTTACAAAGGGGGCCCAGAACCATTGTTTACAGTATCCAGCATCTACCAAAAATGTAGCATGAGATAACGTAAGTTCACAATACTACCACCTGCATTTATATAGTGCCCTGCCCTGTGCTAAATGCTTTAGTCATTGTCACATTTAATTCTGAGAACAGCCCTGTGACAATCATGATGGTAAGACACTAGAGGTGGAGTCAGTCATCTGCTCACAGTCACAGGGGTCTTGGGCAAGTCTGACTGGACTAAAGCTGTGTTCTTGGGACCACTGGGCCCCACTGCCCCACTTTTCCTTCTGAACCATTCCTAGTATTCTGGAAACCAGTCAAGCCTTTATAGGAAGATTCCCCCCCCCCCCCCCAGATTTGAGGAATAGGGAGAGGATATTACTCAAGATCTGAAATAAAAGGAGGAGGGGAGAAAAGGGTCTGGTTTGTTCAGACATCTGTCATTGAATGATTGAATGTAGTGGCTGGATCATGTCAGCCAGGGTGGGTTTTGTCCCAATGCCAGTACATTTTGGAGAAGGATGGAACCTTCCGTTCCTTCCCTCATCCTTTTTCCCTCTTTCCCATCTACTCAGGATTAGGCCAGGAGGTAGATCGTGGTCCAGTTCTTCTCATTAGCTGGGGTCAAGTCCTTGGCCTCCTAGAATCTTCATTTTCTTGAATGGAAAGTGGGGACACTCTCATGGCTTCCCACAGAACTAGAGTTAGAAATGTCCAGTGAGCCACACAAGAGCTGCAACACGTGGTCAGGACAAGCAGGGGAGCACTGGGGTAGAAGATGCATTCAACCTTCCTCCCGAGAGAGGCAGAGTGTGCCACCCAGCAAGGACAGCTTCGCAGAAGGATATTTTTGAGACTGATGCAAAATCCCAAGCAGTGACGTCCCAGTGACTCAGCCTAAGTGGGTGGAAGTGATTTTCAATAATGACAGTATCACCGTCTCCCGCCTCCTACAGTGTCACACATCACCAAACACAGGCTCACTGGTCCTGCACCCACTAACTCAGCTACTCTCCACAGGGCTGAAGTGAACAGAGGAGACATGTATGTCAGGGAACACCCCCCCCCCCAGCACTAGTACCTGTCGCATCTGTCCGGGCAAGGTTTTCATTCTTCC
>NW_025999949.1:4658483-4685473 GCF_001458135.2 Marmota marmota marmota
CCCCAGACTTAAGTACCCTGTGCATCTGTGGGGCAAGGTTTTTCTCTTCCTCTGCACAAGCCCAGAAAAACAACAGTGGTTTTAAAAAAAAAAAAAAGGTCACTTTGTATATCCCCCAATTTAAACAGTCTTCTGGGAGTTGAGGCATAATTATAGGCACTATTACCAGGGAAGAGGCCACTTGAATTAATTAGAAAGGGAAGCCACCCAGTTAAAAACATTTAGAAATTGGTAGAATTTTAGAGAAAGAAGCTGCAGTAATGGTGTTGGCCATTTACAGATCCTCTTTTCAGACAGAACAATACAGAAATCAGCTCAGGAAAGAGAGTACAGGTCATGGCCATGTTTTGAGCTAATAAGTGACCAAAACAGTGCCCGACCACAGTGGCAGGCTTGTGTCCTCTCTGACACTGGTTGCCTCCAGAGTTAAGGGGTCAATTAAGGACTTCACTGGGGCTTCTAAAGGACTGCAGTGACCCCAACAAAAATCAGAGTCCTGGAGCCAGTAGGAGAAGGAAAGAGAAGGGGGTTGCCTAGGAGCTGCCTGCTTGCCTGCTCGTGAATAGAAGTGAGTCGGAGAGAGAAGGGGTTATGTTGGAAAAGAGGTGCCCAGTACGGACAGTCCACTGTAGGAGCCAAAGGCTGCCGGGGTTGGTTGGAACCTTTCATTCCATCCCTCACCTGTGCTCATCCCAAAGTCTGAGGCCCCAGATGGGTTTCATATGCATCGTCTTATGAACTATTCATTGTGGTAGAGCATGTGCTTAGTGTGCAACAGGTCCTGGGTTCCATCCCCAGCACTGCTAAGTTAGTTAATTATTTTACTGTGGGCTGTAGGGACAAGTACCAATTAAAAATGAGGTTTAATTCTTCTTGATTTCTTTCCCCCTTTTTTCTTTGAGCACTTATTTTAGAACACTCAAAGTGATAAATACTTTTTTTCTTTAAAATATATGTAAAGCCTTTGGAATATTTGATTGGCATTCTGTCAACTCTGTGACCTAGGAATGTCTTTCTGAAGTCCCAGAGAGCCACCTGTTTGTAAAGTAAACATCTGGTGAGTATGTGGAGGAAAGGTACACTCATAAATTATCTGTGGGGCTGCAAATTGGTACAACCACTCTGGAAAGCACTTTGGAGATTCCTCAGAAATGGTAGAACGGAACCACCATTCGACCCAGCTATCCCATTCCTCAGCATATACTCAAAGGACTTAAAATCAGCATGCTATAGTAACACAACCACATCAATGTTTATAGCAGCTCAATTCACAATAGCTAAGCTATGGAACCAATGTAGGTGCCCTTCATCAGATGAACAGATAAAGAAAATGGGGTATATATACACAATGGGATATTAATTAGGCATAAAGAAGACTGACTTTATGACTTTTGCTGGTAAATGGATGGAAATCTAGACTATCATAAGTGAAATAAGCCAATCCCCCAAACAAAGGCCAAATGTTCTCTCTGATATGTGGATCCTAATTCACAATGGGTGTGTGGGGAGGAATAGAAGTTCATTGGATCAGACAAAGGGGAATGAAGGAAAAGGAGGGGGGATGGGAATAGGAAGGGGGATGGGAATAGGAAAGACAGGAGAATGAGGGCTGGGGTTCTGGCTCAGTGGTAGAGCATGCACCTTGCATGTATGAGGCACTGGGTTCGATCCTCAGTACCACATAAAAATAAAGGTATTGTGTCTATCTGTAACCTAAAAAAATACTTTTTAAAAGACAGGAGAATGAATCAGACATCAGTTTCCTATGTTGATATGTGAACACACGACTTGTGAAACTCCACAGCATGTACAACTGCAAGTATGGGATCCTAATTAGAATAAGTTATACTCCATGTATGCATAACATGTCAGAATACACTCTATCATCATATATATCTAAAAGAATAGAAACTAAAAATAAATATATAAAATCACACAAAGAAAGAAAGAAAGAAAGAAGAAACACACATCAAGGTAAACAGCACCATCCCCCAGTTTCTGAGGGATGGTAGGGGCCAAACTTAAGTGGGTGCCTCTGCCAGAAGCCATCAATGACCCATATGTGAACTGAGACGTGTACGTGAACTAAAGTGATGTTGAAGCCATTAGGCAGGAAAGCCTGGTATCAGGAACTCCTAGCAGCAACCCCACTGGTTTGAGAATGCTTGGTTCATGTGGCTCTGCCTAGCTCCATCTCAAGTTCAGCACAGCGCCAGACAGGGGTGACCTGCTGGAGCCACACAGCCCTCTCGGAGATGGGTATGGCTTGCCAAAATGCCAATCAACCTGTTTACTGCAAGACACCGGCCACTCAGAGAAGCAAGCACCCAAGACTCCTCCCGCTGAGACCTTATCCCTGCCTTTAATGTACTCCCCTTTTTCAGTTGTTCAGTTCCAGCCCTTATCAGGACTGGAAGACCTATCAGGCGCTCCCCTTTTATGTCTAATCTCTGACTCTGTCTCTATTTCTTACTAGTTATTTCAGACTTTTTATTTCTCAGTGGCTCACACCTCCTGACAGGAACCTACCCTGCAGGGTGCAGGTCACCTAGCAATACACCCCCTCCTGAGTTTCAAAACTACCTTCCCTCAGAGATACAAGTCTGTATCTCTGCTGTAAAACACATTAGTTGACCCAGATGCCACCTGATGGCAAAGCCAGCCTGAGCGGTGTGTGACCCATGCTGCCGCCCAGTCCTCCTACTTGAAGGCTCGTTTTTGTTTAACTTGAAAATGTGTTTGGACAGGACACCTGCTTGACTGTATGAGGGAGTCAGAGTCCTTTTCTGTCTGTGGTCTTTCAGGTGACCGCCAGAGATGTGCGTCACATTCTGGGTTTAATGCTCACCTAGTGCTAGAAGCACATCATTTTCTGCTGCCTTTGTGGATGGACTCCTGAATGGGAGAGTTCGTAACAGTATTTCCCTAGCAATCCCAGTGTCCCACAGGGTGTGTTCTGTGCCTGGCCTCCCGCCTGCACTCCAGATTCCTTCTTTTGGGGGGTGGGGTACTACAGATTGAACCCAGAGGTGTTTTACTACAGAACTACATCCCCAGTCCTTTTAATTTTTAATATTGAGACAGGGCCTCACTATGTTGCTGAGGCTGGCCTTGAACTTGCAGTCCTTCTGCCTTAGCCTCCCCAGACCCTGGGATCACAGCATGCACTCCCTGTGTCTCACTTTTTCTTTGTATAGCAACAGTTCTCTTTAAGGATTCAGACATTTTCTAAGAGATGGTCTTAAAGCTGGTTGAAGTACAGATCAGATATTACTACTTTCACTGGAAGGAAGGGGCTTATGGAATCAAGAGAAAAGCAGTGAACTGTCAAATCGCTGAACTTGAGAATGATCCATCCGTACCTGCTGTAGTGTCACCTCTCCCCTAGGAATTCGCCGTTTTCACTGTATCGTGATAGTATAACTTTCTTTTCTAATCACCTTCAACATTCACATTTCTCTCAAATCCCTGGTCATGATCTGTAGCATTATATTTGATAAACTCTTAAAAATATGGTTTGCCCCACTCCTAGGTTTGGGAGCAAGAAAATGAATGCATGTGTCTATAGAAAGAAACTTGTGCATTAATATTCACAGCAGTTTTATTCATGATAACCAAAACCTGAGTGCAAACCAAACACCCATTAACAGGCAAATGGATAAATGAATTTTGATATATTCATATAATACTACCCTGCCATTAAAATAAACAATGATTACATGGCATTACTGAATCTCAAGAACTAAACTGAGTTAAAGAGGCTAAAGACTCCAGACACAAAGACTACACACCATGTGAGTCCATGTACATGTCCTACAACAGGCCACCTAACCTACTGTGACAGGAAGTGGCTTGGTAGTTGCCTGCATTGGGAGTGGGAGAGACTCACTACAAATGGGCCCAAAGGAAGTCTTTGGAATGATGGACAGCACACTGTCTTGGATTAGGGTGACCTCCTCAGGCTGGTGAGACCGGTGTTGGCCACAACACATACTCCGTCACTTCTGCCTCAGCCCCCTTGCCCTCTCCTCAACTCCCTTGCTCCCGGAGTGGCTGGTAGGGGTGTTAGGTCAGCTGAACCAGGATTTCTGAACTGGGAAATGCCAGGCTGGTGCCCTTTCACCCCTCAAGCCCTTGAGGAAGCCCACGCTCAAGGTGGATGGAAACCTAATCAGTGTTCAAGGGTCTCTCTGAGACCCCTTTCGGATATTAATTTTATGGTGTCCATTTAAAACACTGAATTACAATCGAAGACAATGTCCCCTGCCAGAGCTGTGGACAAAGAAAACTGCCCCCTCCCCCAAGTCCCCCAGCTTATGACATACAATGGCAATGTCACTGCCTTCAGGGACAGCTGTGTGACAGAGAAGCAACTTTCCTTTCCACATTAGCTACCACTGGCAAGAGGTGGTTTTCCTGCACCCGACACTGTGTGGTTTTGAGAAAGAATTTTTGTGCTTAACCAAAGACAAAACCTGACAAGAATTCCTTCCAGATGAATCAGCAGGGAGGAGATGAAGTGACTTTAAAAAAAAAAAAAATGAAATGAAATATTTAGGGACAGGATTTTCTATTTCTCCTCCTGGGGAAGAGACCCCTTAATATTCCCATCAGCACTGACGTGTGTGAATCACGGCACTCTCGTTAAAGCATCGTGACTCATCGCCACCCCGCCAGCTGTGGGCTGCGCACGACTCTCCTGATGCAGGCTTTCCCCAGGGAGAGCTGGGGACGCACCCTTCCCAGCTGCCTGCCGCTGGAACCAGCCCTCTGTGTCTGTGTCGCTTCAGACTCAGCTGCACTAGGGATAACTCAGATGCCAGCTTGGCACTTACAATGCAGCCACAGGGCTTTGCAGGGGGTCACTCCCTGTTGTCATCCTGAGGATCCTCGGGACTTTTGAAACTTAGAATCTATGACATCGGGGACACTCCTTGAACCTCTGCAGATTGGTTGCATGTGCTTCAGCTGTCACGCGCATCACCCCCTCCCAAAGACCCGAAGACAGAGGCCAAGGTGATGGGGTGGGAAGGCAAAGGGCCCCATAAAGATGAGAGCTCCCCACTTTCCTAGACTTAATATGGAAAATTTGAGGTTGCCATTATCTATATTAAAAGCTGATTAAATAAAAAAGAAAAAAAAAATCTGTTCATTTGCTATGAAGTAGATGTTGGGTTGGCCCCAGGAGGCCAAGACCCAGGCTTTCCTCTCAAGGAGCTCCCAGGCCTGTAGGGGAAGCAGATGCAGCAACCCCATCCCAGCATGCAGTGCTTCAGAAGCAAAGAGTGACAATAAGCAGGAGGGTTGATGTGTGTAGAGAAAATAGAGAGCAGCCCTGGTCCCAAACCTACTGGTGACAATAAGAGAGCTTTCATTAACCAGGTAACCAGGCACCAGGCTAGATTTTCACACACTCAGCTTCCCTTTGCCTTCGAACCCCTGCGGGAAGGAGCAATATCATCCCCATCCTATAGGAGAGGGAGTTGGGAGTTAGAGAGGGGAAGGTGCCCAAGTCACCTGGAAGGCACAGCCCACTCTCCCTGGTGGCCCTGGGGGCCAGAGGCATCCCTATGAGAGGGATTATTCTTCCAAGCAGCACCGCCATAGCTGGCAGCCCTGTGGCTTGCTTCTAGGTGTGCTTACCCCGAGGTTCAGGGGATCCTGTTCTGTTTGCACTGGTATTGAGCCTTGGGGTGACTCAAGAAGGGAAAGCTGATGTAGAGATTGGGACCTGAAAAATGAAAAGAGTCTACAACAGGGAGGTGGGACTGGGTGAAAGATTTCTGGGTACAAAAAGCTATCATGGATTGAGGGTGCCCTTTAATTCATTTGTGTACCCCAGGGACCTCAGGATCTGACCTTATATAGGAGTAAATTTGCTGCAGATGAATTTAGATGAGGTGATATTGGAATGAGGTAGGCTCTTAATCTGAGATGACAGATGTCTGTAAAAGGAGGAGAGGGCCGGGAGCGATCGCACAAGCCTGTCATTCTAGTGGCTGGGGAAGCTGAGACCAGAGGATCTCAAGTTCAAAGCCAGCAACTTAGTGAGATCCTGTCTCTATATAAAAGGGCTGGGGATGTGGAGCAGTGATTAAGCACCCCTGGGCTCAATTCCCAGTACCAAAAAAAAAAGGACCTGAAAATGAGGAGACAGAGACAAAGAGAAGATGGCTGAGAGGTGATGGCAGACCAGAGCAAGGCGTCTAAAGCCAAGAACACCAAGACTCTTGCCCATCACCAGAAGCCAGAAGAGAAGCAGGGTAGGGATCATCTCTCAGAAAGAACCAACCCTAACACCTGGAATCCAGGCTTGTCACCTCTGGAACTATGAGAGAGTGCACTGCACTTGTTTTAAGTGGCCCATCAGTGGCACCTTGTCATGGCAGCCCAAGGAAGCTCACACAGAGCGCTAACAGAGGAGGGCTTCCTGCTCCTCTGGCTGCGCTGTGCATGCTGGTCACTGCCCTGCCCCGGGGAGTGGGTGGGAGGATTGCGAGGTGCTCCCAGCCTCGCTGACACCTGCACCCTGAAGGAGCCTTCAATGCAGTCAGAGGAGCTGGCTTCAACTTGCCCCTCTCCATTTCTAACTAAACTCCCACCTTCCTCGCTGTCACAGGGGGGAATGATAATGACTGTCCTTGAGCTCTCTCTAGGGGTGCTGGAGGAAGCAGGGAAACTGTTTGAAAGCTCATTGGGAATCACGTGCACCGGAGTGTTAGGTACACCTTCTTCCGTCGCCCCAAGTCAGCAGAGACTCCCAGGGAAAAGAGTAGGCAGCTGCTTATCCTTGCAGGGCTTATTATAGTTATAACGGCATTCTCAGGTCCCTATCAAAAGAGGCTGGGGACAGAGCAAGGGACAGGCAGAGGTCTTTACGATGAGAGCAGATGGAAAGACAAGGACAGAGCTTCTCTACCCTTTTATTGTTCCCATTCCTATTCCCACCCTCACGGTAAACCTAGTGAAACTTCAAGACTTCCAAACACCCTTTAGGTGCTCTCTGGTGCTGGAGGGACCAAGGGACAGACACTTGAGCCACATTTCAAATCACAAAGACAGTCTGGCTTGAGTGGCCTGTGGTAGCCAAATGAGGATGCTCAACGAGCTGTACTCCCAACCACAGGACTCAGGATGGGCCTGCCCGGGCTACCAGATGACCGTCCCACCCCCTGGACAGAGCTGGCTCTGGTCTATTTTGAAATGGGTTCTGCCCCGTAGAACCACCTGCAAGGCAAGTGACTCAGCAGAGTGAGCCTGGGTCTGAATGTCAGAAGCCAAGGCCTGGGGGCAGTCATCAGTGGGCAACTTGAGGAGCATCCTCTGGGCCAGGGAACTGCAGTCAGGTCCCCTCACAGAGGGATCTCCGAGGGACCTAAAAAGCTCTACATGGGAGAAATCAGCATGTGGCATGCCACACCCCGGACACTAATTCCAGAAAACTCAAATCTGACAACATACTGTACTAGGACTTCCTTCCTTTTAATTGCACCTGCCATTCTTCCCCACTCCGGGTCTAGAGGTGCTGGAAGAGTACTTGGGCAAGCTGAGGCAATGGGGAGAAGTCTACCATTCCTCCTTCTCAGCACTGATTTTCTGAGCCTGATTCAGGCTTGAGGGTTTTGTTTGTTTGGTAGTGGTGATGGTGGTGGTGTTGGTTTTCTTACTTTTTTTAAAAGGGGGTATTCCCCCCCACACACATTTTTTTATTGGTGTATTATAGTTGTACACAGTGATAATTTATTGTTACATATTCATATATGCACATGATATAACAATATAATTTGCAGGCCTGAGTTTTAAATCGGCTGTGAGTTAGCTTTGATAGTCAAAAGGACTGGATTTACCAATACCTGAAAAAGACTGGGTCCAATGGTTCACATCTATAATTCAGTAACTCATAAGGTTGAGACAGGAGAATCATGTTTAAGGCCAGCCTCAGCAAATTAGTGAGGCCCTGTCTCAAAAAGAAAAAGGACTGGGGATGTAGCTCAGTGGTAAATTGCCCATGGGTTTAATTCCCAGTACTAGAACCCAAACAAAAAAACAAATCCCCCCTTCCACAAGATATGCCAATACCTTAAAAAAAAAAAAAAGACTATTTCTTAATAAACAGAGGACTGGAAAAGCCACAGGGCCTTCTTAGAATTCATCCAGGGGCAGATGGTCAGAACAATTTGACAGGAGTTGCTTAAAGAGGAAGTAGTCCAAAAGAATCAAGCTTTCTTTTTTTCCCTTTTCTTCTCTATACCATACCAAATCTTAGTCTCTCAACAAAGTTATAGTTCAATGAGTGCTAACCATGGAAACACCTTTTCTGGGAATGAAAGGATTGGCAAGCCCACTCTTTGCATTGTAGCCAAATAAATATTCACATAAGAGACCTATATTAGACAGTTATCAAACATGGGTATGAGGAACCACCCTTTTCTTTCATTAATTTTATTTAGATTTAATTCTAATTTAGCAATAAAAATGCGTATTTCTATTTAAGTAATGCTTTTTTTCCTTCAAAGAAATAAGTGAGTCTATTCCTTGAATTGGTCTTTGCCATAATGTTTGTGAATTGAGATGGCTAGAAGAGATTGCAACTAAGATATCAGTGCTATATATGTTTGTGGGTACTCTGAAATGAATAGGAATGTATTAAATTATAAACTATTTTTAGAATTACTAAGAGTTTAGAAAGAATATGGTACATATTGAGTACCACAGATTCTGATGCTTGAATCTCACAGTTAGCTCTCCACATCCATGGTTTCTGCATCTACAGATTGAACCAATCACAGAATGAGAATATTTGGGGAAAAAATTGCTTCTGTACTGAACAGTACAGGCACTTTTCCTTTGTCATTATTCCCTAAACAATACAATTCTTTACATAGTATTTTCATTGTATTAGACATTATAAGCAATCTAGAGAAGATTTCAAATATACAGGAGTATGCGCGTAGGTTATATGTAAATGCCACACCATTTTACATAGGGATTTGTGTACCTGTGGGTTTGGTATCCATAGAGATTCAGGAACTAATCCCCCAGGGATGCCAAGGGTGATTGTACATTGTTCTTGGCATTTACATGAAACCTTGTTTAAGAGTAATTACAACCCAACTTAAACTAGTTCAAGCTAAAAGATAATACACTGGTCATGTAACTGGGCAGTTTGGGGCCATGTCTGGTTTTAGACGTGGCTGGTTGCAGACTTACCTCTCCCTGTATGTCTTGGCTCTGCTAGTTAAGCTTTAATTCATTCAACAAACTTTCCTCATTTGGTGGGCAACAGGTCTACTGGCCCTGTCTGCCTCCTGCACTCCCTCCTTCACAGCTCAGCTCATTCTAGCAGAGTCCATTTAGCAGTGAACCCTCAGAGACAACTCGGGTCACATTCTACCTCTCAAGGACCAGATTCTATCATAGTCATGGGAAGTTGAGATTGGCAGCTGGTGACAGGTGGCCATCTCTGTAGTGGGAGGCTGCTGCACAATGGTTGACAGTCTCATTGGGACCTCATAGAATGGACAGGGAGTACCCTCCCCACCTGGAGGAACTAATAGAAGGACATGGAGCAGCACTGACCTCAGCCACTACAAGCCCCATTTTCTTCTTTATGTACAAAGTTGGCACTTTCTTACCTGGAATTAAAATGGCATTTCTTCACTCTGTGCCACTGTACCTGCTCTACCCAGAGTCAGCCTTCCTATCACGGAATTATCACGGTCTGGAGAGAAATTATTTTGAGTACGTGTAGTTTTCTCCCTAAGATAATAGAGTTTATTTCTTAGACCTCTTATCCATTTATTTATAAATTATTAATATACTATGTATAAATAAATCCTGAAGAGGATTTAAGGCATCTTCTAACAATACAAACAGAATATAAAGAATTGGATGAGGGCAAAACCCAGCAAATACCAAGTAGGAGGGGTACTAGGAAGATAATCATCAAAAAAAAAAAAAGAAAGAAAGAAAAAACAAAGTAAGCTAAAGATAACTACTCATAGTTCTACTTCTGGTTACGTCTAAATAAGTTCTTATTAGATAATCCTCCTACAAATTTTACCTATAAACTCTGGATGATCAATATTTGGAAGATGGGAATAATATGGGGTCAGTTTGGGGGTTTTGTGGATTTTAGATGAGATCAGGCCTTTATTTATAAATTATTAATATATTATATATAAATAAATCCTGAAGAGGATTTAAGGATCTTCTAACAATACAAACAGAATATAAAGAATTGGTTGAGGGCAAAACCCAGCAAATACCAAGTAGGAGGGGAACTAGGAAGATGATCATCAAAAGAAAATGCAGCTTGTATTGGCTGAGGTCAATGCTGCTCCATGTCCTTCTATTAGTCCTTCTGTTCTGCCCAAATGCAAGGTGGCTAAAATGCTAATTAAAAAAACAAAACCCTGGTTTTTCTGGCCTGAAGAATCAGATGATAACACTCAAGGAAAGCATAGGGGAAAATTGAAAGAGGTATGTGTGGAATTTGGGAATGGAAAGAGCCCAAATTCTGTACATAAAATTTGCCCAAATCTCTCACTATTAAATCATGCACATGGAGGGCAGTATCCCAAATCATCCACACACTAAGAAACATAAAAAATACACTCTCAAGAAAAACAAACATGAATGGAGGCTGTTCCAAAGAAGACCTAGATGTTGGAATGAGCAGATAGGCTTACAAAGCAATTATGATAACAATACTCAGTGACATAAAGGAAAATATGTAATAACTTAAAGGCACAAAATCTCAGCAGAAAAATAGAAACAATGAAAAGAACCAAATAAGAAGCTTCAGTGATAGAGAACTCACCTAGCATGCATAAGTTCCTGGGTTCCATCCCCAGAATGAATGAATGAATGAATGAATACATACCATGAAACAAATAGTGCAATATCTAAAATAAAGTCATCAATGGGATTAACAGCAAAATGAAGATGAAAGGAGAAAGAAGTCAGTTTAAAAAGATAATTATCTTATTTCTAATTTCTACCTCTACTTTGCAAAGGTCAGTCATAAGTTTACTGTCACCAAAGCACAAAGGGAAATCAGATTATGGACTGTGTTGCTTCTTTAAAGGGTTGTTACATTATATTACAAGAGGCTCTAATAGCCAATCCCTACATATCTGGAAAGACACTTTGTGCTAGTGATTGAGCTGCTGTCCCCCCACTCTGACACCCTACTGTACTCTACTCTGCCCTGCTGGAGTGGGTATTCTGAAAACTGCGTTTCATTTTTGCCAACTGGTTCCTTTTTAGGTGTTTCCACTCAGGGCAACAGGAGAGTGGAAGGCAGGAAGCCAGCCAGGGATTTTCTTTCTGTAGGCTTGCTATTCCTCTTAGCCTTTCCTCTAGTCCTTTTTCTGGCAGTTCCAGCTAATTCTGGTCCCTCTAGTTCAGAGGTACCACACCTGCAGGGCCATGCTGTCTCCTTCTTGGAGATGTGCTGTGCCACTTTTATGTGCTTATTTTTTTTTTTCCATTTAACTTCTGCTAATCCCAAACTCGTCCCTTTATTCCCTTAACCTCAGGGTGAAAGTTGCTTCCTGCACATACTATCTGTGTTAACCTGTTTTTCCTTTAAAAATTTTCAGCCTTCACATACTTGCTTTCAATGTTTTGTTTCTGTTTTTCTGACTAGCCCTCAACAGATATACATCCCTTTTAAGACAAATCGTCATGTATAAAGCTGGCTGTGGAAAAAGACTGTGAAAGATAAAGTCTGTTCTTGGATCCAAGATGCCTCCTTTCAGGCCTCTGACCCACCACAATCATAGGAGACCCCAGGCTCCACAGCCCCTGCCAGCCTGTACGCCTTCATTCTACTACCAGGTCCTCAGGGACCACCTTCTGATAGGTAGCAATAAGTGGTCATAGACTTTGGGAAGATAAATTAATCCCCTGGTATGCTGGCTAGGTCAAGTGTTCACCTCCCAGATAACCTACCTCCTTGGCTTAGATCAACATGCTTCTTAGAAAGTCTTGGACAGAGTGGTTAACCAGTATCTTTCCATGCATGTTGGCACTGCCATCTGCTCTGTCCACACAGGGCTTAGATATTCCTTCCTCCTCTGACACTTTCTTTCCTAAGTCAGTGTGAAGGTGGAAGAAGCTCATGAGTCAGAGCAAAGTCAGACTAACATGTTCCAACATGGCACCGTGTGACAAAGGGTGGCTTCCAGAGCTGTACAGATGCTAGGAGAAATACAGCCATTCATTTTTAGCTGGTACAGAGAAACTTGTTGAATTTTCTTAGGTAGTCATTAAACTTTGCTTCAAGTAAACAAGTGTAATTTATGTTCCAGATTTTATGTACAGTTGATAATTAACAACTATCCCTTCTTCCCCTTTCTGTGGAAAAGGACTTTATGTGCTGTGACTCAGATCTCCCATAACACATATATTTCCAAGCTTAGAAATACTCTCCTAACCATACAGTTTAGTCAACCAACCCAATGCTTTAAGATAGTTCAAGATAACACGCGTGTGTCACGGGCGGATGGCTCAGTAAATGGTAACTACAGAATATTGTGCTGGATTGTATTTCCTAAAAATGGCCATAACAATCTTTTCCTCCTCACACATTCTTTTAGAACCATGCCATTCCCCCATCAAGAGGTGGAATCTACATTCCCTCCCCTTGCACCTGGATGGGCTTTTGTGATTGCCTTGCCTGGTGGAACATGGGGACATGATGCTCTGACCTTCTGATGCTAGGTCATGAAAGGTGATGGTACTTCTGTCAGCTTTCCTTCCACCCTGCTTTTCTTTGGAGCCCTGAGACTTTGTGTAAAAAAACAAAAAATCTAGCTACCCAAAGCCCACCATGATAGAAAGTCCTGAGAGCAAAATGACAGATATACACTCCAGAAGTCCTGCTATTCCAGCCATCAGAGGTTACCCAGCTGAAGTACCAGACACATGAACGAACCTTCAGATGATTCTAGCCCCAGTAACCACATAACTGCTACTGCATAAGAGAAGCCCTCACATCCACAAGGCAATAATATATTATTGTTATTGTGTTAAGTCACTAAGTTTGGGGTTCATTTGTTGTATTAGCAATGACTAACAATACCTAAGTGGATGCTAAGTGCTTTGAAGGGATTTCCTCATTTAATCCTGATTTTCCCTGAGAAAAGCATTTTTAGTCACAGTGAGGCAAAGGACCTAGACGAGGTCAAACTGTAGTGAATCTGGGATTTCAATCTGGACAGGCTGACTCTAGAGCCCAAACACCCAACCACTAGACCCTAGGCCTGCAGTATGCCCATCTCTGCTTCTCTGCTGGGTAATAGCATGTCCTCTGACTCACACTTTTATTGCCCTGTCCCCCTCAGCAGAGAAGCATCATGAGTGAGCAGGGGAGGAGACAGTTCTCTTGCATCCAGTCAATGCTGAACCCCCATATTATAGTTTTATTCCTTTAGCTTTAAGACTTTAAGTTGCTTTTTAAAAGTCTCCACCGTTGGTGGCGGTGGTGGGTGGATACCTGTTATCTCACATTAGTCACTATACTTAGCGAGGATGAGTTTATAGGAAGCTTTCCTGTTGGGAGATTTTAATGGCAGCTGGAGGCAGGAAAGGGAAAGAAAAAGGAGGGAGGGAGAAAGGAAGAAAAAAAACAGCAGAAGCAGGGAAAGACACCTAGAAGGGAAAGGATTCAGGGGAGGCTGAGGGGCTAGAAGCAAACACTCATTGTCATTCAAAAATTGTACTGGACATCTACACTACTCCAGGACCTTCATTCAGTTAGCTTCTGTGAATAGAGTGGAACACAATGTCCTACAGGAGCCTACTCCTCCACAGAGAGGTCACAGGCTTCTTGGAAGAGGCAGCAGATGCACTAACAAGAGTTAGCCAGGCCACAGGCAATGGAAGGCAGGCAGAGGACAGCATGAGCAAGGGCAGGGCATGGTGTCCCACAGCCTGGAGTTGTTTTGAAGAGCTGAGGGTAGAGGGCAAGTCGGGACCTCTGAGAGATGAGCCTGGCCTAGAGGTAAGATGGTCCCTGCCAGTCATTACAGTTTGGATGTTGTCCTGTGGGTGATGCAAGGCCACCAAAAGGTATTCATTCTTTTGACAATTCTACGATGTTACCTAGTATTGGTGATTGAGTTTTATTAAATAAATGCTAACTCTTGGACAAATCATTAACTCCTTCAAGGTAAGAGACTTACTGTGAAAAATTTGTATTCCCATTTATTATTTGCTCAAAATAAGGTGCAAGGGCTGGACATGGAGGTGAGATGCTGGCCCACCTCCAGGGACTCCACAGTCTGCCTGGGTAGGTACAGAAGGGAGCTTGTATTGGCTGAGGTCAATGCTGCTCCATGTCCTGTCTAAGGGACACTTCACCTATGACACACCAGTATATAGTGGTGCTCCCCTATTTTGTGAAGATGAAAATCCTTATTGCCTAGTGATGTCCTAGCCACTACTGTCCTAGCTCAACTCCTGAATGGCCAGTCATGCAAAAGCATAGCACATACATACAATTACATACAGTACATGCTGCTTGGTAAGGAGAATGAAGGACTCCGCTACTTTATTTACAGTTTCTGTACTTACTAACTTTTGTCATTATTTTAGATTGTACTCCAACGTATAACAAACAAGCTTATGGTAAAGCAGTCCACCGTGTCACTCCAGAGTAGCCTCAAACATCTCACATTTAGTTCATCTCTTGATCACATTAAGGGCTAGGGATGTAGCTCAGTGGTTAGAGCCTTACTTAGCATATGGTAGTTCTGGATACCGAGAAAAAAAGAATAAAGACATAAAAGAAGCCACATCAAGTGGTTGACCTATGTAATCATCTAGATTTGCGTAAGTACATTCTATGATATTTGCACAAGGATGAAATCACCCAATGATGTGTTTCTCAGGGTATATTCCTTTCGTCAAGTGATGCCTGGCTGTAAACAGATGATTTGGGCTATGATTGCTCTGGCCTTGAACTCTGATGGACTATTGTGGTTTGGGACCATTTTGAATCCCTTTCCCTACTCTTTCTCTTGGAGACTCCCTCCTCCCAATTTTAGAAGTGGCGCCCTTGTCTAGGCTTTAACAACCTGCACTCGTGTCCTCAGCCATAGTGATTGTCTCAGGGCTGGGCACGAGAGAACCCTGCTTTCTGGCTGAACAGGAACCTGGAATGGGTGAGGTGGGGGCAGCTACAGCCTATGGCTCCTATGACTAAGCTATGAATTCTTTTTCTAGAGAGAAAATTCAGCCCAGGCTGGCTGAATTTTCTATCAATCAACAGAAAACACAAGGAGGTATTTATTAGGAGGGGACAGTTAGGGAGCCACATATAATTGCACATCTCAAACACATGTGTTTCTGTGCGCGCGCGCGTGTGTGTGCGTGTGTGTGTGTGTGTGTGTGCACACATGTGAGTATTCCATGGCCCCTGGGCTGAATCTTGAAAGGCCAGCAGGAATTAACCAGAGTTATTCCAGGCAGAGTAGCAGGTCTCTGCCTGCCTCCTAACATCAGAGCAGGTGAGATTCAAAAAGCCTTCCAGGGCCTCTGCACCTTATTCCAGTGCTTCCCCCAAACTTCTGTTGAGGAAAAACTCCTTCAGATGTTAATAGATGTCCAGAGAGAAAAACCAGTCTCCTGAGAAGAAAATTGCTCTAGTTTCTGCTGGTTTTCTCTCAGCCTTTAATATGTTAATGTGCAACCAACAATAGCATGCTTTGTCTGTAGAGCACAAATTCTGAGCTCTGTGTGGAACAGTTTTGTAAAGTTTATGAAGTGTACTTTTCATTGAGGTGTGGAGTAATAAATGATTCAGTAACTCTTAAGTCCTGCCATCCTAGGTCTAATTGACTACACTGTTGTCAAAACAAATTACACAGCACCGAAGACAATATAAACATAATCTATAGGGGCAAACTTGTCAATGGTTCAGCCTCTCTCTGCTTTGCATATGAATGGCTTTTGGCATTAATTTGTTCATTGGAATACAGTGTAGACAGCTGGATCACTGCCATGTACAATGAGCGTGTACATGTATTATTGGTTCAGTTTGTTGAAACGTCAAACAAACAAGCCTATTTTTATTAATCATACCATGGGGATAACCTTCAGCAGCTGGTTAGGGGAAGGAGAGCCAGCAAGACAGACATAGTTGTGGGGCTTCCAGTGCTGAGGAATTAGGGGGAGGTACAAACTAAGTCACAAGACACGGGTTTGTGTTTTGACCCCATTACTGGCTGTGTGATGCAATCCATGTCACTTCCCCAAGACTCACTTTTTTCATCTGTGAAATGTGAATGCTGCACATAATACCTGCTTCCTGAGGCTTCAGTGAACTAAGGCATGTGAAATTGTTTTTCATACTGGGAAGCTGTATGAGTGGGTCCATGTGATCCTTTCCCCTGTTCTGAATCAGCCTGGGTCACTTTAAGAATTCAGTCCACTCAAATTCCTCCCCATGCTGGGACTCCTAGGCAGGAAGTACTTACTGCCCAGGGGTCTTTTTGCTCTGAGCACCTCATGTTCCTGCTGAGGGTGCACCTGATGGGGACTAGGGTTAGGCCAGGCTCTCGGAGAAACAGCCCAGCTATGGGCCATGTGCTGGACACCCTTCCCCTCTCCTGTGCAAACCTCTGTCTTCTTGCACCCTTTCCATAAACTCCCTCTTGTTGAGGTAACTGAAGGGTGTAGCTGTGTCTCTTAGCTCAAAGGAGCCTGTCATGGGAAAATCTCAAGATCCCAAGGAGAGAAAGGAGGTAGCTCATAGTAGGAGCTCCAAGAATGGAACTGTTGGTGTCTATGGCCTGGGGCCTGGTAGACAACAGGGGAAACTTGCAGTCAAAAACAGAGCAAGGAAGCTCTTTATGTACTGATACAGAGTGATCCACAAGACATTTTCCTAATTGAAAAGTATAAGTTTTGCGATGGTATGTATAATCTGTATCATTTGTGGAGCAAATTGAAAATCATAAAATAGCTCTGAAATATTATATAGAATCTATTGACCCTAGCTGTCTGTAAGGAAGGAAGCTTGGGAGCTGGGGGTCTGTGGGCTGTGGTAGGAGAAAGAATTTCCACCAAACAATCTGCAATATTTTTTCTAAATATTTAAATCACTATTTAAACCATCAAATTAGAAAAATATATCCCCTAGCAGCTCAGGAAGCTGAGGCAGGAAGATTGAGAGTTCAAAGCCAGCCTCAGCAAAAACAAGGTGCTAAGCAACTCAGTGAGACCCTGTCTCTAAATAAAATATAAAATAGGGCTGGGGATGTGGCTCAGTGGTTAAGTGCCCCTGCCCCTGAGTTCAATCCCCAGTACCAAAAAAAAAAAGAAAAGAAAAATATACATTAAGAACATAACCTATGAAGTCAATCAGTCCTGGGTTTGAAAGCTGCTCCATAATTTATTGCTGTGTTATGCTGAGCAAGCAACTCAACCTCTCTGAATTGTTTTCTCTACTATAAAAAATAGCAATGCCTATTTAGCATATAGATTCCAGTAGGTAGACCAAGTCCAGAGCCTCACCTAGCACATAATAGGCCCCCAATAAATATTCACTGGATGAATAATGAAATATCCTTTTATAGTAATTCAATTCTTGACTCTAAAATCAATTTTCCACACAACTGATTAAAAAAAAAAAAACACCAAAAATCACCAACAAGAAACAGATTATTCTCTTTGACACTGCTATTTATTATTATTAAAAAAAAATGAAAGTTGTTACCCTGCTCTGCATCAGGTACCTTGGCTTTTCTATTGGGCATTTCTGTTACTTCCCTGGGCACCTGAGTCTCCTGTTAGGACCAGGAGCCCTAGTGGTACCAAAGTGCATGTCTCTCCTGTTTTCTAACATTTCATCTGGCTAAGAGGTTTCTGAGGGGGTGAAATCTACACCCTGATATCAAATGCCTTTGAGTGAAACTATTTTCTAACTTTTGCTACAGCCTCCTCCTTTCTATGGCATCTGAGGAGAAGTTCATAGAGGAAGGGTGTTTGGGTTGGGGCAGGAGGCCAGTCTGAGGAACCAGCACCAGGTTGCACAAGAACCTTCCTGGTTTCTGACAGTGAAGGCCTGGCTTTGCGAGGAGACTGCTTTCCCCAAATCTTCCTCCCAGGATGCTTCTCTGTCTCACAAGCAAACAGAATCCATCTGGGCCTCTGTCTAGATATGTTTATAGACATTTGAACAATTCAGCTTTACATCGTCCCTCCACCTAAATCAACAACAACCACCACCACCACCACCTCTTGTCACCACCTTCTTTTCTCCCTAGAACATCTGCCTGTCTTCCTGTGGGACCCCCAAAGGTACAAAGGTACATTGTTCTTTCTAACATGGGGCTTATCTATTTAGAAAGCTGTTCTTGTCATTATTTTTTTTTAAACAATCCTGAAGTTCTATTCTTATTGGAGATGTTTTGATAGTGAAGTGCCCTGCGTTTTGACCTGTGTGATACCAGTAGATCTTCAAAATTCATTAAGTGAGTTTCTTGCTGATAATTGAGAAGACAAAATGCACATCAGTTAGCTTAACCTTCTAAGGAATCTGTCAGGAGGTAAAATCAACAATGAGGACAGTTCAGACATCCCACCAGCTAATGTGTAATTTTTACCAGCTCATTTCTCCCTGCCAGTATAGCACCCCATGCAGCACAGATGATAGAGGAAAATCAAACCACTGTTCATATTCATGGCTTGCTCCTGGATTTGGCCATATGACTGTTTGCAAGGGAGTTTTAAACCATGGAAGGACTATTTTTCACCCATTTCCAGTAAATGTTCTATTTTTCCTCAATTTTGGACAGGATTATTCACAGCATAGACACTGCTTAGAACTGGAAAATTCCTCCCAGCATCCTTAATAATCTTTGTTCCACCCTCAACCCCCATGACTTACAGGAGAGCGCACGTAGATTTCCCACAATGGGGCTGTCATTCAAGAGGTCCTCACAGACCTTCCACTGGGCCCTGTGGTATAGCTGCTCATTAGATGTGTGAGGTCACTGGTCCCAGGGAGACTGGTGTTATAATTGAGAGGATGGACTTTGGTGTCCTGTAGACCTAGGTTTCAATCCTGGCTTTGGTGTTTGGAGTCGACATTGGACAAGTCATGGGACTCATTAGGACTGCATAACTATTAGCTGTTAGTCACTGAAGCAGGTACCATGGATTTCTGAACACAGATTTATTTGCAGAGGTGGGAACAAAAACAATTCTGATGCTTGATTCAATTATCCCCCAATTCAGGCAGAGTCAGCTCAACCCACCTTGCCAGGCAGCGTCCTAGGAGCTTCATGTCTGTGGACACCACTCATCTCAAGATCCTCCACGAGCTACCTCTGCTTCTTTCCCATCAGCTGATGCACTGGGCTCTCCCTGGAGGCCCTGTTTTCACTTGGGTAATTAAAAGACCTGGTTGTCTGCCCTGCTCATTTTCCCCATGTCCCTACTTACTTTAATCAGGAAGTCATGTTTGTCACTTAGGATAAGGCAATTACTCTTCTGGTGACTGAAGACCAGCAAAAAGCACACTGAACCTCATTTCTACATTACGTTATGAGGACAGGATGGAGCCTCTCACTCCTCTCCTACTCTGTCTCTTATCTGTCCTAAGCATCCATCACAATAGCCACAACGGAAATGGCATCTCCGTCCCATACTGAATCCAGTGCTTCCTATGGACTGATTGTCCGTGTTCCTCTCAATCTCATATGTTGATGCCAAAATCCCTAACAAGAGGGTATTTGGAGATGAGGGCTTTGGGAGGTAACTAGAGCATGAGGGTGGACCTCTCATGAATAGGATTAGTGCCTGTTAAGGGGATGAAAAGACCAGCGCTCCCTCCCCACTCTATGAGCATACAACAAGATGGTCATCTGAAAACCAGGGAGAGGATCCTCACCAAACTGGATCTGCCTGCATCTTGATCTTGGACTTTCCAGCCTCCAGAACTGTGAGAAATTTCCCAGCCAATGGTATATTTGTTATAGCAGCCCAAATGGACTGAGACAGTGTTCATCATTCTCACACATATGTTTACAATTTTACTACATACTCATCTATTAATACCAAGAATCTTTGCCAGCTTTGATGCTGATCTACATGGGATCACACTGCTATACATACTCATAGACATGCACACATCACAAATAAGTCTTTATATTCTCATATAGCATTATTATATATACACATTATTTCCTATTTTGTCAAGTAGTAATAAATCTTCTATAAAACCTTCCTGGACAAAAAAAAAAAAAAAATCATCACTGCTTCCCTGAGCCCAGCCGTGGTGTGGTCTGACTGCATGCACAACTACAACTAACTGCCTGGCTTATCCCAAGAAGTGACAGAATGAGTTTTCTGCAAGGGTTTTTTTTTTGTTGTTGTTCAGAGCAAGAAGCTCAATTATTTGACGACTTTGTGCTACATGAACATTTCTGAGAGCCTTCAAGAGCTCCAGGAAACAGTTTGCCTTCAAGATGCAGGCACGGTCAGAGGTGAGAACAACATTCTGTTCTACACCTCGAGCTTTGCCTGAGAAACCCAAGCCTGTATTCCTGTACTCTTGGCATTGTGAGATAGCAATCTTCCGCCAAAAGCATCAGCCAAAATTGTATTATTTTTTGTAGTATGAGGGACTGAACCCAGAGCCTCATACATGCCAAGCAAATGCTCTATCATTAAGATAGACATCCAAAATCTTTTGTATTTTATTTCAGTTACTCTCTTTTCATCAGATTATATTCCTACAAGTGCCCTATTGATTCTCATACTGAGCTTTAGATTTACTGAATTGTTATATTCTGAAAGTGTGGATTCCCTCCCTCCCCCAAATTCATGTTGAAACTTAATCTCCAGTGTGATACTACTGAGAGGTGGAGTCTTTGGGAAAGTGATTAAATCACAAGGGATTAAGTCCAATCCTCATGAATGGGATTAGAGCCTATATAAAAGAGATTAAAGATGGTCAGCTAGCCCTTCCAGTCTCTTCTACCATATGAGGACATGGCAAGAAGGTACTATCTTGGAAGCAGAAAGCAACCCTAACCAGACACTGAATCTGTGGACACCTTGATCTTAGACTTCTCAGCCTTCAGAGCCATGAAAAAATCAATTTGTTGTTTGCAAATTAGCCAGCCTATTTTGTTATAGCAGCAAGAATGGACAAACATGCATGCTGTCAAAATCTTAATGGGCATGTACACAGAGAGCTGATATGTAGTAGAAACCACTGCTCTTCAAAAATGCTGTACAAATACATGGAGCCATAAAAAATGCTCTTTCTCCAAGCAGGGGGAGAAATTTATAGTCTGCTCTTTCTAAGAGAAGTGAGATTCCCTGTTTATGAACTAAGAAATCTAGACTCTAATTTTTCTGTTCCCGACATTTATAGTACCCTTTAGTAAGTTACTCAAAATTTCTTTGTCCCAGTAGAAGAGAAAGCATAGAGGACAGTATTATGAAACTCGCCCTGTACAATGTTAGATGAAACAGAAAGTGATGGCTCTAAAGGTCTTGAGAGAACAAAATGGGTTATTCATTACATTATATCAATGAGCTCGCACTACACCAGAAAGTAAAATAAAGTCAGAGATGTGAAAACATCAGGAACTGCTTTGTCCAATGTTTTAATCTGAGATATGATAAAGTATGATAAAGTTTTAATTTGGGGTATGATAATGCTACAGAACATTAAGTTAGCCACTGAAAGATTCTGAAAAGTTTTATTATCATGCAAAGAACTTGCTAATCTCTCTAGCATTAATTTTAAGGAGCTGGCTACTCTTCTTATGAGAATTATTTGGTTTAAAAATTGCTAAGTGGAGGAAGAATTAACTATACAGTATTTAGTTTCCCATTGAAATTTCATTTCCTATATAAATGTTCTGTGGTAACATATCCAATTTCTTTCTGCAAAATTCCCTATTTTTTTCTAGCCTCCTAAACCAAATTTTTTAAAAATTTATTTATCCTCTTGCTATTTTAATATCTCAGTTTTCCTTTCTCAGTTCCACCATGTTGGTCAAAACGTTTACCTCATCTCTCTGCATCCCCTGAATTCTAGGTGTACCATTCATTTTCTGGGAGATGCAGTTATTCTTTAAAGGGAAGAGATGCATGAATGGCTCCTGTCAAGTGACACTTTCTGACTTTCTTCCTCCAGAAATGGGGAGTGGAATCACTGTTGTGCTTGGGGTGCTGACTTTGGCTTCTCTTCCTTTACAACTAAATTACAATTTATAGATTGATGTAGATTGATGTAGAGGTATCATCCAGACAAGATCAGGGAACTTGGGATGCTGCTCAGTGGAATTGCTTTCACTCCTCTAGGGGGAGGGCTGGGGCTCCGATTCTGGCATGCTCCCTGAAACTGGAGCAGTGGGGTGGCACTAGCTGAGGTTGGGCATTCAGGACTGAAAGGACATACAGGAGTCTACTTGGCACTGGCCCAGAATTATTGCTTCTATTGTACCTTATTTGTACTATTTCTTTTCTGGGAAATATTGAAGCCTGTAAGGCAGCAAATCAATCATTATTCCTTTTAAATGACTGTTCTGAAGGCAGGTTAGGTTCCTGCTGAGACTTCTGTCTACCTTACCAAAGTTCTCCTTTTTCACAATGGTTGGGCTGAGCCCACTGATACAAGGCCACAGAAGTGAGACCTTGGAGGTAGAAGGGTTTTGTGCCCTAAGGCTTCATTCCTGTTTCCATAGAAACAAGCCAAGGGTGGCACCCACTATAGGGGGTCTTAAAGCCACATATGCTTTGGAGAATCCCATCCCATAACACACACCACTCAACAATAGTTTTTATAGACATAATTTACTTCATTGTTTTGGAGGGTTTTGACAAAGGCTTTTCAATCCCCTTTTGATTATGTTTTTGCTTTCACACTTAATGGAAAACGATGACCAATTCAAGTCAGTCAAATTAAAGACTCTGAACAGATGAATTAAGATATTTTTTCACATCTATTACGTTTTTTACATATTAACATTTAATTTATTAAATGATTCCTTAGGATTTGGGAGAAAATTCAATTTCAACTAGGGAACTATAATTTTAAAAAGCACAGCTGTGACTTCAGCTCTGCAGAGGTCACTATACTCTGACTTTGGGAAATTCCAGAAAATTCTCTGAGCTGTAATTTCCTAGCTGGTAAACAAAGAACAACCAACCATCTGCCAAGTTCAAAAATTCTCTAGATACCTAGGTACAGGGATGCACATCTATAATGCCAATAACTGGGGAGGCCAAGGCAGAAGGATCGAAAATCCAAGGCCAGTCTCAGCAACTTAGTAAGACCCTCAGCAACACAGTGAGACCCTCTCTCCAAATAAAAACCAAAAAGGGCTAGGGATGTAGCTCACTGGTAAAGCACTCCTGGGTTCAATTCCTGGCACCAAAAGAATAAAAGTAAAATAAATTTTTTAAAAAATCTCTGAATCTATTGTGTTATATTCTTGCAAGAAGAAATTCTATGGAAAAAAACAGAATGTTGTATTGTCAATGATGATTATGTAGGATTGGTAATAAGAACTTCTATTTGCAGGAAGGTTGTCAGTAGTAACATCAGGAAGGAAAAAAGAGGAAAAAGAAAAATGACTACCATTTATCAAATTTTTGCAACACTGTCAAACAAATTCCAAGACCTTTTCACATACGTACACAATTATTTCCATTTACAGATGTGAAAACTGGCACAGATAGGTTAAATAATCTGCCCAAGGCCATCCAATTGTTAAGTGGCAGAGTCAAGCCTTAAAGTCAAAGGGATTCTAGAACTTACACTCAATCACATCCCTGTATTACTTCTTGTTATTCATCAATTACACAAATGTTTGATGGACGCTGATTATAGGAAGACATTGAATTAATTCCACCTGAAGATCCCAAGATGAATGAGACAATGTCCTTTTCCTCAAGAAGCTTAAAATATACATGGCAGATACTCAGAAGTATGTGTGGAATGAGTGACTACTCTTAACCTAAGCTCTTTGACAGCCATCCCTTCTGTTCTGAAATGTTAGTGATTCCATTCAAATCAAGGCAAGGACAGCTATTTGTGGAAGGGATGCATGGATGGACCTTGGACTTAAGGGCCCACAAGGACACATGCAAGAATCCTGGAGAGCAGGCCTAAACTGGTGGTAGAAAGAATAGTGGGTGGGTCAGTTCTGCCTGCTCTGCCATTTTCAGTACAGAACTCCAAAGATGAAATTTTAACAGAGAATTTGAATTGGAACCTGGCCATACAGGTCATTCTGAAGAAAACCTGTCAAGGTAAAAAGACAGAATATGTTTTACTTAAGTTTGCTAATTTGCTTTATAACTTCTGAAATATAGATGGGTGGTATATGGCTTTCCATGTATCCTCTTCTCCAGGAAAAAAAAAAACAACCAAAAAAAATCCTAGTGTATGATAATCTATGTACCTAATTTAAAAGTGAAACTTTAACAAAAATAATAAAACAATTATAACAATATATTGATAATAAGACAGCCCAAGATGTGTGCTAAGTGACCAATGGGCAGTGTATTAGCCAGGTTCTTGTTACTGTAACAAATAACTAAGATAATTTATAAGGAAAAAACTTTTATGGTGGCTCAGTTTTAGAGGTTTTAGTCCATGATTCATTGGTCCTGTGGCAAGGTGGCCCATCATGGTAGGAGTATTTGGTAGAGCAAGCCATTCATCTCACGCAAGGAAGTAAAAGAAGAGGAAGAGACTGGTGTCCCGGTACCTTCTTCAAGGGCATGCCTCCAATGACCAGAAGACCTCCCACTATATTTCATCTCTTCAGGTTTCTGCTACTTCCTAATAGTGTCAATATGGTCCTAAGCCTTTAACATATGGGGCTTTGGGGATCATTTTGAATCAAACTATAGCAGGCAGGTAGTATATACAGCATGAATACACTGGATAAAGGGGTGATTCAGGTCCCAGGCAGGACAGAGTGGGATGGCACGAAATTTCATCATGCTACTCAGAATGGTGCACAGTTTGAAATTTATGAGTTGTTTCTGGAATTTTCTATATAAAAATTTTGGAATTCAGTAGACTGTGGGTAAATGAACAGAGAAAGCAAAACCAATATTCCTTTCCACCTACCATTTCCAGATCTCTCCAAGTCAGTATGTTTACCTCTGATATTTCCTTCCTCTGTAATTGGCAATCCTACTAACTCAAAAGCTTGTATCCTCCAACATCATTTTTCTTTCTAGGAGCCTCCAGAATACCCTCTAGGTTCTGTGTGCACCCATTTTCCATTTGCCTCTGGAGTGATGGTTTCCTAAAGCAGATCTGATGTTGGCAGTGTATGGCTTAAAGCCTTCCAGCATTTCTTGGGGTTTTGTTTGTTTGTTTTAAAGAAAAAAGTTCAAATCTTTTTCTATGGTCCTTTCCACCCCTGTATCAGGCTCCGGCCTATTCAATCTCACATCACATTCATTTGGATTCCTTTTCTCACCAGGCCCTTGGCTCCAGGACTTTCTTTCATTTTCTGGAACTCCCTGAGCATCTTCCAACTGAGGCACTCTTTCTATTCTGACTGGTTTCTCTCATATGGACTCTGATCTCAGCATGAGGAGGAGGAACCCCTGGTCTTGATCCCATAAGTCTGTGCTCCCCAGATTCTTGTTAGTACCCATCTCAAGGGCCTCTTACAGCTCCAACCCAAGCTTTTAGGATTGAATTACAATAATTAAAGTGAATTTCATTACTACAAAAGAATACTTCATTATTCCTCCAGTGACTATTGGGGGCCTATTTAGTATGTGCCTGGTTAAGCTCTGGACTTGGCCTACCTACTGGATTCTACATGCTAAATATTATATACATTGTCCTCTGATGTACATTCTACACATTGTGTAGGATATAATGAGTAGTATACCTTTACGTTGTGTTTTGTATACTTTGCTGTGTTAAATAGAATGTTACAATCTACATACAATAAGTATTATACATGATTAATTATATAGCTAATTATATGTACGACAACAATGTTTCACCACAATAAGAATTTAGCAAACATACATTGAATAAATGAATATGATATTTAACACCATATTCTATTCTAGGAATGACTGGTCATTGAGGATTTATTCTTCCAAACTCTTCACCTTTCCCATCCCTCTAGGATGGTTTCCTTCTTTTACCTCCTGTTCTAGGTTCTTTGTACAGAAAAATTCAGAAGCTTATTCAAGTCTGAGCTCTAGGTCTGAACCCATGTGGACTTTAGAGTGTACCAGAGAAAGAAAGGCTGAATATGGGTGGTGGAATTGTGGAACTAGTCAAGGCCACTCCTGGGCTTGGAGGGAACCCTGCCATGATTCCCACATCACCCAGGGAGGGGTCCTGGATGGTCCTGGTGATCTTTTTTTTTCCCCTTGAGAACAAACTTCAGAGAATCATGAAGTTGCAGAACTGGAAGGGGTGTTATAGACGGGGTGTTGCCCAATTCTCTGAAATCATAGGTCCTATTCCCCAAACCAGCCAAGATAGGGCACTCACTCTTCTGAATTCTTGGTGGCCACACTGTCTCCCCAGTTTCCTAGGATTGTATCCAGCTCCACTGCTTTTAGAACAAGTGGCCAGAAAGCTTGTGAGCCCCTTTCTAGAAAAGAAGGGAGGGAGCAAGGGAGGAAGGAAGGAAGGACAAGTAGGTGGGTGGGTGGATTATGCGTGAAGGGATAGTCGCCTGGGAACCATAATCCAGGCAGGCGGGGTTGTGTCCCTCCCGGGACCCTCCTCTCGCTGCTGGCTGCTGCGGTGGCTCCCACACCCAGGCCTGCTCCCGAGCACTTAGGAAGGGGGTAGAGAGCGGGGATTTGGGACCGGGTGGGGGGAGAACTGGGAGGGAAGAGGTAAGGGGAGGTGGGGAAGGGGAGGGCCTCAAAGCCGAGAGGAGGCGCAGCAGGCGCTGCAGGAGCTCCGCGCGGGCTCCGAAGCGATGTCGCTGCTGCCACCTTCCCTCGGGCCGGGG
>NW_025999949.1:4685802-4687360 GCF_001458135.2 Marmota marmota marmota
AGGACCTGCCCACTCAAGCTGGGGTGTGGGATCGGGGTCGACAGGAGCCGCTTACAGAGGGCTGAGCTAATCCCCCGAGCTTCCCACCAACCCAACGCTTCTTTGCCTTGGCCAGTGCATGCGCTGACCGACCGGGGAGGGATGGGTGGGAGGATTTACCATCTGGTCCATACGCCTACCTCACAGCCCACACCACATCTCCCACCCGACCCGGTTTGCCTTTGCCTAGCTCTGGTCCAGCTTCCTCTCTGGCCACCTGCGTACCCAGTGGTTTCATCCACTGGCCACCTGGCCCCTCTCCTTTGATTTATAGACAAGACACCGGAGTAGGATCGCCTGGGTGGAGTCTTGTTGCTTCCCTAATCCTTCCTGTTGGGCTTCCAAAATCAGGGCCAAATAAATGCATGCCTACCCTATTACTTTAACTTACTTTTCAGGCAGTTATTTAACAGTGCAGAACTTCTTTCCCTACCCCCTGTCGTCTCAATATAAGACAGGGCATAAATTTTTTTTGACTACAAATTGAATACTCTTACCTAGGTCATTCTCCAGCCACCAGAAATCTGATAGGATTTGCAAAGAACTTTCTAGTCCACTCACAACAAAGGATTTTTTTTTTCAAGCAAACTCTAATAACTACAGAGATGAAAACTGTTGCTATGTATTAAACTTTGATCATAAATGTGTTGGTGACACTAAAAAGAAAAAAATCATTGCTTATTACATGGATGATGTCAAAAGCCAGATTGATATTTGGATTTAAAAAGTTTTGTTTTCTGACTGCTTTATATAGGCATTTTTGAATGATGAAATTTAAAATTTAAAAATAGGGTTAATTTGAAGCATAATGTGTATTTTATGGAGGAAGAAAAAAATGTAAACTACTTTTGAGACTAATAATGCTAAATCAATGCCTCTTAAATTAAGAGCTGCCATGTTAGCCTTGAGGATAGGACTCTTCATCTTTTAGGACCAATGCTGGTTTTGTTTAAACAAGATGGGGTTGGCTGTGTTGCCCAGGCTGGCCTTGGACTCCTGGGCTGAAATGAATCTCTTGCCTCAGCTTATTTAGTAGTTGGGACTCCGGGCATGTGCCTGGCCTGGCTCCTTTTTCCACATAAGAAAATTCACACCCCACTTCCCCACCCCCACCCCCGTTTTTTGTTTTTTTTTTTAAACTGAGAACAGTCTGTGAAAGCTGTCAGAACACTGGATTTCTCTCTAAATTTCCTGACTCAGAGAAGCAATCATAACAATTATTTTGTGTGGCCAATGCTTTCATCAGGTTTCCAGATGGTGTGTTGGTCACATTCAGTGTCAAGATGAAGATAAGACATGAGCCTCTAAAGGGACTTGTACACTTTGGATGTAAAAATATTTCCCAAGGAAGTAGTGGTACTTCTCTGCAGAGTTCAAGGCCAGGGCTGCACGGCAAGGAAATAAGATTGAAAAGATCTGGCATGAAAAAGAACAAAGTACAGCTTCAGAGAACGGTTGCCTTGGTGACTGGCCCTGTATGGTGTGAGAAAGGGGGGGGGGTGAGAGGGAGGGAGGGAGG
>NW_025999949.1:4687450-4735249 GCF_001458135.2 Marmota marmota marmota
CCGTTGGCTGTGGCCTGTGAGGTGGAAGGAAGGGGGGGGTGAGAGGGAGGAGGGAGGGAGAGAATGGATGTGAGAGTTGTTATGGACTGGATAAATATGTACATACATGTTCCTCAAGTCTTTCCCAACATTCATTCACTTATTTCTCTGCCATCCTAACTCAGATCCCATCCATCAGGAGATCTGATCCCTGCAACAGGTGGGGACTGGGACAGGCACGCTGTTCATGGAACTTTGCCAAACATGGGACAGTCTTGCCAGGCGGACAGTCCCGAAGATGGATTCAGCTGCAGCTCCAGGACAGCACTCAAATTGGCCAGACTCTTAGATGGGCAGCAGCATTTCAATTCCCTAGAAATTCCCATCAGCCTTGGAGCAGAGGAACATTTCTGAAGACAGAGGTTGAGCCAAGGCTTCCCTTGGAGTACACTGGTATTCTTGGGGGTCTCTGGAAGAGTGGCTTGATTCCTGTGGCTTTACAGCCTGGAAACTGGTCATCTTCAGTCAGTGGGACATCTGAGAAAACTACAAATCTCCTGGATTTCTGCCACCCTGGGAAATTAGCTTGGATTCTTTATTTTTTATTTTATTTTATTTTCCTTTCTGCCACCTCCTCCTGCTTCACCTAGTCCCACCAGTGCTTTAGCCATGAATTTAATCCCATTAGGGGACACCTAAAGGATCTTGGTGACTATATGGTCATAGGAAGCTAGAAGATCAGTTTTTCCTGTTCCTAGCAGTCCGTTTCTGTTGGAGGGGGGGGACAAATGGAAGTACTGGATTCAGGAGAGTCCAGATTGTTAAAAAAAAAAAAATCAACCCAGTCCAGTCCAATGGTTTTGCAGTGGATTTTAGAGCTAGAGAGGGTCTCTGGAAGTGATATACCCAAGCAAATGGACTCTTGGTGAACTGTCCCAGTCTGCACACTACCTCAACCACTTCAAAGCTCTTACTTACTTCTGATACCCTTAGTCCTCAAGAACCCTTTCTTTCTGGGCCCCAGTTACTCTCCTTTATTGTCAAATTGAAATCACCTTTCTTCTGGCTACCTTAACCTCAGGACCATAGAAGGTAGGGAATGGACCTAACTCTTCTTTGTGTCTTCTATGCTTAGCACAGGTGTGACACAGGTTGGTGTCTCATGAAGATTTTCTGAATGAGCAGGTGCTCTGTCCAAACCTGCCCTTAATTCCCATGTGCTCTTCCTAGATGCCCCCTCTTTAGTTCTTCCCTATAGTGCTTGCTGTTGAACTTCCCCACTTAAATCTGTTTAACCTCAGTCCCTCCAAGTACCTTTCTGATCCCATAGCTGCTGTTAAAACAAACAGGAAAGCCTCTGCCCAACTTTATCACACTCTGCTGCAACATCTGGCCCAGCCTCAAAACTCCATAGGTCTCCACACCCCAATTCCATAGCCATGTCTACTGAAAAACTCCAATAGGCATATCTGCTTTGAAATCCCACTTTAATTTTTCATACTCTATCCAGATTGAGGGTGTATCATATGACAGTGTTCAGTAAAAATTTGTTGAATTAATTCTGCACTTCACTGTGGGGCAGGGAGCATGTTTTCACTTCTATGAAGGAAGGAGTGTCTTGTCTCTCCTCCTCACTCAAAAAGTGATCCTAAGCCCCTGTGCTTAGAGATCATCTCTACTTGCTAGCAGAACTGAATTAAATTTTTAGATTTGACTATTATGTAGGCTAGAATTTAAAACTTAGCTGAAGCCAGTGTCTGATATCCATTATGTCTCTATTACCAAGATCAGGCTCTCCGACAAAGAAGGAAATTAAATTGGTCTGACATGACTTAATCCTCATAAAATCAGTTTGCTGGTCTGATTTTTACTTCTGTTGTCAGATGGGAATCTCCAAGGAGAAGGGTAGTCTGAGTTTGCTGTGACCTAGCCATTCCATACATTAGTAACTTCCTAGCTTTGTCTCACTTTAATTGCAAGTCCCTTTTTAAAATTTCCACGTATTCCCCTTAGGCTTTTCTCTAATATCTCCAGAGAATACAACATTTCAAATTATTATCGTATGAAAATTCCCTTAGTTTAAGGAAGTTTGAAGAATTAGAGACAGCAAAATGATTTACCTAAATAAAAGTCAAATAATATGACAAGCATTTAATAATTACTATTAGCTAACATTTATTGACAACTGATCAGGGGCCAGGCAGTGTACTTGGCAGTTTATGTCAATCATATTATTTAATGTTTACACCCAGGATAAGATAGGAACTGTTACCACCTTCCTTTTTACAAAAGGGATTGAGATTTAGAGTTGAGTAACTTTTCCAGCTCAGGACTGGGATCCAGCTGATTCCGAAGCCCACACTCCTAACTACTGCCTTTCTTGTTCATAGAGATTTGTTATAAGATTCTCTGTTGGCAGTTGATGGTACTCAAAAGTTTAGTACATCCTCTAGATGGTCCAGTCTCTCTGACCACACAATTTTCTCTGCATTGTCCCTGAGATATCCCATCGATATCTCTTCCCTAGGACAGGGGGTCTTCCCATGCCATTGCAGAGCATCTTCCCTGCGATTTCCACCTGGTAAAATCTGAACTTATATGATTAAGTCTTGAACAATTAGCTCCTTTCAATCCTTGAAGATGCTTTCCATCTCCTCTAACCTCCTCCAGGCCAGACACATGCAGTTCCTTAATCATTTCTCATGTCTCTTGTGGGCCTGACCATATTCCTATACACATACCACTAGGTTTGTCAAAGTCTTTCCAGATACAAGGGACCTAGGGTAACTCCAAACTCCTGCTGTCAGCTCAACAGCAGAGGGCACTTGGAACATTCTAAAGTGGCCACAGAAGGAATCTCTCTCCTCCTGCAGGTAAAATCAGGTTAGGATTGTTTTTCTGTTCTTGTTGTTGCCATATTACCTTGATGACTCACACTAAGCTTGGGTTTTTTTAAAACCCTTAGATTTTTTTTTTTCTAATTCAATTGGAGTTCTGTGACATTAGGGACATTGTATTTTCCCTGCTATATTCCCAGCACCTGGGACAGTGACTGGAATATAAGTGGCACTCAATAAATATTGAATTAGTTTTTTTTTCCCCCTGTGAATCTTGCATCAGAACTATTGGTTTCAGTAACCACCAGTTGGGATTTTTGCATTTTTTCCTGTTAAAATTCAACTTGTTAGTTTCCCTTCAGTGTTTAAAATTGCTGATGTTGATTCATGTTATAGTGCTATAAAGAGAATATTCCAGGTTTATTTTTTTCCCCTGTGTTGACAGACTAAAGATGAAATACATTTGCTCTTCTGTTCCTTCAATAGACGTTTGGCACAAAGATAAAGTCAAGAAACATATCTTACCTAAGAGGTTAATAATGCAGGAGACACAGACACAAAAGTGAACACACTTCAGGTCAGCATGGAACTGGAACAGCATGAAGGGAAAGTGCTGGAGGTGTCAGAGGACCAAGCAATTCATTCTGCCTGGGAAGGAGGTAGTGCATGTACAGACATATGCAGTAGCCCAGCTCAGGAAGTAGGTGTTTCTGAGCCCTTTCCTACTGGGAGAGGTTGAGGAAGGCAGCTCAGGTCATGAGAATGCCTGGGCTTCCTGAGGGACAACCCCCACCCCCATTCCCTTCTATATAATAGTTACCACTTGTGGTTATATTTTATAATACTTAATGACCGATGTCTGCTATCCTTAAGGATGGCTGTCAGGTTAGGTAAGGGGCCTTTTCATTCACTATTATATCCCTGTGTCTGGCTATGGTATCACCTTAAGTGAGCTAGCTCTTTTGAATAATCTCCTAAAATTTTTATGTGTCTATTTTTTTCCCCTGTAGACCTCAGAGCTGATGAAGTCTTTTCTCATCAGTTCCATCTGCTCATCTTTTTTTTGGGTTCTTGTGCACATGATTGGTTACATAGTCAGAAAAATGTCCCATCTGCCTCATGCCCCTTTTCCAAACACCAGCCTTTCTGTTATAAGGGTTGTTTTGCAAAAATCACTAAAAGAAACAGGTGGCAACCATGCAGTTTATGAAGTTTTAGAAAGTCTCACATCCTCATGGCCCTTGTCTCCCAGGCAGAGCATCCACAGCCTGCCCTGGGAGCCCAGACACGGCACTCACCGGATCACATTGCCCAAGCTTGCTCGTGCTCTGCCTGTCCAGGTAGGCTGTGAGCTCTTCCACCTTACCAATGTCTGCATGCCTGCCATCTACCACACATTTGTTGAATGGCTATGAAAATGAGTAAATGGATTAATGAGAGAGCTATGCAAATGAAGCTTGGTCTGTCTTATAACCTCTTTCCTCTCATCTTGGATGTTCTTGTCTTAGACATTTGGTCCATTAAACCTTGCCTTTGTTGTTTACAAGAAAGGCAATTCTGACTCTAATCTGAGATGAGTTTAAGGTGACTCCATGGCTGGGTGTAAGAGCTTCCTAAGTGCATTTCAGAAACCCTCTGATGGTTGAGGACCTGGTAGGAATGATAGACTCCTCTCAGACATCTAGGGGTCTTTTCCTGGCCTGCCCTGTGCTCAGCAATGCCTCAGACTGGACCCCTCAAGGCCCTGCTTTCACTCTAGGGTCTGTGCCCTATGACCCATAGCACCTTCCTGCAGATAAGACCATTTGGCTTATTAGAGAACTTGGGTGTCTGAACCTGTTGGTCTTGGTAGGCATTACCCGCAGCCTCTACCTATTTCCAACAGACCAGTTGGATTCTGTTGCAAAATTCTCTCCCTGCCAGGACTCCCACAGAGATTCTCTGGCCATTCTGAGCATCAACTGGCTCCCATCTAGAGTGCAGATTTGATGGGTATACCCTGTGCCTTAGTCCAAATTGTGATCTAGCCCTTCTAGTTTAGCTACCAGTACCCCTTACTTCTTCCCATGTTCTCCTCCCCCTCTGCCCCACACCTAACCATCTCCATCCAGTGCAGATGAAATTCTTTTAGAATGTTGCTATGGACTGAGTTGTGTCCACCGCAGCTCCACCCAAAATTCATACATTGAAGTCCTGACCCCCAACATAACAATATGACCTAATTTGGGGATAGTCTTTATAGCAGCAATCAAATTAAAATGAAGTCATTAAGATTCTACTCCAGTACAACTGGTGTCCTGAGATTGGGCATATTTCCTTGACATTTAGAGTGAAATAGCTTTTATTGATTATCTACTATATGTGAGAATTTTCCTTTTGGATATCAGTTCACATTACTCTCCAAAGTAACCTCATAAACCATTGTTATAACCATTACCTGGATGAGGAAACCTTAGTTTCAGTGAGCTTTAGGAACTGAGTAAGATCACCCAGCTAAGAAGTGAAAAAGCCTAGATGGGAATTCATCCCTCATTTCTAAACCCAGGCCATGTCCATTGTACTGAAACTGCTAAACATGCATTTAGTACCTTCCTCCACCCATCTGTCTGGTGTGGGAGCCTTCTGCCAGTACTTTCAGGGCTGAGGACATGAATTTGCAGCTCAATGGCACATAGGCCACCTCCTCGCTATACTAGTCTCTGCAGAGCAGGGATGCTCTGAGAATCAGCTAGATCCCAATCACCTGGGGTGCCTGGTAAAGATGGGCAGAGTAACATAGTCTGTGGTTTCAAATGCAATACATGTTCTTTATAAATTTTTAAGAAGTCTAGAAAAACATGCAGGAGAAAATACCACCTCTGTCAGCTTCTAGGCTTCATCCTTCAGATCCTGCACCTGGTTGTAGACTTACATGGTGCATTTGATGTGGATGATGTTTAAAGTTCAGGAGGTGTGGGGAAATCTCCCAAATTATTTGGGAGCTCAAGGGTCAAGAAAAAAATACTGTTTCTCCTAGGTTTAGGAAAATATTTGGAGAGAGCAGGAGCCAAATTCTCGTTTGAATGGAGGAAGATCAAGGAAAAAATGGCCCTGGATAAGTGAAGGGACTTTTCTCCCTTTATTTTTTCCATACTGAGCAAATGTAGTTGAATTCAGCTACTCTCTGCTGACAGCACCAGAGGCTGTGAGCCTTATGTGGAAAGGCTCCAGGCACCATTGGCCAGTTACACAGTTAATATTTATTATGATAAATACGTACTGTGTGAATGTGGTTCCTCTTATGCCACCTCAACCCCCTGAAAATGGGTTTGGGTTTGTGCTGAGCATGCAGTCTTATATTCTATCCAGCAGTTTTCTGGAATGTACAATCCTTTTACAGATATTGAGGCACAGCCTTTGCATGCATGCATATAGGGGGTTTGGGTGTAGGGACCAGTTCCCTATCTTAGTTTCAAATGCCCATGAAGTCAAGCAGGTTGGCTTTCTAGTATTCCAGCTGGCCTCACTCCATATGCACTGTGTCTGTGGGTCCAATCGACTAAGTATGGAGTGTCTACCTACATCTTGTCATGTGGCTTTTGTGTAAGGAAGTAAAACCAGAAGCCTGAGTAGGTTGTTCTTAATCTGGCTCCATCTGCTTTCCAAATGGTACAAATTTTTCCGAGATTCTAGGATTAGGTTCCCTATTAACCTTCATTGGTGGCAATATTGTGAGTTTTGGTTTTTTCCTCTGTGACTTCTTGGGCATTTTGGTGGGTAGTTAGGCAAAGGTGAGTCAGTGGCAGCTGGTCTGATGTCCTTTGGCTGGGAAGTCCCACCCAGAACATTTTGACCTTCTCCAAGCCATTACACTAGGCTTTGATGTAGCCACAACCCCAGGACCATGCCGGATCTGGTCTTTCTGATTAAACTTCCCACACTTCCTCACTAATGAGCCAGTTTCTCCTTGCTCATTCCAGCCTCAAGTCCTCGGGTGTCTCTCTGCTCTCTTAATCCAACACTATCCATGCTACTTTCCTTGGAGGCAGGATAGTTCTTCAGTTAAGGAATCTGACTTGAACAATGGACAGTTATCAGCTGTGTAAACTTGAGGTTTCTTAGTTGTTCTGGTTTCACTTATCACTTAGTAAGATGGGAATCATAGAAGAATTAGTGCATTCACAAATATAAAGGGTCCAGAGTTTCAGTGCTGCCCCTCCTAGTAGCCAGGACCCTTTGCTTCCCTGGGTGTGACTGTGCTCATCATGCCAGTCTTAAGCCTTGGGTCACCCTCCCCCTCTGCTCCCTACATCCCCATTTCTGAGCTGTCTGGAACTGCTGGAAAGGGTCCATGTGACTACATATCATAGCAATCCATGTCCTAGAAACTTGGGGGCTTTGCCACCTTTGGCAATTCTACTAATTCCTTATTAATACACTATGACAGTCCCTATGTTACCCAAGGCTAACTTATTCCTTCCCCTGAATACCAAAATAAATCAAAGACACGCTACAAATTCTTTCTTTCCAATCACCCACTATATATACTTCTTGCCTCTTCAGAGTTTTAAAAACATCTTTAACAATACTTCCCTGCAACCTAAGTGGAGGGAAAGGATTCTAAGTGCACAGATGACGCTGTTCCTTGTAACCATAACGAGGACCTCATAGGCAGCTCTACTTGGGTGCCAGTCTCCTCTACATCTCCACTGGCCCTCCCTGAGCCCACCCCCTTCCTTGGACCACTGCAACAGCCTGCTCCCATTCTTGTCCTTGAAAATGCATTCTTATAGCTCAGGAAGGACCATCTTTTAAGCACATTTATCATGTCCTGTCACTGTCTTGTTTAACACCCTCTAATAGCGTCTCTTTCTACTATAGGTGGAATGAACCCCAATCCCTCTCCTTGTTCTCCAGGGGCCTGCCTGACTCATTCCCTGCTGCCTCTCCAGCATTGTTTATTCTGTCCTCTTTCACTGAGAGTGTTCCAGCCACACCGAGTCCTCTCTATTCTTTGAACACAGCACGTCCTTTCCAGTTGCCAGGAGTTGGCAATTGCTGGAATATGCTTCCTCTCCACAGGTCAGGCCCCTTTACATAATTAACCCCATCTCTCCCTTTGGCTCTGGGTTCAGATGTCACCTTCTCAGTGACACTATCTTGCCCAGTGATTGTCTGGTTATTTTCTTCCTAACAATAAAAGAACAAGATAATGACTGTTATTTCTGAACTCCCTCGTTCCATGGGGGCAAGGGCCCAGTGCACTCACCCACTGTTGGAGCTCAAGTGTACAGCACAGTACCGAGAACAGAGTAGATATTTGTTGAGAGGAGGGAACCTTTCTCATCTTATGTACCGTATTTTATTTGGCTGCATGAACAGAAGGCAAGTTTAGCAAGTTCATAGTTTCCACCACAAGTTTGGAGGTAGGCTGCTGCACCTGCTCAACGATGCTCTCCTGGACCAGGCCCCTCTGTGGCTCTACAGTCCTTAGTGGGTGGATTTCACCCTCATGGCTGTAAGATGTTGCACCAGCTTATTTGAGATGGAAAGAACCCTGTAACCTTGGCTTGGTTCTCATTGGCCAAAATTGTGGGACATCCTGCTGGCTGCAAAGTAGTCTAGGGAATCAAGACTTCTAGCTGAGCACGTGCCATCCTAAAAGCATCAGGGTCCTCTTGGCAAAGGAGAAAGGGAGAGAACAGATACTGGGTAGAGATTGCCAGCAGGGTAGCTGCATCATTCATCCTAAGGCTGTGATCTGAGAGGATCCAGAAGTAGATAGGTGGGGGGGGGGGAGAGAAGTCTGCTAACATGATTGCTGGTATTAAGATTTTGCTTTAGTAATAATAATATGTTAAATAATAATGTGTGAAATGAGTAAAGCAAACATAAGCTATACATTCACATATTACATGTGTTAATACTGAAATATTTCTTAAAATAATGCAATAATACCCGAAATACTTAAATCATATAGAATGGTCTTTTGCCTTGGACTCTGCTCTCTTGCATGAAGTGAGTGGTAAGCATCCCTTTGTTTTCTGTTTTCCTGTAAGGCTAATGCCAGCCAGAGGCAAGTATGAAGCTCATTCCATGGCACCAATCTTCCAATTAGTGAGAACATTTGTGGAGGGTCCCTGTACAGCTTGTCACACTGCTGCTCAGCCTGGGGGCTTCTGTGGGAAAAGTTGCAGACAGCCCATTGGCAAATTTAAAAGAGTTGACAGTGTTTCTTGTGGAAGTTTAAAAAAAAAAAAAAATCCTGCTGCTGTCTCCAGGGCTTGTAGACTTCAGCATAAGAGGAAACCAAAGGGTTTGTAGAAAACAGCAGGGCTGTTTGGAAAACCAGTCACCGTAACAGGGCATGGCATTGGTTACAATGAACCTGAAATTGCCTGTGTACCTTTCAAAAGAGGAAGGATCCAGGTTTAAGCACCTCAATAAACAATAAATGTGTTTGAAACCAAGTCCTCATTAAGTTATTACCTTCCCAAGGACATTCTGGCCAGTGTTTATAGCTGCTAGACTCGGACCTGCTTACTGGGCTATCAGTGATGTATGAATGCAACCTCTGCCTTCTGAGGATGGCTTCCATGAATCAGGTGTTCGGTATGTGCAGGCACTGCATATTTATTACCTCCGTTAGCTCCACCTTACAAAGAGGGGTGTCCAGGAGGTAAGTTGACTTGCTGAAGTGCAGACAAGTGGTTGATGGGGTTTAAACCCAGGTCTGTCTCATTCTGAGCCCTGTGGCCTTGGCTGACTGCTAACTCTGCTTCTCATTGTCTTTTACTTAGACATTTGCAATAGCTTTTGGACTGTTCCCTCCCCCATTCACGCCCACTCCAATCTCTTTCACACTGTTGCCTGGTGAACATTCCTGAACCAAAGCTGGCACCATTGTCATGCTGCTCTGCTCAAAGTGTCATGATTTCCCACCTTCTACAAAATGTGAATGTGCCTGCCATTTTAGGCCTTCTTTCCAGCCTCCTCTTCCACCAGCTTTCTGCAAATCCTCTCCACTCAGCCTGACTGGGGCTATTCTTTGAAGCACCCTATCCATCCCACTTCCTGTGCCCCAAACACCTCCCAGTTCAGTGTTTCTTTCTAGCACGCGTTTTAGGGTACTCATTCTGTTTTGAATTTTCTCATTTACAGCTGTGACTTATCTTTGCTGTCAACAGATATGCTTTTAGAGTTGGTTAACAGAATCTGATGGACACCTACTGGGGAGAGCACCAGGGAACACCAGCTGGGAGGGGTGAGGGGCGTGGCTGGGGTGGAGGAAGTTGAATGGCTGTTGCAATGGGGTCTTCAGCTGATCCCTGGGGGGAGCTCTGGAGCTGGCATGACCCTTCAGCAATTGCCATGAGGAGCCAGGCCATTCTACCCTACATCAACCAGACACTGGATGCAGGCAGCTCCAAGTAAAAGGACAAGACCCTGGGTGAATCCACTTCCTTCCCCAGAGGGCAATTCCTAGAGAGACACTCAGCTGTAGGCAAGTTGAGGTCAAATCTGCCTGCCTCCTGGCACCCCGAAAGTGAAGGATCTGGTGTTGGAGGTGCCAAGGAGACCCAGTTGGGTGCTACAGAGGACTCTACAGGCAGGAAACACCATCACCATATTCACCTTTCTGCTTCCCCAATAGCTCCATATTGCCATTCACCAGGGGAATCTAAGAGGTGAGGCAGGACAAAAAACCTGCATGTTTAACAAGTTCTATAGGCCAGTGAAGAGAGAAGCTTCACAGGCTCAGGGTGCCATGAAATTCTGAGTTTTTAACAAGCTCGAAATGCTGCTGCTGCTGTTGGTTCATGGACCACTCACAGGGATCTGAGGTCCTAGATCAAGATTGGCGAACTTTTTCAGTAAAGGCCACATGGCAATAGGCTTTGTGGGCCACATGTATTCTCAATGTTGCTATTTTTAGTGTCAAAGCAGACATACACAATGGATGCATGAATGAGCATGTTTGTGTTCTTGCCCGTTCCTGTGCTAAGTGACTGTGAGGCACAGCTAGATTAAGAGTCACTGTCTTTGTAGCTGAAGGCAGCGTGAAAGAAAAGAACATAGAGTTTGCAGGTACTAGTCCCAGCTCTCAAATGTACCTGCAAATAGCTCAGCACATGCCTAGTACTCCATGTTTGTAAAAAGAACCAGGAATGAAGAAATGGGATACACTTTTTCTCATTTTGAAGGTAGTCTTTAAAAGTCATTAAATTCTCTCTGATGATATTATGTCATTAGAGATTTCATTATGCAAATTATGCTCTTGATTGGGGAAGAATATCATGCTATCACTTAGAGGAAGGCAGAGGGCGCCTGAGGATTAATTTCATCTCCTTCCTGGTTCTCAAAGGAGCTTTCCCTGCAGAAAAATTGGGACTTTCCTGCCCCTTCAGCCCAGGTCACTGTTGATCAGTTTTGAGAGCAGCTGCTGTGGCCTGAGTTGTTTTCCCAGCTGACCTTGATTCAGATAGTCCTCCTTCTAGCTGCCCCTGGGAGGCATGAGGAGATGATTATCTCCCTGTGTCTATGCTCCCCTCACTTTTCCTTAACTCTCAGTTCTTGCCACAGGCTGGAATGCCAGGGTCGAGGGTTTTCAGAAAGTCGCTGCACGTCTGGTTGGTTCTGAGTCTGGGCAGGCAATGAATGGGGTTCTGTTATGATGTTTGCTTTTCTGAATCAGGTGTTCCTTTGCAGAGGTTGGGGGGGAGGGCTGCCAGCCATTACATAAGTCTTAAGAAAATACCCAGTGAACTTCCTAGAAAATGCATCGTTTAAATGGAACCTTCTAAAAAATGTTAACAAAGGGACCCAGAGAGTGTGTCCATACTCTTTAGCCCCCACTTTTTTCTTTTGCACATGAATCAAAAATCCAAACACTGACTATTCTTGGGACCCCTCTAAATCTCATTCATATGCAAAAAAAGTGGAAAATGTAAGAAAAAGTTACATGAGAAGATGATTTGAAATGATAGCTTCATTTGAGAAGCAGACACCATCTGGTTATAGTTGCTCAGTGCAGCTCTGGAACCCCTCAATCATAGATAGCCTCAGGCATTTATTGTGATAGCATTTCAAACTAGCATTTACAACTTTAATAAAACTATACCATGTATTTCAAGCACATATACTATACATATGTAAAGTCTGAGTAGAGTATAATGAACCTGTGTACCATCACCTAGCTAAAGCTACTGACACATGGCAAATCTTATTTTATCTCTGCCTCTATTTTCTTTCACCAATTGGATAAGTTTTAATCAAATTCTAGCACTCATATAATTTATCATAAGTACTTCAGTATGAATAGCTAAGAGAAGTTAGATTAGACCATATGAAATTATTATTTTTATAGATTCATACAGTGTAATATAAGCAACCCTATATGCTTCAACCTAATATACAAATGTAATACCATTTCACATCTCAAAATCAATGGAAATGCCTTCATTCTTTGATATACAAATTCAGTCAGTGTCCACATTTCTCTAATGATTTTATAAGTGTTTTTTCTACAATTTATTTGTTTGCTTCAGGAAACAAACAATGCCCATTCATTGTATTTGATATTTTTCTCAGGTTGCTTTTAATTTATGGGTTTTCCATTTCCTCCCTTCCTCTTTCAATTTATTTGAATAAACTGTTGTTGATTTTGTAGAGTTCTGCACCCCCTCCCTTTTTTTCTTTCTTTCTTTTTTAATTTTGTTGACTGCATTTCTATGGGGTTTTTAAAAATGTCCCAGTATTCAGTTAGACAGAAGGAAAAACTTCAGGAAGTCTATTGTGGGAAATGGTGATTATGGTTAATTACAATGTGTTGTACACTTGAAAATTGCTAAGAGTAGATTTTAAAGAATCTCATCACAAAAAAGTATGAAGTAATAAACATTAATTAGCTTGATTTAGCCATTCCACAATGTAGACATATGTCAAAACATTATGCTGTATATCATAAGTAGATACCATTTTTTTTAATATGTCAATTAAAAATTTAATTGAACAAAATGTTCCACATTCCCTGTAAACTAGTGATTAGAACTATAGGCTTGATGAGGTTCAGTTTGTTTTTTTTCTGTTTTGTGTGTGTAGGAAGACCTCATGGGTGGGATGAATGCTTTCCTTTGTGACACACCAGGAACCACACGGTACCTGGTTATCGAATTTTTTGGTTAAGATGGCCATATATACAATCTGATTCATCTATTGTAAAGTTTCATATCAGCTTTCTACCTAATGGTTTTAGCAGTTATTGATAATCATTATTTCATTAATGATCACAAAATTGTGATATTCTAACATCTCTTCAACAATTATGTAGATTTCTTTATACTATGCTTGATCTTAGTCAGAAGGCCAAGAAGCAGTTGCAATTCTTTTATAAAGAACAACTTTCCTCATTGCACTGAAAAGGCTGAGTAAATGTCTAATTGATACTTCCTATAATTATCAATTCTCAGTTTCTTCCCTAGTACTCCAATGACAAGTAAGGTATTATTATGAATTCATGGATTTAGTATGTTTTAATTCACTGTACTTATTATTATTATTAATTTTGCACTCAAATTGTCCTGTCTTTTGCTAGTGGAAGCTCCTCAGTTTGACTCTTTACTCCTGTTGCAGAACTCCAATAGTCTTTCCCCTGTGGTATGATGTATTCCTCTAGGCTTTTATTTTTCCTGGGTTAAACCTGAAGTTAACCATTACTTTTTTGGAGGTGGGGGAGAGGGGTGGTACTAGGGATTGAACTCAGGGGCACTCGACCACTGAGTTACATCCCCAGCCCTATTTTGTATTTTATTTAGAGATAGGGTCTCACTGAGTTGCTTAGCACCATACTTTAACTGAGGCTGGCTTTGAACTTATGATCTTCCTGCCTCAGCCTCCCCAGCCACTGGGATTACAGGTGTGCGCCACCACACCCGGTTGAAGTTAGCCATTTCTTTAAGGAGCCTCATTCCTTTAACTGAACTATGATATTTAGATGCCACAATCTGGGCTCTGGGATGTCTGTTGCTACTTGTTTGGTTGTCATTTATATACCTTTTCAGTGAACAGAGCTAGGAACAATTTCTTCTTTTTTAAGAAGAAGAAAAAAGAAACATGTTTGTATTAATGTATTGATAGTGGAGATTCAAATTTTTCATCTTTAAAAAATGTGTATATACTAAAATCCTTGATTCCTACTTATTTGCTTTATGTTATATAGATAACAATTATTGAAAAATCTAAAGATTTTTAAAAATGTCTATCCTTAGGGTAAATCCTAATAGGAATATACAGTTAAATTACTATTTTTTTTCCTTATGGTACTGAGGATTGAACCTAAGGATGCTTTTTCCTCTGAGCTACATTCCTAGTCTTTTTTATTTTTTATTTTATTTTGAGACAGTCTTGCTAAGTAGGTGAGGCTGGCCTTGAACTCATGATTCTCCTGCCTCAACGTCCTGAGGCCCTGGGAGTACATGCATACACCACCACACCCAGGTAGGTTACTATATTTTAAAAAAATCACTTAAAATAATTTCTTGCTGTGTGGTTAAGCCATCATTTTGCCACATGTAGGTTCACTGATTCTTTTTGCTTTTTTAGAAAAAATTGTTGTTTCTTTCATTCAGTTTAATTTTATGTTAGACAAACACTTCCATGGTTCCCATGACAAATCTATGAAATAAACTGCATTTACAAAGTCTAGCCTTCATCTCTGCCTCCTACGCTGTTCTTCTATCCTCTTACAGAAATAATCTATTTTTAAAAAGTAGATACATGCATACACACAAAATACACACACACGTAATATACATAGTATATACATATATCACACTTACATGTACATATATATCCATATGTCCTCCCTTAAGTTAAAAGGTAGCATACTATCTCATTGTTCTGTGCTTTGACTTTTTCATTTAACAATCTATCCCAGAGATCACCACAAAGCACTATATAGATAAGTTCCTCATTCTTTTTATAACTCCATAGTTCCCAATTGTGAGATAGATCCTCGTTTACTAATTTAGTTGCTTACTGATGACCATTGGGATTGTTTCCAGCCTTTTGGTCCTGTCTATGTGTCCTTTCATCTTTACCAGTGTATATTTAGGTAGATTCCTAAAAAGGTTATGACAGGGCCAATGGCCAAATGCAAATGTAATTTTGCTAGATCTTGCCAAATTCCCATCAGCATTGTACAAGTACATGCCTGTTTCCCTACAGCCTAGCCAACAGCATACATAGATTGTCAAACTTAGGGATGCTTGTCACTTTCATAGGTGAGAAATTGTTAGTTTTAGTGTCCATGTCTGTGAGTGAGGCTGTTGGCATTTCATGTGATTATGGGTAAATTGCCTCCCCGCCCCCCATACAATCTGTTCACATCTCTAGGCTTATTCTTTTGATCATATTCACTGTTTGCAAATCTTCATCCTTTGAGGATAACTGAGATGTTTTGAAAAGTAAAAAGCCCCTAAGGTTATTCAGTGAATAAAATTGCTGGGGCTTTGCTGTCAAATGGAGCAGCTGGGCTGGCTGGGCATCTTTCTGTCAGCACAGTTCCAGGGCTTCTCCATATGGTCTTTCTGCATGGGCTAGTTCAGGCTCCTCACAGTGTGGTGGCCCGAGGGCAGTTAGACTGTTTACATAACCACTCAGAGCTCCAGTGCAGGCCTCAGCTAGCAAGAGACGAGCTGCCTTGCCTTTTATGACCCAGACTTAGAGGTCATGTAGCATCACTTTGCCTATGTTCTCTTGGTTACAAGTGAGTCACAAGCCTGCTCACATGCAGAGGGGATTTAGATTCCAATTGACGGAGGCATGGCAAGGTTCTACAAAGGCATGGCCGTTTTAAGAACTGTGAGTGATCTGAGATTTTACTCTACAATTAACCTGTCATTGTCTCATGGATGCCAGATGAGACACGAAACTCCTGGGTCAGAAACAAAGGACTATAGCACAGCAAACTTCCTGAGTATTAGTATATTTCCCTCGCATCTCACAGGGGTAAAGCAGGTGGAATCCTGCATAAATGTTACAGATTTCTGTTTCTACAATCACTGAAACTCTCCATGTAAAGGTACCAGTGACCCTTTGAAGAGTCAGTGCGCATTTCCCTTGACCCCTCTGCAGTTTACAGCACCACATGTCTGGCCAATATCCTCTGCCCACCACTTCCTCCCCACTTTGAAATCCACCCTCTCCCATAACACTGTTTCTTTCCCACCTCTGTGTTTCATCTGTCTCATCCTCCTTTCCTGGCTCCTCTTTCCTGGCTCCCCCATGCCCCTCCCATAGGTCTATGACTATTCACATCCTTTTCCCAGCCCCCTTTCCATATTCATCAGGCTCTCTCTTGGTGAGCTCATCCACTCTGGCTCTCCCTAGTAGATGTCTCCCACTGTTCCTCCTCCAGACTCTAGACCCTCATTTCCAACTACTTGTAAGATACTGATTATCATCAGCCAGGAGCCTCAAATTCAACTTATCCCAACCAAGTTAGTCTCTTCTTCCCCACACCCACCCTTCCCACTGCCACACACCTGCACTGGATTAATGGCATATAGAGTCTATAAGATAGCTGAAACATATTATAGTTTTCTTCCCGGAACAAAGTATATCACTAGCACAGGAGCATGCCTACCTCAATATACTTTCCTTAGAGTTTAGTAGTAGGATAATACTGCTATTTCAGCTACTTTCATGGTTAAAATATGAAATATTATGGATCTCCTAATTGTATATATTTTTATGAATTGGATTTCTTTCACATCTTCCAAATATGTTCCTCTCTGCCTAGCAATCTTTGTCCCTACCAGTTCCACGCTTTTTTTTTTTTGGGGGGGGGGTGCAGAACTGGGGATTGAACTCAGGGCCTCACACATTCTAGGCAAGCACTCTACCACTGAGTTACACCCCCAGCCCTTTTTATTCTGAGAAAAGTTCTAAGTTGCCAAAGCTAACCTTGAATTCTCAATCCTCCTGCTTTAGCCTTCCAGTAGCTGGTATTAAAGATGTGTACCACCATACACCCCATTTCCTTTCTCTCTTTAGTCCTGCAATTTCCTCCCACTTTTTGTGCAAGTCTAACCCTAAAGTCAACCCCTCGGCAAAGCCTTCCTAGGCTTTCCCCACACAGAATCTTTCCCTTTTAAATATTATTTCCACTCAGCAGGTACAGTGGTGCACGCCTGTAATCCCAGCAGCTCCGGTGGCTGCAGGAGGATCATGAATTCAAAGCCTGCCTCAGCAAAAAGTGAGGCCTTAAGCAACTCAAGTGAGTCCCTGTCTCTAAATGGCTGGGGATGTGGCTCAGTGGTCAAGTGCCCCAGAGTTCAATCCTTGGTAACAAAAAAAAAAAAAAAATTATTTCCACTGCTATAGGGTTAGTACATGTACACAGGTCTGCAGAAATTATGTCTTGTTAACTGTCTTTCCCCCATGAGAGCTTACAAGAAATAGGAGTTTCATTCATTTTTCTGAGATTGGCAAGTCAGTTAAGTAACTACTTTGTGATCCATGTTACATTTTAATAATGAACTGTTGCAGGGCTATAAAACTATGGGATTTCAAACATGGCCCCATGGACAGTTTGCTGGGTAGCTGGATGGCTGTACAGATGTGTGGCCATTAGCTTATGAATGTGTGAAAGTCTTGCTCTCTGACCACAGTCTGCATGGCTCCATGGCTAGGTATTTGAGAACTTGGAAAACCTTCCCTTTGCTTTCCTATGAGTTATATCATCACTTCCTCCAAACATTCTGAAGTGGATTGTATTTTCCACAGGGGAGCCACTGGCGTTGGTGTGACTACAGCACACACTGCTAACATTATGTATTCCTACGCTTGCTCAAGGGCAGTATGGTTCCCTTGTCACAAAGAAAACCAAGAATGTCCCCATCCTTTTCCAAAATCCTCCTCTCCCTACCTGTTAAGTTGGTAATGAGCACAAGGGGAATAAAACTGTGAGCAATAGGGGAGAAGGTGAAAGAAAAGCTACAAATAAGTCACGTTCATCAGAAGCACCTCATAGCTTCTGAGGAATCATGGAGATCAAACTCTGAAATTTTTAGGAGGTCATCAAGACAAGAGTTTCAAGGCCCTTCCTGAATTCTCACAGTTTATCAACAACAGAACCAAAACCAGAACACATTTCTTATCTGTACACTGACTGGAAATTTGTCTTTTGTAAAACGAATACTTGTGTATTCTACTTACTATGGGCCTGCCACTCTTCTACAAGTATAACAAAACCCATTTAGATACTTGTGATAACCTACGAGGTCAGTGACCCCGACTTTGCAGATGCTGCTGCACAGCTGGTAAGGCAAAAGCCCTCTTTGTCCCATAGTGTTTTTAAAATAATACCTACCCTCCCCAACACTGAGGTGCAGATGAATGATGTAACGTATGTCAAGGACTCAGTAAGTGCTTCATCAGTGCCAGCTATCATCATGACTGCATGACATGTCCTCCTGGTGTCCCCTCCCCCCCGCCAAAATTCTCCCTTGCATCTAACATGGGGATTCATCTCCTTTCAGTTGTCCTCCATTGATCATTAGAGCAAGTTCTCCATTGTTTGCCTTCGAATTAAATGACCACACACTGTCAGTGCAGGATGAGGACATGTCCTGAGGAAAGGTCGTCTTTGTCCACTGTCTTTTAATGATTCAGAATTTAAGCTTCTACCACCCCACTTCTTGCTTGCTTCTTAGAGTGCACTTGCTTTTTTCTGGAACCTTTGTTTCTGCCAGGCTCTGATCTTGAAATGCTGCAGGCCTGCCCTTGGCTGTTTTGTTACAGCCAGCAGAGAACAAGAGGGATAGGTGACGGATAAAAAGGAGAGAGCTAAATATGCACACTTGACAAAGCATCAGAGAGCCCTGCTTCCTTATTTTGATTCCAGAGACCTTCTTGATTCAGGATTAAAATGAAGATGTGTGGGTGGAAAGGAGACCTGAAGGCAGATACCCTGTTTTGGAATGGACAGGGTCACTAGTAAGGATAGTTTCCCAGGGCCAGTATGTTGGGGAGAGGGAAATAGAAAATCTTTCAGGACAACAGTAAAATCACTATTTTTTTAAAATTATTTAAATAAATATATTTGAATGCATCTCTAGGTTGTTGAATTTGTTCAAATCCAATGAACACATTAATCATTAATTAGGTGCTTGTGCCTCTTTGAAAGCCTGGTAATAATCCTCTTAAAAGGAAATTGTACCTATTTAATTTCTTTGTGTGTAATGCTGAATACAGCATCTAAACTGGATTTCTAATCCACAGTGCCCAAAGTGACTTAATGTGGTACAAAGGACACATTAGCATACTTTAAATCTAAATGGATTCTCAAAATACACATCTTCCTGTTTAATTCTCATGATTGACTCATAAGACAAATGAGGAAACTAATTCTAATAACAGGTGAAATGTAGTCTTTTGCCTTCATGGATTACTTAAGTCCACCATTATGCCCCAATGGTTCTGTGTTTACTTTGTTAGAGGTAACTTTTAATTTTGTTTGCTGCAGGTTTGGCTTTTGCATGATAAAGAAATAAATGTGGGGCTGGGGATGTGGCTCAATCGGTAGCACGCTCGCCTGGCATACGTGCGGCCCGGGTTCGATCCTCAGCACCACATACAAACAAAGATGTTGTGTCCGCCGATAACTAAAAAATAAATAAATAAATAAATATTAAAAAATTCTCTCTCTCTAAAAAAAAAAAAAAAAGAAATAAATGTTATTGAAGGACTTAAGAGACTAAGAAAGCCCAAATATAAATGGGACTTTCAGGGCAGTATTCTCACTGTTTACCCTGAATGGAGTGAATTTTGGGGAGCAATTTCAAAGTGGTAACCTAGGCAACAAGGACTGAGCCCTAGGCCAGCTTACAGTCTAGAGCAGTGCCGTCCAACAGAACTTTCTATGATGATGGAATATTCTGTTTTTTCACTGACCAGTACAATAGCTGGGGTCTATGGATCACTTAAATGGAACTTGTGCTGCTGAGGAAAGGAGTTTTTCATATTACTTAATGTTAGTTTAAATTTACATAGCCCATTGTAGCTAGTGACTATCGTATCAACACAAGTAGAAGAAGAGACAGGCAACAAACTGATTCACACAATTCATTACTTGTAATTGCTGTAAATGCCATACAAAGGAAGAGTTCCACTTTCCAGGTATTGAAGGACAGCCATTGTGATTGGCACCTCATGACAGCAGTGAGGAAAGGAGCAAGGACTAGGGCCAAGGTGAAGCTGAATCACACAGGATGCTTGTATCATGATAACATGGCCTTATCCTAATAGTAATGAAAAGCTTTAGAAAGGTTTTTAGGCAGGAAAGTGCCTTGATCCAATTTTATTACATTTTTAAAAAATGTTATAAATTTATACTCGCACAAACCAAAAATATCCTCGAGTAGCTTCCTGGGTAGGAGGTGACATATTTTGAGACTTTGCATTTCAAAATTTTCTTCATGCCTTGTACATTTCACTGGTATTTTGGCTGGGTATAAAAGTCTAGAATGAAACTTATGTTTCCTTAGAGTTCTAAAGGTATGGTTTCATTTCTTCTACATTCCAATGTTATCATTAACAAGTCTGATCTCATTCTGATTCTTGATTCTTTGTATGAAGTTTATCCTTCCATGTTCCCATACCCTGCTCTGTCTCCATGAGCATTAAAAGAAATCTAATAGCCTTCAATTATGGAAACATTTGTTTTAAGAAAATTAGAGTACTAGTCTAGGAGAAAAAATAACTTATATTTGCTCTCCTATTTTGGGGGAGGTTTCTTCAACATTATCTCCTAAACTTTGTGTTAAATTTTTCATTTCTCCTTTAATTTACAACTCTCTTTTGGAATTCCTTTTTATAGCATCCCATTCTCATTTTTCAAGAAGCATTGTGTTTCTGATGATCATATCAATTAGATTTTCCTTATGGTGTTTGTTTCTTCAACTTTTTCCCCCCCCCCCCCTTTGTTTTTCTGTTTTTCTTTTATTTGGAGACTTTCCTCAAACATCTGGTGGCCTTGACCATTTTATCATATTTAAGGAGAGAACACTAAGATGTTGGTCAGAAGGTCTGGTATGAGGTTGGGACTGGAAATCCATTTTCTTCACTGCAGGGTATCTGCTGGTTCATTCCTTTCAGGAATACTTGATGTCTGTTGTTATAGGCCTTTGGAGATGGGGTGATTAGATTCCACTGAGAAGATTCTTCCAGTTCCTTACCAGGAGGGTGTTCGACTAGTATCTGAATATTAGAAAACTAGTATCTTAATATTCCATACAGTGGTCCTGAACTCAACTGCTCTAAGTGATTCTCATTTCAGAAACTGTGACCAAAAACCAAAACTAAGTTCTTTAAGGATGGAGGAAGGGCATTCATTCAGATCCTCTGGGTTGGGAAGAGAATATGAAGTTCTAACTGCTATCTAAGCAGATTTTGCACAAATCCTTTCTCTCCCTTCTTCCAAAAATATCTAGTGCCTCCTATTCCCGAGTTCCTTGGGGACATAGGGATATAAACTATGTCACTTCTCTCCCCTTTTCTGCTTGGATTCAGCTTTCAAAGCACTATCTCATCTCCTTTCTGGCTTCCAAAACTGTGTAGCCTCCCTTCTCTTTGTCCTTGTGGGTTTATGCCTTTGAAAGTTTTTCTATATTTTGTTTTAGTGGGATTTGAGAAACAAAACTAGTTGCATTTGCAATTATAAAATTTGTCATTTCAGAACTGGAATTCAATGAGCCCATTTAAAAAATTTAAAAAAACCTCATTTTTAATTGTTTAAAAAAATGGATTTGCTGGTTCTTGGTGGTTTTCTTTTTTTATACATATATTTATTTATTTTAGTTGTAGTTGGACACAATACCTTTATTTTATCCATTCATATGTGGTGCTGAGGTCGAATTCAGGGCCTCACATGTGCTAGGCAAGCACTCTCTACCACTGAGCCACAACCCCAGCCCCTGCTTGAACATATTTTTCTACAGAAATCAATTCAAGTCCTAACTCCCAGTACCCATAGGTATGACCATATTTGGAAACAGGGTATTTGCAGATGTAATCAAGTTAAAATGAGGTCATACTGGATTAGGTGAGCCTTAAACAGATGACTCATGTTCTTATAAGAAAAATGAAATTTGGACACAGAGGGGAGACAGTCTTGTATCATTCAAATCTCTGCCTCCATTTTCACATCTACAAACCGAGGATTGCTGGCAACATGATAAACTAGAAAAGAGGCAGCACATTTCCTATCTTGCCCACCTCTGTTCAGCCCTCCTGTTAGGGTGGCACCTGGAGAACTCAGGAGACCCAGGCAAGACAAGCTTCCTTTAAATAGTCCCAAACCTAGACTTCACACGAGAAAAGGACAGACTCTGTCTGTCCAGAGGTCAATTCTTCAAAAATAAATTTGTCAATGAGTGAGTCTGCCTGAATACCTGAGCACTATTCCCAAGTTTGGGTTCTGCATCAGCTGTGCTGCAGCCCTTTCCTGGGAATTGTTAGTCCAGGATTTTTTTAAAAATTTTAAAATATATATTCATAAATTGCTGTTATATAGCAAACCATCCCAAACTGCTTATGTTCTAGTTTTTCTTAAAGAACTTTTGTTTTTACTTTGTTTAAAAATTTTAATTGACATAAAAATTGTGCCTATTTATGGGGTACAGTCACTGAGGGTAATTAGCATTTCCATCCCCTTAAAGTCCAGGTTCTTTTCAGTGACTAGGCTTTCCTTTGCATCCACTTCTGCCATCCCAGATCTCTCCTTAGAACTCTGCTGTGCTCCTCTTCCTGCCCTAACCAGACTCTGCTCTTGTCTGCTTCTTCTTCTACATGGGATAGCATATAGTTCAAGACAACTTTTCTAGATTGAATTTTAAATAATTTTCTGCTAGTTTTGGCATATTGATATTTTTCTGTTTTCTTGGAGGCTGGATCTAGAGATTGAACCCAGAGGCTATTAGCCACTGAACCACATCCCCAGTCTTTGTATATTTTATTTTGAGACAGGGTCTTACTAAGTTGCTTAGAGCCTTGCTAAATTGCTGAGGCTGGCTATGAACTTGGGATCCTCCTGCCTCAGCCTCGGAGCTGCTGGGATTATAGGCATTGTGCCATTATGCCCAGCTTGGGATATAGATCTTTGGCTTTTCCCCACCTTCAGTACAAAGAGCATTTGACTAGCTTTGACAAATGGATCTTTCAATGAAAATGGTTTTTGGTGAATAAGAATTTGATAAAATGTTGCAGAATTCAGACATCTTATCCAAGAAAACCTCCTTTGCTCTAGGAAAGCAGTATAAGGTCATTAGAATTAGGTAGCCTGAATTCTATGCTGGCATGCTTCTTACTCTATGAGGCAAATTTCCAAATCTCTAGTTTCCCTGTAAAATGGGAACAATAATGCCAACTTTACAGGTGTAAGGATTAAATGATTCCAAGAATAACTTAAATGGCTTTCAAAAAAAAACAAACTACAATTTACTTTGAAATGTGCACATTAAGTTTGGTTAAGCTATTCCTTACAGCTCATAAGCTGTCAATAAAGCAAAGCACAGTTTACAAAGGAGAGACCCACACACAAACTGGAAATCCAGAAATGTTGATTTAATAAAACCAAATAATTTTGTTTTATAAAAATTTAAATGCAAATAATTGGTTTTAGTTGTAGGAAAATACTTTTGCTTATTTTTTTAATCTCACTTTTGCCCACTGGATTCTGATTTTTGAGTTTGATAGATGGTGTTACTCTTACAAAAAAAAAAAAAAACATTAACCATCCACTATTGCATTGGAAACTTTCAAGATGGGAACTGTGTGTACCACATAGATATAAATTTCATCATTTCAGCACAGAGCCCCTGTCTTACCCAGTGATGGGTGAGGATTCCATTCTACCACCCTTTCTCTCCTTAAATGACTCTGAAATCTTCACCCATGGGGCCATTTTGCCTTCACATAGTTCAGAGATCTTATTTGTGTGTCCTTTCTCATACCTCAAGACTACTAAAGGAATTGGTACCAATTTAGCCTTTATAAGACAAATGTGAGCACAAAATTATGGAATTCTAAGTTGAGATCATTTGGATGATCCCAAATTGACATGTAATGTTTTCACAGTTATCACCAAATGGAAGCATAAGGATATATCCTAAGCCTCTCACAGCTAACTGCTGTGTTTTTAGGCACATTGACCAACATGTAGGAGAGTTCTGCATGTAATAGGCATTTGGTAAATAAACGTTTTTATAAAAATTATTCCAAAACCTTGCATTAAGGACAGAAACTTCCAACATTTAAACTTTTATCACTTTTTTTTGTACTAGGGATTGAACCCAGGAACACTTTGCCACTGAGCTATATTCCCATCCTTTATTTTCTATTTTGAGACAGGGCCTCATTAAGTTATTGAGACTGGGTTGAACCTGTGATCCTCCTGCCTCAGTCTCCCAAGTCACTGGGATTATAGATATGTACCACCATGCCCATCTGCATTTAAATTTCGATTAGTTATCAATGATTTCATATTTCAAAATACTAGATTTCAGTGATTCTATGTTCCAAAAATTAAAAGAGATGGGGGGAAATGTTACTCCACTTGAATTGTGCCAAAGTTGAACCGGAATCTAAGTAACTAATAACTGTTGTGCCAGACATGAGTAAAGTGATCACAGAATACAAAGTTAACGTGACTCTTCTCACAGCCCTGCAGTCTCTATAAGAACCAGAAGGCCCTCAAGAAATTCCTTTTAAGACCTGCCACAGAAAGAAGGAAGAAGCTATGGACAGGACAGTCATTCTCACAATGGGCAAGTCTGGCCTCGTAGAGAACACAGGTTGACTTTGATCCATGCACAACCTAGAGAATAAAAATTACAGTTGGGTGTGGTGGTGCATGCCTGTAATCCCAATGGTTTGGGAGGCTGAGGCAGGAGAATCACAAGTTCAAAGTCAGCCTCAGCAACTTAGTGAAGCCCCTTACAATTTAGCAAGACCCTGTCTCAAAATGAAAAACAAAGGGTTGGGGATGTGGCTCAGTGATTAAGCACCCCTCAGTTCAATTCTTGGTACCAATAATAATAATAATAATAATAATAATAATAATAAAGTATTCAGAGTCCCTTTTGAAAGATTCAAATTCCAAAAGCTGAAGACTAATTAGACTCTGAAAGTGGGGAGGGATCCTGAATCCATTCATCCCACCTCCTCCATCAAGATGGACTTCTCATGGGAAAAGTACAAATATGAAAATTCCTATTTGGTTGTCAGGGAAAACCCCCTAGCATCTCTTCTCCCGTCCTCCCCTTCTCCTCCACCCTCCCACATGGTTTGGGAATACAGAAGAAAGTCATTTGTGTTTACTCAGAAAAATTGAAATGACATGGGACCTTCTCACACCAGGCACAGCCAGGGGTCCAACCGTAAGGCAAAACACATGCCAAGTCCTGGGAATGGCTTCCTGCCCATGGCCTGCCATGAAGCAGACTCTTCTTGTGGAGACCTTGGGTATCTGCTACAGGGATGCCAGCTAGTTGATTTTGTAGGCTCACCTTTGAAATGCATGATGCAGACGAGGGCAGAGGAAACTGTGGGTGAGTGAACTTGGAAATATACAAATATATAAAATACAAAGGGTGATTCATAAATTTTTGGATCTAGAAGAGACCTGAGGATACAGACAGCCACTTCTCTAGTCTCACTCCAGCAAGGCACCTGGACTCAATAAATTTGGGCAGTGCTCCACACCATGAACTCCTGTGAGTCATAATGTACACAGTACATTAAAGACAATGAGAAACTTGGAGCAAATCGACCTGTTACCATGTATAGCAGAGTTGAATGGTGGCCCCAAAGCTAGGGCAACAGACCTAATCCCCAGAACCTGTATATATTACTTTACATGGCACAAGAGTGAGTTAGATAGGGTTAAAGACTCTTCGAGTCAGTTTTTTCACTGCTGTGACTAAAAGGACCCAACCAGAACAACTGTAGAGGAGGAAAGGTTTATTTAGGGGATCAAGGTTTCAGAGGTCTTAGTCCGTAGGCCAGCTCCATTCCTCAGGGCTCGAGGTGAGGCAGGATATGAAGGAAAAGTATTGCAGAGAGCAGTTCACATGATGATCAGAAAGCAGAGGCCACTTGCCAGTTACAAAATATATACCCCATAGTCCTGCCCCTAATGAACCACTTCCTCCAGCCATAGCCCACCTGTCTCCAGTTACCAGTCAGTTAATACCATCAGGGATTAATTCACTGGTTGGGTTAAAGCTATAACCCAATCATTTCTCCTCCAAACCTTCTTGCATTGTCTCACATGTGAGCTTTTGGGGGACACCACATCTAAACCATACAAAGACCTTAAAAGTAGTAGTTTTTCCTGGATTATCAGAGTAGGGGAGGGAAATATTATTTCTCTGCATATCCTTTTATGGTTTAGGCCCCCACAGTAAATGATAGGTTAACAAGAAAAAGCCTTTAAATTGATTTAAGTTACGTATGACATGGGAACACTTAAACAGAAACGAAGATCCAAAGAAATGGTTATACCTGTATATTTTGATGCTAGGTTTGCTGAAACAAGTATAGAGAAATATGAACGGACAAAGAGCTTGTTCTAATGGTATTAAACCAGGGAAAATTAGCAAGATTTTTTCCTCAGATTCTCCTATGTTCCTGTGTCTTCAGAAAAGGATCCTCCCAGGGTGGGGCTGTGGCTCAGTGGTACAGCACTTACCTGGCACATGAGGCACTGAGTTCAATCTTCAGCACCACATAAAAATAAAAATATTGTGTCCACCTACAACTAAAAAAATACATATTTAAAAAAATAAATTACTTTTTCCAGTTTAAAAAAAAAAAGAATATTCCTTATTTCCTTTTCTTTGGGTACATGGAGGGCACCTCTCACACAGTCTTGGGATGTGCTTCAGAGAGAGGTCAGAAAGTCTTTCCTAGATTTTCAGGACCTGCTTCAGGGCAGAAGGATAGGTAGAGAGAACTTCCTGCTTCTGCTGCTCTTCAGTGTGTCAAGGAGGCATATTTTGGGGTAGCATATCCAGAACCCTAACATCAGGATGGAGTCCGTATGCAATCACATGTAGCTTTATGAGGGAGGGAGAGGACAGTTCAACGTTACACCACACACAGAAGAGAAGGTGATGTCAAGAAGGAGGCAGAGATGGGATGATGTGGCCAACAGTCAAGGAGTGCTGACAGCCACCAGAAGCCACAAGAGGTAACACCAGCAGAAGGCAGCTCTGCCCTGGCAACACCTTGATTCATACTCTGGCCTTCAAAACTATGACAGAATGAAATTCTATTATTTTAAGTCACCAAGTCTGTGGTCACTTATTACAGCAGTCTCAGGGAACAAATACCCTTTTGTTTGATGCAAAGTTGACCAAACTTAAAAATGTATTGTAACCTTTTTTATAGGACACTAGTTATCTATTCTGTAAACCCAAAGCTTTGTGAAATCTTCTCTGGGAAACAACACTTGGGGTGAATTCTGAATGACTGACCCACAAGCGGCATCACTGAGAAAATTTACAAGTCTGGAACTGTCCTTAGGATACTGGAGTTCGCAGGATGGCCTGCAACCTGGGCCATGCCATGTGCCTTCCTTTGGTTCTTTCAGAGAAGGAATCCTGTCATTTCTTGCTACTGTTTACCTCTAATCTATCTGTATTATTTTCTGTCTATGGATGTCATACTCAGAGCATGCTGTCATTTCCTACTAGGTCACAGAGATGTGCTTCTTGAATGTTTTTGTGATCTCTTCCTATATTGCCTTAGAGAGATTGGAGATTGTTTAGAGATAGTCTTTTCTATCTCCAAAGAATATCAGGATGCTTAGAAACAGAAATTAGAGGGTCTCACATGGTTTGTTATTGCCTGTTAAATCCAGTGCTTAGCCTATGCTTAGGTATTACCTACATTGCTTTCAACGACTGCTGAAAGTCGCCACATAAAGGGAATTCATGATCCTAAACTCCAGTGCTGTGTTGCTTTTCCAGGTAGAGATCTGACCCATGTATGGATCTTTGCCAAGGATTTCTTGATTACCTACTTAGTAACTTGTTCCTTTAAACACTATTCCATGGGCTCTGAGGGCAGAGATTTTGACCACCTTTTGAGCCTTCCCCCAAACTCCATTCCAAACCCCATGGATTAATTCCATTAGAAATTGCCAAAGACATGGGGCACAGTGGTGCATGCCTGTAATCTCAGCAGCTCAAGGCTGAGGCAGGAGGATCAGGAGTTCAAAGCCAGTCTCAGTAACTTAGCAAGGCCCTAAGCAACTCATTGAAACCCTCTCTCTAAACAAAATATTTAAAAGGACTGGAAAGGCTTAATGGTAAAGTGCCCCTGGGTTCAATCCATGGTACCAAGAAAAAGAAAAAAAAAAGAAAGAAAGAAATTGCCAAAGACAATGTCTCTGGGGAACCCAGGTGGACAAGGAATTATGTAAATAGGTTAGAAAGTGTATCCTCAACAGAGGGAAAACTGACATTGTCTCTAAACCAAGACTTTAAAAGTAGAAAATTTAGATATCTTTTCTAAATTTTACATGGGAAAATGAAAAATGGGTCAATGGCCTCTGGCAATCCTCGGACGGGAGAAAATGACCCCAAGAAGAGGAAAAAAATCACATCACTTGATAAGGATAACACATTAGGGCTCCTTGCAAGGATTTCCCCGATTTTGTGGCTTAATGGACGGTGCTAAATGACAGGGCCAGGTTGGGCTTGGAAGGGTTTGTGTCAGGTCACACTCCACTTGTAAGTAATAGAAAACCCAATTTAAACTGGATTAACTAGTAGGGAAATTCTTAGTTTGACATTGTGACAGTGCTGATGTAGAATGAGTTGAGGTTAAGTTCATTCCACCCATCACCCTCAGCCTGACAGCAAGATCACACGGCCATTCCAGGTGCCATGGCCACACACAGCTGCAGTAGCAGGAGGAAGGAGAGAGACTGCCCCTTGTGGAAGGGCTGTGTAGAAAATTTAGAAAAAAAATAATAAGGCCACCTCTCCAAAGCCCCTGCAGGCCCCAGCTGACTTCCCAAGGGTTTCTATGGCCAAAGTTATTAATTTCTCCTGAATCAATCACTGCCAAAGAGACCAAAGGGCCAATACTTTTGGGATCCATCAGTTAGTAAAGTTTGAAAAGGAAAAAAATTGTGTAAAAGGAAAAAAAAAAGTGTGTGTTCATGCTAATAGAGTTGCTAACTTTTGATTTTCAAGGTATGAAAAAGGGCTCATTTATTATTACTACTATTTCATTGGAAAGGATCCCTTTCTCTCTCTCTCTCCCTTTCTCTCTCTCACACACACACACACACACACACACACACACCATATTGACTGCCTATTATGTGCTCAGTACTATTCTAGGCCAGAATATAACAGTGACATAATTAACAAAAATCCTTGTCCTCATGCTTGAATTATAAGTATAGGGTAATCAATTAAGAAAATTGTGGGGCATGATGGTGCACACCTGTAATCCCAGCAGCTCGGGGCGCTAAGGATCACAAGTTCAAAGCCAGCCTCAGCAACTTAGCAAGACCCTAAGCAACTCAGTGAGACCCTGTCTCTAAATAAAATACAAAATGGGCTGTGGCTCAGTGGTTGAGTGCCCCCGAGTTCAATCCCTGGTAACCACCCCCAGAAAAAGAAAGGAAAGTAGTGCTATAGGAAAAAAAATAAGGCCAGGGAGAGGGGACAGGAGTGGGTAGGGCAGGAAGCTCTGGCCGAAGGTGGCGGGAAGCACACCAATGTCTCTAAGGAAGGGTGCACACACATACACAATACATTTTCTCATGTTTCTCATTGTACCACACCCTGGGGAAATCTCTGTGACCCAACATTTGGAAACTTCTGCCCTGTGCTCTCCTAGCTTCAGAGAGGTTAGAGGTGGCTGGGATTTCAGGTATGCACCACCACACTCAGCTTCTCTTCCATCTTTAAGGACACCAAAGCTTACTTGGAGCTTGAGTATTTTAGGATAATTATCTTAAATCCAGCTGATCATCAACCTTAATTCCATTTACAACCTTAATTCCCTTTGCCACATAATTTAACATATTCATAGGTTCCAATGATTAGGAGTAGACTTTTTTTTTGTGGTACTGGGTATTGAACCCAGAGGCACTTAACCACTGAGCCACATCCCCAACCCTTTTTAATATTTTTATTTAGACAAAGGGTCTTGCTGGGTTGCTAAGGGCCTTCTAAGTTGCTAAGTGACTTTGAACTTGTGATCTCCTGTCTCAGCCTCCCGAGCTGCTGGGATTACAGGCATGTGCCACTGTGCCGGGCTAGGAGTGGACATTTTTGAGGGACTGTTATTCTGCCTACTATATGTCACCAGAATTGTGCTCAATACATAAAGAGCTGCAGGGAAGAGATCTGACATTTATTCACCACCTATTATATGTCAGACAGTGTTGGGTACTTTACGGGTTATCTTGTTTAATGCCCCAACATTCAATCCCTAATATATAGTGAGAGGTTTGGTGACCACAGAACTCAGTCCATGTGTCCTCTAGTCCATGCTGCCCCATGTTATCCTTTACCCCCTCCTAAATAGGGTGTGAGGCTTTAAAATATAGTGTATGTGGGAATGAGGGACAAAAGCACAGTAAGAAGACACCTTCTGAACCGAGGGTCCATCCAGTCCTAGCATCTGGTGAGCTCATGTCCGCTGAGGGGATGTCTGGGGGCCACTTCCTGCTTCCCTGCAGGAGACGTTCCCTGGCATGTCTAAGGCTCCTGCCAAGAATCAGGCCTGCACCAGCCTCCGTGCCGTCCTCGCTCTCTCCACATGAGGTGGGTGCTACAGTCTGTTTTATCAGATGAGGAAACCGAAGCTGAGTCATAACTAGCCTAAGATCACATCACAAGGTGGTAGTGGTAAAGGTACTGGCCCAGTTGCTTGATGGCCAAGCCAATGCTCATTGCACTGCATTCAACAGAAGATGCCAGTAAAGATGTGGGGCATGAATGAACCTGGTTCTTTCTGAAGATTCCAAAATCCCTGCTTCTCGTCACTAAGCACCACTTCTGTTGCCCACAGGGATTATTTTCTGTCTCAAGGCCTTCTTGAGGAGCTTATCTTTCTGCCTTCCCTGGAGACTCTTCATTTAATTTGCCCAAGAAAACACCTTCCCGCTCTCTCAGCTTGTGTCTCCTCATACCCATTTCACAGTGTCCCAGCCCCAGAAAAGAGACACACAGCAGAAATTGGTTTCTGGAGTTTATTATCCTGTGGCTACAAGTAAATGCACTTCTGACTGAGAGAACGTCAGGTGGGTAATCTTGAGCCAAAATATTTGCTATGATCTGAGAGGATGTGATTTTCCAGGTTTACTCCAAGTGAGTAAACTTGAGTTCCACTGATCTCTGGATATATACAGGCTCACATGAAAAGCAGTGAGCATGATTCACTTCTCGCTCCCCTTGTTCTCTAGGACCTAGCCATTCTGCAAAGTCTCTCAAATTTCAGGGAGTCCCCGGAGTGTGGCTCACAAATTATTCTGGCCAGGTGCTACTCTGTCACTATAGGGTCCGGGTTTTGGTTTGTTTTAGATACTCGCCTCTCATTATTGTCCCTTTCTTGCCTGGAACACATTTTCCAATCATTTATTTTTGCACTGGGATCACTTGCAGGGGACATTTAAGACCCCTCTTCATTAATACCATAGTCTATAATGTTGTAGAAAGTGGTTCTCAACCAGACAGCTTCCTCACCAGCAACCCCCACTCCAGGACATTTGTTGATGGCTAGAGAGACATTCTGGGTTGTCATGAATGGAGTGGGGGATGATACTATTGACATCTAGTACGTAGAGACCAAGGGTGCTATTGAAGAGCCCCCAAGTTTAGAACAGCTCCCACAACAAAGAATTACGTTCCCAAATGTCAATAGTTCTGTACTTCAGTGGAATATTACTTAGCCATAAAGAAGAATGAAATTATGACATTTGCTGGTAAATGGATGAAACTGGAGACTATCATCCTAAGGCCAAACGTTCTGATAATATGGATGCTAACACAAAATAAGAGGTGGGAGAACAGAAGTACTTTGGATTGGACAAAGGGGAATAAAGGGAGGGAGAATGGGAATATGAAAGACAGTAGAATAATCAGACATAACTTTCTTAAGTTCATATATGAATACACAACCAGTGTAACTCCACATCATGTACAACCACAAGATTGGGAAGTTATACTCCATGTATATATGGTATGTCAAAATACATTCTACTGTCACTTATAACTAAAAAGAACAAATAAAACATTTTTTAAAATAGTTCTGTGCTTAAGAAACCCTGCTCTAGAGTTGGGGTTATATTGTAAAGAAGGAAAGAACTTTCTCTCTCCCTTTTTGGGTTTTGCTGTAATCGGACAATGTTTTAGCACACAGGTTTTGAGGTCTTACTATGCACCCCACTTCTCTCCATGGGGTGAAATTGTGAATGGAAGACAGATCTGAAGGACAAATGCTGATTCTCTTTAAAATGCTCCTCCCCTCCCTCCAGCCGCTGAGGCTGCCCCTCTCCCTTCCTGGGGGGTGGCTTGCTGGGCTCAGCTCCTTTTCTTTCCCCTAGTGTTTTATTTTTAGGAGGCTCTTTAGTCCCTAATGCAAACACCCTGCTGACACCCACGAGTTTGTCCTGACATGTCTGAACTCCACATCAGATCCCAGCTTAAGTACAAACGATAGAGATTGATGTCCAAGTGGTATAGAAATTACATAAGTACTTGAAAGGTGGGTTCGTGGTTTATACTGTGTCAGGACTTTTGGTGGCAAGTAATAAACACATCACATCCCCAAACCAAAACCCTTCTGAAAAAGAGAATGGGTTGGGGTCTGTCTTGGCTCAAGTAACACCACCACCAAAAGTAGAGATGCCCTCAAGAGAGGCTAGATTTTTGGGGGCTGGGATTGTGGCTCAGTGGTAGAGCGCTCGCCTAGTATGGGCAGGACCCAGGTTCGATCCTCAGCATTTAAAAAAAAAAAAAAAGGCATTGTGTTGTGTCCATCTACACCTAAAAAATAAATTAAAAAATTAGAGGCTAGATTTAAGGATCAAGTGATGTCACACTCCATGTCTCCCTCTTCCATTCCTCAAGCCCCTTCTAAAGAATGATGACTTCCTTCTTAAGGCCTAACCTCTTAAGAGGCCTAACCATGCAGAGACCACTGCCACAATCCCCTCACAAATCCCAGATTCAAGTTCAACGGGACAGTAAGCCTCTTTTTCAATAGCTACTGCAATAGTCGTGAGATTTACTGACTCAGGTCACGTGATGCCTTTGAATCAATCACAGTCCAGGAGAATGCCAAGTGGTCATTAGTTTTGCCCTTAGTCACATGCTCCGACCCAGCCCACATGGTCTGAAAGTGGGTGAGTGGGGTTACTGGGGAAAAGGTAACGCTGAAGGACAAGCCCACTGCATATGGTTTACATCTTAGGATCTGTTTAATGGGCTATGGGATGATATTGGGTAGGTCAGGAATGGGATATCTAATGAATGATGTCTCCTTTTAAAAAAAGGAGAAAGCAGGGATAATTTTGTGTTTAAGAAAATCAAAATGCATGTTGTGGGGAACAGGGGTCTGAGAAATGTAGAGATTTCTAAAGGAATCTGAAAGAAATATGTCTGCATGTTCCTCAATTTATTTTTTATAGCCCCACAATTAGGCACACATTCCTCTTCTCGACCTTTCAACATCTAAAGGTTCAAACACTTAGATTTTTGCTTGGTACTATGCCAAGATGTATTCAACTTTTATATTATTTTATATATATATATATATATATATATATATAATGTTTTAGATTTTAACCAAAATTGCCTGTGGAATCAATCACATCTTTGTATAACAAGCAACTTCCTAAAACAATGTTCCCACAATTTTTTTTTAAATGTCAGAAGTACTTTTGAAGTAATTTTTTTACTCCACTAGACTTCAAAGTACATTTTTCAACCTATGTAGACACTTTATTTATTTATTTTTTTTGCGCAGTGCTGGGACTGAACCCAGCACCTTGTACATGCTTAGGCAAGTGCTGCCAGTGAGCTACATCCGCAACCACCATACTATTTTCAAACATAATTTTTAAATGAAAACCTATTTTTAAGAAAAAATTTGCCCTTATATTGGTCTCTCAGTTCAGTAGCAAGGATTAAATAAAATAAAGCAATTAATTCAGTGCCTGACATGTAGGACTCCCTGTAAGTAAATCTCCTTTCTTCTTATGTTTTGGAACATTTAAAAAAAATCTCAAATAGAATATTCTTTCCATTTTTTAGACAGGGTGATTTTCATGCTTGCCAAAAGGTTATAAGATACAAACCTAAGACGCAGGGGTTTGGGAGTTTTTGGTTTTTTGTAGGTTGGTTTGTTTTAGGTGCTGGAGATTGGACCCAAGGGCACTTTACTACTGAGTCACCTCCCCAGTCCTTTTTTTATTTTTTATTTTGAGAAGGTTCTCACTAAGTTACCCAGATTGGCCTCAAAGTTGTGATACTCCTGTCTGAGCCTCCTGGGTCACTGGGATTCTGGGTGAACTTCACTCTGCCTGACTAGTTTCATCTTAAATAAAGCATTTTGGTCTTAAAATATGTGTTAGCAATTAAAATAATGTAAAATGCATTAGGAAACAAATTATGAGAATTTGCAATCATCATTGCATTTTCTATGCTTTGAGAGAAATAATATAAATGGGATCAAAACCTGAAATGCCAGAGCTCCCTCAAGACCTTTCTTCTTGCCAGGTTAGCAGAGATGGCTAAACAAAGTGATATACCTTTTTTGAGGGAATCGGGGCATTGGGAATAAACAAGAATAATTGTTGGGCTGGGGATGTGGCTCAAGCGGTAGCGCGCTCTCCTGGCATGCGTGCGGCCCGGGTTCGATCCTCAGCACCACATACCAACAAAGATGTTGTGTCCGCCAAGAACTAAAAAATATAGAAAAAAAAAACATTTAAAAAAAAAAAGAATAATTGTTTAGAGCTCAGTTGTGTGATACTGACTGCAAGTGGAAGATGTGCTAAGCAAGACACTGATCCTTGGCTATCCTGATCAGGCTGGAAAGGTGAAGGAGACAGGACAAATTTTGTGGGTAGGGCAATAACCTGGAGGTGGGCTGGCCCTAATGAAGTACTTAAGGACACCAGCCTGACTGGCAGGTAAGGCCTTTAATTAGAACCAAGCCTGTATAATCACCATAAGAGGGAGCACTTGCAAGCCAGGAGAAGGTGCTTGAATGTGAGGCAAAGAGGCAATATGGTGTGAGGAAAAAAGCCAGCTTTTTGGAAGAGTAAACCTTGACCATGATCAGGATGTACTAGGCAGTGGAAAGACATTGGAGTCAGGATGGCAGCTAGAGATAACACAGCAATCTGGAGGTGAGGTGACCTGGACCCTTTCAATGGAGAGCACAAAACCACATGAAGAAGTACACAGGGGTCAGGCTCAGACTTGATTATAGAGAATGAGGGAGTGAAAACTCAGTTTGTTATCCAGAGGCTAGGAAATCGGTGACACGGTTGGCAGAGATGGCAGACAGGAAGGGCAACTGGCCTGAAGAGGAGAAATGTGACTGGTTTGGACATGTGGAGTCTGGAGTTACCCAAGAGGCCTCTGGCTGGTTCTGCCAGGCTATCCACATCACTTCCTGAATCTCTCCCCTAAATCTCTTGAATCCAGCCTGTTCAACCCCACCCCTCCCCTCGTTAGAGTGGATGGCCTCATCATCTCTTGCCTCTACTCTTTGAGATAGGAGAAAGAAAAATTAGCTGGGGCTGTCTCATCCCTTTTAATCTCTCCTCCTTCCTGTCTTCAGTCTTTTCTCTCATGTTTCATTATGCCCATAGTTTTGTTTTCCTGGTTATTACTTTGGCATTTATATAGGGATAATATAAAGTATTACACTGGATTAAAAGAAAATGGAACCATCTTTCTTTTAATCTAATGCCACTCTGAGACTGGACCACCACTTGATTTGTAAGGATTGCACCAATTTGTATTTTCAACTCTCTCACTAGATGGTAATAACTGGAGGGTGAAGATGCTAACTATGTCTCCATGAAACATCTGGAGTGTGCAGAGTTTCAGCAAATACTGGTTGGGATTAACTAATAGGAGCAGAAAGTTGGGTATCAGATTTGAGAAAAATACTGAAGATGGATAATGGTTTCTGAGAGAATATATTAGAACAAAAAGTGGGGGAAAAATTCAAAGGGTAACTTTTTCTCTTAGTGATGCATGAGCCCTGTTTGATTTTTTAAAAAATATATGTTTCTAGTTGTTGATAGGCCTTTATTTTATTTATATGTGGCTGAGAATTGAACCCAGTGCCTCACACATGCCAGGCAAGTGCACTATTGCTGAGCCACAGCCCCAGTAAGCCCTGTGTGATTTTGGGTGGACAAATTATAAAGTTTTGGGTCTGTGGTGTGGAGTCTGGATAGAGCAGTCCCAGTATTGCACTTAAGCTCCTGCATGACCTTGAGGTTTTCCAGAGGGCTGCCTGCCTTCTTGTGCACCCCTGAGGTCTGATCCACATATTCTGAATGGTAGCCTTAAAGAAATATCAGTTTTGCTGTTGTTGATACTGAAGAAAAAATGCCTTAGAGGAAAAACCCTAGGAGAGATTTTGATTTCTCTCAGTCCATGAATCCCCCGGTTCTATTATGCCAGAGCCAGCAGAAATTCTGTTTCATGATGGAGTCTGTGCAGTTAAGGTGGGGTCAGATCACGGTTGTTGATTGTGTGAATGATCATGATGTCTAAATACTGCCATTGGAAAAGATAACCACTTCCATGAATATCGAGATTGATAATATAATGATAATTTATATAATCCCAGATCTTTACAGGAATTTGTCAAAAGGGAAAGAGCTTGAACTCAATTTCTTAGAAAAGTAAGCCTAAACCACCTTTCATTCTATCCCAGGAAAGTTAAAGCAGAGGAACTGGGAAACCAAGAGTCAATTACTGCATATCAGAAATGCAAAATCAAGTCAGTCGAAGTAGAGTTTTTAATTTTATGTGGCCAATAAAAAGCCCAAAGCACCACTGTCTTATGTGACTTCTGCAGAAGAGATTTTGGATATCACCATCCACTTACGCATTACTAGATAGCTATACAGGAGTAGGTTGTTAAACATCATCCATTCACTCAGACCAAGTCCTTTTGAAATTGTTATTGCAAACCTTTTCATCTACAGTGTGGTTACAGATGAATAGCCTAATTAATATACTATTGTTCTGAAGTCTCCCCCTTTTTTCCCCTAAATATTTAATTGCACTCATCAGATGAGATTTTTGGCAAAAGCCACCCTCCCAAATGGTATCACTTTGTCTTCTGAGAGTGGTTTCCAATTTGAAAATCCTACTGGGAAGATAATATCTTTAAAAAAAAAAAAAGCCTTCAAAGAGGTAAAGGAAACTCCAGAAGGTGATGAACCCCAAGGCTAGGCTCCCCTGGCTGGACTCCCTGGCTCCATGCTTGAACTCTTCAAATGGATTCTCCATGGTATTCCAAAACAGTGTTCAAACTTAACAAGAACTATGGCCACCCATAATTTGTCTTTCTTTGGTCTGTCTTGTGCTTCACCAACAGCAATACCTCCTAGACTTCTTCAAATCCCAAATACCACCTCCAGAGGGCAAGGACTGAGCCTTTCTCTCACCTCTGGCATCTCAGAGAGGCACAATATATACCTGGTGCAGAACTACACGACGTACCCCCATCATAGGCTTTTCTTTTGCTCTGTTCATTTTTCTTCACTATGACAAAGATCCAGTAGGTAGCCAAGCCCAAACTGTCCTTCTAAAGAAGGTAGGATACCCAAAAACCTTATGAACATGATGCATCATTTTTTATCCCTGTCATAAATCACATCAGCCCTCTGATCACATGCAATAAGCAGACCCTGATATAATAGCAATCTGTCCTGTCAATCAGCGTCTCTCACTTCAGATTAGCCTTGCATTTCCCAGTTGTCTCCCTGGGGCCCCTTAGTCTCCAGGCCTAAAACCCTTTCAGTGTTGCTATCTACTGAATAGGTAGGAAACAAAATTATAGCCTTAGCAAAGTTGACTTTTGATGATATTCTCTTGTCCTGACTCTTTTCTCCATGCCCTTCCTTTGCTCTCAGAAAAGAATCTGAAATCAAATGTTGGCATGTCATTGTGCCTGGGGGTGAGAAGGTGTGAAATTAACCCTGACTGTGTGCCAGCTCACCCACTCTTTTCTTTGATGTGGATATCATGATTCTCATTTTATATCCAAGAAAATTGAGGCTTAGTGATGTTAAGTAGTAGGGCAGTGGATGGGAACAAGATGTCTTCAGAGTAGTATAAATCTTGGTTTTGAGTTCTGGCTCCACTACTGGCTGATTGTCTAAGGAAGTTATTTAGACTCTCTGAGCCACTGTATTTCAGTTTGTAAGAACGGAGTGCAAACTGGAGGACTGTACCGGCAATCTTCCTAAAGTCCCGAGGGGCCGAGTTTACCCATAGGTTTGTGCCACAGAAATGGCACCCATTTGCATAGATACTGCATGCAGCAGAGCATTGCACACTTGGTAGACAGACACCTGGTAGATATTCTTTCTTTGGAAAGGTCACACAGCTTGCAAAAGGCAGAACTGGGGGGGCTGGGGTCGTGGCTCAGCGGTAGAGCGATCGCCTTGCATATGCGAGACCTGGGTTCGATCCTCAGCACCACATAAAAATAAATAAGTGAAATAAAGATATTAAAAAAAAAAAAAGGCAGAACTGGGGTTTGACTCCCACCCTACTGAAGCACACCCACCCTAGCACCATCAGCCCACTGCCAAGGCACCCGTTAAATGAACATGAACTTAAGTCACAGGAACTTAAGGATGATCCCAAGAGGATCATCATCAAAATGGGGTCAAATTCAGTTACATGGCAATGATGGGGGTAGGGGGTTCACAACTCAAATGCTGCTCTATCTCACAAGAAAAATATCACACAGGAAGGAGCTTTCCTTTTGGTATGCAACAAAACTTCTTTGAAATTTTTGTTTTAAACCAACCAAGCAGATACTTTCCACAAATCTCTCCTTCCTTTCTCCCTAATAACCACTCTTCTGTGCCAGCCCTTCACCACCTAAATACTTTTGAATACACCCATTTAATGCCTGTCTTTTCTTTAGCTTCTTTTCCACTTGTTAATTACTTTTTTTTTTTTTTTCCCCAACAAAGAGGTAAGCAACAGGATCATTCTAACAAAAATCCCAGGCCTTTAAAAGATTGGGGGAGGTACAGTGGCAAGGACATACAATATAAGGTAATATTATTTAATTTCTGGCATGGAAGAATGTGACTATGTTAGAGTGTTCCCTCTCAACCCAAATGCAAGCTGTGAGGTCATTTTAACAAACAAAACCCCTCTGCCCAAAAAGACTGGAAGATAGAGTGGGGCAAATTTAACTTGCCATATCCCCCTCCTGGAGCTAACAAAATTTTAAATCTTAGTGCTAATCACAGTAGGAGAGTCTATTCCCTGGTGTCAGCCTTTCTCAAAAATACTCCAGACTGGGTAATTTATAAAAGACAGAAATTCTCACAGTTCTAGAGGCTGAGGCCAAGATCAAGGCATTGGTGGAGACCCATTCCTCATGGAAAGAGCCTTCTGTGTCCTCCCATGGTGGAGGCGACAGAAGGGCAAAAAGGGAAGACATGTTGTATTCTTACTTGATGGAAGAGTAGCAGAGCAGAGCAGGCCAGAGCTGGCTCCTTTTTGAGGCACTAATTCATTCATGAGAGTGGCTCCCTCATGATTTAGTTACTTCCCCAAAGGCCTCAGCTCTTACTACCGTCATGGGGGTTAAGTTTCAGCATGAATGTTGGAGGAACACAAACATTCAAACCATAGCACCTGGGGAAGGAATTTCAATCATCAGGGAAAAGGAGGGTGCAGTTTTGAGGGTGGGGCCCCTTTCTGTTTGGTACAAAGTCGGCCCCATAGGCCTTCCAGCCCCAGGATCAAAGGTTCAGGGGTCAGGCCCTCAGCACCCGGCTGGAGTTCCACATCAAAGCTACCCTAACCTAACCCTACCACTGACCCTTTCCAGTAACCATTCAGCCACCTGTGGCAAGAAGGACACCACTCTTGTCGCTTCTACCCCAGGCAGTATCCCCAGGTCTGTCACCAACCCTCCTGGCTGCTGGATTCAGGGTCCTCTTTACTAAGCTGAGGTCACTGGAGAACTGCTTTAACTGCTCTGACCTTCATGAGAAGCTATTCTGCCTTTCTGTGGCACAAACCTATGGGTAAACTCGGCCCCTCGGACTTTAGGAAGAACCTGGAGAAGATTGCCGGTACAGTCCTCCAGTTTGCACTCAGCTTTGAGGGAATCCCAGACAGATTCCAGCCTCAACGGGGAGCCCGTGGGGAATCAGGGCAAGCTGAAGAGGAAGGTGGGGTGAGCGTCTGGAGGCCTGTGACAGGACTCCACTAGTGCGACCACACTGGGTACTCCAAGCTGTTCCTCTTGCTCCCAGACCTCCACTGCAATCATGGTTCATGATATAACTGCTTCCCTGAGAATCTTAGCTGTTTGGTACATCAAGAGGGGGAAAAAAACCACTTTAACACCTAGAGGTCCATGTGGCAGCTTCTTCCTGCACACATTACACTCTGGCAGCCTGCTCCACCGTTCAAGACTCAATAGACATTTCTTGAGTGCCTAAAGTACACCAGACATGAAAATAAAGGTGACAGGCATGGTCTTTTGTCTTCAGGGAGTTCCTGGCTACTGGGGCAGTGATAAATGCTCCAAAGAAGAAGGATAGCACTGTGGAGAGAACAGGGGAGCCTGGCCTGATGTGGGGGAAGATGTGGGAAGCCCTTCTCAGAAGCCGTGTTGCCGTTGAGATAGAGAATTAGCCAGGCAGTGAGAGCAAAAGAGAAAGTGCTGTAAAGGCTCTGGGTGCCCCAGGGGTGGAGTACAGAGGGCAGGGGAGAGCATAAACCCAAGGCCAGAAGCAGCAAGAGAGCCTACAAAGCATGTAGGACTTGGGTCTATATCCTCACACATTGAGAAGTTGAAAAAGTGGGCCCATGTCAGATTCTAAAAGACTGCTCTGACTGCCCAGTGGAGAATGGAATCCACAGACTGCCATTTGTTGTCTTAGTTTTGCAGCCTCTGTCCCCTTGGTCAAGTTGCCAGAAGTCTGCAGCACCCTGGTTTGGTGAGCTTCTCTGGAATTATTTTCTATCTCAAAGCATGTAGCCACAATCTGTATGGGGTGGAGACAGACTAAGACCACCTGGCTGCACTCTTGACATGAAAGGGTTGAGTGCAGTAATAAGCCTGGCAGTGTCTCCTTAGTGTTATGAGATACACGTCTAGTCTTCAGTTGGTGACCCCGAGGGCCAAGTGCCTGGCCAGAGGGCAATTTCGCTTGTCTAAGAAATGAAAAACGCACCTAGGAACACTCCACATCCATCTTCTCACTGGTCCCTGCAGTGTGACCTGCTCAATTCTGGAAAGCAAGTTACTTTAATTCTAAAGATCTGTTCCACCCTTATCCTTGAGGATAAAACAGTTGAGCTACAGATTATCTTTAAAACAAACAAGCCTTTCATTTATTTTGATGACACCATACATCTGCCGGAGTACGGCTGCAGCAAAATAATCGGGAGGTGACGAATAACTTGCGAACGTTGATACAGCAGGAGTGGAAGCCGTTTATTGCAGGACAGGAGCAGTATTTATACATTCCACATAGCTTATCTAATTAGCATAAACTAGATACAGCAGTCAACCAATCAGGAATCTCCACCCTTAATGGCTCACTTTTGTTACTTCTCAAACCACTCCCTCTGGCATTTTGCCAGGCACCATCCAGACTTGTTTACGAACTCTAACATTCCCCTGGCAAAATGCCAGGTGTTATTTTTGACTTGTTTACAGACTCTAACATACATCCACTCATTATTGCCCAACTCTGAAAAAAGAGAATATGATTCATTGTAGTTTTTTTGTTTTTAATGTTGTGAGTAAACATAAATGCAGGCAAAAGCAAAAGTTTCCAACCCTGGCAGACCCAGAAATGGAATCCTGGCCCTGACACCAACCTCAGGACCCCAAACAAGTTAACCTGTCTGACCCTAGGTATCCTCTTCTAGAAAAACAAGATGGGGGAATACTAACATCTACCTGCCAAGTTGATGTGACACAATGAAGTAGAGTTTGGAATCCAACTCCAACACCATGCTATTAGCTATGAATCATTTCAGGAGTTTTTGTCTTTGCATCCTTAGCTTTCAATATGGGGTCTGCATGTGCCCACAGATGTTAATCTCCTTTCTTTTATTAATCTTCATGCCAATGGTGCCCAGTCTTTCCTTTTGAACACTGCTCAAGACTCCCTGCTCTGTGGCATGTGACTATAATCCCAGCTGAGGCAGGGGAAATCACAAGTTTGAGGCCAGCCCAGGCAACTTAAGAACACTTCGTCTCAAAATTTTGAGATAAAAATGGATGTGAAGAAGAAATAGAAATGGTCAACAAAATATGAAAAAACATTCAACATCTCTAGCAATTAGAGAAATGCAAATGAAAACTAAGATTTCATCTCACTCCAGTCAGAATGGCAATAATCAAGAATATAAGCAACAATAAATGTTGGCAAGAATGTCGGGGAAAAGGCACACTCATACGTTGCTGGTGGGACTGCAAACTGGTGCAACCACTCTGGAAAGCAGCAAGGAGATTCCTCAGAAAACTTGGAATGGAACTACCATTTGACCCAGTTATCCCACTCCTCAGTTCACACCCAAAGGACTTAAAAATCAGCATACTGATTCAACCATGTCAATGTTTATAGTAGCTCAATTCACAATAGCTAAGCTATGGAACCAACATAGATGCCTTTCAACAGCTGAATGGATCAAGAAAATGCAGTGTATATATACACAATGGAATATTAGCCATAAAGAATGAAATTATAGCATTTGATGGTAAATGCATGTAACTGGAGACTATCATGCTAAGTGAAAAAAAGCCAATCCCCAAAAAACCAAAGGCCTAATGTTCTCTGATTTGCAGATGTTAACACACAATAAGGCAGGGGAGAGAATAAATGTTCATTGGATTAGATAAAGGGGAGTGAAGGAAAGGGATTGGGGATGATGGTAGGAAAGACAGTGGAATGAATCGGACATAACTTTCTCATGTTGATATATGAATACACGACCAGTGTAACTCCATATCATTTACAACCACACAAATGGGAAGTTATACCCCATGTATGTATGATATGTTGAAATACACTCTACTGTCATGTATATATAAGAATAAAAAATTAAATAATCCCAGATCATGCTTGATTTCAGTCACATAGTAACCCACAGGTTCTATAAACAACTACATGCATTGTTGGAATGACTCAGTGAACAACACTGAGCCAGAGAGCTGGACTTCTCATCTCCTGATTTTAGAAGGGTTGAACTTCTCTATAGAACAGAGAAATTCAGAAAAACACTATAGCAATGTATTAATCCTTGTGTGTTGTTCTTGTCCTTGTGTCATCATAGATGGCTATTTTTGATAGCATATTTGATGATTTAATGTGGTAAGTTCAAAGCTGTTGCTAATGAGGCAGAATATGATATAGCTCCATTTAAAAAATCATTTCATAAGTAACAAATGAAAATATGCATAAATGTTATAAATAACAGCCCTTTATACCATCCCATGATCCTGGTCCTTTATCTTTTTCCTAAAATAGACATTGTTACCAGTCTGTTGGTCCATTTTCTCTGAACATGCACTCACACGAATATCCCCATCCCCCCAAAAAACCTAATAACATAGTAGGTAACTATTTTCCAACATAAAAGCTATCTTATATACATAATTTATGCTCTACTTGCTTTTCCACTCATTATATGTTGGACTATTTATAAATCTTCTTACCTCTAAATGGTTGCATAGGAGTCCATAGAATAGGTAAACCACAATTTATTTAGTAGTAATCCAGATGATGAATGGTAGCTATGCTGATGACATTCTTTCCTATTGCAGCAGCATGAAGAATATCCTCAATAGGCCTCTTTTGCAGTGGTAAGAGGTTTTCTAAATTAAATGCTATGAACTGAAATTGCTGAGTCATAATGGTATGCCCATTTCAAACTTGAATATATTGCTAATTTTCTTATAAAGTCATTATTTGCACTCCCACCAGCAGTTTATGAGGGAATTCATTAACCTCATACTTTCAATATTTAATAGTCAGACTTCCTAGCTTTTGCCATCCTGATAAGTAAGAAACTAAGTCATTATTTAATTTTGGGTAACTATTTCAGTTTTGCTTTTTTTTGTTTGTTTTGTTTTGTTTGTTTGTTTGTTTGTTTGTTTGTTTTTTGGTGCTGGGGATTGAACCTAGCATCTCATGCATACAAAGCAAGCACTGAGCTATATCCCCATCCCTATTTCAGTAATTCTTAAGAAAGCCATAAGTTACCAAATTGAATTACAAAAAAAAAAAAAATCAAAGGAATCAGGCAGGTGTTTTATATCCCCTAATAATATTCCAATGCACAATATAGGGCAGGTTTCCAAGGGATGCTAAAGGATTGATTTCTTTGGGAGATTTTAAAATTTCAAAAATTAAAACAATTCACTTGAATAAATTCTTTTAATTTTTACAAACCCAAATATATTTTCTTAGATCTAATCAAGATATATCATCTAATTTCTAATGTCCACTTCAGAGAACAATTTAGTGCTAGCTATTTCCAATGTGGAATGAGCCTAAAAAGAAGCTGGTTTTTGTACTAAACTCAGAAAATGTCAAGAAAAAAAACCAGCCAACCAGGAAATCGGTTGCCACTTGCTTAAAGGGCTAACCACTCCAAAAGTGATGGAATCAGGTTGCTATTACAAAATAACTCCCACTGGGTAATTTATAAATACAAATTTATTGCTCAGCGTTCTAGAGGGTAGGAAGACCAAGATCAAGACACCTGCAAATTCAGTGTCTGGTGAGGGTTTGCTCTCTGCTTTAAAGATGACACCTCTTGTTACTTCCTCACACAGCAAAGAGGTAAGGCAGCTCCTTTCAATCCTTTATAATGGCATTATTCCCCCCATTTTTTCCTCTTTTTTATTTTGCAGTACTAGGGATTGAACCCAAGGGTGCTCTACTGCTATCCCAAGCCCTCCCCCATCTTTTTTTTTTTTTAATATTTTTTAGCTTTAGTTGGACACTCTTTATTTTTCATTTTTATGTGGTGCTGAGGATTGAACTCAGTGCCTCACGCATACCAGGCAAGTGCACTACTATTTGAGCCATATCCCCAGCTCCGCCCCCTGCCCTTTTTTTTTTTTTAAGACAGAGTCTTGATAAGTTACTGAGGCTGCCCTGGAACTTGCCATCCCCTTACCTAGGTCTCTGGAATTATAGGCACGCACCCCTTTAACAGACTCATCTTAAGGGCAGATGCCTCATGACTTAATCACTTCTTTAAGACCCACCTCTTAATACCAATGCACTGGGTTTTAGGTTTCAACATATACATTTTGGGGAGACACCAACATTTAGACCATAGCAGAGTGGAAAACTGCATTTGAAGATGGATTCCCTTACAGAAAATTTCACCAATTAAGAAAACAGTTTAAACAGGTGCCATGGGATATGCCTAGGACAGTCCTAGCAAACTAAGGTACACGTTTTAAACAGTTAAGAGAATTATTCAAGGGAAGGAAAAGAGTAAAGGGAAGAATGCCAAAGAAGTGTTTTAGGCAATTTGAGAGGAAGGCTCTGGAAAATAGGATACTGTTATGGTCACAGCAATATTGCGCACTTCAGAAACAGACACAAAGCATTTGATGTGACAGCACTTTGAACTTTAATTAGAACAGCAGCAGTTAGTAGAGATATGGTTGAGTACCTGTCCCCAAGAACCTGCACTGTGGGGATCTTGAGGCAGAAGGGATGCTTGCAAAGGGGAGTTGTCACTGAGAGATCAAAGGGAGGGAGGGAAGTAAGTGCAGCTTTGGAGAAGACTGACGGTTCCAAGGACAGCAGCAGAGAGAAGGAAAGTGAGGTTCTGACTTTCCCTCTTGGCATCTCCCAGTTGGTTAGCTTATCTCCTGGGCAGCTCTTGGACGAATTCAGGCTGGATTTCACATAGACAGGCTTCTCCTTGCTTCTGCCCACTGTCCTCAGTTCCAGCTGTTACTCCGGCAGGTGTCCTCATCTGCCACTGAGGCACTATAGGGAAGCCATTTCGCAACCAACTCTTGTGACCAAGGGCAGATGTAACTAGCTGGTGATTCATCTCAGGGAACAGAGGTTTCCAATGCCCTCCTGGATCAGGACCCATAGCCTTAGGGGGCTGTTGCTAGTACTGCAAGGGCCCTTAAGGGCTGTACAAGTTCACAAGTTGATCTCTTCTCCAATCACTTCTGTTCAAGCCCAAACATGTTTCTTTGTTTTCTTCAGTCAATAAAACATTCCAAAACGTGTTGCTCACCATTTAAAAAATACTAGCTTTGTTGAGCTATAATTCACATACTATACAATTGACCTATTTAAAGCATACAATTAAATGATTTTTTTTTTTTTTAATGGTTAGGGCTGTGCAACCTCCCCCCAATCGATTTTAAAATATTTTCAGCACCTTGGAAAGAAATCCCACACCTATTAAGAGTCACTTGTTTCCTCCAAAACCCCCATCCCTGGTCAATCATCAACTCACTTTTCTATCTATAGATTTACCCATTTGTGAACAACTTATAAGGCATAAGCATAATATATATAAAATGAATTTTCTATAACTGAAATTTCATTTGGCATAATGTTTTCAAGTTTCATCAGTATTATGTGTTGTTACTTCACTTTTTGTATTGCCTGATAATATTTGCCCATCCATGATAAATATTTTGTTTCTACTTTTTGGCTATTTAAATAATGCTTCTATGTGAACATTCATGGACAAGTCTTTGTATGGACAGAGGTTTTCATTCCTCTTGGGTATAAACCTAGGAGTGCCACTGTGCATCATGGTAACTCTGTCTAACCATTATGAGTACCTGCTAGACTCAAAGCAGCTGCACCACTTTACATTCCCACTAGCAGTGTAGGAGGGTTTGAAATTCTCCATCTCTTCATCAACATATTTTTTATTATAGCCATTTTAGTGGCTGTAAATTATGTGCTATCTCCTCTTGGCTTTGGATATGCATTTTTCTGATACCTGATGAAGCTGTTCATCTTTTCCCAGGTTTATTAGTAAGTTGCATATATTCTTTGGAGAAATGTTTATTAAGATCATTTGCTCACGCTTTAATGGGGTTAACTTTTTCAATGAGTGGCAAGAGTTCTTGGAAAGTAAGAGTTCCTTATCAGGTAAACAATTTTCAAAAATGCTCTTTCATTCCATAAATTATCTTTTCGCTTTCTTCATGGTGCCCTTTGAAGTACAAAATTTTCCAAGTTTGATGATGTCCAGTATCTCTATTTTTTGTCATTGTAGCTTATGATTTGGAGTTCATTTCTAAGAAACCATTTCCTAATCCAAAATCTTGAAGATTTGTACCTATTTTTTTTTTTAATTTTTTATTGTGGGTTGTTCAAAATGTTACAAATTTCTTGGCATATCATATTTGACACTTTGATTCAAGTGGGTTATGAACTCCCACCTTCACCCCATACACAGATTGCAGAATCACATCAGTTACACATCCATTGATTTACAAATTGCCATCCTAATGTCTGTTGTGCTCCTTTGCCTTTCCCATCCTCCACCCTCCCCACCTCTCATCCCTGTTAAATGTTGATCTTCTTCTCCTGCTCTTCGTCCCTACTCTGTTCTTAGTTACTCTCCTTATATCAAAGAAGACATTTGGCATTTGTTTTTTAGGGATTGGCTAGCTTCACTTAGCATAATCTGCTCTAATGCCATCCATTTCCCTG
>NW_025999949.1:4735663-4787050 GCF_001458135.2 Marmota marmota marmota
ACCATCTCACTCCAGTAAGATTGGCAGCCATTAGGAAGTCAAACAACAACAAGTGCTGGCGAGGATGTGGGGAAAAGGGTACACTTGTACATTGCTGGTGGGACTGCAGATTGGTGCAGCCAATTTGGAAAGCAGTATGGAGATTTCTTGGAAAGCTGGGAATGGAGCCACCATTTGACCCAGCCATTCCCCTTCTTGGTCTATTCCCTAAAGACCTAAAAAGAGCATGCTACAGGGACACTGCTACATCGTTGTTCATAGCAGCACAGTGTACCTATGTTTTTTAAAAGCATTTTATACCTTAAGCACTTACATTTAGATATTTGATTCATTTTAATTTTTGTGTATGGTGTGAGGTAGGGGGGTCCACTCTTTGGCATGAAGATACCCAGTTATTCTAGCACATCTGTTGAAAAAGTTCTTTCCCCATTATTTTGTCCAAATTATTTTTCCCAAAGACAATTGACCATAAATGTAAAGATCTTGTATTTTCTAAGAATATTTTCATGATAGCTATGCAAAAGTGTTCATATCATATTATAGTATGCTGCTGACGATTATTCAGATTGAAGAAATGACAGACCTTTTTATTCTAGTTCATTTTGAAAGAGGAGACAAATTCTAAGTAGTTAACTAGTCTCAATTTATACATTAATTCAGACAAAATTATCATCAGCCATGTGTTTTGGACCTGAGCCCAAACAGTTTGATGAACCAGAATCTCATCTGATATGACTTTAGCAATCTATTTGAGAAGAATCTCCTAATGTCTTATACTTTGGTTTTCTGTCATTGAATGGAATGCCTTGCAGATAGTCTGTCCAGAATCGTCAAAAACTGTGATCATCTTCTCAAAGGACAGCCAGGTGGTAGGGTCAAGGAGAAAACCTGCTCCCCATGGGGCTCCCAACTATCATTTTTAATTTCTATACTCTGCCCTTCTGCCCAGTTCCACTTCAAAAATAGCAGGCAGCTTTGGCAAGAAGTCACTGGTTGCAATTTATCAGCAAGCTTGGCAAAGTCAGGGATTTGGCTTCTCTCCTAGATGGGATAAAAATTTTGTGGAGGGTGTCAAAAAAGACACATTCCAGGGGCACACAAATGTCTCTTAATTTACTGCTAATAAGATTCACTGTGGAAAAAATATGGATGAGACTGTATATGCAATCCTCAAAATTAGCATAAGTATCAACTGTCGCACATAGATATGGATATAGATAGATCTGTATATAATGTAAACAAAACTTTGCAGTCTTTAGAATCTCCCATATCAGAATCTCTGGATGGGCAGAGGACTTTTAAAAATTAATATTCCCGAGTCCCTTTTGAATCAGAAATTATGGGGGGACGGCTTTGCCTGTAAAATAAAGATGATTCTCCCACCTCCCTGGCTTGAGAGAGGTAGTATACAGTAGACTTGCAGATGGAGCCCAGAATGTGGGACAATGAAGAGATTGAATAATGATTCCCATTTCACGGGGCCCCTATAAAGATGAAACGACACAACATGCAGAAAGGTTCTAACAGTTGTCTGGCACCATGCACAATGCACACCTATTTCTGGCACAGTACCATCTGCCTCATCTCCTTATGCCCCTCTCAATAGCCACATTAGTTACATTCTTGATTTAGGAATCAGCAATCAGCCAAGTGCTAAGCCACTAGCATAGTGAGCCTAATAAGCAGAAAACTCTGACAAATAGAAAAATAGGGCCCACTTAGGGACCAGCACTGCCATCCAATGAGCAGGGGTTATCTACTCGGTGTTGTAAGAGGTCACCCCATGGGGTCAGGATTATGGGGTCATTAACCATTACTTCTGCCTGCAACCAACCAGGTATTTGCTGCACAGATTTAAATTGTATTTCCTAGGTTTTTGTTTTGTTTTAAGACTCAATCTTAGAAAACTTGCAAAATACAGAATACAAGAGAAAAATAATTTTTCCCTCATCATCCAGAGATATATGCTCTGTGTAGGAGCCCAGAATATGCCATTCCAAAAATATGCTGCTTTGCCATAAAGACTATTTAGAGCTGAAGGAAATTAAATTTAAAAAATTTTTAAATATACTCCTTAAGCTAAAAAAACAAAAACAAAACAACAACAAAAAAACTATGTCCTCTAAAAGTAGCACAGCCAGGCATGGTGGCACACATCTGTAATCCCAGCAGTTCAGGAAGCTGAGGCTGGAGGATTACAACTTCAAAGCTAGCCTCAGCAATTTAGTGAGGCCCTATCTCAAAATAAAAAATAAGGGCTGGAGATGTGGTTCAGAGTAAAGTATCCATGGGTTCAATCAAAATAAATAAAAGTAGGATATAAATTCTTGGATTCGGAGGTTTAAAAAAATAAGTTATAATTTTGGTTTAGACATCAATGAAAAGTGAAAACGCCAGACAAATGAAAGATGTTTAGTCTGTTTATAGAAGCCCCTAGGAATGGAGGGGCTGCTGACAGGGAAGGACTAGCCATTTGCTTCTAGGCCACACCAGATCTGCCTCAGCCTGGCTGACTTCATGAATGTGTAACGCAGCTGCACAGGGACACCCACCCCCGCAGGGCTTAGCAGAGGCCCTGACAGATTTGATGTTCTGCAAGAGCATCTTAAAGTTCTTAGTAATTTTGTCTTTGAATTCAAGTTTTGTTAAGTGAAATCCAATGCCACAGAGTGCACAGCCCTTCTAAATCAAGCACCTCACTGTCGTCTTGCTGGTGGAGTAGCCTGTGCCCCCCACCTGGCTGCTCCTACTTCTCAGTGGCTACTGCAGGACCTCTGTCCACTTGGCACCTCCCTCATGCTTTCTAGGCCCTTTTGTCTTCCCAATCAGATACTTTTCATCTTTCATGAATTCCTCAATGTCATCTTCTGCTTGCTTTTCAGTGAGGCTATTTGTTTAAATTTCTTTAATTTCTTGTCATTTGTTATGGGAGGCACTTGTGTGTAGTTCAACACTGAGATGGAGTTATTGAAATAATATCTATATCACTTTCAAATCAGTAATCTCTCTTCTAGCTATTTATACCAAGGAATTAAGAATAGAGCTTTAACCAGGTGTTGTGGCTCGTGCCTGTAATCCCAGTGACTCAGAAGGCGGAGGCCAGAGGATCACAAGCTCAAGACCAACCTCAGCAATTTGGTGAAGCCCTAAACAATTTAGCAAGAACTTGGCTCAAGAAATCGAGAATTTTTAAAAAGCAGCAGAGAATCTTTAAAAGTATTTTTTAGAATGACTTTAACCACAAGGAGTTTCATCCCAGTAACATTTATTATTAAAAAGGGGAAACAAATATTCAATCAGAAGAGACTAGTTAAATAATGGTGATACATCCTTACAACATAAGTGTGAAAATAATATGGCTGAATAGTTCATGATATGGGAAATCAATGTCTCAAGTGAAAATTTCAGGTCACAAAATTATTTTTATTAAAAAAAGAACACATTCTTATAGAAAAGGACAATTCTGCATGGTGGGATTTCTGGTGACTTTTTCCTTTCTCTTTTTTTTTTTTAAACTCTTTCTCCCAAGTTTGGAATTGTTTACAATAACTGCCATGTAAAAGCCTCTGGTGCCACCCTCTGCTTACCTCCTCAGGTGTGCTGGAAGATGGACTGTCCTCTAATGGTGTTCCCCGACCTACAGCCCCAGGTGGAATATCCAACCAAGAGAAGATGATGAACTGTGGGACCCAGTGCCAGAATTCCCAGAGCCTCAGCTCAGGCCCTTTGACCCAGAAACAGAATGGCCTTTGGACCACAGAGGTAGGGCTGCAACCACAGAATCGGCTCGTGACTGGAGAAGAGAGGTGGAACTTGCTCTAGGTCAGGACCACCCAGACTGTCCAGGGAAGGAGCACCTCAGCAATAGATATTCTCCACCCTTTCCCTATAAAATTACTGTAAACCTCACTCCAACCTCTGCCTGGAGGGTTGCCATTTTTGTTGAAACAGCAGAAATGGGTCCTTGATATTTGTGCTCTAAAAGAAGTGTTGTGTTTAAGCACCGCTTTGTTCAAGTGACTTCTTCTCTAGGGCAGCCCGTGTCCAGGCAACAGGCCAGTCTCAGGTTGGCAGGGTAGGGAACAGGGAGAGAATGAAGGTATAAGACCAATGTGGTAGTGACCACACACCTTCCAGCCAGGTGGGCAGTGGAAGTTTCCCCAAAGATGGTCCTCATTAGAATGTGTGATGGCATCACTCCAAAATGCTGCTGTTGGAAAGGAGGCAGGGCTCTGGTATCCCTGAAGTTGGCTGGCATCCTTTCTAAACCTTTTTCACCCAGAGTTGTTGTTGAGAAGTGTTCCTCCTGCCACCATCAGGTCCTCCCGTGGGTGTGACAGGGCACAAGCCAGAATCCTGATGGTAGGCCAGGCTCAAGGGGCTGCAGTTTCTTCCTCCCCCTCCTCCTTCTAGCCTCCCTCCAAATTCCATCTTCCCTATGCCTCATCTTCTCCGCTCTCCTGCTAAAACTCACTAGTCCTATCCCTTCAGGCCCATGCCACCCGTTTTCTGAAGGCACAGTTTGCTGTCGAATGATAGAATTCTTGCTCACATCGGTGAGCTGCTTGTCTAAATCTTTGGTCAAAAACTTCTTGCCACTTCAGCCTAATATTCATTAACTAAGGAGCCTGGCAGAAATCAATCTCTCTGAATCAGATTCCTTATCCACATAGTCTAAATAAAATTACTAAAATGAGTCAAGAGATGGGCCTGCGGTTACCAACAAAGATGTATATAACAAGGGCAGTGCAGTTTAACAAAGGATAGTTCAATATGTGACACCACAACCCATAAAAGGAACACTGGAGCCCTTCAGACACTGTGAAGGCAATGGGAGTTAATTCTGAGCACAACAGTGGCTTCCTAGGGTCCTTTATTGTCCGCTTTGCCTCTGCAAAGCTGGCCTTCTGTAGACCTGATCACTTTGCCATCTCTCAAGGCATTCTGGGTCTGAGAACCATGCTCAGAAATTTGGTGACAGTTCTAATGCAGGCCCAGACATTTGTCCCCTAGCCTCTTCCCCACACACATGACCCCACTCTTTAAGCCAGGATGGCCCTCAGCAGGGAGGAGGCAAAATCGCCTGGTGGATGTCATGATCCATGTATTATATTTCCTCACATTACTTTCTGCCCTCATCCATCATGTCAAAGTTGTATTTTGTATATTAGAAAGTACTTTTAGGTTAACTGGCTCATTAAATCTTCCCAAGAGCATGGTGAAGCAAGCAGCATTCCCATTTTGTGGGCTAGGGATTCTGGGAGCCTGTGTGGCAGTTAAAGTAGGGTCAGGCAGAGCCAGCCCCTGCAGGGTTTCAGCCACAGGTTCATTTGAGTGTGTGATATGAATACAGGACCCGGACATAGCTGTAGAAATGCTAGATGGGTGACATAACTTTACAGTGAGAAAGTTGAATATTAGTAAGGTAGAACATAAGATCTTACATTATTGTTCTTAAAAAAAAAAATACTTTATCAGTTAACTACTAACAGTATGTCATGCTGTGTAACAAAGCCTGTCAACATTCAGTGGCTTAAACAACCACCTTTCCTCCCTCCCTCATGGTCAGCTGCAACTTAAATGGACTAAGTCTGACTTTAGCTTCCAGGTCTGGCTCAGTCTGTTCCATGTGCATTATTCTGGAAATTATACCAGGGCACAATCAATCTCTAGGGCATATTTTTCTCATAACTCTGATGAAAACTCAAGGGGGCAAAGCCAAAGACCTGAACCCATCTCATGTCTCTGTTCCTATCATATCCACAAACAACACTAGTCAAAGCAAGTCAAATAGACCAGCCCAACATTAATGTAGCAAAGAGAGAGGTAAGGAGAATGAAAGATTAGGAGCAATAATGCAGTCTATCATGCATACCACACACAAAATGCACCAGTCATACATTCAGTGAATTGTTGTAAGGTGACACATCCAGATGAAGACAGAACGTTAATGCCCCAGAAGTCCTCCTTGTGCCCATTCCTAGTCACCATCTATCCCCCACAACATAACCACTCTTTTGACTTCCAGCATTATAGATCAGTTAATTTTTGAGATTTTCATAAATGGGACCATACTGTTGTACCCTTTGTGTCTGGCTTCTTTTGCTCAACATTATCCTTGTGAAAATTACCCACATCATTGTGAGGTTGCAGCAGTTTCTTCATTTTAATTGTGTGTGTGTATTATATATTTTATGTGACTACATCACAGTTTAACTATTCTACTTGATGGACATTTTAGTCATTTCCAGTTTGGGGCTATTGTGAACATCACAGCTATTAATATTCTTGCACATGCTCTTTGGTGGACTTTCTTTTCTTTAGGTTATATACCTCGGAGTGCAATTGCTGCATTGTAGGATAGGTCTGTATTTGACTTTAATAGATCTGGGCAAACAGTTTTCCAAAGTGATTGTACCATTTTATACTCTTGCCATCCGTGGATGAGTTCCAGTATCAGTGATTTGTACTTAGTCTTTCTTAAACCCATGACAGCATTTAATTGTGTGTTCTAGGTATAGCATAAGGGCCTAAGCACCAATATATCACCTCACTTAATTCTCACAACATTTGGATCAGTATCTAAAATGCTGATAGTTCTCAGCTATAAACTGCAGATGACAATAACAAGAGATAGCTAAGGAAAGCTCTTCCCCACCAACATATCCCATATTCTGGAGGCCTATGTAACAGTTAAAGTTGGGCCAGGCAGAACCAGCTGCAAGATTCTAGCAGCGGTGGACACAGTCACAGGAGAGCACTAGCTACACACCTGACCAGTGTGGCCCCAGGGAAATGCACACAGTGGCAAGCTCTCTGTGCTCTTGTTTTTATGAATTAACTAAGGATGGCTATGTTGTAACTATTTCAAAATGAGATCAGGGAGCAGATAGCTTTGGTTTTAAGATTTCAGACAATTACTGAAGCTTATCAGTGGTCCTTGCATCTGAAGATAAATCAGACAACAGACATCTAGAGTCCCTCAAAGGCCAAGGCAAAGGTTTTCTATCTAAGGTGTCAGTTTATAAGGTAAGTTTACCTCTAACTGAGGCTTCTGCTGCAGAGCTTTCTTACCACCAACACTCTGGAAGGTTTTCAGGTTAACTAGAATCTGATTAAAGGAAAGAGCGTTCTTCCTATTCCTTCCTAGGACTTGGATTTATGGTTTCTTTCTAATTCATCTTTTACCCTGGGCTGAAACTTCATGTATCTTCAGTATCTGCTGGTCTTCCTTTGCACTCCCTCCATGCCCCCAAGATGACCTACCCATGGTCCCTGGGTGACGATGGCTTGACTTGATGATTTTTTGACTTTACAATAGCACAATAACAATGGGCATTCCATAAAAACCATATTTTGAATTTTACATTTGGATCTTTTCCTGAACTATCAATAGGAGATATAGTCCTCTTCCACACTGGGCAGCCAGGAGCCGGAGCCCCAGTTCCCACTCAGCCCGACAATCACAAGGGGACTGTGTTGCTAAGCTATGAAGTTCGGAAGACTATGTGTACTAAATACATTTTTGATTTATTCTATTTTCAACTTGCAATGGGTCTCTTGAAATGTAATTCCATGGTAAGGAGAGGAGCAACTGTGCTAGCACTTGACAGTGTTCCCCTTGTGCCCCATCAGGCTGTCTGGCAGATGGTTCTTTGGCATTTTCTTTTTAAAGCTTTCCTTCTCCAGAAGACTCCTCTGGAGAAGCTTGCAGCCCTACCCACATGCTCAAGGTGGCCTTGTCATTCAGACAAGAGTGTGTGTGTGTTAAAGACAACCCAACTAGGTTTGGAAATTTTCCTCATCGGTTCCTATAGTGCTCTTGAGAGCCGTTCATCACATGTCCATTGAGCGCTGTTCTAGAACCAAGGATCCAAGAGGGGAGCAAAGCAGGTGTGGCATTTGTTCTGGAGCAGCTGCCAGTTTTAATTGGGCTAAGGATTGGAACAGATAATGTAAATAAAGCAGTTACAAACAGATTGATGCTCTGAAAGAACTGGAAGGTCACTAATAGCGGGTAGCAGCTCTGTGTAGCACAGATGCATCCCACAGTTCAAATAGCTTTCTAAAGGGTGATGGGGCGCAGCTCACAACAGTGAACAAAAAGCACCTGCTGCTCCGAGTCCTCCTCCACATTATGCGCCATCTAACAGACCACACCCTCCTTTCTCAACTCCCCCTGGGCCCTGCCTTCTACCTGGTATTAATAGATGCTACCTGGCAAAACAACTGTGGCAAAAAGTGATCTTTCACAAATTGGACTCAACCATCTAGGTCAGGAGCTCTCTTGTTGCATCTTGATTTCCTCAATCTTTTGGGACTTTATTGACTCTGTAGTGTCTGTTGACTTATTAGCTCAGTCTCCTTCACCTAGTCCCCCAGCTGTGCTCAAACAACAGGCAAGGAGGCTCTGTAGTATTGCTCATCTTCAGCTGATTAGTTGTTCAGGAACTCAGGGCTGCCTCTGCTTATTCTCTAGCCCTCATGTGCCATTTCCTTGGGCTTAGAACTCCCATCCCAAGCCCCGACACTCCATAAACACAAAATTCAGAGAAGGTAGAAATATATATGTGGACGTAGCTCTAAGCAGACACAGCTCCAAGTATGTGGCCAGCATCCCAGTGAGCCTTTGTGTCTTCAAAAGCTGCATATTTTCCAGTTGTTTTATTATTTTTGGCAAAATGCCCAGACTATGCTAAAGGAATTAGCCCTTGTCTGGACAGAGCTCTTAGCTAAAGGGCTTCCTCCTTCTGTCCCGCTCCCAGTGTCTGGCCAACAGTCAGAAGGATGGCTGAAGCCCCACAGAGCTGAGAGAGGAGGTCAAGAGAGGAGGAAGAATAGGATGAGCCTAGAATTTCTCCTGGACAACAGTAATAAGAGCCAAGGGAAGAGATTGGAAAGTCATGATGAGTCTCTCCTCATAACACAAGACATCAAAACAAACACTAGACATCAAAAGGAAGGAGAGAACAAAAGAACCCACAGGGGAAAAACCAAAGAGGGGAAGTGCCCTTCTAAGTGTGAACTGGACAGAGGGCGGTGGTGAGCTCAGTATTCTTTCCAAGCTTGGGGAATCCTTGAAAGTTTTGCCTTAAAGTCTGATCCCTGTCTTCCAAGATGAACAGCTGGCCCCTAGTAGAGTTGCTAAGATGGAATATTCCCGGATTGGCTTCACCTTAGTGCTATGAAAATCATGAAACAGCAAACCAATATATAGAATTTGGGAACAACTAGAGGTTTCTTATTGTCAGTATTGCTTTAACGGAGACCTGACTCAAAAGAAGTCAAACATCTTGAGTTGCCACTTGCAAGGCACTGGTCTTCAATATTCTGAGGCAATAGCAAAGAGGAAAAATGTTTCGAGTTCCTACTATGTGCCAGGCACTATATATGGCATTATGTTTCGCCCTTACAACTGTGAAAGGTAAACATTGTCCTTCCCCATCTGAGAAAAAGAGGCTCAGAAGCTGAATATTGGCCAACATGGCCCAGGGAGTAATGATTTGGCTATGCTAGAATTCCAACTCCCATCTGTCTGCCTCCAAACCACACGTCCTTGCTTCTCATTATCTGAGGTATAGTAGTGGAAAAGTTAGTGAGTTTTGGCAAAACTGTGGGAGACTGGATGTGGAACCTGGGGCCACCATCTCTAGTTCAACTCACCACCAATGAGATGTTGGCCTTGGGCAAATTGCATTAGCCTGTATGATTTTGCAGTGAGATAGCTGAAGTCAAATACAGTAAGATTCTCATCTGTCTCTCAGGAATGTTGCAAGGAACAATCAATTATGGACACAATTGAAATCCAGGAGGAAAGCTGTTGGGCATTTAGGTAGAGCAATGCAAACAAGTTCTCTTGAGATTTCTCTTGCCTTTTCTTTCTGAAGATTTACCTTCTCACATGTGTTCTTCCAATTATTTATTAGGTTTCTATTATGTGACAAACATTAAGTTAGATGCTAGGGATACTGTAGTGAGCAAAATAAACTGGGTCCTGACCTTCTTAAAGTTTGTAATCTGATGAGATAGTAAAACAAAAAATGAGTAAGTAAATAAATATACAGTTCAAGCTGTGGTTAGAGGCCAGGATGAAAGTAGGGTGTGGGGAGAGAGAATAGCAGCACTCTGATGGTATATATTTAGAAAATCCCTGCAACACTCCACAGAAAGTTAGTAGCCAGGATTATCTGTGGGGACAGCTCGAGGGGCCAGAGCCTGGAATCAAGAGTTATTTTTCATTGTGCCCTTCTCTACTCTTAATTTTTTTTTTACCATAATTATGCATTGTTCTTATACTTTAAAAACAGTAGTAATATAGCCAGGTGTATTGGACACTGCCTGTCATCCCAGCTACTTGGGAGGCTGAGGCAGGAGATTGTAAGTTTGAGGCCAGCTTAGGCAATTTAGTGAAATTCTGTCTCAAAATAAAAAAGAGCTGGGGATATAGCTCATTTGTAGAGTACCCTGAGTTTAAATCCTAGTACCAGCAAAAAATTTATATATTAGTAATATAGAAAAAAACAGTGTCTGATAACAAAGAAAAGCAGGACTTAGAGATTTATCTGCAAAGATCTGTGAAAAGGTTTGTACTATTCCATATTAGGTGCAGACAGTTGTGGAATCCAAATAAAGCTGAGAAAATATCTACTTCCATTTGGAGGGAAACTGAGAAAAGACTGAGCAAATTTAATAGCTGTCCCGAGTCCGGTTCTCCATAGAGCAGCCAGGCTGTCTCTACCTCTATAGGGAATGAGCTGGATCACTCCCTGACTTCTGAACCCCAAGAGAAACTGGTCCATCTGGGTTGGAGACTGCCAAGAAGTGATCACAGTCAATCTGGTTACCCTTGAGAAATGGCAGCCAATAAATGACTTTTAATTAAAGAGGCAGTACCAGAAAGACTAAAATTCATGATTCACAGGATATTAAGCTTGCAGAAATTAAAATGAGGCAAGAGAATAGAAAAGCTGTCAAACTAGGTGAGAAACAAGAGGTGTCAATGGTGACAGAGCTCACAAAACAAGAATATTAGAAGTGGAGAAAGGATTGAATTAGACAGCTGTAAAAGAAAAAGGTGCCAAATAGGATTTTCTCATCATCAAATTGAGAACCATAGGATTTTTAAAAGCCACTGATTACAATAGGGACATATTTTCTTTTCCTATCATTAAAAGGGGGGTGTGGGAATAAATACATTTATGTGGTATTTGTTAAATACCATGTAAAAGGGGGAACAAATCTGTTATATAAAGTGACCTGAGGGACAAAATGTCATAATTTTTCCTTGTACCTATGTAGCTCTATTTTTTCATTGGAAGGCAGGAAGATCCCCACTTTTTTGTTGTTGTTGTTGCCGCCGCCCTGGGTATTGAACCCTGGGCCTCATGCATGCTGTGCAAGTGCTCTATCACTGAACTACATTCCCGCCTCCTTAGAGCAGGTACCTAGAATTGTAGTCTTTCTTGCTCTTCTCTGGGCTTGGATTGTAAACTTTCCAAGTTGTAACTAGGTTATAGTGACTACCAACCATCTTGATATCCTCACAGCTGTAAATGGAGTGGGTACCTTTCAGTTGACTCCAAAGCTTTCAGATTCTAAAGCTTCTCTTTTAAAAACTGTTTCCAAGAAAACACGTTGTTTTAATTGTTTACTTTGTTAAACTTAATACAGTAATTATTTGCAAGTGGATTTCTTTGTGGCTTGAACCTTCTGGGCTTATAACTGAACTACAGAACTCTAGTTTTCCTTTATCCAAAAGGGTATCTTTTAGAATTATTATTGTCGTTGCCATTTAGAAGTAGTAGTTGTCAAAAACCTTATATTAAAATGATGACATCAATTTGGTATGTTTCCTGACACAACTTTTCAAATGAAATTAATGACAATAGCTATAACAGGGGTGGCTAAGTGTCCTGATTTGTTAGGGCCTGGAGAAGATTCTGCAATGTGGGACTTTTATTTTAAAATGGGACAGTCCTAGGCAAACCAGAATTGATCACTTTTTCAATGCTAAGTGACGCACTTAATTCTCTCCAAATATCTAAGAAGCAGGCATTATTTCCCTGTTTTTCAGGTAAGAGAATAAGACTTAGGTTAAAGCAAGGTTTTCACTAGGTCCAGGTCTGACTCCAAGGCTTATGCCCTGAACATTCCATGGTACAGACTTATGATCCACAGATTTAAGAAACTGTCCCGCTATAGTTGTGATTCAGTGGCTGCTCTAAGGATTTTGTACCCTTTGACTCTTTACACAGGCTTAGAAATACAGAATCATCCAACTACTGAATTTTTGCTCAGATTTTTTTAAACTTAAAAATTGACCAAAATACAACAGAACATTTTCTGTGTATAATCAAATAACCGTTTGTAAAATCTTGCCAATACTGTTCTAAAGAAAAGTACTTTTGTAGTTTGTAAAGTTTGTATTTCTATTCTGGAAAACTCTTATCCCCCACCAACTTAGGGGGACTCTGCCAGCAATTTAGCTCATTTCAATCATGGCCTCTGTCTATTCCCTGCTCCCGTTTTCAAAGCATTCAAGTAATAATGCCCCAAATAAAAGTCCAACGGAACTGGCCTCACCATCACCGCATCTTTCTTTAGGTCACAGCATTGGTAACTTCTTTTCCTGCACAGCACCTGTGTGATGAACAGGTAGGAGGTAAGTGCTAGTCCTGATGCAAGTTCCAGCTTCAAAGACCTCGGTGTAAGAAATCTAAACAGTACTGACTAATGGTTTTTAAAGCAAAAGAACATGGACAAGGGCAGGGTGCTTGTTTGTTCATCCATCCATCCATCCACTCAAAGTTAAATTGAGGGCCTCCTATGTCTCAGAATTGATGAGAGGTGCCAGGAACATTAAGAGGAAAATAGTGAAAACCTATTCTTGAAATTAATGAATAAGTCTAAAGCAACAGTTGAGATTTTCCTTGAGTGCCCCTCAGATCACTCAAATTATTATCTTAGGCCAGGTTTCCAAGAAGCAGAGCCTAAGATGCAAGGGATTGATTGAAACTTGCATGTTAGTGGGGGCAGAAGGTTAGGACAGAGGATCAAGTTCAGCAAGCATGAGAGCCGAGCTGAACAGTTGTAGTTTGGACTTATCTTCATACTATAAGCAGCTCTGGAACATGAGTGGCTACAGATTTGTAGCTCTATGAGGCAGAAGAGGTAGCACTTTGCGGGGGGGGGGGGGCGTACCTGGGATTGAATTTAGGGGCACTTAACCTCTGAACCACATCCCCAGCCCCATGTTGTATTTTATTTAGAGACAAGGCCTCATTGAGTTGCTTAGCACCTTTTACTGAGGCTGGCTTTGAACTCATTATCCTCCTGCCTCAGCCTCCTGAGCTGCTGGGATTATAGGCATGTACCATCATGCCTGGCCAAACTTCATCTTTCACAGTCTCCACCCCCCCAAAAACCAGATTTTTTTTTTAATCCCAATAATCAGACACTGGATAGGGCCGGGAATTTGTGTGTAACCTCTTTGGCATTTCTGGGATAGGTGGCTCCAATCATATGATGACAGTTTCTGGAACAGTGCTACTATGAGTAGTTAAGAGCCAAGGCTTAGTAGCTGGGAGCCAGAGGTATCAGCTGAATAAATGGAATGTGTAGGGGGCATCACCAGCAGCCACTATAAATATACAGGTTTTTATTTGACATGATAGAAACCTACCTATAATTTGCTAATAAATTCAGAGCTGCTTATTTTTTGTCCAGTGGTGGAACAGTCCACCATTTCTTTGGATGCCTATGGATGACATGGTTGGCTTGTGCTTAGGGGCCATGCTGAATGAAAAACAGACATCTAGCAACTCCAGACTCACAGCCAGCATGGACAGATCCTTGCTCTATAAGAGCTGCTCCACAGGATCTGAGACTGTTTTCCAGGAAGCAGACTGTGACGTATCATTACACAGGATGTTCAGTAGGAAGTGCCTCTAGGGTCACCACCTGTGGAAGGGGAAGATGAGCCACCGTACAGTCAGACAGCAGCCTCTGTCAGCTCCCATGGGAGCTCTGCAGCTGAATGGCACACCAGACCTGGCCTACCTTAGGCCAAAAGGGTCAAGTCTTTATTTCCTTCCCTTCATCACCACACTGGGCCACCTACAGAAGTTCAACCTTGAGTGAGGTGGCTCTCTGAAGCTGAAGTCACTCCTGAAGGGACAACTATAAGCTGTCTGCTGACAGTATTCCCTGGAGCTGGGCAGCAGGTCCTCCCTGGAGGGGGGATGGGCAGCACATAACCTCACGCATCCCTGGGGAGACTTGAAAGGCTCATCTCAAGTCACTCCATGCTTACAGTTGAGTGGAATGGGCATGAAATAAACCCCACTTCTAGTCATTCACCCCTTGGGAGAAGTGGTGGGTGGGCACATATTGAAGAACTTATAATTTACTTAATGCTTTAATACTTAAAGTTAATCCTAGGCTTTATCACGGATCTGTCTTTACTTAGACATGGAATAATTCTACTCTGCAAGAGTTTTTCCCCTACCATTTTATTTAGTAACAGGCAGTATGGTATGCACCATAACAACCTTGTGAAGTAGATAATATTATTCCCCATTTTACAGGTGAGGAAATATAAGATTAGGAACGTTTTAAAAAATAATTGCCCATGGTGAATGATATAGACTGTATTTGAACCAAGTCTGACTCCAGAGCTCAAAAACTTAAGCACCTTATTAAAGCCAACTGAGAACTTTTATCTATTTTGATGGACGTTAGCGAATTCATTTGCTCAATAATGAATATGTCTGTTGCCAGGTTCTCACTAGGTGAGAACCTGGCATTGGAAATTCAGAGAAACCTCTGAAAATAAGTGTATGCATATATAGAAACATGATACACCATTAATATGTACAATTGTTACATTTTTCATGTACTAAATTTAACTTAAAATATCACTGAGTAGGAACTTACATGTGTTCTTGTAGGTCATTCTTCTGACCTGTGTGTTTGTAACAATTAACAGAAATTAATGTCAATGTGAGGATTTTTTTAATCTCTTAGTAACTCAATTCACTGTTTCAAACCTTTTTTTTTTTTTTTTTTTTAAACAGGCTAAAAGAGATACCAAGAGGATGTCTGCAAAAGAAGTCACCATTAACGTTACAGACAGCATCCGACAGATGGACAGAAGTAAAAGAATCACAAAGAACTGTGTCAATTAGCAGAATGTCCTCTGAGTAGAAGAGCCGAGGGACTTCTGAAGTGCCCTTCATGGTACTGGTTCCCATCAAGCAACCTTAAAGAAGAGAGCCCCATTTGCTATATGTGGACACTGCTGAATGAGAGATGGTTTTACCCGGCCGCAAAACAACAACAACAACAAAAACTACCTGAGCTGTTGGGACTCTCTCAGCCTCCTGTTTGTCACATAAAGTGATTGTATTGAACAACCCTTGAATCTTTTAATAAGTTGCCAAATGTATGGCAACTTATTAAAGGTTTGGCTCTTTGCACTCCCTGTAATAGGGTCTGGTATAGAAGTGGAAAGACAAAGCCACAGGTTGGTTTATCCAACAGTTCAGTAGGAGGGATGGATTTCCTGGGTGAGAGATTTACACACCAGTGCCAAGCTCTCTTGGCTTTGGCAGTGAACAGTTTCAGGCTTTTTTTTTTTTTTTTTTAAATAGTGTCATAATAAAACACTGTTTTCACTTAAAAGCTGGCTTTCACCCAGCTCCCAACCCAAATATATCAGAACCTGAGAAACAGGAAAACTCTGTTATTCTTGTTTCCTTAGCTCAGATTAGATCCAGTTTCATAGGTAGTAACTCCACTGGAGTATCTTTGGAAGGTCTCTGACATGGTCAGACATGTTTTCATTGGCCTGATAGGTCCTCCTAAGCTGGTGTCCATATGTTGCCCTCTGAACTGTAATGACATGATCCTTGTGACCTATGCATCCAACTTGGGACACCTCTCCCACAAGACTCAGCCCAACATTGCATTTTTTTCTTAGCTTTCTGGTTCCCTTTCCTTCTCGAAGGTTTTTTTTCCCCTCTCCATTTGGGTCATTTGCAATTTTAATCAAAGACTGGATACTGCTCACAGGAGGGAGGTCACCCAGGAACATGCGGCGGCACACATGGCTTCCCTTTGGCCTCTCTGTGCACAGCCCCAGGACTCGATCATCTTGGTATCTGCAAAGTAATTACTTTAGAAAACCAGTACCTGGTTGATGTGTATTCACATTGACATTAGATCGATAAGCACTGTGTTAGAATAGGAAGCTAACACAGTGAAATGAGGTTTTGATAGGAATAATTTTCTAGCACTTTTTAAAAATATGTTCAGCTTGACATTTTCCTTTGAAATAATGTAGCATGATTTTTAAAGGATTATTGACATGACTAAGATTAGAAAAGGTAGGGTTAAAGTTGTACCAAACTATACTAATAAACCACATTTAGCAGAAATAGGCAGCCTGATGGTGTGTTTATGTAACATAGTCCAGAAAACTAACATAAGCAGGCTAAAATTCAGATACTCAACCACTCATCTGCTATTAGTCCTCAAACACAAGTAGCTTTATTTGTTCATCATTTCATTTATAGAAGACACATTTAGTAATTGAACATTAAATGTCAAGCCTGTGCCAGCTAGTAAGCAGATGTTGAGGGATTTGCTGTTTAGCCAATTACAACTGCACATGCTGAATCCAACAGCAAACTTAATTAGGAGACTGACTTAGACCCTAAGGTATATTGTGTGCTGTGAGTGGCTCTGCAGTGGAATCTCGCTTTTATGCCAAGGGTAGATTTATGTCAAACTACCTGGTCACTGTATAAGCCTTTACCATATACAAAAATCACTTTCTAAACCTTTGTCATTTTGATTCCTTGTTAAAGGGCTTTTGGGGAACTCTATGTTCTGAAATTTTTACAAACAAGTAAAACGTGTGACTTCTATGTGTGCAGTGGCATCACTCAACAGGCACCCCCAACTGTGAGGTTGGCAATGGTCCCATAAATTCAAGGGCTTGTCCCTCCAGGGTATGTGTGCTGTCCAGTCACTGTACTATGGGCTATGGCTAAGCCCAGCTTCTCTTTATAACCTTATTCCTCTCAGTTCACTGGGTCTTCTGTGTGTATAGATGTCTGTGTATAGAAACGCTTTCTCACTTCTGGGGAAGAAGGGCATAGAGCGCATGTGATCTGGCCCTCCGCAGAACAATCTGGATTCCACTGGGGTGGTGGCCAGAAGCTAAACCATGGCACTGAAAATTCATCTTTTTTCATGTGTGTTTAAGACAGGAGCTGATTCTTACTATCCATCCTACTGGGTTAATACTTTCCATTGCAGAGTTTGTGCCAATAAAGTCCTTAATTTCAAATATATAGATGGTTATAAAGAATTTTTACTGGAGCCTTAAAAATTTTTTTTAATAGCTCTTCACATAAATTTAAGTTTCAACAAAGGCCTTTTTACAGGCAGAGTTGAGTTAGTACACTCCTGTAATCCTGGCAACTCAGGAGTCTGAGGCGGGAGGATCCCGAGTTCAAGGCCTGCCTCAGCAATTTAGATACCCTGACTCAATAAAATGTAAAAAGGGATGGGGATGTAGTTCAGTGATAGAATGCCCCAGAGTTCAACCCCTAGGACCAAAACAAACAAAAAGACAATAAAACCCCAAATATTTTACATTAGTGATACCTATGAATCTTAAAAAACACTCTTGTTAGTGTAAATTGTAGCCAAGAGCATTCTTACCCAAGAAAGTATTTATAGTCTGCTCAGCCAGTAGACAATCATGCTAAGACAAAAGAGAAGGAAGTGTACCTGCAAAATCAGTGCTTTCCACCATAACCTGATGCCTCTGAGAGAAACAAGGTCAGCCTGGCTGGGAGACTCAGCACTTAGAGGGAATTCTCACTGATCTGAGACTGGGCCAAGCCCAGGTATAACAGGGTGACTTGGGCTATTGGAGAGGACTGGTGAGCTCTTGATTGGAGAGTTTGGGTCTGGTCATCCCTCCAGAAAGGGTGACCCTGACCTGGTATAAGAAGGTACCTTTGGCAAAGTGACTTTAGAATTCAAAGGAGGTGGAAATTGTACCGCTTAGAACAATTGCCTAGATTTAAGGGGAGGGAAGCAGGGTCCTCCCAGGCTGCTGCCAATCCCCTAGGAGGTGGGGGAGGCTGTACCTCCTCACCCTTTCTGCACTGCCCGTCTTTACAGTGCTCCCCACTCTCCAGGCTGCCGGCACACATTCCTGTTTGCACGCCCCGACTAAACCTTGCTAACCTTCATCTGTTTGACCCTCATCAGTCCACACTTGCTGGTTGTGCCACATGTCACAGAAATGCACACCATTCGGATTTGTTCCTCTAAGCAGGGTTCCCAGCTCCCACTGCTGGCAACTCTTATGCTGAGACCAGATGATGGACATGCTATATTTGACATGTTCTGCTTCTCAGCAAAAACTTAGGAATTTCACATAAATAGCCAGCTCTGGCAGAGACTCCCGATTTAGAATTCCGATCCACATTCTCCCCTTCTTCCTTAGATAGGCACAGCTAGTTCACTTTGAAGATTACATTTGCCAGTTTCCAAATGAAATGATGAAAGTGAGGAATGGAAGCTCTCAGGAATTCTTATAAAAGAACACCAGGGCTTTCCTTTCTCTTTTGCTTCCTGCTGCCTGGAATGAGGCAGTAATGGCTGGAGTCACATCTGCCCATTAGGTCTGCAAATGATTTAAGGAATGAAAGCCATGCCACACCAAGCAACAAGTCCCATGAGCCCTGGACACCCTTAAGCGCGCGCACGTGTGTGCGTGTGTGCGTGTGTGTTAGAGAAAGACATTTTTACTTCACTTAAGCTGCTGCTTCAAGTCACTATTTACAGCCAAACCCAATTCTAGTTGGTATGCAAACTTTTTTTTTTTTAATCAATAAAAGAAATCAATGACAGCAGAATGCATTACAATTCTTATTACACATATACAGCACAATTTTTCATATCTGGTTGTAAATAAAGTATGTTGACCAATTTGTGTCTTCATACATGTACTTTGGATAATAATGTCTATCACATTACACCATCCTTGTTAACCCCCTTCCCTTACCCTCCCACCCCTCTGCCCTATCTACAGTTCATCTATTCCTCCCATGCTCCCCCTCCCTACCCCACTATGAATCAACCTCCTTATATCAGAGGAAGCATCCGGTGTTTGTTTTTTGGGGACTGGCTAACTTCATTTAGTGTTATCTTCTCTAACTCCATCCATTTACCTGCAAATGCCATGATTTTATTTTTAAAATATTTTTGTTATTGATGGACCTTGATTTTATTTATTTGTATGTGGTGGTGCCGAGAATTAAAGCCAGGGCCTCACACATGCTAAACAAGTGCTCTACCACTGAGCCACAACCCCAGCCCTTATCTTTTGAAGACTTGGGAATATCTTTCCCTCTTGTACTGTCAATGCCACTTGGCCACAGTCTGCATGGGCCAGAGCTGGGGTCTCTGGATTGTGATGATACTGACCACTCACTGTGGCTTGTACATGATAATCTCTGTATTTGTCACTTGCCAAAGACATTTGAGTTTGCAAACTCTGCTCCAAATTATATTCCCAAATGTCTGGTTTTCTTGTTCTTTTCAGGAATTACTGACATACAGAAGATCTTCTTATCCTTTCCTGCCAGTCTGAGTAGTAGTCAATCTCAGGAAAATTTTCTGAGTAGGCCAATTACAAGTATGACCTAATTTTTAAAATTAAGCATTTATTCACTCTTTTATTACTCTATTGAGAAGCTTCAATGTGCCAGAAGTTGAGATAAAACAGATTTGGTCCCTTTCATCATAGAGCTGATGTTTAAATAGAAGAAACAGACAATACAAACAATGAATGATCCCAACAACTTCAGATGATTTAAGATGATAAATGCTGAAATGAGTATATACAGGAGGAGAGGAAGTAGAATAGAAAAACTTTTTGCTTTACTTCATAGCAAAATTTCTCAAAAGAGGACAGTAATTAGAAAAAGATGAAGGGTCAAGGAGAGTTGTTTTGTTTTGTTTTTAATGTGGGGACAGACTAGAGTCCATTTCTCATCTGTTGCAACGATTCTATATAGAGGGCAAAGTTGATGCTGAAAGGGCCAGGTCATTATCCACGGAGTTAATTATCCTCGAGAAGGTGAGAAGAGAATAGATAGGTAACTACATTAAAAATTTAAAAAAAACTTCTTTGGCAAAAATGTACATAAATCAAGTTTAAAGACAGAGTTATATATTGATACACATTTTTTTAAATGAGAATAAGAACCAAAAGTAAAAAGGAAGATAAAACAGGCAGAAAGAAACTTAAGTCTCCAATAAAACACCAGAAGATCTTCAGTCTCATCAGCAATTAAGCAAATTGAAACCAAGATACTGCTACCTTTTCACCTGATTAGCAAAATTTTTTAAAATTGATAATACGCACATTGCAAAGGGTATGAGAAAGAATCTCAAAGATTGCGCATTCAAAGAAATCTGTGATACTACTTAGGATGTCATAGGTGACCCTTCTAGGGTCCCCAACAGGGCCTGAGAATTAAATTGACAGACCAATAAGAGAAAAGCATGCATATATATTTGATATAAATTTTATATGACACAGGAGCCCTCATGAAGAAATGAGCCACAGGGTGGTGAAAAAAGTGCTTTTATAGGAGGCCGACCAAAGAAATGCAATGGTGGAAAGTAGCCAAAATATATGGGAAGACCAAAGGAAGAGTAATTTTAGCAAATTTTTTTTGTACAGAATTCTCTCAGCCTCAAGTCCCTGTCTCTGCTGATAAGCACGTTCCATTCATCCTAGTACGGAGGACATCTTTTATAAGTGAGAATTATCCCTTACTTAGAAAGAAAAAGGAAGACCTGAACGTTCTTTTTGAACCTGCTGTTGCATTGTTGTTTTTTAATAAGTGCCTTTAGCTCAAAATCATACTTAGAGCCAAAGTGGCATTTTATGGTTCTGCCACTCTTTAAATTTGAATAAATTGGTCAAACTGCCATTCAAAGTGTACCTATTCTTTGACCAAAACATTTCCGTTTTCAAGCAGGGCATCTCTTATGGACCGAATCAAATCCCAACACCCCCCTCCCATTCATACCCACAGTATGACTATTTGGGGACAGGGTCTGTAAAGAGGTAATTAAGATAAAATGAAGTCATTTGAGTAGGCCCTAATCTAATTGGTAACCTTCTACAAAGGAGAAATTAGGACACAGACACAGAGGGAAGACACTGGGAGACATCAGAGGAAGATGGTCATTTACAAGCCAAGGAGAGAAGCCTCAGGGAAAAAAAAAAAAATGACCTTAATCTCAGATTTCAAGACTCCAGATTGTGGTAAAGTCAAGTCTGTTGGCTAGGCCAGTCTGTGGTGCTTTGTTATGGCAGCCCTAGAGAATGAATACAATGCCCCCAGAAAAATACCCACATGTTTTTATAACCAGGTATGTGTGGACCAGTCCTCAGTCTTTTGAAACTTGGTTTCCAAGGAATGGAATAACAGGATAGAAGAACACAGTTCTGCAGCAAACCTCCCCCACCCCCACCATTCCCTTCCCCTCAACTCCTTTAGCACACCCCTGGGGACTTCCAGCGAAGCCATCTGCTCTCCTTGGCCTGTGGGCTTCTCCTATCACATCCAAGAAGGAGCTGCTAGGGCACTGGTGTTATTGGTGCTTCCTTCCCTATCCCAGCATGCCCCAGTCAGTGACTGATGGGAGCTCCCTTGACCTTGGGTGGGGTGATGCTAAGCTGTGTTTTAAATTAGCTCCTAGGGCGTTCCCAGCTGTACTAAGCTCCAGTTACCCAGCAGGTAGCTGGCTGAAGAACATTCTCCTTTATGGAATATTTCTCTCATTAATCTCCAGGGTAGATGCATTGCTGTGGTTGCAGGCATTGATGTGAACAGCATCCTCTCCTCTTTTTTAGAAAAAATATTAGACCATGATACTAAGACCTGGTTTCTGCCAGTAGATAATCCTCCTTCCTAGCAGGGGATCTATGTCCTGGGGCCATGGATCTATAAATGTTCTTTTTATATATGTTGTACAATAATAGGCTTTAAAATAAAAATAGATAAATGGTCTGTTTTGCTTCAGAAGTAACCTCTGACATATCCTAGGTGTAAAAAGTAACTTGGAAAGGAGCCCCCAAAAGGCACCTTAGCAGAAGTCACACTACGTAGTTTCAGGGGCAGGCAAGCAATAGAAATGAACATTGTAGATGACCACTGGGGGGTAGTGGAACCCGAGATAAGAAAATGCATTCCACACTTGAGTACTTGAATTAAAAAAAAAAAAAAAAACTTGCTACCATAATTTCACAAGATTTTACAATCCAAGTGATGGGCTCAGAGTTAGACTTATTCAAGGAATTTTTTTTTCCAGATCCCCAACTGATAGTATTTGATACCTGCTTACAATTGGTTTTACCAAAATGCTTTTGCTGTTTGACTTGTTCTGCCCATGATACACTTCTACTTGAGTGCTTGTGCCCACCCCTGAATCCATTGCTTCTCTGAAGAGACCATAGCAAACATGGGTTAGGAGAGGATTCCAGGGGAAATAATTGCACCATACCTTGTGTTGGTCAAGTGTCCTGCTTCGTTTTCCCTGATGAAAAAGGTATTTGCATTAGTTAACCCAACTCAGAATCTAAGACAACATGCTGGACATAATATTTCCTGGATGCTTACTAATTAAGCATCTACAATTAGTAGTTGCTTGGAATGCCAGAAAAGTCTTCAGTTGCCAGGGAGCAGGCTATGTTCTCCAGTTCAAGTTCTTCGTTTCACTTTTCCTTCTCAGGCCTCTACCATCTCACCCCCAATTCTACTATCCCACTGAAGCTATTTTCTAGGGCCACCCATACTTTAACCGCCAAATTCAATCCTCATCCTGTTTGACCTTTCTGTGTCAGTTTGTTAATATCCCTCATAAAATTTCTATCAAACCAGGTGGTTGGTACATGTCTGCAATCCCAGTAACTTGCGAGGCTGAGGTAGGAGGATCACAAGTTTGATGCCAGCCTCAGCAACTTAGTGAGACTTTGTCTCAAAATTAATAATAATAATGGGATGGGGATGTAACGCAGCAGTAGAGGGTCCCTGGGTTCAATCCCTGGTGTCAAAAAAGAAAAAGTTCTCAGTCTTTGTGATGTTACCTTTATGATTCTAGACTTGTCAATCTCCCAATTTTTGTTCCACCTGCTCCTTAAGTGTTAATATTTCTTAAGGTCTCCTTTTCAACCTTTCCTTAATAGGTTCTACCATTATTTTTAAACCCCTTGACAGCTTCATCTGATTGATTCTGTGGCCTCAATGATTTACATCCCAGGTCCATTCTTTGTCCCAAGCTCCTGCACCATACATCAAGTGATCCCTGTACACCTTCACTCGGATGGCCTATGTAGCAGGATTTTATTATCTGTCCTCTAAACATCTTTATTCTTGGGCACCAAGCTGGGCTATCTTACTCAGTCCCCTTTGAGGTGAGGCCTTAAATCACTTCAGCAATAGTTAACTTGAAATTATTTCAAATTGTTCCCACAAGCCATCTCCCATGGGAGACAATAAAGGCCAGCATAAGAATTTAAGCTTAATTCTCTTGGGAATATGGAACTATTAAAGGATGTGACATGTTGAGACAATGGACCGTCCAGATTTAACTCAGCAAAGTCTAGTTATCTATTGCTAGATTGAGCTTTGCAGTTTTCATTTCTTAGGCGTTCAGGTAAAATTCTTCTTTTAAAGGAAAAAGTAAATAAGATTACCCTTGACATTTTGTTTGCCTTTTAAATTGTATTGCATTATCCAGCTTGTGTTCTAATAGTACAAAATAGCCATGTATGACCTGAAAAGCAAGGGGTGAGAGCCAGAGGGCTTAGAAAAACAGATAGGATTTGTCTCCTGTACCTGAAGCTTGTGCTAACTTGACATCTTCCAACTGTGCCCTGGGGCACATTGTGGAGACTCACTTCCCTCAGTGGAAATCACATCATCTTTTTGAGATCTTATCAGTGAGGACTAAGTGAGATAACATGTAGATAGCATGGAGTCTGCACATGATAATCATTACTTTATGTCAAGTACCATTCTAGGCACTTAGGTCCACTATCTCTGATCCATCAAACAGCACTGCCACTTCACTTTACAGATGAGGAAACAAAGGTTCAAGGCCAGACAGCTAGGAAGTGGCAAAGCTGGGGTTTGAACTTGTTTGCCTATGTATAAACACTCATGCTTTGTCCCTTGTGCCATGAATAAATCCTCAGTAAATGTTCATTTCCTTCCTGTCATGAGGGAATAAAGTAGCCTCGCAGCTTTTTTTTTTTAATAGCACCAGTATCTCAGCACTTCAAGTTGTCAGTGCCAATTGAGGATAAATTATAGCACCCTAGCTGCAAAATTGCACCTTTAACTTTTTTCTCAACTGCAATAAATCAGAAGCAGTCTTGTACCACAGTATTAAAATTACTAATAAATTTTGAGGGTCTTTAAGATGCATAGTATATCTAAACATTCAGGATCTCTTAAAATCTAAACATTAAGGAATAACTGCTCCTTCCTCTTTGTTCCCAAATAAATGAAGCTCTGAACTGGCTGGATCCCAAAGAGAATGAAATGCCAGCCTGCAGACCCAGCTATTGCAGAGGTTGAGACAGGAGGCTTGCTCGAGCCCAAGGTATCAAGGCCAACATAGATGACACAGTGAGACTCCATTTCAAAAAAAGAAAAATGAATGAAATGCCAGAGCTGGTGGATAGCACTGTGTCTTCTGCATGGTAGCCTCTCAATCATTCACTGTGGACTGTGTAAAACAGGATTGTTTTCTTTACTTAAAAGAAAAAAAAAAAATCACCCATAGAAAGAATTACAATCACAGACTGGTCAGTTAGAAATGATTGCACATTTGAATCACCTGGGGAGATTTAAAAAACTATGGATGCCTGGGTCTCCATAAACTAGATTCTGATTTAATTGGTCTGGTGCGAGACCTGGACATCAAGGGGTTTAGAAACTCCCCAGAAGGTTCTAACATACAGCCAAGGTTGAGAACCAATGGCTTAGCAAATCACTGACACAAGTGGTGTCTCAAAAATTCTCTGAGAATGTCAATCAGACTCCCTGGGTGTGTAGGAGCATCGCTTACTGGCTTTGTGACCTGTACCTATCATTTGACCTCACTAAGCTTTTTGCCTATGTATATAATGGGGACTCTTAGTACTCACAGCGTCAGGAGGGCTTAGTAAGGGTGTAGGGAAAGTGCTTAGCCCAGTCCCTTGCATATGAAGGTAGACAGAAGGCTGCTAATTATTAAACTGTGATCCCACAATGAAAGTTCCAGAACAAAACATTTAAAATTCAGCTCTCAAGGGCTGGGAATATAGCTCAGTTGGTAGAGTGCTTGTCTCACATGCACAAAGCCATGAGTTCAATCCCCAAGACCACAAAAAATAAAATGATAATGATAATCAGCTCTTAAGGGTGAACATACAGAGGGCTGGATTTTTAAGTACTCTGTTCTCCTGTTCCACAAAATGTATCATTTTTCAAGATAAGCACTTCTTTTTCAATAGAAAGTGTTCCTTGGAATGGGGAAAATAAACATCTTTAAGAAACCTTCCTAAGGCTTCTTAGGAAACACTAGCTCAGGATAACAGTGAGAACTCTCTAGTTGGTTTTGGATTCTGGAAATTTTTATTTTGTTTATTTTTATGTGGTGCTGAGGATTGAGCCTAGTGCCTCATACATGCTAGGCAAGCACTCTACCAGTAAGCTACAACCTCAAACTTGGAAACTCTTAATGTTGTCCATTTTAACTTGACATGTTATTCAGAAAAACTGCAGGATAGTGTTCTCCAAATTGGTAACTAGCAAGTGAGAAAAGAGTTTGGATAAAGAAATTTCATGTGAGGAATTGTAGAGACTTGGATTTGGGCTTTTCACATTTTTCTCTTGCACCATTGAATTGTCCAGAACTTGACTTCAAAGAAGTAATGCTGTTCTCTAGGAAAGCAGAATACCCAGTCCTACTCATGTGACAGGGCTGGCAGTACCTCCTGCAGGTCCAGAAAAGACCCAAGTGAATATGTATATTCAAATACAATACTTTTTTTTTTTTTTTTTTAAGAGTGTGAGAGAGAGGTAGAGAGAGAGAATTTCAACATTTATTTTTTAGTATTTGGCGGACACAACATCTTTGTTTGTATGTGGTGCTGAGAATCGAACCCGGGCCGCACGCATGCCAGGCGAGCGTGCTACCGCTTGAGCCACATCCCCAGCCCTCAAATACAATACTTGAACAGGCATAGAAAATTAAATCCTTTAAGTAACCTGTCTCAAATAGCTTCAAGATCCCTAAAGAGCAATAGGATGATTCACTTAAGCAAAACTGAGGTTCCTTTTTGAGATACGAGAAATCCTCTGGACAAAGACAACAGGATGAATTAGACTCTGGTGACCTCACCCCTCCTATAGCTGCCTAGATCACACTTGCCAGCCTCAGGTCATAGGCCCAGGATTTGGATAGATCCAGACTCAGCTCCAAGCTGGGCTACTTGTATACTTTGCTCACGCGACATGATCACAATATAGCTTTGACTCTAACTGTCCCTTTAAGATATATTCTACAAAGGGAAGGTTATTTATTCCATCTCCAGCAGGCCTAGGACTTTTCTGGACGTTCTTAGATAACAGAAAACCTTACAGTCACTGTGAGTAGCAAACATGGTCTCAATTCGGCAATTAGAATAGCAAGTCCTAGAAATTCATTAGCTGTCAACTTTTGCTCAAAGATCAAGATCTTTCCTCCCCCTTCTCCAGACCTGCAGTTGGCCAGGGAAGACTGTGATCAGCTCCTACACCTGCTTTGCTCACTTCCTCCCTTTCGAATTTTGCCAAAGGATGGCAGGAAAGGGAATCCAGAGTTCCTCCTTGACAGTTAAAAGCTTACCGCCAGATCTCAGTGTCCTCTAGAGCTTACATTTTTTTTCCCCCTTTGGAATCGTTTTACCTGGGTTTTCTTCAGGATCCTCATAAACTCCCCTACAACACCTCTGACTAATTCCTGTGATGGAGATGACATAGCCACCATTACCCTCTTTGCCTGTGGGTTTTAGTGGTCCACTCCATACAGATTCACTGTTGCAGCTCATGACCCCCCTAATCTGTCCTCAGGGTAGGAGTACAAATGGCCCCAGGCCAGCTCTTGTACCCCTGGGTAATATCTGCCCCAACGTGGGGTTGGAAGTCAGATCAGACCTATGCAGACGGGACATTTGAGACCCGAGTGACCAGAACAAGCCAGCTGCACAAAGACCCAAGCACAAGTCAAGGCAGAATGAAGGACAAGTGCAAAGACTGAGCACGGCTGGGACAGAGGGAGAGAGGGACAACAGGACACAGTGATAGGAGAGCAAGATAGAGACAGTCAGAAGGGTCTCATGGGACATGGCAAAGAGGTAGGATTTGTGTATTTGTGTGTGTGTGCGTGTTTGCTGTAGGCTTTTATTTTTAAAAAGTCTCCGATTTCTATTTGGAGTAATAGATGGTATAATGCCAGATTCGTGGGACCCCAATAGACCTCCAGGAGCCGAATCCAATGCAATCACACAAGAGTCTTTATTGCAAGCTCAAACCTGGACTCACAACCGTTTCCGACGCAGCAGTCCTAGGGAGCGAGTCCCAGTCCTTTGTTCAGTGAAGTTTTATAGGTTTGGGGGGGGAATACTCTCTGCGTCATATCACACAGCAAATCATTTCACACCACAGGGGGGAAAAAAAAAAAAAATCAAACTATAACTCTTAACATTGATTGGCACAGTCACTGGCGGGAACAAGTTGGGTAGGGGTGATTGGTTAGTACAAGAGGGGGATTCCTTTCAACTGATTGGTTTAAGCCACGAGGGGTTTAAGCCACGAGGGGTATATGTGCTAAACTACATAGTTTACCAACATGTTATCAACCACCATAAACTACTGGGGGGGGGGTCATCTGGCATTCCAGGTATTTTTCCCCCGTCTCATACTGATTAGTGGTTGCTAGGGGGTTGCTATAGGTCCTCACCTAGCCTAACTGAGTCAGGGACACCTGGCGCTGCAGATTTCTCCTGTTATTTGCAGACAAACAACTCAGCAGGGTGGGTATGTGCCTAGGAAGGCTCTGTGGGATTTTGTCTATGGATGAGAAAACTGCTTAGAAATGCCATGTCCCAAATTTACATAGCAAATAAGTAATAGAATTTGGATTAAAACCTAAAGCTAACATTTAGATACATGAGGAATTCCAGATGGGGAACTTCTATTGCCAAGATCATGAGAGTCCCAGCCACGGGCAATTTGTTCACCCTATACCTAGACCAGCAATCACCCACCCATGTTCTCCTTTGGTGACAGCAGCTGAGATGAAAGTGATTATAATGAGTGACTTTATTCTTGTCTTCAAAGAGTTTTAATTCTGTTCTTTTTTCTATGTCCATGAAATATGTTCACTTTGAAGACTGAGCTTTTCAAGAGGAAATCACAGAGCACTAGTCACCATGTTCTCTTGTTTGGAATAATCAGAGCAAGAAAGACAATCTTTCTGAAAGTGATACACGATTAACTCTCAAGACAAAGTTCAAATCCAAATTGGTAGGAAACGGGCAGGAGAGAATAAGGCGTCCCAAACTGAGCTCAGCATCACCCCAACTCAGCCACACTCCACACTCTTCAGTGTATATTACCATTATATCTTTCTCTCCCATCTTCTTACCTCTCTTCCCCTCCCCACTTCCTGAAACCGCTCTAATTCCCTAACTCTATCAATGCACCTGATTGGTCAGTGGCCCACTGCCCATCAAACTGCTCAAAACTCTAGGGTCATCCATGACTCTCCCTTCTATTATGGAGTCCTGTCTCATACACTTCCAAAATGCTCACATCTGTCTTTCCCCCTCAACTCAGGTGGTCAAAAATCTCCTGAATTTCTGCAGAAGTCTCACCTGTCTGTAATCCAGGCACCACATTGCTGACAAATTATCTTCCTAAAATGCAAATCTGATCAAGCACTGGCTGTTCGATTTAGACTCAAATAAGACTGGCTTCCTAAATGCCTACATCAAAATCTGGCTTCTTCTGTCAACTTCAGTCAGTCCTATATTCAGAGCAGATCTTCTCATTGGAAAATGGGAACTCACCTTATGTTTGGGATTGCTTTATTGGTGGCAGTGAGTCAGTGGGTGACTAAAAGACAGCCCTCATTTCCTTTCTCTCTGTGGGGTCCAAGCACAGCCCCTGTCCCTGCAGCCCCATCTACCCTGCAACAGGAAGTTGGCCAAAGGAATGTGTGGGTGTGGCTGGAGTATGGATCTTGGAGCCAAGAGATCAGTGGAACTTCATCTCTGCCACCCTCAATCTGTGTGAGACCTTCAACGTCATCTAACCTGAATCTCCTTTGCCTAATCTGTAAAGGAGAGGCACTCAATAAACATTAAATGTGAAATTTCTATGCTCTAAATTTCAGTAGTTCTCATTGCTTAGTGTGGTTGTTTTTCAAAACCCACCCTGTCTCCATAGCTCTCACCAGCCTGCACTTATTTTATGATGCAAATAGCCTGCCTCTGGTGCTACTCAGAGCCCTCTGAATATCTTTGGCACATGTCCTCAGGAATGCAGCCTTCTCTCCATCACTGCTGGAACCTTATTCTTCTGAGAATCAGTTCTAGTGTTACCTTAATCCTCATGAAGCTTTTAATTCTCTTAACCAAATATGACCTCTTCCTCCACTGAATGTTCCACCCCTCTCTATATATAGCTTATGGTGCCAATGTATCCATGTGATAGAAGTTCTTGTGTTCATCTTAGTAAGGGATAAATATGCTTCACTTAATCATAAGGACCTTAACTCCACAATATGTTAATAAGCATATTTGAGATATATAATAAGTTGAAAATACTCATGGGACATTTGACACCAGCAAAGTCCATGACCTAAATTCTTAATTCGGAATTTATTAACTCATTTGTTCATTTATCAGACACTTACTGAATTTTTTTTGGGGGGGGGGTGCTGAAGATTATATAGAGAATTTTAGAGTTCCAACCCTGAAAGATCTCATAACAATCAGACAGCAGAAATACAATGTGATAAAGAAATAATAGGATATCAGTTGATAAGCATGAGTACAAATACTTTATTATTACTGGCTATAGTGAAATGCCTCCAGAGAGTCCATTTTAGTCTCTGGGAAAATTCTCCTGCCTAGATACATGAACCCAGTCATATTAGCTTAAGAACAGGGAACAAGGAAATATTACCTATGTTATGCCTACTACGTGCCAAGCAATATATATACTGATTTCATTAATATAATCTGCATAATGTCATACATTTAGAAGTTATGAGCAGTTACTAAACCCAGGACACTGCTGTCAGCTTCCTGGAGAATGGGACAGCAATCTGAGGATATGGATAGCTTGGGCCTGGTGTAGGAAACCAGGTTATAATCTGGAGCCACAGGGATTTGTCTCTCAACCAGGGATATATGGCCTGGAGAGGATAAGAGGTAGAAGATCCTACAACCAGCAAATGTAGTAGGATATTCCAGGTGACAACTCAGGAAAAAAAAAAAAAAAAAGCCCATTTTGAAGCCTTAACATGAAGTGCCCTGCCTGAAGTCCTGCCTTTGAAAATGCCACTGCTTCTAAAGTTCCACCCAGGGACCTGCAGAAGCCTAAATTTTATCTAGAAAATTTACGAACTAAGCTTCCATTTCAATTTTTTTTTTTTTTAAACAACTGGGGATTGAACTCAGGGGCACTCAACTATTGAGCCCCATCCTCAGTCCTATTTTGTATTTTATTTAGAGACAGGGTCTCACTTAGCACCTTGCTGTTGCTGAGGCTAGCTTTGAACTCAAGATTGTCCTGCCTCAGCCTCCTGAGCCACTGGGCCATTCAACCATCTTATGAGAGCCATGGAATTCAGAGAGACTAAACCTAAGATGATGGTGTTGTGAGTTCTACGAAGACCACATGCCATGCTTTGTCTTCCAAGAATCTAGAAAAAAAAAAAAAAAAGGAAGCTAAACACTGACTTGGTGGAGAGATTATGAAGATAGCTTTCTGGGAATAAAAATCCAACAAATGTTTTTGCCATAAAATAGAAACAAATTACATGATGTAAGAATGTTTTCAATTTTTTTTTTTTTTTTTAACTTCTAGAAGAGCGATGTAGTGTTCTATCTTTACCCAAACACTTTACCTTCTAGTAAAGGTATGTTTTCTATTGTAAAGATGGCAGAGCTGTGACTGGACGGGGCTTGTTCAGAGTTCAAATGGAAAAGTGGCGAGGACAGGGCTTATTTTTGCAGTTGATACCAACAGTAGACTATAGACAGGTATACATAACTAAATTGTTTGGAGTTTGGTGATGCAAGTTCTACTCTAGTCTTCCTTCTTCCAAGAGAAAGAAACTTAATATACTCAGGGTTCCCATATGTTCTTCTCAGGAAGTGCCCAAATGTTGGGTCGGGTGGGCTGTGTGACAGCATTTGGACCTCTGTTCTTCTCTACCCACATTGACATCTACTGAGGTGTGCATCACTTCCTCGGGACTTTGGTCTATGGTATGTCTGTAAGGTCCTTTCCTATCCTGTGGGCTTCTTATCTCATGGTACACAGAAATATTTTATGGCTTCTAAGACCCACTGGGCCCAGGAAAGCAACTCTGTGCTGCCAAGACCCTAGTGCTGCTATGCAATGTGGGGGTCCCTGAGGTCATACTATTACTCTGTTGTATGTTAGGCTACAGATGCTTCTGCGGAGCTGTTTGGGACCTTCTGCCCAGACAGAGCATACCACCTGTTCCCCACTGCTGTTCCCTCCCTTCTAAGGGCTCACCTGGAGACCCCTTACTATCTTATCCCGATTCCACAAATTTGAGTTCTCTTATCCCTCTCCCTTTTGAGACTGCCATTAAAACTCCAAGGCCAGGAAGATACCATGTGATCAAAAGGGAGGCGAGGTCATAGGGTAGCAGAAAACTCTGGGGAAGGCGAGTAGGTAGGTTTTGCCCTCGAATGGCACTTGTTAGTTTCTGCTTGTTGATTCTAAATGACCACTTCTTCCAAAGAAGAAAATTAAAATTAGAGACATTTAAAAATGTCCACAGACTAATTCATTTATCCTTTATGATCTATCATTTCTGAGTTACAAATATTAATTTTTCTCTTTAGGGAATCAAGTACTGACCTCGAGTCATTAGGACATTTATGTTAAGGTGTTGGGGAGGGGGCAATTTACCATATGGGCACACAAGCTGGCAGGGCACATTCTCCTTACACTCCAAGAGTGCTATAATCTCACTTGCAAACTTGACACCATTCCTTTCTTGCCCCAGGCTCTGACATCTTGCCTCCCATGAGAATGCACAGCAGCATCACGACAGATTTAAGAACAGACCTGGCTGTACAACAAAGAATATGTGATGCCATTTATACCATTTGAGGGCAGTAAAAGGCCCCATCTGTTCCAGAAATCTCCACCAGTGTGCAATTGTCCCTTCCCTTGGGACACTTTTGAGTTATTACCTTAGGTTAGAAGGCATAGATTAGAAGATCCTGCTTCCCAAAGGCTACACCTCTTCACCCTGTTGTATTGCAGGTTAAGTTTTGACATGAAGTTGGGAAGGGAACACCATTATTTAAGTTGTAGCCCAGCTGAAAATTCTCTTATTCACCTAACCAAGTTCTCCATTTACTATTGGGGCAACTTGGAGAAAACAGTTCAAGTCTCTGCTCAATTTCCTACTCTGGATTCAAGTTGAAGAGGGCAATGTTGGCTACATTATATAGCAGCAGCACATAAAATTAGAGGGAAAGTTCTGGGGGATCCCAACATGAAACCAGGATGTGAGATCACTGGCAGAGGAAACAGCAGGCACTGGATTTGGGCAGACTTTGGTTCAAACCTTGGCTCCAACAAATTCTGTGTATGATTTGGGGGTGAATTATGTAATGGTCTTAAGCCTGAATCCCCCCCTGTCACAAGGAAGGGGCTCATATTACAGAATAAATGAGGCAATCAGCATATACAAAACATACAATTGCCAGGCACAGAATAGGTATGCTGTATTCAGGCCTGTCCTCCCTTTTCATATATACATATTTTTAATTTTAAGGTTCAAGGGAATCCTTTACAAGAAAGGGCAGGGGGCACAAATTCTATATAGGCCTCTTCAGAATTGAGGTAAAGATTTAGAATTGATCAGAGTAGATGGGAAAGGAGATGAGGTCAAATTGCAATTTCCTGTGATGGGTAATTGTAAGGGTTATAAATAACACCCAGGACACTGTGCCATAGTTTAATTAAACCTGTGGCACCAAACTATAGAATCTACATATTAAACCAAACATTTAGAAAGTTTTGAGGTATTTCTAGATATTATAAATTATTTGGAAGCAATGCTCCATGCACTTGATATGCTTGTCAACGGTGGCTATCAGCAGGTAATTTATGATGCATTTGAAGATACCCAGGTGAACAAGACAACATGAATTCTTTTATTTTAGAGAAGATAATTTATCCAAGATACTTCACTTATTCTTTCTAAGCTCTAGAAAGAGACTAGATAGGTATTGTCCACCTGTCTAGAAATAGCCCTGGGATTGTGCGAAGTGTCTTGCAATGAAAGCTGTGAAGGAAGATGGTGCCATTTGAAAACAAAACCCTGTGCGTGAGAACGTGATTCATGCTCCATGTTATTTCTTAAAGGGCTCAATGTGACCTGCTCTGGTAATAAATTCAAAGCCAGAAAAACCCCCAGGGCAGGCTGAGGACAGTAGGAACAAAGAATTCAAAAGGGCAGAGGAGTGAGAAGAGCAAGTTTGAAGGGCATGAAGGAAAGAAAGTGATCCAAGGCTTAAGATAAACCAGGTCACATGGAACATGTCACAGTTGACTGCTTTGTAATAATCTTACAGGAACTGTGTTGGAAATCAGTTGAGCTGAGAGTGTGACAGTTTGGTGATTCTGGGTCAGGTCTTTTTTCCTCTTAGTACTGAGGAATAAGGAACTAGCCTCCCACAGGGAATGACTCACCCTCGTGCTGTGTTCTCCCCCCCATTAAGGATAGATACTATAATAAAACAGAAAAGAAAAAAATCATGCAGTGAGAAGCGAACCTGGGTCATTTAGTCAGCAGAGCAATGTTCAATTCCTAATTCCTCAACTCATATTTTAAAAGAAAATGGGTTAAACTTTTCTTATAAAAGTTATAAGTGTTTATGTTACCCAGTATGGTCTAAGAGCTTGGATTCAGGAGCAGGACAGATGCCTATTCAAATGCCAGTTCTTAATGCCTACCTACATAGCTAGAGTTCTTATTTTATGGATGAGGAAGCTGAGGCTTGATAAGAGTAGTGCTTATGCCCTAGATTTGATGTGAGGATGAAGTGTTGGTGCTGGACACAAATCACAAGTGAGCTATTGATGTTTAAAATATGGAGAGAGGTACATATTTAGAATTGATGGCTTGGTGTGAAAGCACTTAGGATGGTGTCTGGCTCACAGTAAGTGCTGATTGAGTCTTAGCTCCTCAACAGCAAACTGGCATGGATTTCAACTATGATGAGATTAAGTACAAGTTATCTTGTGATAACTTTCTTTCCCTTTTAATTGCCAAAATGCCTCCTAAGATGAGTGATGTTTATCCCAATATTTCCCAAAGTTACACAATAAAAAATACTCATCTGGTCCATGTGACCACAAGACAATATTGAAATGATTAATACATATGTACTAATGGATATTTCAAAATGTTATCTCAATACCATACAGCTACTGTATTTTGTAAACCAAAAGTCAAGATATTCCTTGTATTTATAGTCTGACAATATAACAGAACCTTTAGAATTGAGACTTCTCAAATAATCGTGTGTATTCTAGATTCTATGACATAGAAACTTACTGGGATTGATTGAACCTTGCCATCAAAACTGCTTTCTAATCAAATTCTGGCCTAGGAACCCTGTAGCATGCCTCCATGTCTAGATGGGATGGGCCTTTTCTTGGGGGAAGAGTCCTGGAAGGTTGACCATTGGTACGATAAGCAGGAGGAAGGCTGGCATCCTGGCATCCTATCTGGTTTCTGTAACATCTGCTTTTAAATAGCAGCTCTACCTACCTGCATTGCAAGAGAAGGTAGCAAACAGTCTGATCTTCTACTCCTTTCAAAAGCCTCACTGTGAAGATATTTATTGATCATGGAGTGAAGAATGTACAGTTCTTAGCCCCTTTTAGGTACTCAAAATGCTAGATTTGTATCACTGAACTCAAGATTATCTATGCACTATAACCGTTTATTGAGCACTGGCTAGTGCTAGGCAATAAGTGAAACTCTACTTCCATTATTTCACTTCACCCTCAAAATAACTATCATTCCCCTAGGGCTAATGCTGTGGACTGGCTACTCAAAGTTACTTCTCTATTTAGTCATTGGGATGCATTGGCTAGGGACAGCTCAACCTCAAGGCGATTGGTAGATTTGTTGTTGTTTCTGGAGCCAAAAAAACACTTCGTAGTTAATGCATTTCATTTTATCAAGAAGGAAATGAAAGTTCAGAACTCGAGTAACTTTTCCACCATTATGTGACCAGTAAGTGCTAAAGGTAGAATGTGTACCCAAATCTGCCCAACATCAACTCTGTTCAACTGAAAAAGCAGCTAGCTGGATTGTTTTCTTATAATATTTGCATCAGTTTACCTTGGTCTCATCCTTTCCAAACCTTTCTCAGAACTCAGAGGTAATAGCTGAATCTCACAAGAAAGGCCTCCACAGTTTAAAAAAATTTTTTTTTAAAATTAAAGATAAAAAAAAAAAAAATCAATTCCAGAAACATCAAGTTGTGTTTTATTTTCTGCACCCATACTGGGGATTGAATTTAGGGCCTTGTACATGCAAGGCAAGTGCTCCACCACTGAGCTACATCCCCAGCCCTGTATTTCCTTTTTGTAGAGAACCATAGTGCATATCAAATAAAAGTTTCTGAAAAATCCTCCAAATAAACCTATTTGATTTTAACTGGCTCAGTGTTCCCCAACTTCTTTGGACATGGAATACTTTAAAAAAAAAAAAAAAAAAAGGACATTCCTATTAATCTTTCAGAACATTGTTCCCTAGAACACCAATTTGAAAGATTACTCACTGAATTTCAAGTATTATTTCCTCAGCTTTGGTTTAAAATAAAAGCAAGTCATAATTTGGTCCACTTGGGGACCCCTATGAAGTCTCAAGTGATGAGATGAGAATTTGGTGCCAGAACAAATATACACCTTCTAAGAAAGCTGTTTGCTAATGAGAATTTTGTGACTTGGTGTGCCTCCCATCCTGTTTAGGCTTTCTGAAGTTCAAAGTCAAATGGGGAATAAGTGCCATACAGGTTCCTGGGATTTATGCCTTTTTTTTTTTTTTTAAAACTCTGGCCCTAATTTTCCTTGTTTCAATTCTGTATTTGAGGGAGTTTGGGTTTTTTTTGTTGTTGTTGTTTTTGATACTGGGGATTAAACCCAGGGGTGCTTTACCCCTAAGTTACATCTCCAGCCCTTTTTATGTTTTTATGTTGAGACAAGGTCTCATTCAGTGGCTTTAAACTTGCAATCCTCCTGCTTCAGCTTTATTTCCAAGCCCCTAGGGCTATAGGCATGCACCACCAAGACTGGCTGTATTTGAGTTTTATTTGAAGTTATCCTTTATGTTATTGTAAATGATGTTATAATATTTGTGGAATAGAGTAGAAACAAATTAAACAAATCAAAACTGACCTGAAAGATATGGCCTCTGCCAATATGGTATGAGCCTATGGTATCTGATCAAAGAATTGACTTTTTAAAATTGATACTATAAGACTTTAGAATTACAGCTTCAGAATATCTAATACAAGAATAGATCTAAATAGGGAGATATATTTTTAGTACTGGGGATTGAACCCAGGGGGACTTAACCACTAAGCCATATCCCCAACCCCCGTTTTATATTTTATTTAGAGAACTCATTAAGTTGCTGAAGCTGGCTTTGAACTTGAGATCTTCCAGCCTCAGCCTCCCAAGCCAGAGATATATTCTTATAGATGGAACATCAATGCCTTTGCTGAACTTCTACTGGAATCAATTCCACTTCTATAGATTACAAAGCTAAGTCAATATGTATACCAAATTCAATAATCAAACTAATCACAGCCTTACAAAAAATAATAAATGAATAAAAGACATGCCCTATGATATGTGCCTACTTCAGAACAATTCAGTTAAGTGCTAATTATCACCATGATTAAGAACAGAGTTTCGTATAATTGTCAACACAGAGAAATGATGAGATATGCATAAATTGGTGACTTGAACCTTTCACTGAATGGTCAGGCCAATGAACCCTAGAGCAATAAGCAAATATAACTAAGAGCATGTTGTGAAGTACTGGGGACATGGCTCAGTGCTTGCCTACCATGCACAAAGCTCAGGGTTCAATCCCTAGTCAGGGGCAGGGCTGGTGGGGGGGCATGTAATATACCATGAAATCCAGAGGAGATAGATGAACTTTCATTTCCTCCTTGAAAAAATGAATTGCTGCTGCATCTGTTGAGGTAGTGTGCTCAGGTATTGAGTAGGAGCTGGGAAAAGCAGTTCAGAATGTTATTTGCAGCTGCCATTTTAAACTCCTATAGAGCTTTCAGATATCAAATTTACTGATAGAGGCCACAGAGAAATGAAAAGCTTTCATCTTTATAGCCCTAAATTTGACTTTAATCCCAGGCACAGTGACTTCTTGGATCCATTTCGTATATGAGGATAGAACATTTTGAACTATTAGCAATTTGCTTCTTTATTCTTTCAGGGACCAAGAAGCTGTCCTTTCTGTGGCTCTCAGGAAAGGATTGTTATGATACTAATGCAAAGAAATAAAAGGAGCTTTTGAGTTTCTGTGCAGACCTTTGCAACTCGGGACAGCAAATACATTGAGAGAAAATTAAAGCCAAATCCATGGTTAGAGTTAGGAGGTTACATAAAACTGAAAATGTAAAGCTTGAATACAAGATTTCTGTCTTGCAAAAGGTCTGGTAGGATAGAGCTGATGTGGTCAGAGATTCAGACTCCCCCTTTATTTCAGTTTCATCCTAGGCTGACTTGCACCCTCAAGATGACCTCTTGGTATAAGATGGTTGCTAGAGCATCAACTATCACATCCATATCTGAGGTAATAAGAAATAAAACAAGGACTACCCATCCTTTCTTGCTTAATCAGCCATCTCAGAAGTCCCACACCACACTTAATGCTTATATTTCATTTGCCAGAATGTAGTCACATGGCCATGTCTATCAAAGGAACCTGGAAAATATAATCTTTTAGGACATACAGCTGATCTAGATTAAAAATCAGCATTCCGTTAGTGAGGTAGAAAGGGAGGATGTATGTAGAATTGAATATAGTTCTCAACTGCACCCCTAAAGAACCCGAGGTGTAAAGTTGATACCATAAGTACAAATTGAGAATAATCCTTGCTTATAGAGGAGCAAGTCCTTACTGCAGATAAAAGTTCTTTGGACTGAGGGATAAGGGGAGGAAAAGAAAGGAAGTGGAAAGAAGGTGATGTTTTAGGTCCCCAGGTACAGGAATTAGACGCAAGATTTACCAACAGATCCTCCAGAGGGCTACCAGAAACCTCAATGGACTGTGAAAATACAAAAGCAGAGAACTCTTATGCCTTGCTCCCTGGTGAAGACCCAGGAAGTAACAAGCCTTGTGTCATTTCTCCAAACCTGTCTGGGGAAATGTCCAAAATGGAGATGGTACATAGCAGGTCTGGCTAGGCAGAGCCCCAGGACAAGTCGTGAGATTTCCTGTGACCCCCACAGTAGTGTGGAAGAGAATCAGAAGTGTCCTAACCCTTCACTCTCCACTAGGACAGACTCAAAAGTGGCTAAGAGAGGCCAACAGGTCTGCCAGTTGCGAAGGAGATGCAGGGTGACCTTCTTGGACCAACTACTGGAGAGCAGATGGAGAAACCAGATGTCCCAGAAGTTTCCTGCAGGGATGATGTGCATCATTGTAGATGCCAGCGGGGACAGATGTCTCCCCCTCTCAACACTGGCTTTTGAAAGATCCCCAGAATTGCCCAATCCAGGAAATGGTGGAGGTGAAAACCCTATTTCACTCAAAAAATAAAATCTTGATTTGAGAAAATTTTAATTTGTCTCAGCTTTAAAATGCTCAGGATTGAATGGTATCACCAGGCAGAATTTGGGGGGAAGTGAAGAATTATAATAGAAATTTTTTTGTGTGCAATTGGGTATGACTTGCAAAAACTCATCTGCAACCCTTACTTTCTCAATTGTCAGATCTCACTTTTGGAAAGTCATTCAGCTCAGAACTTTCCTCAATGGTATATGAGCAGCAATGACAAATGAGCATTTTGCTGTTTCAACTGAAGTTATTTTGAGTGAATAGCCCTTGTCACATTGCTTCGATAATATTGTACCTCATATCTATGACTCACAAATAATCTCTCCAGCCCTGCCAGCAGGTACCTACACAGATGGTCTAAGAATATTTCCCAAACAAGTGGTATCTAAAGTGACTACTTTGTCCTAGCTTGCTCAGGACTTCTCTGGTTCAGCAATAAAAAGGTCAGTATCCCAGAATCCTTTTCAACAGTCCTGGACAAACCAGTATGTATGGTCACCGCTATGGTCTGGATATGGTTTGAGTGTTCCAAGACCTCCTGTGTTAAAATTTAATCCCCCTTGAGGTATTAAAAGGATGGGAACTTAATCTGAACATGGTGTTTAGAAGTGGGACTTTTGGAGAGTGATTAGATAAGGTCAAGGTCAATAGGGTGGAACACCCATGACTGAATCCTAGTGGCTTTATAAGAAGACCTGAAGAGGCACACACATGTATTCTGTCTCTTGCCATGTTATGCTCTGGACCACCTTGGGACTCTACCAGCAAAAGAGTCATCACCAGATGAAACCCTCAGCCCCATTGGCCCAAACAAACCTCTTTACAAAGCAATACAACTCAAGTATTTAGTCATACTAAGGAAAAGTTGATTAATAATCACCCCGACTATAGTAGAACCACCTGGAGGATAAAAAAAGATTTCTGAACTCCACCCCTAGACCTTCTAATTCAATAAAGGTGGGGGCATTGAGACTTTCGCATTTGTAACAAGTTCCCCAGAGATATAGTACTATAGCCCTCTGAACTAGCCAAAGACTAATCTGTGTCTTTTCCAAACATTAAATATCTTGATCAATATAATTGCTTTTATATTAATCAGTGAAATATATATAATCAGAGCAACATATTTATGTGAAAATATATATATATATATATCATAGAAAAAGCTTTGGTCATTTTTTCTTCCTCCTCTTAGAGCAGTTCCCTAGACAAGACAGGTTGGTGGAACTGCTTATCTCTGGGAGACTAAACCTTCCTCTTCAACCCTTCCAGAAGTTCTGTAAGCATCTGATTTTCTAAACCATTAAATCCCTTTCTCCTAGAACTATCAAAAAGTGTTCTGTTACCTGTAACTAAATCCTGACTGACACATCATGGGACAATGTACCACAGGGTCTGAGAGATGGTAAAGGAAAGGGAAAGAAGTTAGGACACATTTCAGTACTAGTGGAGGAAACTCAGGTTTCCTGTGAGTGTAAGACATGTCTAAACAAAGATGCCCCTGCCCACCTCAGCCATTTACAGGGAAAATAAACCCAGCTATAAAAAACCATATCAATTCACTCCTCAACAATTACTATAGTCAGGGAGAGATGACCTCATCCCCCTTCAACAATAAGCCTGCCTGACTACCTCTAAACAAAAGAGAAACATGCTTCTCTAACACAGAGAAATGAACAGGCTTGAAATGGATGGGGATCCCAGAATGATGTTCTAAGGAACCTTCCCCAGTACAAATATCTTACCCTAGAGAATTACAAGTGTGAACCAGCCACAATTAAAAACCCTGAGCCAAGTGAAGACCAGAGGTGCAGATCCTGGCATACTAAGAGGGTTAGTTAAATATAGTCTAGGAATCCCCAAATTCTCCTATATCTCCAAAGATATCAATTTCAAAGCCATTCCTTTTAGAATTTTTACTTAAGCCTTGAGAATCCACTTACCATGTAGAAAGGAAAAAGATGGCAGATATTCCCCACTACAAGGTCACCAATTTGCTAGATCAAGTATGGAAGGGGAAAAAAGTGAGGCATGAAATCTTGATGTAGACAACCCTTGATTTTAACTCAAACAAGCCAATTAAGTTCTTGAAACTTGATTATGCATGCAGGAGGAACTGGTGTTAGATACTAAGGTTAATGTTCAGCTGTGCTTCCACTAATATTCAGCCCCATCCAAGAGCAGTGCACCCACACACTTGGGGAAGTACCTCAAGGCATTAACCTCATTCTCTTATGCCACTTTAGGTAACTTACACCATCCAATTTTAAAATTCTGTGAGTACACTTATTTGTCAATTTAAATTTTTTAAAAAAGGATCAGCTGACTTGCAAAATAATTGCAGCTGATGCTTGGAGTGTAAACTTGATTACTATTCTTACTCTTCTGTAAGATCCCACTCTTCTAAGGCCACAGAGTCAGCACAAGCTTTCTTCTCAAAACTTGAATTGTTATCTCACTAGAAACTTTTGTACCTTATATTATAGGTGTATGGGTGAAAATTACATGTTACAGTTCTTACATTTCACTTTGACTTCTCTCCGGTTGCACTTTGTATGAACTGTCATAATTTCATCCACTTATTGGAAGTCATTCAATACATAAGGCTTTGAGTTACAGGGACAACAGTAAAAGGGTGGTTGAAAATGTGATGACTCATTTCTATTCTAGTACCTCTCCAGTCCTTAAAACAGCAGGGCCTTTGCAAGACTCAGACAAGTTTCTAGAATTTCAGTTGTTGCTAGTGTAGTTCTATTAAGTTAATAAGATTTAGACAAGCAAAAATTAAGAGGCTTCTGAGTATCATGACAGGGAGTCCTGTTTCACCATCTTTGGAGAAGCTGTTCCCATCTAAGATTTTGTCTACTTGTCTCTTTCACCTGCTCCAAGCTAGTTTGAAGTCAAAAGACCATCCCAGAACTTGACTTGAAGTTTATTAAAAAAAAAAAAAAAATTAAAAAAACCTCTTGATCAAAATAAAATCTCAGGTCACCATAAAAATAGTCGCTTATCTAACCAAAGTGGCAAGACTTTAAAAGTATAAACATAAAAAGCTACAGAGTCATAGGAAAAATTCCAGCTTTTCCATAGAGGACTCAATTCTCTTTAGTCCTTCCTTCAGAAAGGCAAATAAAGACTAATACACTTAATAGGAAATTAAGAGTAGATCAATTCTCCAAGAAAACACTGTTTAACTTAAGGGACACAATTCTACAACTTAAGGAACCAAATTCTAATTCTTAGTTATACTTTTGATATTAATGCTTCATTCTTGGGGAAAAAAACAATTTCCTTCAAATTTTAGCCTGTTTGATCACATAAGATTCTTTTCACAAGGGTCAACCACCTTCCACAATCTTTTTATCCATTCAGTGATTTGTCCTATATTTTTCCTTTTAGAGCAGTCATACTTTAAGACTAGAAAACTTATTCTCCCCACCCCGCCCCCCAAAACCCACATCTTTTTTACCCTATAGCTTCACCAACTCAAAATGCATAAGGATTAGTTATTTTTTGTTAATACCATATATTAGGATTATTAACACCTTACAACCTTAATTTCTATTGATAACCTAGGAAGCCATTTTGAATTGTTTTGTGTTGGCATTTTGTAGACAATGATAGACCCAACCTGATTTTCCCTTAAAATTGGGAGCCATCTCGCCACGAAGCCATGAAAAGATAATTTCAGCTTTACTATAAATTCTGCAAATTCTGAACCTGCTTGGAATGCCTGCCCATGCCTTGAACTCACCCATGCCTGGCTCTGACCAGATAGCAGCCCTCTCTAAACTTTAGTGAGGCCTCAAAATCTTGGCCTTCCCTGGCCAGATAACGACCGTCTCTGAGGCTCTAATGACCTTCCTAAATTCTGATGCCGGGGCCAGCAAAAATGTTATACTCAGAGTTTTGTCATCTGTAACCCCGCTTTGTGTAACTTTCTGGACTATAAAGCTGGGCTGCAGGAAAGCTGCAGGGCTGTCTTGTTCCCGTGGTTTTTGTGGGGAGAGGCAGCCCGGCCGGTCGAAGTAATAAGCTTGCTTTAATTTGATTTAATTGGAGTTAGTGGTCTTTTCTTGCGTTCTGGTCTAACAAACACCTTTCTTCTCTACACTTTGAAAAGATGTTCCACTAGCAGAATTCAGTTGTATCAAAGCAAACTGAGGTCAGTACTATATTTGCTATTGAATAGGTGGCAACACAAATATCTGACACAAGAAGTTCAATTTAACTATCTATTTGCAGGTACTAACAGAGCTAACAGGAGTGGATGATTCTTTTCTTCATTGCGTTTAACACTTAACTTTCTCTATTTTTTAGAAAAGCTTTTTTTTTTTTAATTGCTGGAACCAAAATACCCAACAAGAATTTAGAGGAAGAGTTTATTTGGGGCTCATGGTTTCAGAGGTCCCAGTTCATAGAGAGCCAACTCCATTTAAGTCACCACATCGTGGGGGAAGGGCCCAGTGGAGGAAAGCTTGTCAGAGTGCCTGGCAGGTGAGGTAGGGAGAGAGGGTATTGGGAGGTTAATGTGGTCTCAAGATGATGAAGTCTTCCAGGGCACACCCCCAGTGACCCACTTCCCCCAGCTATACCCCACCCGACCAGTTATCATTCAGTCCATTCAAACTAGGATGAACTGATTAGAATGAGAGCTGTAATCTAATCATTTCTGAAAATCCTGTTAATAGGAGCTTTGGGGGATACTTCATATCCAAATCACAACTCCCACATGGTGTTCATGCACCCGTTTCTCCTATGATATTTCATAGGAGGGAAACTACATCTTGTCATTTTATCTCTGGTCCTAGTACAATGTGTCACACAGATGTGAAATGGACGCATTACATTACCCATTCGAAAAAAGCCATAAACAGCCATTTTCTTTTCAGAATAATTTCTACAAGCCTACTCCAATCAATAAAGTTAAGTGGAAAAATCTGCTAGTCAATCCTATAACAAGCTTCAGTATTTTAAAATATTTATAAGATGTTTGAATCATTTTTTAAATTATCTACCCACTTAATCCAACATAATTCAAAACCTCAAGTTACTGAAAAAGATTCTTGAAACTGAGAATCTTATAATTGTGTGTAGGGGATGGTGGTGCTAGGAATCAATGGAGGGCCTCATATAGGCTAGAAAAGCACTCTACCACTGAGTCATATCCCAACCCCCTAATTGACTTTATTATACTTAAATTCAATTAATAAAGCTACTCATTTAAGGAGTTAAGCACCACCCCCAAACATGTAGAAGGCTCCTTTCAAAACAGCAGAATGCAAGGCCTTCTGGCCTTTTTTTCCTCCCTCCACTAACTTAGAAACAGATCCTCCAAAGAGACTCGACTTCAGCCTTCTGAAGATCAACTCTCACAGAAGTTTTCGCCTCACCCAGACAGACCTCAGTTCCAACCATCAGTTCCCCTGAAGGATCACCCATCTCTCCCCACCCCCCAACCATATGTTCTTGGTCTCCTGATGAGTTTACCCATTTCAGCCAGAGGTTAGTCAAGGGGCCCTCACCCTTTTCTTGAGGGACCTGCCAACTTATTGTTCTAAACCCCATTACCTGCCAAGAAAAGCACAAGTAGGAAGCCTACTTAAGAAATCAAAGGAAGGCTCATTACCCAGACCAGAGACTCTACCTTCTTCACTATAAAGTTGCCTGGATTTAATTGTCTTTCTCCATGTGCAGAGAGGGTGCCATCCTTACAAATGGAGATTTCCTTCACGATGTGAGTTTCCTTCACTAGACATAGATCTCAAAAACAACAGAAACAGGCAACCAGGCCTGTAGTTCAGAGTGCACCACCCTAGACCCTAGTCCAGTTCTTATCTAAGATAAGAAGTCACCACAACCCCAACAGGTTATATGCCCCCTCATAGCACAGACTAACCCTTGGTATCATCCCAAGGTTATGCCCTCTCACAAAGTGGCTAGAGATCCAGAAAGTGTGGCTCTAGACTCTCAGCATCCAGTAGAACCCATAATTCCCAGTCTTCTAGCAACTTTATCCAAGCACTCAACCCAGCTCAATTTGTTTGTTTTGGCTGACCCAGTCATACCTTAAGGCCTCCCTACAGGACCCAGTCCTGTTTCTACTAAAACCATTTTAGTTCCATTTCTGATTGATTCCATCAGGCACCTGACACCTCCCTTCAGGACTCAGTCCTGTCTCTATCACATTTTCCAAGCCCAACCTGGACCAAGAAGTTTGTTCAAATTCCACTTAAAGCACAAATCCATGGAGCTCCAGAATAAAGACAGAATTTATCATCCCCAGTTGTCTCAAGAAAACACTGAGCCAGGGCTGGGGATGTGGCTCAAGCGGTGGCGCACTCGCCTGGCATGCGTGCGGCCCGGGTTCGATCCTCAGCACCACATACAAACAAAGATGTTGTGTCCACCGATAACTAAAAAATAAATATTAAAAACATAAAAGTTCTCTCTCTCCTCTCTCTTTAAAAAAGAAAAAGAAAACACTGAGCCAATGGGCTCCGGAGTACTTACCTCTGGTTACTTGATGCTCTGGGGAGACACTGGAGCTCTGCTTCCCATCCTGTGACTACTTCTAAGTTGTTGAAGTAAATTCCTTGGACCAGATAAACTTTGTAGCATTTGAGCAGAACAAACGGACGATTTGCCAGGTAAGCAGCTACTAGAACGAGAGAGAGTTCTGAGAACACCAGCCACAGTGTTCAGAGAGCATTTATAGAAAAACCAAGGCACGAAATGGAAAACAACTTAATTGGCCTCAGACTCATTAACTAGTCAATTGTTCCCAGCTTTGTTAGTTAATTGACTACAGGGCCTTCTGTGACTAACCAAAGCTCAGTTACTGTAATTAAATTCTACATTGAATTTGTCTGTTGGGCCCAGGGCAGGTGCCCAGTCCAAACCCACGGCCTCCCCCCAAAATACTATTCAACACCACAATAAGGCTAGACCCAAGACACGAATGAACCTTGAAAACTCTACACTGAGTGAAATGAGTTAGTCACAAAAAGTCACACTGTATGATTTCATTTATATAAATTGTCCAGAATAGGCAAATCCATAGACACAGAAAGTACACTAGTGCCTTCTAACAGCTGTGAGGAGAGGAAAATGGTGACTGCTAATGGATATTCTTTTGGGGGGTGATAAAAATGTTCTGACATGTGGTGATACTGGCACAGCATTTCAAATACTAAAATCAACTGAACCATACACTTTGAAGGGTTGCGTCTTAAGATATAAGATTAAGTTGCAATTAATAAATCATATTAGGTTGGGAGTTAATAATTTGTGTCTTAATCCTTCAGCTATTTTCACTTGTGAATGATCTAGAAATGTATCACATATCCTTCAAGATGCCTGAAGCTGCTCCATGACCAATTTACATTTTTTTGAGATATTGTTATGATCCTGGGTCATTTATAAAAACATACATTAATTTCTTTAAGAGTAATCGCCACACAAAGTCTCTAACTCCTCTGTGAGTGGATTTTAAGTCTCCGGAAAATGGGCAATGACGAGGACATCAACTTTTCCTGGTACATGACTGTTTAGCTGGGAGGAGAGGGGAAAAGGAACATTTCTATCTGAGACCCTATTATCAGATAATTTTGTGCCTTTAGAAACAAGATATAAATTTTCTAAGTATTTCCTTGTAATTTGCTAAGTGAAATGAATATTAATTACCATTCTGACATCATTTGAGTGTTGTTAAGTTTATGAGCTAGTGAGCCTTAGTCACCTGAGCTGAGGAGGGCAATGATGGGGTGAGGAATGTGTGTTTGTCCAGAACCCAATACTTGTTTGGCCCACATCACAGGATTGCTGCAAGGATCAAAGTATGACATGTCTGAGTAAAGGCTTTATATCTACACCAAAAAAACAAGAGGAATCATTATTATTTGATGAACCAGAGAAATAGTTCAGAAAATTATCAGTGATCTGAGTTTCTGTTTCATGTCCTCACACGTAGGATCATGCCTTAATTGTTCATACCGAATTTTGGCCTTTGAAAATTGGCATAGAAGTAATATAAAATGACAGCATTCCCATTAACTAGCATACACTGCTACTATGACTAAATAACATGTCAACAGAAGTCTTAACTGCATAATGAAACTTTCTCAAACATTAATAGAATTTGAGGCATAATTGAGACAAAGGCTTAAAAGCACTTTGCAAATGGGAAAATGCCAAATAAGTGCCAGTTGTTATTATTAATTGACCAAAGAAGATTTATTTATTTATTTTGACTTTCAAATTTCATGTTAAAAAATACCAACCAATTTCTAATTCAGTCCCATGACAGTATTTATTGGTGCCATCTGCTGGAAGTTTCTGAAAAATTGATGAGGTAAGATGAACAGAATGATAAACAGCACAGCACATTGCTATTTTAGGTATATGGATTCTTTGCATATTAAAATAAATGTAGGTAAAGTTCCTGGCATGCATTTTTTGGTATTCAAATTGGCTGTGTCAAACATTTTGAAGCTGAAGAAAATGAATGTGTTTTATGAAATATAGCATTTAATTGTTCATTCAGCAACATGTCTTGGGCTCTTGCTATCTGCCAAGCCCTGTACTAAGAACCAGGCAGGTAAAGAGGTATGAGTTACTGATTTGCTTACAAGGTATCTGGGTCCTCCATTTAATGAAAATACCCATAAATAACTAAGTGCAATACTTTAGAATAGGTGAAAATTCCTTGGGGGAAACTGAGGATGGCTCCCAAGTTCAGTGGGTGGTGGTCTTCTCCACAAAATACTGAAATCTACCATCTTTGCAAAAGAGGGAGAAAGGAGAAAATTACTGAAGAAAAATCCAACTTGAGGAAGTAAAGCTTACAAGCAACTAGAGGCAGGAATTTTAAAAATCCACAATTTCTTCAATCCTGTCAAACATCATGATGTTAAGTGCTCTTGATAAGATTTTAATTAGTTCAGTCTTGGGTCTATAAATGCACCTTGGATTTCAATAGAGTGCATAAGCCCTGCAGACCAACATACTTATCATAAACTCAACAAAGTTTGTCCCCAGTTAATTCAGACATACAACTGTGATGAACTTTTCTCCTTCTCAGCAGGCTCACCCCAATCAGTTCACTTAACCCACAATAATGCACCTCTGCATTTTATGTGACTGAAAATTTTGGACCCCATCTATGGCAGGTTACTGGGGATTTCCAGGTACATGGAATGAAGTTATCCATTTAAAAGGTCCTAAACAGGGTCTGAGAATATGCATTTTTCTCAAGTTCCCAGGTGATGCTGCTGATGGTGGTCCAGGAACCACACCTGTGAACCAGTGCTTTACACTATGACACCATAAACTTAAAGAAAACAAAGACAAAATATTTATCAGTTTTTATAAGCACTTTAAAATAACTTAAAATGGTTTGATTTTAAAAAGTAATGCAGGGGTACATTGAAGAATGGAGATAATCATAAAGCAGAAAATATAAATCACTGTAAATCTCAACACCCTGAAATATCCACTGGAAACATTTGATATCTCTCTTTTGATAAGTGTGCATATGATTGAAAATATTTTGTATAAATAATTTTTGTATCAGATTTTTTTTTCTTTTAGCATTATGTGTTGAGTATTCTCCATATTATTAAAATTAACCAATATGGAATGCATTGGTGATCAGATTATTGCCTGAGCAACTAGGATTCAAAACCGTAGGGACTGCAGAAGCAGCCAGAGTTGACTCCATCAAAGGAGCAAGGGTGATAAAGATAAAGGCAACTTTATCTTACATGTCCCACTTGTCATTGGCCGGGGGCTGCTTCCAGACTATAAACTTCCCAGCTCTGCCAGCCTCTTGATGCTTGGGTCAAGAGAAAGCCCTGAGAGTCTCAGGTGCTCGCAGTAAGATGCCATCAGTATGAAAAAGAACAATAAATGAGTATGGGTTGCTGTGGGTGGGTAATCAATAGCATCTACCACAGGCAACAAATCTAGAGTGAGGATGGAGCTTGTCAAGGAGATGACTCGGAGAAGATAATCCATCTAGTATTCTAATATAGGCATTTGTGTTTTTAAAAAAAATCAGTCCTAATTTTGATTAGTTGAATCTTGCATTGTTCGTATTGAAGCAGTTTTTATAGAGATGTGTTTTTATAGTTCTAGAGAACTAAGCCTCACAATCTGCTGAGCTCATGGCTTGGACACAACAGACTCTCCATCATGCTTGCTCTGACTCAGTCCCACAGGCATTCCTTCATGCTGTATTGTTTTCTATAACAACATATTTTGGACTGCCTATTTTAGCACTCTTTTTGCAGGTGGTAGACTCTTCTGCAGTAAATTAATTCTATTTCTCTCAAGAACACTATGGATTAGGGTAGTTCCAAGGCTCATTGCAGGCACCTGGGGTAGAGCCTTTGGGAACACAGAGTTGGTTACAAAAGCTCAATGCAGCTGGTTGTAGCTCAAATGCCACATATTGGCACTGTTCTTAACAAAATTTAGTAGATTTTCTTGAAATAATGTTTCTTCATTATTATAAGCTCTTCAGGCAATTTCTAGAGACTTTGATTTTTAAAATGTTTTTACTGTTATATAGCTGTTTTGCTGGTGAGAGAATCAATTGAATGAACTCCTTGCTCCATCACTTTGGAAGTCCTGCCTCTGTTTTTCTTTCCTTGATCAGTGGGTGGTAGGAGGATCATGAGTAGGTAGGAAGACAATGATAAAATGTCTCCCCTTTATGGAAAGATTCTAGGATCTTCCCATCCTCTGAATGCTCAACCGCTTTAACCATTAATAGGTGGCATTAATGTTGAATATGTAAAGAACAGCAGGTATAGGTTGTAATTTTTATTGGCGCTAACATCAGCTGATAATCATGGAATTAGGTAAATTAACTATTTTAGCATACCTAAGAAATCTATTTTAGGTTGACATACAAAAATTTACCATAAGGATAAAATTCAAGAGCAGATCTATGACTTCAGACATTGAAAAAAATCTTTTGTTTTTCTTTGTTTGGGGGAAGTTTTTATTTGTTTTGGTACCAGGAATTGAACCCAGGGCACTTAATCAATGAGCACATCCCCAATCCTTATGTATTTATATATTTTTGAGACAGGGTTTCACTAAGTTGCTTGGAGCCTTGTTAATTGCTAAGGCTGATCTCTAACTTGTGATCCTCCTGTTTCAGCCTCCAGAGCCACTGGGATTGTAGGCATGTACACCACACCCTGCTAAAAAAATGTCTTTGAATTATGTAAGTATTTGTCATAGAAAAAAAAAAGGCTATATCTTTCCTTGCCAGAGTATTTTAATTGTTTAGGCAGTCATTCTAGTTAATAATCACTCTAGTTTTGGTCTAGATAACAGTCACTCTATTTTTTTTTAATATTTATTTCTTAAGTGTAGTTAGACACAATATCTTTATTTTATTTACTTGGTTTTTTATGTGGTGCAGTGGATCGAACCCAGGGCCTCGCACGTGCTAGGCGAGCATTCTACCGCTGAGCTACAACCCCAGCCCCAGTCACTCTATTTTGATTAAATCCTGACTCTTCATTTCCTTTCACCACAGCTTAGTGGTTCTAGGTATTTCAAATAGGGAATTTAATAGAAGCCATAGTGCCGCAGTCTGGCTGGGCACAAATGCCGCAGTCTGGCTGGGCACACAATCACGAGCCACCACACAGCTTGTAGATTCAAACAGCAACTCTTTATTCCCGAACTCACACCAGCCGTCTACAATCACGTTCTGGGGAAATCCACGTTCTCTGCCCAAATCTGCCGCAGTCCGGCTGCAGCAAAATAACCGGGGGGTGACGAACAACTTGTGTAGATTGATACAGCAGGAGTGGAAGCCGTTTATTGCAGGACAGGAGCAGTATTTATACATTCCACACAGCTTATCTAATTAGCATAAACTAGATACATCAGTCAACCAATCAGGAATCTCTACACCTAATGGCTCGGTTTTGTTACTTCTCAAACCACTCCCTCTGACATTTTGCCAGGCACCATCCAGACTTGTTTACAGACTCTAACATTCCCCTGGCAAAATGCCAGGTGTTATTTTTGACTTGTTTACAGACTCCAACACAAATCCACCTCCACTGGGCTTCTGTCTCCCAAAATATACTGTCTGAATCCCGTGAGAACTCAAGGGGAACT